>NC_054474.1:52208605-52833605 GCF_017639515.1 Carcharodon carcharias
GTTATGCTGGCGGGAAAACACGCCGACCCAGAACACGTCTGGACAAGTGTGATGTGCAGAAGTTGGAGCTTATCGTTAGGGCTTTTCTCAGATCGCGGACATCCAAGGAGAAGGTGATGCTGGAGCCCTACAGCTAACGGACCCTGGAGGAACACATGCATTGCATGCTGGGTGAATCCTCATGGACATAGCTCTGTTGTGAAGCAGTTCACGGAAGCTCGGGGGTCTCCATTGGTGCTTTGGATCTACGTCGGGACATCACGATCTTGGCCACGGGCTACGACAGATGGTGGGGAAGAGTGAGGGAGAGGAGAGTCCAGCTGTGAGTGGGAGAGGAAGGTGTACCTGGGGGAATGAGTTTGTTGGGGGGGACTGGTGGAACGAAGGTGTCGAGGGGTTGAGGTTGGGATGGGGGGAGAAGGCGTTCAGAGGGGGAAGGGTGGTCGGGGTGGGAGGGAGTTCAGAGGGGAGCAGGTGTTTGGGGGAGGAGGGAGATTGGTGGGGGGAAGGTGTCCAGGGGGAGGGGGGAATTTGGAGGGGAGAAGGTGTCCAGTGGTGGAACGTGTCCGGGGTGAAGCAGGAGTAAGGGTGGAGGAGGGAGTAAGGTGGGGGATGTCCAGGTGAACATGCAAGGGAGGGCTCTGTGGAGTCAATGACTGTCTCCTGGAGAGCGAACTGAGGGTGATCGTGGTAGGAGGCAATGGTGAGTGTGAGAGGGCGCAGAGGAAGCCAGTAGGTTGGAAACGTGTGTGTCAGTAGTAATAGAAGGGGCAGTGAGAGTAATTTGAGGGGTCTCAGAGGCAGACACGGACCCGGGGGGTGGGAAGGAGGAGGTCGGGGAGGTCTAAGTGGATGGAGTTGGGATTCTCAGAAAGGTAGGGAATGTGCACGGACATCCTGGAAAGACAAGGGTTCAGGTTGGTAGGTGACGGTGGGAAGGCAGAAGGGGCTGCTGGGGGTTGACAGTGATGGGGGAAAAGACATGGGTGACTGGGGGAGGGGAAAGGATGGGGGGAGCTAACAGTATACTTCACTACTACCATGGTTGTCTAAATTGAAAGTGAGCGGAGCCTCCTGTTGGATGGGCACCAGGTACTGTGTGGGAATGCAGCCAGTGGGTGGATGGAGATGCAGGTCAGCTCAGATGGACAACTGAAGGAGAACCCCATCAGGCAGCATTGAAAATGCTCGGGACAGTGAGATGAGTATGATAAATGAGGGCTTTGCATGCATGGGAGAGTGCTTGTACGAGGCTCCGATAGGCCCCGCCTCACATACACTTCTCCTGCCAGAATCACTCATGGTCTGGCTGCGTGCGGCTGAACTGCTAGTGGGGAAGCTGGGGGATGGAACGGGAGTGATGCCTGTCAATGAGACTGAAAGGCAACATTATGCATTATTCAACGAAAGTGAATATATTTTCAGATTATAAAGTGACAAAATGTGTTCACCCGTGATCAGAATTTCTTAACTTTTCTAGGCCTACCACTTCTTCTAGTTGCTGCTATGACATCTGTAGCAAGGGTGGAGACAGCCTGTGCAATGGTTGGCCCTGTTGCCTCTGATAACATTCGGCTTGCGTCCTTTGGAGACCTTGAGGGCCCCGGCTTACTTTGGCTGTCCTCCTGTGGGCCAGCTGCTCCCTCTGCAATGACAAAGGATGAGGTTGAGGGGTCACAGGCAAAAGGGACTTGGAGGGAGCAGACAGCCTCTGAGATTCCTGAGTGGATGACCCAGGGATGTTCAGCTGCCACTCTGCCTCCCTTTGGGTGAACGAGGGCCCCAGCCTGACTCCTTGAGGGGAAGGAGCACCTGGAGGGATATTGAGGCTCCTTGTTTCCCCCTTGCATTACCACTGCAGGAACTCACCCACAGCTACCGCGATGGAGTGCAGGTCTGCATTCATCTCTATGTTCTGCTGGGCCTAGGTCTGCATGGCGTCCACCATCCTTGCAATGGAGACCTTCATGTGCACACGTGGGCACCATTTCATCAGACAGCAGGTGGACGCACTCTGTTGAGGGCTTCCAACAGCTCTGCATGGTGTTCCCTTGCCTTCGCTATGAGTTGAAAGGCCGAATCCAGAGGCTTTTCATCTGACTCTGACCTCACAGATGCCTCTTCCTCAGCAGTTCTCTGAGTGCTGGGGTGCTCAGCTGAACCTGCCTCCTCCTGCTGTGGACATGTGTCTCTGCGGTGACCGCCAGATTGTGAACCCAAGCCTGCTCTAGATCTAGGTCCCACCAAGGTGTGTGTCTCTGCGCTGGTGGAGGGTGTGGGTAAGCGCTGTGATGGGTCTTCTAAGTTGCTTATTTCCAGCTCTTCAATGGAGGAGGAGTCCTCTTGGCTGGAGGTGAGAACCTGGATGGAGCTGAGGGATTGGCTGGCTGAGGGCGTTGGCCGCTTGGCAGAACTCCCTGTGAACCAAAGTAGAGATAATTAGTGCATGGCAGCAGAGTTCAAAACAGGAGAGAGAGCACTCACAATTGCGTTAAGAGACGGATGATATGGTGCAGGGTCCTCATGTGGGTGTTCGCCACTGATCTCACCGTCACCACAGACAGGATCCTTGTCCTCACTAGCCAGCTCGATGGCATGCACCTCAAAGTGAGTGAGGGACCTAATGTGGTCCCCCCAGTCTGGAACCTCTCCCTGCTGTTGTGAGTCAGCTTCTTCTGCATGAAGACTGATGGAGAGAGTGTGAGTAGAATCCATGACACTTCATGAAATGTTTGTGTGGTGAGCGGAGCCATTGATGGGATGAGGATGCGGGCTCCAGAGAATATGAGCCTGATGGAGATATGAGGGTGTGTGTGAGAGTTAGTAGTGGTGTCATTTGAAGTGTGAGATCCCTGTGGATGTATGATGGGTTTGTGAGTGTGTGAACTGAGTGATGAGGTGGTTGGTTGACATGTCCTGGTGGAACAGGTGAGAGCATTCATCCTCTTCCCGCACTGAATGGCTGACCTCCTCAGTGCTTTGTTGGCACTGACCGCTGCTACCACTGCCTTCCAGACTAGGTTGGTGACTCTGGCGGACCCCCTGTGGCCAGAGCAGGGGTAAAGGACATCACGGCAGCCTTCCACTCTGTCCAGCAGGTGCCCCAGAGAAGGGTCACTGAATTTGGGGTCCTTGCTTTTGGGGCCACCTGTTGCCTGGAGCAGTCCTGGTCTGTAGATATGAAGTAGGCTACGCTCTGGTATGCTTTAAATATGGTGCCTGGAGCGGGAAAACGCTGAGGACACAGCGTGGTGGGCAAACCTAGGCCTGCCCACCAGCAGTCTTGAATGTTTCCTGTGAATGAATTATTAATGAGGCGCACTGTGCTGGGAATGGGATGATATGGTGCGAAAACCCGCCATTGCGGCAGGTGGGTAAAACGAGTTTTTTCACGCCAGCTACTGCACTTAGTGCAAATCTGGGATGATTCTGCACATAGTTTTACCACACTAGAAAAGGTCACTTTACTATTGTGTGCCAATCCCAGAGCAATCCCAATTAACCTTACACGTTCACTCTCTCTCAGTGTATATGTATGGATATATATGTCTGTGAATGTACTTATGTATGCAGATGTATTTATGTGTGGCTTTGCATATCTTTTGTTACTTCAAATATTCCTTCAATTTTTTCTTAATTGACACAATGGTCTAAGCCTGAGCCCTCTCTGTGACAAAGCTCATTGAAGCTTTGCCTTTACTTTTCACAAATTTATCATTACCTCTTCTCTCCAGGGTAATGATAACTTAAAATAAGGATCGAAAAAAATCAAGTAATTTCACAGTTAATCTTTGGGAGTAGAGTGTTTAACGGTACGATGTATAGGTTCAGTTCCTTTGCAAGAAACAGCTTTTTAACATCAATTATATGGCTTGCTAATAACAATGGCAAAAAAATAAGCACATTACCTTTGGAGTTAAGTTTTTTGGGACATGGATCTCCAGAGTATAATTGTCTTGTCAAGCCAGGCAACTCAGTTCAATTCAAATACAAGTATTTTGTGCGTTTTATTTGGAGATGTTTGATTGGCAGTTTTTTGAGTTCAAGGGATGCATATTAAAATTTATTATATGATTGTCATTTTTTGAAAAAAGTATTTCTTAATCTGTCTGAAGCTATTGGAAAGAGATAGAGAAGTAGGTCAGGGAGAGTAACTACAGATGGTCAGCATCAAACTGCCATATAAAGATTAATAAGCAGGAGGCTTGAGCTAATTCTATTTAACATTGAAGTTTAGCATAGAAGGCACAGCTATTTATTTTTTAGAATCTTTCAAAGGATGGATAGTTAAGTCGCAACCATGAAAATCTGGTGCCATTGCTTCTGTTTATTATTTAATAAATCTGTTTTGCATCTAATCTTTATTCTACTGCTTTCTGAAGTCAAGAATGATATTGATATAACCAGTAAGCTGACATACAGTGACAAGGGTTCTTTCTTTGATCTGTTGGCTTGCTACAAATTGCCCTAGATATTGTGCAGGTAATTGCATATTCTGGGTCATGGAGTGCAAAGGCTTGCTTGCAAATGGTCTGAGGCAGTGAATCCAAGAGAAATATCTAGAGAAATGTAACAATGACATTGGAGAAGTGATTTATATCTTTGTTTAGTTTTGCAAATATTGATCCTATTACCAGAATTTTATTTTTAATGAATTTGACTGTTACTCCAATGCCCTTTTCTAAGCTATTCATACAATGTGTATCTCCACTGGTTGTCTAAATACTGAGTTACAAATATAAAAGCATCCCGATAGCAGTTATTTATTACGCATTCAGACAATTCTTCATTATTATTGTTAGTACAAGTTCGGTTATTATTCCAGCATATTTTCAATACCAAGAGACAAGTGACATTCCTGGTTGAAAGTCATTAAATCTGTTTTTTTTGGCAATAACAATAATTGTTATGAAAAATATTGCTAATTTGAACTTCTGGCATTGCACTGATTTAAGTTATTCCTCTTGGAGAAATCCACCATAATATTATTACTTCCTTCTGGCATGAAGTTAACTTTGCAGGAAACATATATTTATATTTTGGAATGCTCATTCATGTTTGATTAACTTAATAGCGTATCTATATCTCACAAGTGGCGAAAGGATGCTACATCCTACATATCCTCCAAGTTTTCGGCCTCCCCAGTACTAGAATAAGATGCTTAGGAATTGACCTGCTGCTGAATCATGTGCTCAGCCTGGTTATCTGTGTCAATGCTGGTGCCCTGTTATGGAGGCTGGGTGACTCTTCCTCTATTTGTGGGTGGTTTGAACTTGAAGGGGAGTAACTGCATTCCCTGGAAGGAGAATAGGTGTGGAGCTTTGATTTTCCTCTAGCCCCTCCCCTGGTGGCTTAATGGGCATGAGCTGCGCAGAGTCTGCTCCTTCTATCACCTGCGGATGCTGCAGTGCTCCACTTACTCACACTCTTATCCTCTCTCTTCCTCTTTCTCTGTTGAGACTTTCTCCGCAGGAGCTGCCTTCCTATTTCTCGTGACCTGTGGGGGAAAACAACCTAAAAAGCCTTCCTGTAATGTCTCTGACCAATCTCTGTGACGTAAAAGGCAAGGACAGTTGCAATCTTCTCAGCCACTGGTAGTGACCAACTGTCTCTGCTGATTCCTGTGACTATACTGCTATCGTTCAGTTGCAACTTCTTGAACTACTCTTCCACTATACTCAGGTATCAGGTACTTTTGCAAGAGACTGGAGACAGGATTTTCCTCAGCTGTACTGCTAGCTTTGGAGTGATATCAGGGCTGAGATGCACCATGGGAAGGAATGGGAGATACGTTTTTGCGGCTTAGTGCTAATTGTAACTGTCAAGCGTACTAAAAAAACAATAGAAACTGGTTAAGAAATAATGAAAATGCACTACTTTTTTTTTGCAATATCCTTTTGATCTTTCAGCTACTGCTTAGAATTGCTCCTAGCCTCTTCTTCACATCGTTAGTACAGCATGCCAGGCCTGCAGTCTTGACACTGTCCAAAACGCATAGATAAATGAATCCCTTTTTTCACCACTGCTCCTAGCCACCATCAAATTCAGAGAGTTCCATTCTCCATATATTTCTGACAAAGTTGATTTTCTTCAAATGTGTACCCCGATATCACTCCAGCACTGGCAGTTTGTTTGTTCGTTGTCACTGTAGCCTTAGAGGGGCCATTGGCATCACCTTGCTTCTCCTCTGGCTTTCTTCAAGCCTCTCTCTGTCCATGGGCAGAATTCTCTGATCGGCAAGCAGGCTGGCCAACATGTAAAATGATGCGCAGTGACGTCAGGCGGGCGCCCTGATGTCACTGCGCGTCATTTAGATTTTCAGTTTGGAGGGTGCACAGCCGACTGTTAAAGGCTTATTAAGGCCGGTTAAATAGTAATTAATTCAATTAGCTAAGCTGCCTGCCCAATCTTAAGGTTGGCGGGCAGGCAAAGAGCCCAGGCGGCCTTCCATGGATGGGATGAGGTTTCATGAAGTGTTTTAAAAGTAAATCAAAATTATAAAAATAATTCTTTCACCTGTCCCAGCTCATGTGACAGTGCCACATTAGGGGACATGTTTTAAAAGTTTTTAGTTCCCTTTATTTAAATTGACACATGTCAAACCGACCTCTCTGAGGCACCTCCGTGCCTCAGGGCGATCGCTATGCTCTTTTGCATGCATGAGCGAAAGAGCGCAGGGAACGACCCAGGGAATCCCTTCCCCTCCCCCAACCCCCCGCCTGCACAGGGAGTGCTCAGCATTTCTAGGCGAGCGTCAGGACATAAATTGGTGGCACATCTCCAATCGGGGGTGCCGATCGGGTTCGTGCCTGCCCCTGCACAGCTCCCCCAACAGGGGGGACATTCAGCCCCATGTCTCAATGTTATCCACTGTTCTGATTTTTCTTCTTCCTCTGTTTTTACCCTTGATTTGCTGCCAGGACAAGGCAGTTGGGTCTTCATTTCCAGCGTCCATGCTTGGCTATCTTTCTCTCTCTAACTGTACTTATCAACCATCTTGATTCCTGCGCTTCTACTCTTGAGCTAACACACTCATTTGTCTTTCTGTCCACCCAGTGATTCTGACTGTACACTCACATTTCAGAAACTGTTATTCTCCTCTCATCCTTTTTCTTCAGGGTCCAACTTTCACATTCATAGAGTGCAACACTTCACACTAGTGACTGTGCTAGACGTTTTTCAGCTTCATGCTGATGTTTTTGGACTTCCAGATGGTAATTAATTCACTTGCCATAGCTAATCTATTCTTTAATGCAACCTTTAGTGTGTATCATTGAGCCAAGGTACTTGCAACTGCCCATTGCCTCTATCTCTGTGCTACCAATCTTGACTTTACCGTTGCCATTTGGAGCCATAATGTTTTTTGCCTCATTTTTGGCACCATAAATCAGAGACTGAATTAACTGTAATCTGTAACTGTACACTACCTTTATCTATATCCAATCTTTGTGTGTTTGTGTGCATGAGACTGAATTTGTGACATTGCATTAATTCAGGGTAAGTCACAGAATCCCAGAATCTTTACAGTGCAGGAGGCCATTTGGCCCATCGAGTCTGCACTGGCTCTCTGAAAGGGCATCCCACCTAGTCCCACTCCCCTGCCTTATCCCTGTAACCTTGCACATTATTCCTTTTCAAGTATCAATCCAGTTGCCTTTTGAATATCTTGATCAAACCTGCCTCCATCACCCTTTCGGGACATTTGTTCCAGACTCCAGCCACATCTGTGTGAAAAAAAATTTCCCCATCACATTTATTCCTTTTGCCGATTATTTTGAATCTGTGCCCTCAAATTCTTGATTGTCTCTTGAGTGGGACAAGTTTCTCACTATTTACCCTGTCCACACCCCTCAGGATCTTGAATACCACAATCAAGTCTCCTCTCAGCCTTCTTTTCTCCAAGGAAAACAGTCCCAACCTCTCCATAGAGAGGTTTTTATCCCTGGAATCATTCTTGTGAATCTCCTCTGTACTCTCTCTAATACTTACACATCCATCCTCAAATATGGTGCCCAGAACTGAACGCAGTACTCCAGATGAGACCTAACTAGTGTCTTATACAAATTCAACATGACCTCCTTACTCTTGTACTCAATGCCCCTATTAATAAAGTTGAAAATACTATATGTTTTATTAACTGCTCTCTCAACATGCCCTGCCATCTTCAAGGACCAATGTACGTATACACCATGGTCCCTCTGTTCCTGCACCTCCTTTAGAGTCTCTCTCTTTATCTTATACTGTCTCACCACATTCTTCCTGCTAAAATGGATCACCTCACACTTCTCTGCATTGAACTTCAACTGCCACTTGTTTGCCCAATTCAACAGCATGTCTATGTCCTTTGAAGTTCAAGACTACTCTCATCACAGTTGACAATATTTCTAATCTATGTATCATCTGCAAATTTTGAAATCATGTCCTGCACACCACAGCCTAGGTCATTAATATATATCAGGAAAAGCAATGTTCCCAATGCTGACCCCCTGGGGAGCTCACTACAAACCTGTGAGTGCATGAGAATGAATAGTCTTTGTTTTAAATTCATGAAAGCTTGCTGCTGAGTTATTTCATTGGAACACACACTCCAAGAGTAAGACAAGACAGACCTCTGTCCACACAAAACATACTGATTATGGGCAGTAAGACAGCAGATACAGTTTGCTCCTGACATTTCACACAGGGGCTACTCTCTGTCTGATGACGTCAAGTAATACTTTAGGTGAATGACTGATGAGACTTGGTGTACAATGTTTTGGACAGTACTGTGAGACTGCTATCTTAAACATTGCGACCATCTCAGATATATACTTCAAGACCATTCACTTGTCCATATCTCATCAATAATCACCTCCTGCCTTTAGTGCTTTCACTGGCATCTGATCTTATCCTTCTGCCTTTCCAGTTTTGCTGTTCTTTATAGCTTACCTTATCTCATCTTTCAGTGCCTTAGATTCTAGCTCTCCTTTTAACTTCCAATCTTTGTTCATTATATTTTCTGGTTCTTCTTAAAAGTTTCCTGCAATAATTTTCCCATCTCAACCTGATCTTTTCCTGATATAACAAGTCTCTGTTTTTGTCCTCGATACCTATTCCTGGATTTACATATTTCTTTCCAGCTATGCAACTGACAGCACAGCTGAGAAAAATCCAACCTTCAATCTTGTGCAAAAGAGTCTGATACCTGAGTATCGTGGGAGAGCATTTTGTGAAGTTACAACTGAAGGATTGCAGCAGGGCCACAAATGGGCAGAGACAGTTGGTCACTACCACTGGCAGGATTTTAAGTTTCAGCTGCCTTTTATGTCACAGGGATTGATCAGAGACTTTTGGGGAATCAGTCAATTTGTTTTCCTTTGGAGGTTTGACACTTCCTTTTCTGCACAATGAAAGGATCACACACTCTAGGGTTCCATAGGCACTGATTCCATCTCCCTCCCTGGCAACTGCCTGAGGCTGAAACAGACTGTTTGCAATCTTGATGTTATATTTAATCCTGAGATTATACGACCACATTTCTGCACCATCACTAAGGTTGCATTTCCACCTCTGTAACATTGGAACAGGCCCTTAAAGTAGTCCTTAATTTGCCAATTAAGGGTCTCAATTTGCCACAGAGTGGGAAGGGTGTTTGCCACCATCCCCACCACTATTGAAATGAAGGAAGACTGCAGCTGGCAATGGGGACATGACTGTCAGATTTTGGGCACAGTGGTGATGATGGACAAAACCCTCCAAAAGAAAGGCAGAACCCTGGATATCAGGAGGGCAGAGGAGAATAATGAAGAAAAACAATGGCAGTTAAACCGTCAACACAGGACTGACCACTGAAGACAGAGATACCTAGAGATGACCAAGAACCAGTATTGCAGGAGGCTGCAACTCTTCTGGCAGATGGTCACAGACATCTGTGCCCTCGTTACTGAAGACCTCACACCTCACAGCACTAGTTGCCATGTACTGCCAGTGGCAAAGTCACTGTGGCCTTGAACTTCTTCCCTTCTGCCTCTGTCCAAGGATCAGCTGCCGACCTTAGTGGCACCTCAAAAACAGCTGTGTTCCACTAAATCTCACTGGTCACTGATGCCCTCTTTGCCAGAGCTGGGCAATACTTTCATTTGATGACAGAAACAGCCTCACATCGACAGAGGGCATTCAGTTTCACCTCATTGCTTGATTCCCCCAGCTACTCGGCATCACAAATTGCATTCACATGGTTATCAAGTCACCCAGCGACTGGCCAGTAAGATCCATCAGCAGGGAAGGCTGCAACTCCCTTAATGCTCAATTGGTCCCTGACCACAATAAGAAATTCCCCATGTGTCCGCTCGCTTTCCTGGCAGCTGCCATTTCTCCTTTCTCCCCTACTCATCCAAGCTGCCTCAAATCTTCATAGTCCAACTCCCAAGAAGCATGGAGGCACCCTGAAGGACAAGAGAAATCCCTTGATGAAATGGCTGCTTACAAGCATTGACTGGTTCTACACTTTGAGGGAAATTTCTTCTGCTGCTTTTGACTTTAGCTTTGGAGTCGTTAGACTTTTGGTATGCATAAATTATTTTAGGGGTCTTTAAATGCATATTACTAATTTTGTATTAAGTTAATTATATTAATTACTGTGTTAGATTTATGAATGAATGCTCTTGACACACAATCGGAATGTATTAGAATTTGGAGACAGATCAAAGCATCCTGCGTCATAGCTTGTCCATTAATTCCTGGCTACAAGCTCTGCATTGGAAATAGAAATGAATAAAATCTAGTGCATTATAGTTTGTGTTTTTACTTTTCTTTTTCTATAATCCTTTTCCTTCTGGGACACTAGAGATGCATCCCAATTATACATATATTTTTTAGAATTCATGGTATTTTTGTTTCTTATAGATTATTTCCTTTCTCCCCTGTAATGTTACTGTCCCCGTAGAGGCTGCTAACTTTTAAAAAGAAATTCAAACTTCTAGTTAGTAGTTGAAAAGAATGACACAAGATTTCACATTTTAAGATTTTTGCGATAACAAATGACTAAAACATTATTAACTAAATGCTATTTTTGTAGGCAACTTATTCTTTAAACTACAGAGAGAAAGGTTCCCCTTTTATATTTACCACACATTGCACTCTCCACTGAATTACGTTCTTTGTTGCAAACGGTCCACTGTTGCTCTCAGCTTCCATTAGGTTCATGTTTTGTTGAGTAGTAACATTGAATGACTGACTCCAGGTGCTTTCCTTAGTTTTCAGAGAATTTCCTAAATCCACCACCAGCAGTAAAGCCTGTCCTGATGACTCTACCACTTTGGCCATGTCAGGACAAACTTACCGGAATCCTGAAATGGCTGCAGGATATGTTTCTTCAACTAGAGACCATCTCCTTCCAACATCTGGTTGTGGTAGCTTGCCAAGCCAATCAGCCGCTCTTCTCGCTGACCACAGAGAACTGTTGTCTGTGATATTCATTGATTTGTAGGGAAGCCTGTAAACTGATCTCAAAAATGACTTTCTCTGCACTCTTCCACATGGCAACATGAAACACATTAGCCGTGTATCCAGGTAGAAATGTGGATAAGCTATCCTTGAGAGCCCAACTCTCTTTCATCTTGGAACTAAAAAGACAGTTTAAAGCACAACTGTTTGCAACCTGCCCTTCTCAATACTTTTCTGGCTCTTTTGAGACTCTCATTCTCCACTGTTAACACACAAGCTGCTGCCATTGTCTCCAATCGTAAAAACCATCTAAGTCTTCCTTTGATCTCTAACAATAAACCATCCAGGCTTACTGTCAAACAGACTTTAGAATAGAGCAGATGACCCTCTTCATTTCATCTTAAATTTAAAGACACAGTTCAAAAACATAACAATCTTATAAACGTCATAATTGTAAAACTACTAAGTAGCAATCTCCTGCTGTGAGTCAGGATAAGAAATCATCACTTTTGGCTGTCACTCTCTGCTGCTCTGTTGATGGACATTAGGAGGCATAGCAAAGTGGGGGAGGTGGTCAGCCTGCTCTGAACAGTTGTTCCAAGAGTAAGATTGGGAACCAGTTGCTTGTCTCGATCTTTCATGTCCCTTTAAATGTTATTCTGAAGTACTTCATTGGTGCTGAATCAGTAAAAATTGTGAAACTTGTACAAGCTGTGAAGGATTTGGTGGCATAGATTTAACTTCTAGGATGAGCATTTGAATTTGGCTGGATAGATTAGATTAAGGTCTTTTCAATTATAATGTCAAAACTCAGCCTGTCAGATTTATGCACTATAAAATCCAATGCAAGGCTGGGTCTCCGTCCAACTGCATGCTTCCTATGGAGCGCTTAATGTGAGAGTGCTTGTGCAGTGATTGGATGCAGAGTTGAAAGACATCCCATTTCATAGCACTATCATTCCTTCTTCTAATGAGCACAGATACACTTGTGCACAAAAATGATTTCCTGTAAAAGTAAAAGCAATTTATAACCATGTCAATGAAAGCAGTCTATTTTCTCATAAGGTATAAAGATTGTGCATTGCTGTCAACCACAAGTGCCTGAAGTGTACAAATTTATGCCAACACTGTTATATAATACAAATTAGACCTCTAGTTTCCAAACAACCATGTGTTTTAAAAACAACCTTAACAGCTATCAAGAAGCACTCAGTTCGGCAAAATGAACAAAACTCCATGACAGTTTGTAAATCCAATACTGTTTCAACCTTCAAGTTGTTTACTCATTTTCATATTAAAGATAAAAAAACTCCTTTCCTCTGGGATTTGGGTTCAGACATGCCAGAGTGTTGGTTCCAGAATACAAACCTGTTTGACCCCACTGCAGATCTCAAAGGGTTCTGGTGTTGCCCCATCAGAGCTGACTTTACCCATCATGCTGCTATGGAAAGAGGAGATCACAATTGAGCAGCTTTGCTGGGCAGCCAGTTTTCTCCAGCAGCTTAAATACAACACCTCCGCTCAAATGGTCAAATGTCTTGGTGAGATTGATGAAGGTAATATATAATTGCCCCCTTTGTTCTGTGCATTTCTGTTGCAGCTGCTGAACTGAGCAGATTATGCCAATTGTAGATCTTCTAGTTCTGAATTTGAACTGGAATTTTGGATAGATGTGTTCAGCCAGGGTCCACAGTCGGACAAAGCAACACAGGCAAATATTTTTCCCACGCTGCTTAACAGGAAGATGCCTCAGTAGTTGTTGTAATTGCTGCGGTTGCCCTTGTTTTTGTATCGGGTCACAATCATTGCCCCCTCCCTCCAGCAAAGACAGAATTTTGTGCAGATGCTGCAGGAGTGCCAGTTTCCTGTGCTTGATGAGTTCAGGTGGTGTAGCATCAGCACCTGGAGCTTTGCCCATGGCAAGCAAGACAACAGCTTTGTTAAGCTCCTCCACTGTGGGTTTAGTATCCAGTTTTGCCATGACAGACAGACTTTCTATGGTGTCTAGAGCTTCTTCGGTGACAGTGTCTTCCCTTGTGCACAACTCAAGGTAGTATTCCACCCATCTCGCCAACTGTTTACTCTAGTCGATGATGACCTCCCTGCCTTTGCTTTCGATGGAGCCATTTTCTTTGTTGATGGACCAGATGTAATTTTTAATCCCTTCATACATGCCCCTGACATTCCCTGTGTTAAAAGGCACCTGGATATTCTGGCAGTCATTGGAGCACCACATAGTGGTTGGTTGGACTTTTCTTCAAGTGACTCTGTGTGCATTCAGAGCTTTCTCGTTCGGATCTCTCTTGTAATTAATGAGAGTGAGCCTCTTGGCTTCAATGATGGGTTCCATCACAGTGATGTTAGCCTCGAACCAGTCTGTATTTTTCTGCTGTTGCTTCTCTTGACAGTGCAGTATTGTAGTTGGTGTCTCAGAGTATGTTCCATTTCGCTTTGGCACTCTGTGTGGGGATGCCGGAGACTGCCTGTTCAATTGAGTCGCGGTTGGTTTTTATCTGGTTCAGCAGTATGGCTGACATTGATACGAGGATGGCATTTCTGCTTTGAATTAAAAAACTTCGAGGGTTGCATCCTCCCCCTTGTGCACACAAGCAAGTGACCTGTATTACAGTCAGTGTTGTGGTAGCTGTATTGTTGAGAATGCTGTTCAGAGAATCACATCTGATGAAGGTTAGATCCAGCTGGTGCCAGTGCCCTGACCTTGGATGCCTCCAGGACACCTTGCGGCATGGTTTATTCTGAAAGAAGGTATTAGTTGCACTAAACTCATGGTAGCAGCAAAGTTCAAGCAGTGTCTCCCTGTTCTCACTTATCTTTCCCAGGCCAAGATGTCTGAGGCAGGAGATTATGCCTCATGGTCTGTTCCCACTCTTGTGTTGAAATCCCCCAGTAGGTAAAGACATTCTGACTGAGGGATTCTGCTGATGACAAGTGTCCATCTCCATATAGAACTGGTCTCCTGTCTCGGTAGTGGAGCACAGCGTTGGAACATAGATACTCATGAGGTTAACTGGTCCTGTTAAAGTTGAGAGGCAGATGGAGAAAACATTTTGTGAGCCATTTGTGTTGAGTTCTTTCAATGAGAGTAACAATTTCCTTACAGCAAAGCCTACACCTTACTCACGTGTTTCCTCTGAACTTTTCCCCTGCCGGATGAATGTGTAGTGTTTGTCTTTAAGTGATCCTCTCTTGGTGAGCCTGGTTTCTTATAGGGATGCTATGTCGGCGTTCAGACTATCAGGTTCCATATCGATCAGGGCTGTCTTGTGCACATGGTCAACCAGCTGCAAGTTGTCTCTCAGTTCCATGCGCATGGTCCTGATTTTCCAGCTTGCCAATTGAAGCGTTGGTATCTTCTTTATTTTTGTTTGTATGCCTTGTGTGATGGATTCTGTCCACTTGTTAAGCAGAGACTCTAAGCTTCAAGGACCCATTCAAGCAGATGGACCATGATGGGTCAGCACTTTACTGGCCAGGGCTTGCCCGACTTAGCGTGGGTGGTGGTTGACCAGTGGGGTCACATTGGTCTCTCCCACCATCGGAGACAGCCTATAGCACCCGTTTTCTACACCAATAGAGTTGTGCTTATCACTTGTAATCGCTGTCTCATCTCCCATGTGTTAACGCTCTGCATTATGTCCTCTCTGGGGCGCAAACCTGGGCAAAATTTATGGAGATGCAGGCTGCCCAAAACATCAGGGCACCCCTCTCAACCTCCCTGGTCGAGTCCAAGGGAATGCCAAACATTATGCTGACATCGGTTTGGTTGCAGGAGTTACCCGAAAGATGACATATTAAAACAGTCCACCTTTGGGCTCCACTCCAGATTTTTGTCAGGGTTTACTCCCTTAGCTTTCAACTGTCCTGAGGTACCCACAAGGCAGTAGAGTTATTCACCCGTGGCTGGGAGTTTAGTTCATGAGTGCCAGGGCATGTCCACATGCTGGTGGGCCTGCACACTACATGAAAGGGGGGGATGGGGGGGACAAACCTCCTCCCAAGTTCCTCTGAAGCTTTACCTGGGGCCATGAGGACCCAGTCTTCATGTGTCGCCACGAGGATGCATAGCTGAGGACTTGCCAATGGAGAGGCTGTGTATTGACAGGGAGAGACTTACACATTTGGCTTTCTTTTTCACATTGCTGCTGATCAGCGATGGGGGCTGAAAATGGGAAGCAAACTAGCACACAAAAGCAGAAAACATGCTAATCTTCACTGACACATTAGATGCATCACATTGACTTGTTGGACACAGATTACTTCGGCAGCACATACACTAAAATTGGAACTATACAGAGAAGATTAGCCTGGTCCCTGTACAAATTTGTGAAGCATTCCATATGTAGCAATCATGAGGAACTTAAAGAAGTTAGTAAAGAAATAGTGCTGGAGAAATTAATGGGATTAAGGGATAAAGACTTCAGTAGGCTTTAATAAATGTTTGTCAAATGACTAAAGCCTGTGGCCTGTGACCTTTTTTAAAGTAGGCCCACTTAATGAAAGTACAACATGTAAAAGTAAAGTTTTCCAGTGGAAACATTTAAAAAAAAAAATCCTGAAACAAGATTTCTCCTGTTTCTTTGCTCCTCTAATAACCAGGGATGTTAGGGCATTTAATAGGTGCCTTACTGACCCCTAATGATTCATGCATCTGAGATGAAAGAGCAGGCAAGTTAAGTTATCATTCAGCGGAGGGCTTATAGTCCATCTATGTTGTGTTGATGACCTCTTATTTATTTCCTTATTAATAGCATCATTGACAATCACTCTAAGAGTAGAGGAATTATCCTTGGATAGCATGTTTTGGCATATTCTATTTGGAATGAATGTAGTGTTATTTCATTTTGAAAAAAGAATTTTAAATATCTTTTCAACATAATTTTTTCACATTTTGACAGTTCCAACTGAACTACCCTAGCTCTCTGCTTTTGGGTTGATTGCTTTCAGCGATAACAGTGGTAGATATTTTGACAGGATCTATTTGAAATGGCACAGTACAGTTTCAGAATACATTATAGATGTATTATCTGGTTGTTCCACCCACGGTTCTATATTAACATTCCTGCTGTGATCTCCATCTTTGAATTGCTGCACCGAATAATATTTAATAAATTGAATTTACAATGAGTGAAAAGACAATTTAATTTATCTACTTAGCAAAGAGTTGGATTTAGACACCTATGAAACACGTTTGCCACAGACCCCATGGTGCAACCTCAGCACCCCACCTGCCCCAAATCGAAACAAGTGACTTGTCCATACCTTATTTCAAAGTCAGTGCTGTCACTCACCTGTTGTTACTTAAATGTCTAACCATCTTTAACTTTCTGAATTGAATTATGAGGAAAAGCTGTGTGCCTTCATGACAATTCAGAACTGGCATTATCTATTCCCTCTTTTTGTGTGATCCCATTCTGTCAATTGACACTATGGTTGAGGTGGACTTTACTTTTCCCATGTATTACTTACAAGAAGTGGATAAAACTGAAATGAAAAAGCAACCACATTTGCTTAAAACGTTCCAGAAAATATTGGGAGTAAGATTTAGAGCAATCAACAGGGAAACAGATTGAAACTCATGTCTTCATTTTTGACAATAAGATGAATCAGATGTCACTTAATTTTTTTTTTACTTAGATTTTTTTATATGAAAATATTTAAGTAGAACAATCACCAAAAGTACAGTAAGAACATGCAATCAATTCCAAATAATGGAGCAAGCAGCAAGAACAAATAGAATTATTGAAAACTTAACCAAATCATTGGATCAAGTCAGCAATGAGGGAGTTGGTGCCCAGTATATTAGACCAATGCCAGCAGAATCCAGAAACTAGTAATCACTCCATGATAAGCTAAATATGAGTAAATGGTGGAGGACAATTAGCCAAAATATGATGAGAGAATATCTATTTTGGAAAGTATTACAGAAACTCTGAGGTCATAAAATGGGCCTAACTGTGGAATAGCAGCTTGTATAAAATGTTCCAAGTTCTTTATGAAGCAGTGGGGGAATGGAGACACTGATCCAGAAAAGAAAGTTCAGGAATTATTGAAGTCTTTGAGATAATTTTTAAGCGAGGAAAGGTAGAAAGATGGAAGAATTTCAAAAGGGAGTTTCAACGAACAAAGTCAAGGGCAATATGACAGCACCACCATAAACAATAGGATGAAATGAGGGTGGCATGCACAGAAGACAATAGTTGGAAGATGAAGGCTATGGGAGGCAGACTAACTCTGGAAGAGTTTGCAGAGGTAAAGCTGAAGATGAGGATTTTAAATGCAATACATCAGTGAGTAGGGGCCAATGAAGAAATAGTCACTATGCCATATGAAAATCTTGTATTGAGCATTTCTGCCAGAATCCTAATGATAGGAGCAAGGGAAAGGTTACCTCCCTAAAGGAGCTTGCTCTAAAATAACCTTAAAAGAACACATTTTTTCAGACTGAATTATTTTCTAAATCAGGTGGAGGAGGTAGCTTAGTACTTGGCAAGGCAGTGATGAAAATTAATGAAATGGACTCTAAGATGACCTCAACTGGAGGTCTTAACACACAATACAATGGGCTGAATTTTCTGGCTGACGCGTGTGTGGTGGAGCCCGCATGTTGGTGCTTAAAATGTCGTGCAAGCGTCCCGACGACAGCACGCGGCATCGCGATGTTTAGGTTGGCAGGCGCGCTATGCAGCGCGACATGCACCCGCCATTAATTAAAGGCCTTGTTAAGGCCCTTAAGTCGGCAATACACGATGATTTTGAGGAGCCTGTGTGAACTTCGGCTCGGCGCACGGGCCCAACGGGCAGGCGGGTAAGTGATTTTTTTTTAACAAACCTCATCCACTGGCGGGATGAGGTTTAATTTCAGCTTTAAAAAGGTTTAATAAAGGCTTTGTGGAATTTATTAACATGTCCCATCTCGTGTAACATTTTCACATGGGGGGGACATGTTAATGATTTTTTTATTTTTAAACTTTCACAACCTTTCAGCGATCTCCCTGAGGCACCACTTAGCCTCAGGGAGATTTGTGCTCTTTCGTGCGCATGCAAGAAAGAGTGCACGCTAGCAGTTGGGGGTTCCACCCACCCCGCTCGCACAGGAAGTGCATAGCGCTTCCTGTCGGGCGTCACGCTGGGCGGACCTTAATTGGCCCGCTCACATAAAATGGTGGCAGGGCCCGTTTCGGCGGCAGTGATCGGCTGCCCGCCTGCCTGCCCGTCAAGGGCAAAATTCAGCCCAATGTGTTGAATTGTGAAGTAAGATTGGTGAAAGAGACACCAAAATTATTGTCCAATAATGTTGGACTGGTGGACAAATTCAAAGAATTTATGAGAGTGCACAAGTCTCCACAATCCTGCCAGCACAGTTCAGATATCTCAAGGCTATAATGGCTGATTTGCAATAAGTAAGATGTACCAAGATTGCTTTTTTAATTGAAAATTAGAGAGCACTCCTCATAATGAGTAAGCTTTGCCAGCTTTGGTTAAGAGCCAAAGAGATACAAAGGAGACAGCAGTAAGATTAAATACATTAATCAGACCTAAAAATCAATGCAGGTTCCACCAGTCTGCTGCTCTCATTCAGGTGGCAGACTGGTGAAACACCTCTGAAAATAGCAAAAAAAAACTTCAATGTCCTTGTCAGGGCTAGTATGTCCGAAGGCCCCTTACAAGGTAAATTGTATTCAGAACTGGGGTGATGGGGGTGGGGGGGGGGGTGCTTTCAACACCAGGGCCAGGATTTCCTGGTCGGTGAGTGGGGGGGGGGGGGGGGGGGGGGGGGGGGGGGGGGGGGGGCCTGCTCACCGACGCGTAAAATGATGTTGGGCAGAACTCTCAATGTCACCCAACTTCATTTCAATTTTCAAGTAGGCGGGGGCTCAGCCGAATCAGCTGTGTGCCCGCCGATCTGTCAATGGCCTATTAAGGTCATTGACAAAGTACTTAACATTATTAATGGACCTGCCCGTCCAACCTTAAGGTCACATGAGGGGACATGTCAGGGAAATTCTTTGCTTTTGTATTTTTAAGATTTTTTATTATGGAGCCGATCTCCCTGAGGCAGCACTTAGCCTCAGGGAGATGAGTGCGCTCTTTCGTGCGCATGCATGAAAGAGCGCACTCTCGGCTCAGGGAATTTCCCTCCCCCACCCGCACAGGGAGCGCAAAGTGTAATGTAACGTAACGTAACGTAACGAAAAATGGTGGCGCACCCCCGATTGGCGGCACCGATCAGAGGTGCACCTCCACCCGCTTTGTCTTGAACATCCCCCTGACTGGGGGAAAATTCTGCCCCAGGAGTTCCTGTTGTACCTCTGGACCTCTGGAGAAAGGAACATCTTGCAACTTGAGACCTTCCAGCCTGTATAGGGGTGAATGTGGTCACTAGAGAAAAATCAATATGATTTTTTAAAAATTCTACATCGGTCCCCTTATTCATTGGCTATGTGGAGAATAGTCAGAATCAAAGAGTGGTGGGGAGGCGGGATCAGAGCAAAACAGTCTCCTCCCTTCCCTTTACAATTGGTAGGCAGTTGCCAAATTTTGCAGTTACATTGGGCTGTTGCCAAAGAATGATGGTACCCTTCAATGTATGACCTTTAACCCTAAAAGGTTCCCCCTCCTGGATGCTGCCTTATTTCTTTTTATTCATTTATGGGGATAAGAGCATTACTGGCAAGGTTAGCATTTGTTGCTCATCCAAAATTGCCATTGAGAAGGTGGTGGTGAGTTGCCTTCTTGAATGGCTGCAGTACATGTGGTGTAGGTACATCCACAGTGTTGTTATGAAGAGAGTTCCAGGGTTTTGACCCAGTGACAGTGAAGGAACGGTAATTTCCTTGCAAGTCAAGATGGTGCTTTTCCCATGTGTCTGTCATGCTTGGCTTCCAGTCAGGTGGAGAGCACACCATAGGACCAGGTAGGCCTGATCCTCAACCATGGGGGCATTGATCCCGATGTGGGGAGTCTGTTCCCGGGGGGTGGGAGTGTGGCCTGATTGGAAAGTCTGATCCCAGAGTGAGGCTCAATCACTGACCTTGCAGGAAAGTTCTAATATCAAGTAATGTCTGATCCTGGGACAGGCTAGGATCCAATGTTGGGGGGCAGGGTAGTTCGTGAGGGTTGGGTTTAGAATCTGATGGTAGGAGAGATTAGATGGCCGGGAGGAACCACGTCTGCTCTTCTTACCCACAAGAAATGCTGTTGAGGAACTTACTTTCTCCCCAAGGCTGTCCTCGTTCCGCTGCAGCTGACGGGTTTCCTGAAGTAACTGGAATGTCCATTGTTATATCTGCAAATCTGGTTAAAAATGAGGCTTCCAATCTTATTAATGTGTGTTAAATGCCACCCTGCTTCCTGTGATCGGATTGGCTTGCCATCCTTTGTCCCACCTTAGTAAAAGCCAGAGGTTGGTGAGTTGGAATCAGCTTCTTGCTGCACTCAGAATTTTTACCCATTTAACACCTTACCTGCTTACCCTCATAAACATTCCCCCATTGATTTTAATTATAAAATATGTTCCTGGATGAGATTTTTAAAAACTTACTGGTGGTAAGGTGGGTGGATAGCTCCTGTAAAAAAAAAACACCTTGCTGGAGAATTGAAAAATCCTAATACAAGTTCCATCTGTCACTTAAGATTTCATCTGGAACTGTGACTAATGCCTTTGCGAGAAAACTGTTATGTTTAAAAGCTTCATGTAAATTGTTGGAGATACAAATCCTTTCAAAATATGGAATTTCCTTGGGATATAATTACACTGGCTTTATTTGGATGAGATACTATATAATGTTTTCTTCTTCCTTGTTTCATAATTCATTGCCTTTTCTTTCTTAATTATTTCTTCATTTCTTTTCCCTCTTCTAAAATGCTGGCTATCCAGAATGGTTGGGGGGGTAGGCACCATAACTGTGTACAGTGCTGCTCTCAGCCAACATTCATATACCTGCCTATACACTCTCCAATGGGATGGCTAGATGGGATACTGTTTTCTTTCCCTGTCTTTTAGCCCAGGGTAATTGAAGCTGAGTCAAATACTATTGTGAGCAACTGAGTAAGCACAAGTCAGGCATTTAATTTGGAATCTGCCTAATCTGTATGACTTCAGTTCCATACTGGGTAACACATTAACTAACCAACTGAGTTGCTTGCTTTATTTTCTTATAAGAACTCAACACTTTAGTGACTTGTTTGAAAATGGCTGGATAATTTGCTGATTAACTGAATCTGAGAAAATATTGGCATAAAATAATCTTGCTTAGAATTTACATAATTTCATGTAGAAATTATGATGTGATCTTAAGTGATTCCATTGGAGAACTTCTTAGCTAGAATATTTGAGTATTTTAAAATGGTGGAATGTAAAATGGTGGGCAAAGCATCCATAATTTCCCAATATGAGTTGTCAGCAGGCAAGGCACTCCATCAGCAGAAAATTACTTCTTCAATGTCTGATTTTCAAAGTTGCTTTTCTTATTTAACAAGCCAATAATTTTAATCTATCATTAATGGCCCGAATCCTCCAAGGAGTGTCAATCACCATCGGATTGCCAATCCCCTCCTACTTTTCTGCGCCACAATTGGAGCTCCATGTTTCTGACCAGAATTTCTGAACTCAGTTTCTCCAGAAATGTAGAATGTACCTGAAATGGAACTGCCTCTTCATTGCGCTGAATTGTCAGGAGAAGATAACCCAGGCCCCCTTTTTTAGCTGCCAGGTTCTGGTAAGTAAAGAGGTTAAATGTCCAAAAGCTTCTCTGAAAAGCTATGGAGAGAAGATTAGTGTATAAGGGGGTAGGGTGGTGGTTGAGTAGAGAGGCCGGGTGGCAGCTGGGTAGGGTGGTTGGTGGGTTGGTTGGCCAGTAGTTAGGGTGACAAATGGCAGCTGGGGAGGGTGATAGGTGAGTAGGGTAGCAGGTGGGTTGGGTGGGTAGGATGGCAGGTGGTTAGGATAGAAGGCGGGCAGGAAGGCAGGTGGATGAGGTGGTAGGATGGGAGCTGGGTTGGGTGAGAGGTGGGTAGATGGCAGGTGGGTTATGAAGCAGGTGGTTGATGTGTTAGGGTGGCAGGTGGATAGGGTGGCAGCTGGGTAGGGTTGTGGGGTGACAGATGGGTAAGGTGGCAGGTGGGTGAGTGGGTAGATGGGTCAGGGGATAGTCAGGTCAGGAGGGGTTGTCAGGCTGGGGGCTAGTCAGGTTGGATCAGGGGGATTGTTGGGTGGCAGGTGCTAGTCAGGTCAGGTTGAGGGGGAGGTCGGGTGGGGAGTCGGGCAATGTGGGTGAGGGAGGGGTCATTGTGAGTACTCGCAGGTCAGTTTTATAGTTACCCAGGAGTTAGGCTAGGATTTTTCAGTCTAACATTTCCAGGCAAGTAAGCCTGAATAGTCCAAAGTCTCCAACTCTTCTCAGAGTTGGCAACTTTTGTGGAGGGTCCCGGGGAGCAGACAAATTGCCCATCGGAAGTTCATACTTCCTGGGCAATCCCCACACAGTCAGTGTGTTTCGACTAGGGCTTTGCTGTAGAAATACTATTTTTTTGTAGTTTTGTGTTTTGGGGCAGGAAGGATGGGCAGTGATTTTGAAGAAAATAATTGCAGTTTTTGCTGTTTGTAGTATACATAAATGATTTGGAGGAAAATGTAACTGGGCTAAATAGTAAGTTTGCAGATGACACTAAGGTTGGAGGAGTTGCAGATAGTGAAGAGGATTGTCAAAGGATACAACGGGATATAGATTGGTTGGAGACTTGGGCAGAGAAATGGCAGATGGAGTTTAATCCGGACAAATGTGAGGTAATGCGTTTTGGAAGGTCTAATATAGGTAGGAATTATACAATAAATGGCAGAACCCTTAAGTGCATCAACAGGCAGAGGGATCTGGGTGTACAGGTCCGCAGGTCACAGAAAGTGGCAACGCAGGTGGATAAGGTAGTCAGGAAGGCATATGGCATGCTTGCCTTCATCAGCAGGGGTATTGAGTATAAAAGCTGGGAAGTCATGCTGCAGCTGTATAGAACCTTGGTTAGGCCACACTTGGAATATTGCGTACAATTCTGGTCATCACGTTACCAGAAGGATATGGAGGCGTTGGAGAGGGTGCAGAGGATGTTTATCAGGATGCTGCCTGGTCTGGAAATTATTAGCTATGAGGAGAGGTTGAAGAAACTTGGATTATTCTCACTAGAGCGACAGAGATTGAGGGGCAACTTGATAGAAGTTTACAAAATTATGAGTGGTCTGGACAGAGTAGATAGTCAGAAGCTTTGTCCCAGGGTGGAAGAGCCAATTACTAGGGGACATAGATTTAAGGTGAGAGGAGAAAACTTTAGAGGAGATGTGCGGGGCAAGTTTTTTTACGCAGAGGGTAGTGAGTGTCTGGAATTCGCTGCTAGAGGAGGTGGTGGAAACAGGTACGATAGTGGTGTTTAAGAGGCAGCTTGACAAATACATGAACAGGATGGGAATAGAGGGGTATGGACCCTGGAAGTGCAAAATGTTTTAGTTTGACAGGCAATATGATCGGCGCAGGCTTGGAGAGCCGAAGGGCCTGTTCCTGTGCTGTACTTGTCTTTGTTCTATAAGAACTGTTACAACTCCCTTTGAAAGAAAATGAACTGTTACTCAAACTTATAAAAACTAACGGCTATTAACTAGCAATGTTTTTGCCCAAAATGATACATTTTGAGTATGGAGAAAAGTGATCATATATGAATCCTTCAAATGTACAAAAATGTAACTTTCATGTTCACCTGTTTCATTCAAGATAGGATCTAAATAAAAAATCTGTTGCAATATAATAGAACAATTGTTTATTTGCAAATCTAGCTGTTGAATATGTTCAGCATTTAAATAGAAGAAACTAGACCATCATATCTGTTAATTTTAATAAACTTTAGTTTTTCTCTTCTTCTCTCATGCCTTCTCAAGCTCTTCTGGTCCATGGGGACCACTTTCTTTCCTTATTACCTCAAAGCTGCTGACTACCCAATTTCTGTTCCTGACCCAATGCCTACTGATATTGCCTTTTCCTCAGCTACTGGCTAGAACTTTCCAGGCCCTTTGGTGATAGGCTGGCAGGCAGGAGGGCTGGCAAAATGGTTGGGGGGGAAGGTGTTGGGAGGGGTGCAAAACTTCTTGCTGCTAGTAATATGGCATCGTGGTGGGAAGGTTGGCAGAACGGCCATCTGCTGGTTTGCCAATTAAGCCACTTAAGTGACCAATTGAAGTTACTTTCCACCTCTGTGGGCATTTTGCCCAAGTTGAGAGGGCCTGCTGCCGCATGAGCAGACCGCACAGTGAAACCTGGTGGCCTCCCAGCAGCTATGGTGGCAGGGTAGGGGGGAGGTTTGTGTCTCCTTTAAGGGCATTCCATTGCTCATGAAGGGGCCCTGATGCCAATGTGGACCCTTGGCAACAGTGCCATTTGTGTTCCGCAACTGCCCACCCCATCCACACCCCACCCCCTTCAACTGATTCCCTCAACCTACCCGAGCTCTCTTTGAGAGTGCCTGGCCATTGAAGCGTTCTGTCTCTGCAGCTGCAGCCTCAGAAATGGCCACGATTAGTGGTGGCAGTGCCGAACCACCAGCTCTCAGACTAGGCTGGAGCTCCTTATCCTTAATTGGACGACAGTGTCACTAGAAGCCTCTAATATGATGCCCCAAGTGCCATCATCCGTTGAAATGAAGTCACCTCATCTTTTCGGCCCCTGCGGTGAGACTTGTGGTGTCTCAAGAAAATTCAGTCCACTGTCTCCCTTACTTTCAAATCTGCTGTCATCAAACCCTTCTGATAAAACCATATGATCTTGCAATCTACTGGTTCATGTCTGACCTCCTTTTCCTCTCCAGTCCTTGAACATGTTGGTGTCTCCATTCAGGTATTTCCTGCAACTCCATATTTGAACCTCTTCAGTCTGGTTTCTGCCCCTGCCCCAGCACTAAAATGGCCTTAAATAAAAGTTAGAAATTACATCTTATATGAGTTTGACCATGCTACACTCTGCCTCCCCAATTTTCCTGTTCTATTTTGAGTCTTTGACATGGTTTACCACACCATCTTCCTCTAATGGCTCCCCTTCTTTGTCCACTTGAGTGATACTGCCCTCACCCATTCTGTCATTGAATGGAATCTCCTGCAATGCGTTCTCTTCTTATCCTCACATCATTACCTCTGTGGTTGCTCAATAATCTATCTTGACTTTTGATTTTTTTCTCATTTACATATTGATACTTGGTGATATTAACTGATGACATGATGTTGGGTTCTAGTACAGGGAGGAAGAACCGGTACAAAAGTCAGATTTGCTGCATCACAACAGGGTTAAGACTAATTAACACATGAACTGTTTGGACTGAATGGCATGTTTCTGTGCCATATGTCCAGTGTAATGGTCTCGTGAGCAATTAACTTGTGATATGGAGGTGGATTTAAACTAATTTGGCAGGGGCAAGAATACCAGGACACAGCAGCAGGGAGGAGAGACAAGGTGAATAGAAAACGAGGAGGGCCTAACATCAATAGAACAAAGAATATGCAAAAAAGAAAAAAAGAAGGATGTGCATTTATATAGCATCTTTCACCATCACAAGACAGCCAAAAGAACTTTACAGTCAAGGAAATATTTTAAAAGCATAGTTAGTGTTGTAATGTATCTCACCACTACCTTTCTCAAACTCTCCATTGCCCCGATTATCAGATTTCTTGTCCAACATAAAGTCCTCAGTGAGCCACAAATTCTTTCAATTAAATTGGGAAGATCAAAACCATTGTCTTTGACCCCTGCCAAAAACCCCTTTCCCTCAGTACTGAAGTCATCTCTTCTCTGGCCACTGCCTCACGCTGAACCTGTCTGTTCACTACCTCTGTTTCCTATTTGACCCTGGACTATGCTATATCCTGTATCTCTATATCCTCTCCATCATAAAGACCACCTAATTCCAACTCTGTAACATTACCCCTCTCCACCTCTGCCTCAGCTCATCTGCTGCTGAAACCCTCATCCATCCTTCCATTACCACCAGACTCTGGAGGTGGCTATTCCAATACTCTTGTGGCTGGTCTACCATTTTCCATTATCCATCACTTAAGCTCATCCAAATCTCTGCTACCAAAATCTTAACATGCTCTATGTTCAAACCATGGCCTTGGCCCCTCTTAACTCTCCCAGTCTTACAACCATTCAAGAACTTTGCATTCCTCAAACTCTGTTGTTGTCTCAATATTAGTAGCAGTGCCTCATCTAAGCTCTAAGTTTTGGAATTTCCTCCATAAACTTCACCAGGTCTCTCTCGCCTTCTTTAAGATGCTTTTTCCAAATCTACCTCTGATGAACTTTTTTGTCATCCATACTAATATCTTTGGCTCAGTGCCAATTTTTGTCTGATTGTGCTCCTGTGAAGTACCTTGAGGTGTTTTATTACATTAAAGGTGTGAAATAAATGCAAGTTGTTGTAACAGTTGCATTGTACTCAAAAGCTTTTTACAGTTAAACTGTTATGTTCAGACTGCCTAATTGTGGTTTGGAACACATGGTAGATGTTAGACTAACCACTACAGCTGGTCTGAAGAGATTTGTCAAACTCCACTTCCTCTTGCAATGCCACCCCCAACCACCCCAATTTAGTCTCATCAGCTACTCTGATGTGAATAAGTTACATTGGTTTCAGAATCCAAGTTACTTATACAGATTAGAAACAGTAGGAGCCACAGTAGTAGGGCTCTAAGTACCGATCATTGGGGGTGCTCTGCTCAGTTATTTTATCCAACATTTGAGTTGCACATATGGTTGATTTAATATCTGGCATCTTTTTAATGTGGCAAGATTGTGCTCAATAGAAGTCTGTATGATTGATTAATCATGTAAAGAGCGCTGGTGCTATTGAACAAAGACAAGGCTGTGACGTTTTTAAAGGAAGAATAACATCATTGTACTAGACATTCCAAGGACAGACAGAGGATAGGATTCCCATTACTAAAGGGGGGAAACAGGTCAGGAAGGACTGAGAAGCAGAGATACAGATTTGGCTTAATACAGGAGATGGGCCAACAGCACAGAGACTGATTGATGGAGAGTGAAAGCTTAAAGTGTATGACTTGGTAATCATTACAGTAACCTGGCTATAGGCTGAAGGGAGCTGAATAGAAATACAGGGAAATTGGGAAAGAAGGACAATTGCAATATTCGTAAAATACACGATTACAGCAGGTGAAAGATGGGCTATTTTAAGGATGAGAAAGCAGGGTGGGACAATAGGACCAACGAAGGAATAGGAATTATGGATTTAGTGATGAGTAATCAGAACTAGTTAACAATCTGATGTTAAGGGGACATTGTAATAAACTTGGTGTACCAGACATGTTTCTTACTTGAAACAGTTAACTTTATTTACAGAGCTCTTGGAGAATCAATGACGTGAGATTCTCTCACTGGATCGTCATGATCAGGTACTGCAGTATCAGGGACATTCTTAGACAATGACAGCTCACAATTATTACCACTGTGCCATTGTGCTAGACTAGTGATCCGGGACCCAGGATAATGCTCTGGGGACCTGGGTTCGAATCCCACCACAGCAGAAGGTGGAATTTGAATTCAATAAAAATCTGGAATTAAAAATCTAATGATGACCATGAAACTATTGTTGATTGATGTAAAAACCCATCTGGTTCCTAATGTCCTTAAGGGAAGGAAATCTGCTGACCTTACATGGTCTGGCCTACATGTGACTCCAGACCCACAGCAATGTGATTGCTTCTTAAATGTTCTCTGAAATGGCCCTAGCAAACCACTCAGTTGTAGAAAACCACCACAAAGTTTCAACAAAGGAATGAAACTGGACGGATCACCTGGCATCAACCTATGCAACGGAAACTACAATGGCAAACTCAACCCTGTCGACCCTACAAAGTCCTCCTTACAAACATTTAGGGGCTAGTGCCAAAATTGGGAGAGCAATCTCACAGACTAGTCAAGCCTGACATAGTCATCCTCACGGAATCATATCTTACAGATAATGTCCCAGGCACCACCATCACCGTCCTTGGGTATGTCCTGTCCCACCGGCAGGACAGACACAGGAGAGGTGGCGTCACAGTGGTATACAGTCGGAGGGAGCTGCCCTGGGAGCACTCAACATTGCCTCTAGACCCCATAAAGTCTCATGGCATCCGGTCAAACATGGGCAAGGAAATCTCCTGCTGATTACGATGTACCTCCCTCAGCTGACAAATCAGTGTTCCTCCATGTTGAACACCACTTGTAAGAAGCACTGAGGGTGGCAAGGGCTCAGAATGTACTCTGGGTGAGGGACTTCAATGTCCATCATGAAGAGAGGCTCCATAGCACCACTGCTGACTGAGCTGGCCAAGTCCTAAAGGACATAGCTGCCGCATGTCCTGTGACAGGTGGTAAGGGAACCAACAAGAGAGAAAAACATACTTGACCTCATCCTCACCAACCTGCCTGCCACAGATGTATCTGATGTGTAGGAGTAACCACCGCACACTCATTGTGGAGATGAAGTCCCTGCTTCACATTGAGAATAACCTCCATCATGCTGTGTGGCACTACCACTGTGTTAAATGGGATAGATTTCAAACAGATCTAGCAACTCAAAATTGGGCATCCATGAGGTACTGTGGGCCATCAACAGCAGCAGAATTGTACTTGAACAAAATCTGTAACATCATGACCCAACATATCCCCCACCCTACCATTATCATCGAGACAGAGGATCAACCCTGGTCCATTAAAGAACGAAGGAGGGCATGCCAGGAGCAGCACCAGGCTTACCTAAAAATGAGGTGACAACCTGGTGAAGCTATAACACAGGACTACTTGTATGCCAAGCATCATAAGCAGCAACTGATAGACAGAGCTAAGCAATCCCACAACCAACAGATCAATCACAGTGCAGGAGAGGCCCTTCGGCCCTTCGAGTCTGCACTGACACATGAGAAACACCTGACCTACCTACCTAATCCTATTTACCAGCACTTGGCCCATAGCCTTGAATGGTATGATGTGCCAAGTGCTCATCCAGGTACTTTTTAAAGGATGTGAGGCAAACCGCCTCCACCACCCTCCCAGGCAGTGCATTCCAGACCGTCACCACCCTCTGGGTAAAAAAGCTTTTCCTCACATCCCCCCTAAACCACATGCCCCTCACTTTGAACTTATGCCCCCTTGTGACTGACCCTTCAGCTAAGGGGAACAGCTGCTCCCTATCTACCCTGTCCATGCCCCTCATAATCTTGTACACCTCGATCAGGTCACCCCCTCAGTCTTCTCTGCTCCAATGAAAACAACCCAAGTCTATCCAACTCTCTTCATAACTTAAATGTTTCATCCCAGATCTAAGCTCTGCAGTCCTGCCACATCTAGCCATGAATGGTGATGGACAATTAAACAACTCACTGAAGGAGGAGGTTCTACAAATATCCCCATCCTCAATGATGGGGGAGCCCAGCACATCAGTGCAAAAGATAAGACTGAAGCATTTTCAACATTCCTCAGCCAGAAGTGCCGAGCAGATGATCCATCTCGGCCTCCTCCAGAGATCCCCAGTATCATAGATGCCAGTCTTCAGCCTATTCAATTTACTCCACGTGTCAAGAAATGGCTGAAGTGCAAAGGCTTTGAACTCTGACAATATTCCAGCAATAGTACTGAAGACGTGCTCCAGAATTTGCTGCACCCCTAGCCAAGTTGTGCCAGAACAGCTACAACACTGGCATCTACCCGGCTATCTGGAAAATTGCTCAGATATGTCCTGTACACAAAATGCAGGACAAATCCAACCCGGCCAACTACTGCTCCATCACTCTACTCTCAATCATCAGTAAAGTAATGGAAGGGGTCATCAACAGTGTTATCAAGTGGTCCTTGCTTAGCAATAACCTGCTCACTGACACCCCATTTGGTTTCCACCAGGGCCACTCAGCTGCTGACCTCATTACAGCCTTGGGTCAAACATGGACAAAAGAGCTGAACTCCCGAGGTGAAGTGAAAGTAACTGCCCTTGACATCAAGGCTGCATTTGACCGAGTGTGGCATCAAGGACCTCGAGCAAAACTGGAGTCAGTGGGAGTCAGGGGGAAATCTCTCCATTGGTTGGAGTCATACCTAACAAAGGAAGAAGGTTGCAGTTATTGGAGGTCAGTCATCTCAGCTCCAGGACATCACTGCAGGAGTTCCTCAGGGTAGTGTCCTAGCCCAATAATCTTCAGTTGCTTCATCAACGACCTTCCTCCATCATTAGGTCAGAAGTGGGGACCTTCGCTGATGATTGCATAATGTTCAGCACCATTGAAAACTCCTCAGGTACTGAAGCAGCCCATGTTCAACAAGACCTGGACAATACCCAGGCTCACGCTGACAAGTGACAAGTAACATTTGCTCCACACATATGCCAGGCAATGACTATCTCCAACGAGAGAAAATCCAACCATCGTCCCTTGATGTTCAATGGCATTACCATCACTGAAACTCCCAATCTCAAAATATTGGGGGTTACCATTGATCACTAGACTAGCCAGATAAATACTGTGGCTACAAGAGCAGGTCAGAGGCTAAGAATCCTGTGACGAATAACTCACTTCCTGACTCCCCAAATCTGTCCACCATCTACAAGGCACAAGTGATGAGTGTGATGCATTATGCCTTACTTGCCTGGATGAGTGCGCCTCCCACAACACTCAAGAAGCTTGACACCGTCCAGGACAAAGCAGCCCTCTTGATTGGCACCTCATCAACAAACATTCACTCCCTCCACCACCGACACACAGTAGCAGCTGTGTGCACCATTTGTAAGATGCACTGCAAGAATTCATCAAGGCTCCTTAGACAGCACCTTCCAAACCCACGACCACTGCCACCGAGAAGGACAAGGGCAGCAGATAGATGGGAACACTACCACCTGGAAGTTCCCCTCCAAGTCACTCATCATCCTGACTTGGAAATATATCACCGTTCCTTCACTGTCGCTGGTTTAAAATCCTGGAACTCCCTTCCTAACAGCACTATAAGTGTACCTACACTACTTGGACTGCAACGGTTCAAGAAGGCAGCTCACCACCACCTTCACAAGGGCAACTCGGGATGGGCAATAAATGCTGGCCCAGCCAGTGAAGCCCACATCCCATGAATGAATAAAGAAATAAAAATTCAACAGAGACATCAGGTATGCCTATTCTAGGTCGACGTGGAACTTCAGGGATTTAAGGTTCAGCATCAATTACAGGTGCAATTACTGTTTGTGGAATGTCTCTCTACCCCTTAGATGATCCACATGTTTTTGAACAATCTGGTTTTCTACTTCCACTTGGTATAACAAAGGTCCAGTTTCAGAGACAATTATATCAGGAACCCAACTAGGCCCATTTCCAAAATTTTGCACAAAACCTCTCTCCCCCAAAGTAAATTTTCGAGCTTTACTGTGAAGATCGTGATTCACTTTCTGACTACTCTGGTTCTTCTCTACCTTCCCCTATGAATTTGGAAACACCAGACTCAACCTTATACGAAAGCTGCATTTCATCAGTAAATCAGTCGGTGTTAAACCCATAGTTGCATGAGGAGTCTTGCGATAGTTGAGAAGAAATTGTGAAATTCAAGTTTCTAATGTTCTTTTGGATAACTTCTTCATCCCTGCTTTGAAGGCCTGCACTGCTCTTCCTGCTAACCCATTGGATGAGGGATGATATGGTGCTGTTTTAATATGTTTAGTTCCATTTAAACTCATGAATCTCTGGAATTCCGTATTAATGAAGGCAGTACTGTTATCTGAAACAATGACTTCTGGTAGGCCATGTATATTAAAACATCGGCACAGCTTTTCATTAGTTGCACTCGATGTCGGTGATCTAACTTCATACACAGCCAAGCACTTAGAATGTGTGTCGATGTTCAATAAAATCATGGTACCTAAAAATGGACATACAAAGTCCATATGTAGTTTAACCCAGGGTCAACCAGGCAATTCCTATGGATGCAGTAGAGTTGAAATGGGCAACGCCTGTTGTTGCTGACACTGGAGATAGTGTTTAACCATTTTTTCTATCTCTATACCTGACCGCCAGACATAGCTTCACGCAAGCATCTTCATTTTTGTAATGCCTGGATGCGCACTGTGAAGCTATGTCAAGAGTGGTTCTCTACCTTGCGAAGGGACAACGACTTTTGATCCCCACAACAAGATTCCATCTTGACATCTTAACTCTGTTTTACGGGCATGGAATGGTCTTATCTCTTCAGAGACTGGTGCATTCAACCATTCTTGCAATACCTGGTCTTGGACTTTTGATAAAATTGGATCCCGATTTGTCCAATTCTTTATTTGCTTCACACAGACTGACGACAAGTCCAGGAAATTCAAAACCAGTACGACTTCTTGGGGCACTGGAGCATGCACAATGCTACCTGGCAAAGGAACATGACTGAGGGCATCTGCATTTGCTATATGCAGACCCAGATGGTGCATAAAGGTGTACTCATATGCTGACAAAATCAAGGCCCATCATTGAATTCTGGCAGAGGCTATTGGCAGAATTGCTTTATCGTCATTAAATAAGCTCAGTAATGGCTTGCGATCTGACACTATGGTGAAATTTCAACCGTGCAAATATTGATGGAATTTCTTCAATCCAAATATTATGGATAAATCTTTTTTAACGTTGTGAATAACCCTTCTCGGCTGCAGAGGGGTTCTGGAGACATAGCCTATTGGCCTTTCAGAACCATTTTCCATCCTGTGTGACAAGACCGCTCCCACCTGGTAGGAGGTGCATCACAGGTTAATAATTCTTTTGATGGGTCATTGTGTACTAGCAGATGTGATGAGTGTAATAGCTTGATTTTTATGAAGGTTCCTTCCATAACTATCTATGGTCCTTTCTCAATAATAAATGTGAAGGGGCTAACACTGTTGACAAATTTGACAAGAAACGACTGTAATAATTTATCATGCCCAAGAAATACTTGAGTTCAGTGACACTGGTAAGAAACGGCACCTCCTCGATTGCCCTGACTTTCTCCTCTACTGGATGCAACCCTTGGGCATCCATCCGATGACTTCAGTTGCTTGAAATGTACATTTCTCTGCTTCAATCGTACGCCAGCTTCCAAAAATCTCCTTAAAGCCTTATCTTGGCCAAATGTTTGGTTTCCGTTGATCCTGTGTTCAGGATGTCGTCCAGATACACTACAACTTGGGGAAGTCCTTATAGTAGATTTTCCGTGGTTCTTTGGAAAATCGCACAGGCAGACGATATACCAAAGGGTAGCCGTGTATACTGGTATAGGTCCTTGTGTGTGTTGATGTTTACATACCCTCTAGATGTGCTGTCCAGCTTTAGCTGTTGGAGTGCATGGCTCATGTCCAGTTTGGTATAGGATTTTCCTCCAGCTAGTTTAGCGTACAAATCTTCAATCCTCGGAATAGGATATTTATCTAGTTTAGCAACCTTGTTCACAGTCAAGTTGTGGTGTCTGCAAGTGCGAATAGTTTGATCTGGTTTCATCACAGGGACTATGGACGCTGCCTATTCCGAAAATTGAACTGGCTGGATGATGCCTAGCTCTCTAAGTGGCACAATTCTGCATCCACACTCTCCTTTAGGGCATTAGGCAGAGGCCTAGCCTTAAAGCACTGGGGTGTTGCCTCCGACTCTACATATATTTTTGCTTCTAGTCCTTTTATCTTTCCCAATTCATCACAAAATACACATTCGTACCTCTTTAACAGCTCAGGAATTCCTCCTGTTCTAACTTGAAAAATATTTGACTAGTTGAGCTGAATTTCATTTAACCAATCACGGCCCAGAAGACTAGTCTTCCTTGATTGAGTCATAAGGGTAGATTCTGCTGATGAGTGGCATGACTGGTGAGTATACTTTTCTTTCTTTCCTTAAGAATTAATGTACTCACATTCAGGAGGCGAGGTGCAGCGCCGGAGCTATTTATCCTCATAACCCATTGTAATAAACTTGTTGCACTGGATAAGTTTCTCACTTGAAACAGTTAACTTTATTTACAGAGCGCTTGAAGAAGCTACATGCTTGAACCAGGTCCCTGAGTAGAAAGTTCCGCCCCTAAGATTACCCGCGCTTAGGCCTGATTCGTTAGTACAATCACGTGACCCCTAAGACAGTAGGAAAGGTTTTACTTACAATTGCTACATTTGTGAACGGCAGTGACTGTAAGATGATTGAATTAAATGGTTGTTTGAGAAGAAGGGAGAGTCACTAAGCAAGAACAGCTTCTTCAGTCCGCAGCAACGACCTCAACATTGCAAAATAAAACGTTGATGCTTTATCAGATTTCTGCCATTTCTAAAATAAACAAAATGGTAAAAATTTAAACATAAAGCTGTGCTAAAATACTGTTATAGTAATTTCACAGTGGTGTTATTAACATACACCAATCTGTCCTGGTAAGTCAATTTGAAGCTTATGAATTGCAATTACTCCTTTTCTTCTTTTTATCCACTTTCACTAACCCCCTTACTTTATTCCAGTGACTGTGCATACTGTAAGTGCCTCTGCCTTTTGGGGATTGCTAGAATATTGTTCCTGTGAGAAACACTAAACAAAAAACAAAATCCAGAAAGAGAAAAAGGGGCAATAGAGAAGGAGGAATAAAAAGGTGAGAAAGATTCTGCTGCAGTAGGGAAATGTACACCAGAAATCACTTATGACCTGTTTGCTTGCACAGGTGCTGAGAAATGCACTGTAAATAGTCAGCTGATGGTTCCCAACTTCACGAAGAACACACATTTCTTGTAATTACTTTGTAGGTATAGGGCTAACAGCACAAAAACATTCCTTTATTTTTATCATTGGAAAATGTTCAAAATTGTCAACTAACAGTCATGCCGAAATTCATGCCGACAGTGAACTTTCAACAGAAGATTTAAAACAGTTCCCTCCTGGTCCACTATTCCATCATCTCCTACACCTCAACCCCCTCCCACGGCACCTTCCCAAGCAACTGCAGAAGGTGCAACACCCGCCCATTTACTTCCCCCCCTTATCACCGTCCAAGGGCCCAAACATTCCTTTCAAGTGAAGCAGCGCTTCACTTGCACTTCCCTCAATTTAGTCTACTGCATTCACCGCTCCCAATGCGGTCTCCTCTACATTGGAAAGACCAAACACAGACTGAGTGACCGCTGTGTGGAACACCTTCTGTCTGTCCGCAAGCATGACCCAGACCTTACTGTCGCTTGCCATTTCAACACACCGCCCTGCTCTCATGCCCACATGTTTGTCCTCGGCCTGCTGCAATGTTCCAGTGAAGCTCAACGCAAACTGGAGGAACAGCACCTCATTTTCTGATTAGGCACTTTACAGCCTTCCAGACTTAACATTGAGTTCAACAACTTCAGATCATGAACTCTCTCCTCCATCTTCACCCCTTTTTGACCCCCTTTTTCAAATATTTATTTTTAAATTTTTATATATACATTTTTTCCCACCTATTTCTATTATTTTTAAAATTTATTCCCATTCATTGTTTTATCCCCACCTTTTAGCCTATTTTGATCTTTTCTCCCAAAGCATCTCCTCCCCCCACCCCACCGACACTAGCGCCATCTTTCACTTGCTCGTCCTGCTTTCTACTCTTAATGTCACCATTAACACCTCCTATAGCCAGTATCATTACCATCATAACCCCTTTGACCTTTGGTTTATGACATCTTCTGCAATCTCTCCTTTGCCCTCAACTATTACTGGTCTTCTAGCCAGCTTCATCTGTCCCACTCCTCTTAAACAGTATATATTTCACCACATTTCTACTTCTCTTTAGTTCTGAAGAAGAGTTATCTGGACTCAAAACGTTAACTCTGTATTTCTCTCCACAAATGCTGTCAGATCTGCTGAGTTTTTCCAGCAATTTTTGTTTTTATTTAAAACAATTGTTACATTTGTCATTATCATTTATTCATTGCCCTCTGAGCCACTTTAAAGGGAATAGAATTGTAAGCTTAGTATTAATTGTTGCTTGATGCTAGCTGGTCTTTCAATTGTAACGAACAAACTGTAAGTGGAATTGAAGAATTGTTTGCATCATAACGTGTGGGTGAACTGTGCAATCATCCTAGTATGGTTGTCTGCTGGTTCACAACTTTTACAAAGAGGCAACTCTAATTTGTACTTGTTGTAGAGGAGGTATATTATTAATTCTGTTCCCTAACATGAGAAAAGCTTCTTGAAAACACAGTCATTAAACTCAAATTTATTTTTGTGTGGAATGTATGTAAATCGAGTGGAAAGATCCCTTTATAATGTTTATTGTAGCTCCCTAAATCCAGATAGTTTCATTCTGCCAGCCAAATAATGCTCTTCATTGTTGTGATCATGAACATAGAACATCAACAGACAGCAAAGAAAGATTAGCAATTTAGATGACAAATTGAAACATTTTCATTTTAAGTTGGCTGGACTTCAGAATTCCTCACATGGCTTGGTCACAGCTAATATGATCACTAACACTGTCAGTGCTTACCTAAACAACATTTTGATGCCAGTCTTATAAAAATCAAATTGTTGAACCACAGAAAGTAAAATTTCATGAATGAATAATTTGATTTTGAATGAATTTGATTTGCTTCGCAATTAAAACTTGGGATCTTCCTGTAGTTGACGAGTTAGATGTGCAGTTGGGACTTTGAATCAATCGCATGAGCTTGGTTATATTTTCCCCAACTTTCACCCGCAAACCCAGCCCTACTTAAAACTTGCACTACATAGTGGAAATTTGAGCAACACCGTGTTATTCCTGAGGCAGATGCTGAGTTGGCCATTTTGTTTGCAGGAGGTAAAGTTTTGTAGCACTTTACCTGCATAATGATATCTGCTGCTTGGTGCTCCAGAGGTTCTGTTAGCTCTTTTTATGTCAAGTTTAGGTAGTTCTGCAGAAAGTACAGTTTTGGACTGGGAATTTGGATATTCCAATAGGAGTCTGTGTTTTGAGGAGGGTGAACTTGTAACTCCAGTAAGTCTCTTGCCGCTAAAGCAAGGAAGCAAATTAAAGAGATCTATTGAACTGTAAGAAAGGTGGTAACTGCTGAGTATTTCCAGCATTTCCTGTTTTCATCTCTAAGGTCTCATTTCTCTGAGAGGGAAGTAATGGGAGGATTCCATTGCAATTTTTGGCAACATATTTTAGGCAGCAGGCTTTAATTATCACCCCATTTTCATCCGATTAGTAACCCAAACTTTCCAAAAACGTGGTTATCCTGAGGAAAATGCAGATCTTTTGTAAACCACAACATTTAAGTAGATCTCATTTGTATTCCATGCAGCCACAATGATGCAGCCACAGCAGTGCGTGCCTTTTCTTTAAGACTGAATTTGACTGTACTATCTTGGTGGTATTAATATAAATGGTGCACACGCCATAGCTAATTAGGCATGAGAGACGGGCTTGTACCTGTTCACTCATCTGCAGTCCCTGCAGAAAACTGCCTTGGAATCAGTGGAAACAGGGAAATGTGTAGCTTTGTGCTTCCTGATATTATAACAGAAAGCAGCATTATTTATAGGATAGTTGTCCAAATCTTGTTGTTTGGCTCTTGTTGTAAAGAATGTTATTAGTGTCTGAATTAAGCATTTGAATGTTGTTAAACACTTTAATATTAAATTTAAATTTTAATTGTTATAGTATTGACCAGTACATTGAAGAGCTATCTTCCGTTTTATAAAATCATTAAAACTTAAATATTAGAAGGTTGATTTTAACAGCTGCATGACTAACCAGTGGTTCTCATTGGCATTTTGCCCTTTATGGCAGCAAAGCAGCCTGATTAGGTTTGAGACTTGAGCCTCATTTAAATGGTACCAGTGAGCTGCCTACCATAAATGAGCGTCACTCCTGTTTCTCCTGCTCTCAGAAAATAATTTAAAACTTACCTTTCAGGGGACTGTTCAGCAGTTTAACAGTGAAACTGCTTGGAGATGTCTAGTTATGTCTTGAAATGGCATCTGGGCTCTCATGTATATACATGTCACCAGACTCCTGATTTGTCTATCAAGAGGTCTACCAGCTGAAAGAGACAAGAGCTTTGAACTTTAGTTGACATTAATGGGCAATCGGTCTAACAAACCCATTTTGAGGCCAACAGATCCCCATTAACATTTATTTTAGCAAGTGAAAATTGACCCCCAAGAGAGCATAGTCAAAGACAATGGCCTGAATCTTACCTTTGTCGGGTGAATGCGATTGGCGGGCTTTGAAGCGGATGCAAAATACGCTTCCACCCATGAGTGGCCACCGAATGCAATTGCCAGGAAGAAGGCGGGCGCTGACAAAAGTGAGGATGTGGGTAAGCGCTTCTAGCAAGCTCCCTGAAGGCGGACAGCTACTGCAGAGGTGTCTCAGGGAGCTGCAGACCTGTACAGATTTAATGGCAAGAAGAAAATGTACCAAATTGTGTCTATGCAGCACATTCAAGCTCCTGACAGCAGAACTCAAAAAACATCGGTCCGTAGATATCTTTCTTTTCATTATGTTTCAACCCAGACATTTCTTCCTGCCCTGGACCGAGGTTCCAGCGAAAATGTAAATTGTCCCGTCCGCCAATTGTAAGAGTGGATGGGCAACGTCAAAATTGATTTCAGTTGCTTCTTTAACGAGCTTACTTGTCCACTTAATTGTCGACAGGTGCACTTCCGTCTGCTGCGCGCGCTCGGTGAGCGAAATATGACGTTGCAATGTGCACCTGATGTCTTCTTATGCGATTTCACACGCTGTCGAGTTGGGCGCAGGCCCGCGCAACCAGTGTAAAACTCCGGCCCATGGTCCAGATTTTCATCCCCGGGTTGGGAGCGCAGAGTCGGGTGATTCCTTGGCTTGGCAAACCCATCTTTAAAACTGGCCCCCTACAGGTGGGATTTTCCGTTGAAGTAGGGTGGTGTGGGGGTAGGGGTGCGGGTTGGGTGGGGTGGGCTGAAACTGGATTCCAGGCAGGCAACCCCAGAATGAATCCCCAGGCTGCTGGGCGCAGAGGTGGGCTGGGCATTAGGCCTGTCTCAGTGCCCTGGCATTGTGTTTAAATAAATAAATAATAATAATGCAACAAGAAACATCCCTCCAGACCTCACCCCTCACCCCCCTCATTACCCCCCCCCCACACACACACTCCCTATGCCTAAACGATGCCAATCTATGCCACTTAATGCCCCCATCCACCCCTTTGGTTCCCACTCCCCTCTGCGAACATAGTTACTCTCTACCCACCCCCATGAACCCACACACCCCTGTACTAATGTAAGGCCCCTCTACCCACCCCATTGCCCACATACTTCCTATGCCAACTTAGTGCCAGCTCATGCCAACTTCATGCCCTCACCAACCTTTACCCTTACCCCCTTCATGCCAACTCACTGAGTATCCTTGGCAGCTCCTTGACAGCTTTGACACTTTCTGGATAGTTTTGATAGACTTGACAGGTTTGACTCTTCCCGGACAGTAGATTTGACAGTTGGACATCTCCTTAACATTTTCTAGACAGCTGTATAGTTCCTGGACAGCTGGACAGTTCCTGGACAGCTGGATATCTCTTTTGCAGCTTGACAGTTCCAATGAGTTCGTGTGTAAAAATTGCATAATCATGTTCACTTCCAACAACCTCAAAGGGTCTCTTACCCCTCTGAAAAATGTCCCAGGACCCTAATGGGATACCCTGGCTATCCTTAAGAAACCACCAAGTTCAGACCCCCTCTTACCTGTTCTAAACTGCACACTCCAGATTGCATATTCCTGCTCTTCCAAAATCTCACTTCCGTGGAGGCAGCTGGTGATTTAAATGGCCAGCTGCTTCCACGAATTGTGAATATGTGAACCTGGGCTTGATTCTAGTCCTGACCCCGTGAAGATGGTAAATGCCAGATTCAGGGGTGGGACTTAGAAACTTTGGCCATTTCTGGGATTTTCACCAGGATGGAGACCTTCTCCATCATGGTGAAAATCTAGGCCCCAGTTTTTTCTCCCGCAATCCCACAATTCCGAGGTGCGAGGTGTGTGTGCACAGTTGATGCATGTGCCTCATTTGATTAACATTGGTGAGCTGCCAGTACTGTGCTTTGCTGTTTATTGGTAACTCTCCAGTATGATTAAATGAGATGCACCCATCAATTTTGTATGTGCCTTTGTCAGTAGGATAGAGCGTGCATATTGTTTGCTCATTCTGTTTTAGTTTTGGTGCAGGATCATTTCTCCCCAAGGCCAGCATCTCCCAGTTGGCGAGCAGGGGCGGGGCTTGCTCGCCGATGCGGGGTGGCGTCAGGCGTGCGTCTCGATGTCACCCTGCGTCATTTAGATTGTCAGATCAGCCTATTAAGGCCATTAAAAAACCAATTGAACTCATTATTGGACCTGCCCGTCCAACCTTAAGGTTGGCGGGCAGGCTGGGAGTCCAGGCGGGTTTGTGAAAAAACATGAAACCTCATCCACGGGCGGGATGAGGTTTCATGAGTGATTTAAATAATGCAGAATATTTTACAATAAAAGTTATGGAGGTGTCCCAACTCATGTGACAGAGTCACATGAGGGGACATAGCAGGAAATTTCTTTTCTAATCTATATTCAAAGTTTTAAGTTGAAGCCAATCTCCCTGAGGCAGCACTTGTCCTCAGGGAGATCTGTGCGCTCTTTCGTGCGCTCCCGGCTAAGGGAATCCCCCCCACCCGCACGGGGAGCGCATAGGGCTGGTCTTAATTGGCCCACCCACGTAAAATGGCAGCGAGCCCCCATTTGGGGGTGCCGATTGGAAGCCTGCCTGCACTCGCCTGCTCCCACACTCTCCCACCAACAGGGGGAAACTGTTGCCCCAAGTGTTCTTTAAAATCAGTCTCAGAAGGGCACTTAATACAATGCTATAACGTGACATTTCCATACTAGATTTCCTTGTGCATCTGCCTGTGTCATCCTATGTTATGGGCCTCTTTTTGGATGGACTGAAGCTCATTATGAATTGGGTTGAAACTCTGCAGAATGATCTTGCTTTGATCTTGCTTAAGAACCTTACAACCTTATAAGCTTTGTGAAATGTTTTACTCCACATCTCCTTTTTCTATTGAAGTTTCAGGAGCAATGCTTCATGTTATGAAGACAAGGCTTTTTAAGATGATTGGCCGGGATTTTCCATGCCTGTCGGCATCGGGTGTATTTGATGGCGTGAGCGGACAATATGGTGCGATCGGTTTCATGACGGTGTGAAACCAGTTTGCAATTGTCAGCTTGGTCTGCCAATGGTGGGCCACAATCTCCGCCACCGGATGTTGGAAACCTCATTGTAATACATCAGCATATCATTATTAGGCCTGCCTGCCGGAATCATCCCACCCTGCTGGATCGTCCACCCTTCAGTGGGAAACCACATCAGTGTGTTTCACAACAGCACATAAGTGACATGCACCTGGTGGGCTGCACCTCGCCTGGGACTTCAAGGCTTGTGTGTCTACCTTGCTTGGGTCAGCACTCGCAGTCATCAGGCTTCACAGTCAGCACCACATCATTTTCATGGGGGCTTACAGCAGGTCTCTACCTACCCAATCAGCCATTTGTGGGTGGCTTTTCAATGGCTGCAGGGCTAGGGCTCGCTTGGAGAAGTGGGAGAAGTGGCCTCAAGCAAGGGAAGAGGCTGCAAAACAAGGACTGTACTGGGGAAGGAGGGTAACCCATGATGTGTGTGGGGGGACATGTTGATCTGTGAAAGTGGCCTCAAGATGGTGAGGTCTGAGCAGGCAGTCTCCAGAGGACATGAGGCCACATGGACATTTAAGGGTATGTGTATGAGAATGAGTGGTGATATCCCTCGAGCTGGCAGTGAGTGAGATGCCAGTGAATGTGTGATGGGCTTGAGTGTGTGAGTTTAGAGTGATGATGGTTGCCATACCCTGGCAGCACGGATGAGATCATTCATCTTCTGTCTGTGTTTAATGGCCAACCTCTTCTGTGCAGCATTGGCACTGATTATCACTGCCACTGCCTCCCAAGCCTGGTTGGTCATGCCACTGCCCATCCTGCGGCCAGAGTTGGGGTAGAGGGCATCGCGCAAGGCCTCCAGGATTCCAGTGACACATCACTAAACCTGGGGGCTGCAGTCTTTTTGCCTTTCGTGAACATCTCTACTGCAGTAGTCGTGGGCTGGAAGCACTGAGATTTGTGCATGGAGCTAGACTTTAAATATGGTGCCCGGCGTGATGAAGCGGTGAAGTGATAATGTGGTGAGCGAATGAGAGCCTGCCCACCATTGAAATGGGGTGTTTCCCGGGAATGCATAACTAATGCATTTGGGATGATACAGCATGAAAACCCGCCATTGCAGCCAGTGGGTAAGACATTGTTTTACCCGCCTGCTACCGCACTTAGTGCAAATCTGGGATGATTCTGCCCATTATGTTTTGGACTGTCTCTTTAATTCAAGCTGAAATGGAGGAATGACGAGAGTCATGTGATCTTCTATAAGTTTTACCCAACAACAAGTCTGTGTGGCTTTGTTACCATGCGGACAGGAGTGGGGGCCCAGTTCAGAGGCTATTGAAATTTACGTGACCTATTTCCCATGCGAAAACAAAGGCAAGAGTAGCTGGCTGACTGTGGAGAGACTTTTGGTCTCGTGAGTTTTTTTTTGGACAGAAGGAGAGAGAGAGAGGTCTCACAGAGACAAAAGACTGCAGCTGGCCTGGTCAGTAGAGTGGAGAAGGCTGTGAGTCCTCGGCGAGCTGCCAGGTGGAATGCATAAGGGAGGACAGTCTCTGGATGAAGGGATGAGCCTGTGACAATCTAAAGACCCTGGAAAATTTGCCCTGATAAAACTGGGAAGAGAAATCACTGGAGTGGGCCTGACTGCTGGTAGTCAGTTTGGATATTCTCCAAAAACTGAGGAAAGTGCCTTTTGAAGGTCACCCGATGTAAGGACTCAATGAAATGGGGAGATGTGGACCAATTCAAAGCTGGCAGTGTCTGTGGTCTGTTTCCTATAAAGTCTGTAATCCTGTGGAGAGTGTGTTGTAACGTAGGTGTATATTACTGGGTTATTTGTCGCATTAATTCATTAATAAGGGTTATCTTTTCTGTACCTTAGACTATTAATTGCCTACTAGGTAATGTTTTTCCGATGTTGCTTTTCATTTGTTTGTTACAGTAAAAGTCTTAAAACTTGAAATCTTCAGGAGAATTTTCTCCCTGTTGTGGGTGGTTGTGTGGGAGTGGGCATGGCCACATGAGCTGGGACATGTCTATGAATTTTATTAAAACATTTTTCAAACCTTTAAAAACCTTCATGAAACCTCATCCCGCCTGTGGATTCCATGGAAAATGCGCAGGCCGCCAGGGCTCTTCGACTGCCCGCCAACCTTAAGACTCATTGTTTTATTTGATAGTTAACTAGCCTTAATAGGCCTTTGACAGTTCGGCAGGCGCAAGTTTGCTGTGCGCCCGCCGAACTGAAAATCTGAATGATGCATGGTGACGTCGGGACGCACGCCCAACGTCACCACATGTCATTTTATGCCTTGGCGAGCGAGCCCCGCCCCCGCTCACTGAGCCGAAGATTCTGCCCCTTGTGAAACTTCTTTAAGTCAGTCACTGGGAATTCAAATATCTTTGTAAAAGTTAATGGGCTGGACGAGGATCATAACATTTATTATTTGACTGACTGGGTGACTTGCTACCACATCCCTGTCAAAAGCATTTCACAACCAATTACCAGGAGGCGCATAAGAGTAGCCAGGATAACTCCCACAATCATACTTTGATTTGAATTTTTTTTCCCATGGAGTATTTATATTTGTTAAATATTTATGATAAAATGTAAATGGGAAAGTTTATTTTTACCTTTCTTTGATTAAAAATAACTTGTATTTTTATAGCAATTTTAAAATAAATAAAAATGTCAAGGTGCTTCACAATGGAAATAGCTAAGAAAATGGATACTGCGTCATGGAGACCGAGAGAGCGAAATGGAAGGGTAAATGAAAGCTTGGTCCAGAAAGATGGGCATTTTTAAAGGAAGAGAAGGTGAAGAGGCAGAGTGTTTTAGGAATAGACTTCCAAAGACTAGCGCCAAAACAGCTGAAATCTTGTCATGTTTTACGTTGGTATGAATCCCACAAGATTGGCTGTGTGTTATTGTGCAAGTTTTTAATTCACATCATTACTATTCTGAAATACTGGAAATGTTATAGTACACCTTTTGTTGCTGACAATCAATATTCATTAGCACAAACAGAACCCTTTATTTACACAGAACCATTTTATTTATAATTACAATAATAAATCATAAATCCAAGAGGGAATTCTTGTAGAACTTTGAGTGGTCAGAAATTTAAACAGCTTGCTGCCTCCTATTTATTTTCTGTGTTATTCTTCTCTCTCTCATATTATTTCTCTCTCCTTTTCATGTTTTGCACTTGGGCACACACATATAGACAGACTGACAGGCTGGTTGTGAATGAGACATAATATGATCCAGAAATTGGTAAGACTGTAAACAAAAAGGCAAAAGACTGACAGGGCGATTGTTAGGAAGGGCCAGTTGGGCAGAAGAGAAAACTACTTTTGAATGGACAGCTAAGACCAAAAAAGAAGGCATGCGCAGAAAAAAATCCCTGCACCAAAACTAAATTATTAAGACCCACTTTTAAACAGTAAAATTAAGAAAAAGGAATTCTATGAGAAGTGGGTGCAAAAAAAACACCAAAGTGACGGGTGACTTCTCCTCACAGCATATTTCATGCATATGATGTCCAAGGCCTGTTTCAAATTGGGCCCCAAACTGATGTCTTTGGATGCAATTTGTATCATGCTTCACGTTTTGTGCTGGAAATCAACGTGAGTTATATTTCAGCCACTATCTTTTCACCTTGTGAATACTGGAAATTAATCACTGGGGAAGCAAAGTTTTGAATCGCCATTTGCACATTTATTAGGACCTCAAGTTGCTTATTCTGCAGAGTAAAATCTGTGCATCATTCCTGTACCCACCAATTTTTTTCCACTTTGCACCCATCTAATTTGCTGCATGCATGGTTTCATACCTGCTTCTTGTGCTTTCTAAAAATAGGACATCTTGGCTACAGCATGATCAGATTAGCTTCATGCCATTTACTTCCACAAAAGTTATAAATGCTTATAATTTTGTAAAACTTTCATAAGTATTTTAAAGCATTAATAATCCATGATTTTTCATATGCTGAATTGATTGCAATAACTATTGCATTTAAGCTTCAAAGAAAATACAAAATAAAAACACCTGCAGTATAACTGGTTTTACTTTTGTTTTGAGAGTTCTGGATCATATTTGAGTGATTGATTGGGCTGTTAATCTGATCCATGTGTAAATCATTCGTAGCCCAAGATGACCATCATTCAACTTTCCAGAATGGAGAGCATAGCTTAAAACTAAATAATGCTGCAGTATGAAAGGAAATTTCCAAGACGTATTGATTCCTAGGTAGGTCTGAGACTTGTTAATCAAGGATAATGTTGGGTGACAAAGCTTGAATTGCCATTGACTGCAATGTATCAGTTCATGCCAATTCTTGGCTTAGCTTTAGAATATGGATAGGTGTAAAAATGAAAGGTACGAAGAAAAGTTAAATGTACATCAAATGCTTGGTTAACTTTACTGCTTATATTTAAGAATAAAAGGCTTCTTTAAATAAATAGTCATTGGGCAGAATTTTGCCCTTGGTGGGCATGCAGGTCCCACCAGCTCGGCGGCGGGTGGACAGCTGAAACAGGGCCCAATGCTGAAACGGGGCCCACTGCCATTTTGAGTGGGCGGGCCAATTAAGGCCCACCCAGCGGCCTGCCTGACAGGAAGCGTGCTTCCTGTGCGGGGGGTGGAGGGAATCCCCATCTGTCAAAGTGCAGTCTTTAGTGCATGCGCCGCAAAAGAGCGTACTGCTCCCTGAGACTAAGTGCTGTCTCAGGGAGATTAGTGACAGTCTAAAAAACTTAAAAAATAGAAAAATAAAAATATTATTAACATGTCCCCCTTATGTGACAATGTCACACGAGATGGGACATGTTAATAACTATAACATTACATTTGTTAAAGTTTGTAAAAAATAACATGAAACCTCATCCTGCCAGTGGATGAGGTTTCATGTATTATCAGAAGCCCGCTGGGCTCCAGGCCTGCCCACCAGCCTTAAGGTTGGACGGGCAGGTCCTTTGATTACTTTAAGTACCCTGTCAATGGCCTCAATTGGCCATTGACAAGTAGGCGGGCAGACAGCTGATTTTGCTGTCCGCCCCCCTTCCTGAAAATTTAAAGGGACTGGGATGACATCGGGGGTTCCTCCCGATGTCATCCCGTGTCATTTTCCTGTTGGCGAGTGGGCCCCACCCCCAAATTGCCGACGGGAAAATTCTGGCCATTATCTTTTGATTTGAATGTCTCTGTGAAGCACCTTAGGATTTTTTTTCCATGTTAAAGAAACTACTACTGCAATATCTGGGCCATAATGACAGCAAAATTGTCAACGTTCACCATCAAAATTGACAGCAACTTCTGGAGTTTGCACGTGAGCAGTAGAATGCAGGAATCTAAAAGTTGCTGTCACTGCTTCTCTATCATTACGCTGTTAAAGTCCCAGCAGACCGCAATCATCTAGGAATCAAAAATGCTAATGCTAATCTTGCTGTAAAACTCATGAAAAAGTTACACCTTGTTGATGAGGTGTAACTTGAATTTTAATGATGTGCTAAGTTAATTACTTCTGAAAAATTAATTTATTATTTGTGGAATATCAGATTTCACGATTGTGATAAAAAATCCACATTTAATTTTTTTTAAAGATTGTTTATGAAACCTTAATTCCATGTGCCGGTCCTAATTATTTATTTTGCTCGTTGTAAAATTATATTCGAAAGTGAAGGGTAATTAATGCATTCACTTCCTCATTTGCTGTTTGAGACAATACTTCAAAGTGACTAGCTATTTACCTGCTTGATAACATCACTATTGCTGGACACCAGGAGCTGGCCTTGACTTGTCATCAGATTCAAATTAAAATTGGGAAAGGGAAATCCATACCAATGAGATTGCTAGATCTTGGTGAGCAGCTTTGTTCAAGGTTAGTGGTGGGCGCTATCACTTCACTGCTGACTGCAAAATCCTGGCCAATATACATACAGGGGACAGGAGTTGGCTCGGTTGTGCTTTTCTTCTACAACAATTTGTCTGAAATCAAAGCAGTACCAAAGGTCACGGAAGTCTAAGCACAAATTATGCTCAGTACGAATAGAAATTCCATGATCTTTTGTGCTAATTTTAAAAATATTGTGCAAGAATCTAGCCCTGCCACAAAATTGGCCACACCCTGAGATCAAATTGATTCCACTAATTTGCACCATTTTGAGATTTCATGGAGTCTCTAAAAATTAAGCTACTTTTTTAGGTGCAAGGACATTAATAGGCATAGTTTAAAAGCATTTAACTGTTAATTTTGTTATAATTTACTAAGAAACTGACTATCCAAATGTAACTAGTAAATCGTTCTTTACAGTTTTTAAAATCATGCTCAGTTATTTAAAATTGGATAACTTGCAGCTGGAGGACTATTTGCTCTGATTCAAAATGGGTTTTTACGATAAAGCCATTTTGAGCTATATTAATAAAGTTGCAACAGGTTATCACTCTTAAATATATCAGGGTATATATTTAATGCATTTTATGTAAATTACATTCTGAAACACTGCCTGGTTATACTGATTCTTGGCAGATTTTATAATTGTTGAAGTACAAATGAGTTTGAATGAATGAAAACTTGGGAAAAGAAACACTTCTCAAAACTAGATCAATTTTGAGTATAATTTAGACCCGGATTGCCAATTACAGCCAAAGCAGAAACTCTTAATCAAGTTGTTGTAATATAAAATTCATCTTGGGCAGTGGTAGCATTGTAGTACCTGAGTTCTGTATCTTTGAGTTCCTCCATCTAAACTGTAGAAATAGTTCTATGTCCCAACCAACTCTACTTCACTGTTTACCAAATTGCCATAAATTTTGACATTTAACTATAAATAATAATCCAAGATCAAATTATATCACAAGAATGAAGTATATGATTTTAAAATAGGCTCTGCCTTATGCCTAATTGGTCTAATTATACCTCATCCTTTAACCTAGTGGCACACATTTATCAAAATCCATCTGGTTTAAATATTGCAATGAAGTGTGCACACTTCTGTGTGCAAGATGACAGGATATCGACTAATATTTATTGTGTAGGCACAAACCTTTTTAGCTTCCATTTACAAACAATTTTTGCTCATGCTTTTATATTGACATTTAACATTGAAATTATGTATGTAAAATTAAAAATGGAAATCCTGTATATAAACATATATATCTATATATAAATATTATACAAGCATTCAAATTAACTGGAGTGTTTAGAGTAAAAATATCTTTAGTAGCTTAAACCAAACTTGTTTTGATAGATCCTAACTTTTTTTTTAGAAACCATGGAGGCAAGTTACCAAGCAAATTCACAGGAGTCTGTTGATGAACTTTAAACACAAAGAATAAAGTATTTATTAAACAAGAAAGATTAACTATATTACGCCAGACAAAAAGGTTGGAAAGATCTCAAAACAAACACAATAAGGCATACCTTTACAGGAGTCCACACTATTGTGTCTTACCTCTAAATATGGCATGAGCAACAGCAGAGCTCTTCTGGAAAAGAGTTGAGTGTTGTGAGATCTAATGGCAAAGTATTGTGATTATGTTCCCCAGATTTTTTACCAGAGAAATAATACATCCAAGTCATTCGAGAGCCTGGTTCATACTTTTCTCCCAAAAAGGCAAAATTTGGAGAAGATTATTTGTCTGGACATTTGATTATTATTCACTTTGTAGAACTGTGTGCAGAATTTTTTTGTACTGCATCCAGTTTGATTTGTTTTCTCTTTATCTACATAAGTATCTTTCCTTGTATAAACTTGAGATGACCATCAGCAGCTATCAATCGATTTGAAGATAACTTCTACTCAGGGTGATGAGTTTTTGCCATGGGTCTTCATGTGACTGGGTTGGCCAATTTTTGACTTGCAGATCTTTAGGCACATGGAGCAGGATGTCCCACTAGGTAGTGGGGCCTGGAGTGCAAGATTTATTTCCTTTTCTTCCCTTCTCTGCCATCACTCTGCTTAATAATTAAGATGTTGGGATGCAAAGTGTGATGCAGCTTGATGGACAATTTGTTGCCATTCTGAGTGATTGTTAGCAAGCTCCTCACAGTCATTAAGGTCAATGCTGTTGCATTTCTAGGAGAGTCTATTTGAAGCATTTCCTTTGTCACCCCCTGGAATGTTGGCCATTAGAGAGTAGAGAGATCAAGACCTGGTGGGAGAGTTGACTTTCAGCCATGCAAACACAATGGCCAGTCCATTGAAATTAATTTTGCAAGAGGTTTGCCTGAATGCTTGTGGGCCTGGCTTCAAGAGGGAATTAATGTTTGTTTCACGATCCTCTCATTGAATCCAGAGAACGTGGTGGAGGCATTGTTGACGGAATTTCTCTAGCGCTCTTATATTTTGCTGATGCACAGTCCAAGTGTTACTGCAGTACAGTGTGCGGTAATGACAACTGCTGTATAAAGTAAGACTTTTGTTGATGTGCTGATGTCTTTGTTGTCAAACACTCGCTGCCTTAGTTTGTAGAAGGCGGAATTGGCACAGCTAATCCGGTGCTGAATCTCCTTTTTGATGTTGGCCTTTTGATAAAGTTGGTTGCGGAGATATGGGAAGTGCTCAACATATTCCAGAGTGTCTCCTAAAACATATATCAGAGGTGGAATATTTGGTTGTCCAGGTGTGGATTGATAAATAAGTCTTGTTTTGGTAACATTCAAGGACAGGATGAGTTTCCTGAAGGCAGAATTTAAGAGATTGAGAGTGGTTTACAAAACTGGTGCAGAGTGGGCAATGCAATGAAATTGCCATCGTCCGCAAGCTGTAGATCAGGCATTTGGTAGTACAGAACTTGAGTATTGCTGAAAAAAGAGACATGCTGTCAAAGCTTTTCATCTTGCACTCATCAGGACAGATGTGCAAGAATATCAATTGTAAAGGGAACAACAATTTATACTGCATGAGAAGAGAGTGCTGATTGGTTGGCAAATGGACTCTGTTAGAGGCTTTGCCATGAAGAGTGCACCAGGCAACAGTTGACTGCCAAGCTTTTGTTTAAATTCAAATCAGGCAGGTCGACCCCGGTCAAGGCAATGCCATGGAGAATGAAACAGGGAATGGCTGCACCCTAAGCTTCTGTTTAGTTGAAAAAGGTGCAATGTGTGGACATACTCCATCTGTCTGCAAAGGATGCGGGCCCTATGTGTGAATATATGTAGCTTCTAGCACACGTTAATGAGCTACACTGCAATCTTAAATTGGTTGTCAGTGTAATTGTTATGTTACAATCCGAGCTGATGTTAATATTGGACAAGTCAGATCCCAGAATGAAACTTGGTTTGATAGCTGCTAACATTTTTCAGAAACCATGGAGGAAAGTTACTGAACAAATTCACAGGAGTCTGCTGACGAACTTATAACACAAAGAATAAAATATTTATTAAACAAGAAAAGATTAACGATATTACGCAAAAAGGGTGGAACGATCTCAGTACAAACACAAGAAGACACTTCAAATTCACACCATTCCTTTACCCCAGCAATATCCTTACGGACACATAAACCAGAAAGAATTACCACTAGTTAGACACAGAAAGGCTTCTTACTTGGGACTGGCACAGTTGCAAACAGTTTTCTTCTGGTGAATTCCTGAGCATTCACTTGATACTTTCCTCCTAACTTATATCTCTCCCTGAGATGTCCAAAATAATCACACTCTAAACTCAGTCTTACAGTGGCACCTCTGCTAAACTGATCACTTTACTGAGTCCTACAACTGATGCTTCAGTCAACTACTGTCCCAATAGCCTTGTAATGTTTTCTTCTTAGAGAGCTGAAAATCCCTGTCTTTACTCTCTAACACCCACTGAACTCTCCCTTCAGGCTTTTCTCTGTGTCTGTATCGCTGGACTACTGTCACTAGGCAATGGTAATGTTTTTTCTACTTTGTGTTTTCCTCCCTACAATCACTAAATTTTTAACCCATCTCTTTACCTTCATGGTAAAACCTTATTAAAAATGTATATACAGAAACAAACCCAAAAGACCTGACCTTTCAGTTAGGAGTCCATCAGGGCTTCCCGGCATCAAGGTACACAAGCAAAACCTAAATGAAACAGGAACCCTTTTTAACTTAGTTAGCACACAAATATATATATTCAACTAAAAATTATACATTGTTCCTAACACTTAGCACAACCAGAATTGTTTAGCAACTGCTGTCCAATTGCGGAATCACATCAAATGTTGGGCACTGTGGTTTGAGTTTTGCAAGCACGGATAGTCGGGGATGGTTGGGTACGGTCAGTACTTTGCCTATTGCAAACAGCCAAAGGGACATGCTGTTTGATACAATCTGCCTGTCCTTGGATGTATGGCCTACATACCTGGCATCACACCAGCTTTTAAATTCATATATCACATTATTCATTTGTATGATAGGCAGCACATCTTTTTGGCTTGACGGCAGCATCCTGTTAGTGCAAAATACCACTCGTTGCTACTGCCTAGTAGCAGCGTGTAACAGCTAGCTTCATCTGTTGCTACAATTTTGGAGATACTTTACCCTTCTGAGGTAGAATGGGGACTTTTCAGGACTTAAAGTGGCAGCCTTAGGTCCATTTATGAGTTTCTGCAATATACAGCGAGTCGGGTGGCCGTTATCGCGCCAGATGGCTTTGATGTGCCGTATTCAGCATTAACCTTGCATGGTGAGCAAATGGCTCAGGCTCTATTTATGAGGTTTCTGATAAGGCCAATCTTACAGCCTGTAGAACTGTCGGAATCCCAGCATCCCAGGAATCCCATGCATATTGACAGTGAAGGGAGGCTTGTGATAGACAAAAGTAGAACTCATTGTCAGATGTCTCAGCTAGCACGTCAAGGAACGGGAGCTCATTTGACTGCTCCATTCCAAGGGTGATTTTGAGCGCAGGATGGAGCCCATTAAGATGTGAAGAAATTCTTACATGTAGCTGCGGATTCAAATGTATCATCCACATATTGGGAATATGCAAGGGGTAAGAGGTTAAGCGTCATTCAATCAAAACATGTATAAACTGACAAAGATGTTTGTGAGAGCTGGGCCTAGAGGGGAGCCCATGGCTAACCATCTATTTGGGCACACATGGTGTCATTAAAACTGAACTTAACTATACGAGTTGCTGAGTTCATAAGTTCAATGTACACCGATTCAGACAATGGATTGCGTCTAGATGGCCATGATATAGTGACGCAGTGCAGGTGTTTGGCTTCCTTGAGTGGTACATTGGTGAATAGGCTAGCAATATGGAATGAGCACATGGGCACGGCATTGCTATCGATAAGCAAGTTCTGTATGGTTTTTGCAAAGGTGAAGGAATCCTTTACCGTGCATGTGGAAAACTTGCTCAGAACTGTCGCAACTCACTCAGTCATTTGATCAATTCACATTGTGCAGAACCAGTCATAGATAAGATAGGGCTTAAAGGATTTTGTGTGTCTTTGGCAGCCCATACATACATGGATGCAATGAGTCCAGAGGACAAAATCTATCATATATACCATCCAGCAGCTCGTTACTCTTACACTAGTCGAAGAAGTGTTTTTGTAACTTGCTTTTGTGCAGGGCTGTCTGGTCATGCTTAGCGGCAGGTCCAATGGAAATGAATTTGGACCCGTTATTAAGAATAGTGCGCATTTTGTTGATATAGTCACACTTGTTAACGATGACTATTCCAGTTGAAGAGTTTTCTAGGTGTTATTTAATACTGACACCAAAGGGCGATTAATCTTTGAGGTGAATAGCCATCGTCAGGTGAATATGACAAGAATAGCATCGGGGCTATCGTACTGTCAACCTCAGTTTGGATTTTGAAAGCATCTGTTTCAGATCACCCATGCATGACAAGTTCATCTTGAATCAATTGCAGGGTTATGATGAAGTTTCTTGGACACCTAAATCATTGGAGCACAATTCATAGGGCTTCATGATTTAGTGTGTCAGATGGTTTGGTCAAGTCGATGAATGCAGAGTTCTTGGTGTTTGTTCTTGATGTTTATCTTGGATTTGCCTGCCAATGAAGACCAAGTCAGGTGTCCCTCTTCAAGACCCAAAGTCACACTGTAGCCAGGATTTTCTGCTCCTATTTGCCGCCGGTGTCATGGAGGGCATGAGTGGAAAATTTGGCGGGAGGGACAAAAATTGATTTCATACTGGCATGAAATCACAGTGGGATCAACCAATAGTTTCTGCCGTAGAGGATCGCTAATCCTGCTGGAGGCCCTCGTGAAACCAATTTGCGCCCTGATCCTTCACCCTCTTCATGCACTGGATGGCTGACCTCCTGCATGCTCTGTTGGCTCTGACCACCGCTGCCATCACCTCGCAGGCCGGATAGGTGATTCTGGTGGACCTCCTGTGGCCAAAGCAAGGGTAGAGGACATTGTAGCAGGCCTCAATGGCATCCAAAAGGCGTCACTTAATTGCAGTCTTCCTGGCTCTCAGGACCATATGTCTCCTGGAGCAGTCCTCGTCTGTAGACATGAAGTAGGCTGTGCTCTGGTGCACTTTAAATATGGCGCCCGGAGTGCAGAACCGCTGAGGTGATGGTGTGGAGCGCAAATCCGACATTTTTCCCGTGCATGCATTATTAATGAGGTGGGATGCACCGGGAAGGGAACAATACAGCTCAAGGACCTGCCATTTTGGTTGGCGGGAAAAATGTTTTTCATGCCCGCCACTGCACTTAGTGCAATTCAGGGAAAATTCTGCCCTGTGCGTCTGGGAGGATTTCCTCAGCCTCAGGGAGTAGGCAAGTCAGGAAAATGTCTGTCAGGATTTTCCCTGCTATGTACGATGACAGTTTCCACAGCATGATTTACTTCCCTTCTTGAAGATAGCTACAAGTGTCGCATTCCTGAAGTTGGGCAGGTGGGTGAGATGAGAGTTCTTTTTCTTCTCCCAAAGCCATAGGATGAACCCATGGAACAAAAGCCTGCCAGCCTCGAAGATCTCAGCTGGAATACCATTGAGGCCCCAGACTTTGTTATTTTTCATCTGTTTGTTTGCTTGTGGCAGCTCTCCCATGGCTGGTGCTACAGCGAATGGATTGTAATGCACGGCACTGGGGGATAGCCTGGAGGGTGTCATTTGGATTCATGGTTGAGGAGTTGTTCAAAATGTTCTTTCCAGCCTTGGTGGCTTCAAAAAATGCATTGCATGTCCTGATGATCAACATACTGTTGGTTCTCTCAAGCTTTCTCTTCCCACCTCATTCCCTTTATCTCCTGGATTTGTCTTTTAGTGTCATTCTCGAGCTGTTGCTATGCTGCCTTCTTGAGTTGCAAGTTTTGGTTATTTTACCAGGCAATGAAGGCTGCTTATTTTTTTCCCTAGGAAATCACATATTTGAGCATCATTTTCATCTAACCAGCTCTGATGAAGACGATGCTTGAACCCAATGGTCTTGAGCATAGGAGTCGAATACAGCTGCTTTATTAGATAGTATGGCAGAGTGCATTATTAAAGCTGCCCAATTTTTGCTTCCATTGATTTCTATATAGGCACTTATGATACTTGGTGAGAGTCAATGATATCATCCTCAAATTAATGTTATTTGATTGTCTCTATATATCTAATTTTAATAGCAAATTGTCTTGGTTTGGTTGACTTCTAAAACATTTATAAGATGTGCATAATTGATTAAAAACTGAAATAACAATATCGACGTTCCTGGCCTTATCTGGCCCTCGAGCCAGGTTTTCCACTACTCAAGTCTCAGGTTGAAATCACAGATTGGGCCACAATGATATCACTAGAGTTTGATTTAAGTACTTAAAAAGCACTATGCCAACTTGCGACAGTATCCTTGCCACCTTTTGAGTTTAAAATTGCAACTGGACAGATTTGGGCAGGAAAGGGTTGGGTAAATCCCCCACTACATTTTAATTTAGGCTACAGAGTCTAAAAGCACTGCAATCTTGTAATAATTTTGCTCAATTAATCCTGCCTTCATCAAATTGTTTAACAAGTAGAAGTCTGCCCTCTGGTGCTGAAGCTATGGAGTAAATTTTAATACATGAACATTACCAATAACCTTGGACAAATTAGAGTAATTGTCATAGAATGGCCTTCTGAACCATTCAGAAAGCTGTTACTGACTTTCTTTATCCTTCTAGTTGAAGGTAAAGTCAGTATTCTACAAGTTGATACAGACTACAGCCAGATCAGTATTAAATACCCTTGAAATGGGGTCGTAATATAATGCTGTACTGCCAAGAAGAGGATCCACAAGTCCCATGATGTTGTCAAAATTCAAGATTTTATCGTTCTTATCTAGTCTGGGGTGTGTTTCAAAGTTGTAGAATATTAAGGTATTCAGAGCATATCATTCTCCCGAGAATGAAATTCTAGCAATTTCCAAACCTCAAAACATATCACACCTTTGATACACATTCATGCTAATGTTAATTCTTATGGATAGAGCTTGTAGTATTGAGGAGAGACTTTTTTTTTTGATAAATTAACAGAAGGCACCCACACTTAGCAATTCAATGATTTGAACTTATTGTACTAAATGATTCTGACCTAATATGATATGATGTCCTATATTAATAGGTTTTAGGAAAATAGCACATTGTTCATATATTCTAATAGCAATACAAATAAAACTCTACAATATTATTTTGATTGTACTGAGTAACTGAGACAGTCTGGTAACTTCCTTTTGAACCAAATAGCATGGGTTAGAAAATGGTGAGCATTGTGCCTGGTTATCAGACATGAAACGGGTGGTACATATACCAATTTAGCAATGGATCACACTACACCCAACCTGCACAGGTATAGGTCTCATTGCTAAATTTAATGGGGGGGGTGCGGGGGAACATTGTTAAACTTCCCAGGCAATTTTATTGTTATTCATGTGATCTAATATTTTTAAATGGAAATCCTTAAAAGCAATAAAACAAACTTACTGAGTAAAAGTAGCAAATCATAAAACTCTATTGTGAGGTTTGGGGTGGACAAGCTAAGGGCTCACATAGCATGTCTCCAATCTCCCTGATTGATATCTTGGGTAGATATCATCCAGCCTGGCTTTTCTATCTATTTTTAAGTTCTTAATTCAATTTAAAACAATACATTCAATTATGTTATTATTGTTAGAATTTAATAATGATGTTGATTATAAAACTAACAGTCATTGTCTTCAAAAGCAAGCTCTTTATTTAGTTTTTCTGCCATACCCAGTGAATCCTTTGTAACTTGTCCTTGAACAAGCTTCAATGGCCTATTTTAGTCTCTAACGGTCCTGACTCTTCACATAACTAACTGTAAGATATTTTCTCATTATTCCACAATTTCCACAGTCCTCTTTTCTGTTACTCTTTTCACTGATTTAATAGTTGAGTATTAGATGCCTTTAATTTATAGAAATGTTTTTGTTTACATCATAGGTACATCTTTGTACCTGACTAGTTAACTATCTTGGCATTTTCTTACCACTCTCTCTTTTTTGACTTTGGGCATTATATACATATTGTTATGACCAGGTGAGAAGGGGTGAACTGGCTTCTCTCTATTCAACCTCCTTGGCTGGTCACAGCATAGGTTTAAGCTTCCTTTTTGCAAGGATATGCCTTTTCCAAATCGGGATGTATTTAGCTATTTAAGCTGTGAGCAATAAAGAGCCAATCGAATAAGTTTTTTCTTGAATAAAAGAAAGAGCAAGTTTATTAACTGCTAAATCTGAAAAAAATAATAAAAATACAACATCAAGCATTCGGCCCTCATGCACTCATTCAGGCACAGACACACACACACACACACACACACACACAGACACACAGACACACACACACAAACACACAGGGTTAGAGTTCAATAAAAAAGGGTAAAAGAATATACTCACCCATCTACCCACTTCATCCACCTGCCCAACTACCTGCTTACCCACTTATCTATTGTACCCGCCCCATTAACTGACCAACCCACTTACCCATTCACCCACTCACCCATTCATTCAATTACCCGTTCACTCATCAATTCACTAGCCTTCAAACTGGACCTTTAAACATGTCATACAGCAGCTAATGCCGTAAAAAGGAGCATGTCCCGCCTTCCCCCAACTCTACTCTGCTCCGACAGAGTTCCCGAAGGGATGCTGAGCTGTGTATTTCTGTGAATGCCAGGATTGAAAGGTCTCAGAAGAAATGCACAGCAGTGTCGAGTCGGGGGAATTTTCAAGCGCGGCCGCAATCCGACCGTCGTTGCTGTTGGTCAGAATATCTGGGCCTTGGGCACTTCTGAAGGCAAGACCATTCACGCTGAGGATTTCAGTAACAGACTAAATTAACAAACTGGTTTGTTCACTGATTGTCATTTATAGAAACAAGCAGTAATAGTGAATTGTTGAAGCTAATCCAAATTGCTTGGCAAATTTGACCTGGTCCATGAAAGGGTCAAACAAACAAACCCAAGTTCAGTTCCTTTTCTTTGGTCTTCCCTGAAGACTCCTGCAACAAAATATGGATAAAAGCTTCTTGGAAGCCAGCTGATCCTGACTACATTCTAAGAATTTCATAGACATGTCAATGCACAGAGCTGCAGCTTCCCTTCCTAAAGGTTACAGCACGATCAATAAAGTAATTAACAGGTATATTAAAAGTCTGATTCCTATAAAGGCAGAAATATTTTATTTGAACTTTGGACATCAAATGAATGATATTTGTTTTGAATGTATTTTAACAGATACAATATCATTGGTGGCCTTCTGAGTTCCATACATTTATGGCTAACAGTCAGGGCTGAATGTATTTACTCAGATATATATACTGTTATTAATCAAATGTGTTCTCATATACTTCAAGTTCAGTAAATTAATCACCATCCTTTCAGCTTTCTATTGCAGATGACATTTTGAGTGTAGTAACTTTCTTAAAAGAACCTGCTTTAATATAAAAAAGCTAAGTTCAAATGGAGAATACAAAACAAGATGAAAAAATAACACTCTTTCCCTCAGGGAGGTTTCACTTTGGCATCACTACTTTAACATTGGCAAGAAGTGTGCTCTTGATGTTGTGATTGAGAAAATGGCTTGCCAAGCCTTTCAGTCGGTATTCCATGGGCTACATGGAATCCTGCCTAGTGTTCTAGGCACATTATTCCTTGCATTTTGCTGCGGTCTAGTGTACTATGCAGCAAAAGTTGCGGGTGTGGCATAACTGGCATCACATTGCCTGTATTTGCCTTTCGATCAATGTTGCGTAGTCAGCCATACAAAGCTGAACATCGTGTATGGGCTTTAACACTGACTGTTCACACTTGTGTGATAACTGCCAAGCTAAATCTGCTGTGCCAGATGAGAAGCTCACGCTGTTTCCAAACTATATGAAATGCGTATCTTTCACCTGTGCAGAAAAGACTCGCGAGGCTACTTTATCATGGATAGAATATGGAATTCAGCCACCGTGATGTCACACAATTCACCACTGATAAACTGATGCACTTTTTGGGATGGAATGATAGTAAATTTAGACAGTATTGCAAGGTTGGCATTCTCTGTCTGCCTTCACGCAGTCTCTTGTTTCAGCTCGGTGTGTTGAAGCTCTCTGAATCCGATTGGCCTGCACTTCCCAGGCCCCCCTGAACACCGACACTCTAAAAATGACTTGTGGCTCACTATGCCTCTGCTGAACTTGGAAATGATATAGCCCTTGCCTGCAGGTAGATTGTACCTCCTGATTCTATGCAGGTGATTGAAGCCTCTGCCCATGCTTAATGCCACCAGTGGTCACTGCACCTGACAGCTGATGTAATACAAGATTTCATTTTCCATCGTTATTCTCTTCCCCTTTCAACTAATTTGGACATAATCCTTGGGTGGCATTTTCTGTACCCGCTGGCGTTGGACGTGTTTGGCCGTGAACAGACAATATGGCAAGAAGGCCAAAAATTAGTTTCACAACGTCGTGAAACCAGTTTGTAATCTACCGTTCCATGTTTCCCATCATAGGACACTGGGATCTTCATTGCTGTACATCTGCATATCATTATAAGCCCAAGCTGCCGGAAATACCCTCCCATGCTGGATTATCTGCCCATCACAACAGCATATATAAGGCGTGCACTTGGTGGGCTGCACTTCGAGGGGAACTCAGAGGTGAATGCACAGTAAGGTTGAGCAGCGCTCACCAGGGTTGCTTGTTGGACTTCGTTGAGGTGCTTTGGGGGAGGCAAGGGCTGCCCTGCAGTTGAGGCGAGTTGGGGGGTGGAGCAAGGACTGCCCTGCTGATGAAGCGTGTTGTGGGGGGCGGGGACCAAAGGCTGCCCTGTGGTTGAGGTGCGTTGGGGGAGGCAAGGGGGGTGGCAAGGGCTTCCCTGCAGTTGAGGCGCATTGGAGGGGGCAAGGGCTGCCCTGTGGTTGATGGTGGTGCACAAACACATGCAGAGTGGTCGGGGGATGAAAGTGGCCACACATTAGGGAAACCTTGTATAAAGTGATCATTCCTCTGCAGCTGAGACAGTTCAGATGCCACTACATTGACATGCTTGGAGTCAGGCCTCAAGCTAATCTACTATCTCGAGCAACGCAGAGGCATGAAAGTGCCACCAAGTGCTCCAGAGCTTTTCACCCCTCGGGCACAGACTGCAAATTATTGAGTGTTTTAGTGGACTGCAAAACAGTTGGACAACTGAGCACATTGTTCAATCTTCTTGTGAAAGCTGGCCACGGAGCTGTCACTGGTGGAGGTGCTCACAGCCCCTTGTAATGTCACCATCTCAGTTCGGACCAGACTTCCCCCATGGTTCAAGCTAAGAATGCAGCTTACAGTGCAGGTTAGGAGGATGCCTGAGCCTGAGCTGAGAGCACAGCATACAGTCCAATGGGCAAAGCTGCCACCAATTGGTTGGGTGGAGTGGGCCGGAAGTGGGTGGGGTTTCGGGCAGCCATGAAATGCACTAAACTTTTCATATCCAATTGGTAGCCAGCACTCTCTGGGACCTTCAGTCTTAACCAAGAGAGGTCCTTAGAACACCCAAGCTAAACCATACGTCTCTCTCTTTCATCCTGCAGGAAGAGTCAGGAGCATAGAGCCTGGTGAACTAGCTGCATGCTTCGTGGCATACAGAGAGCGGAGATAACAGAGAAGAGAGTAACGGAGGCACCTGGCTGCACAGAGGGAGGAGCAGCATCCTCAGGAAGAAGGGGCGGCTGGGGCCCCCACACTTGCTGCTGAAGAGCCACAGTGAGCTGTCGCTGGTCAGCGCCTAGCTAGACCCAGGGTCTATAGATGTCGCCTTTCATTCCCGCAGATGACCGAGAACCAATGTCGCTGAAGGCTCTGCATGTTTAGGGCACTGGTCAGTCACATCTGCCACCTGCTGCAGGATTTGGCGCCACGGGGACATGGAGGGCATCCACTGCCAGTGGCCATAGAAGTGACCACAGGGCTCAATTTTTATGCCAGTGGCTCTATTCAGGGATCCACTGGTGACCTCTGTGGGATATCACAAGCCACCACCCACAAATGCATCCATGAGGTCGTGGAGGTGCACATCTTTGTGCATTTTGCCTGGGACCAGGAAAGCCAGGAGGCAAGACCCAGATCTCAGGTTTCCCACATGTTCAGGGTGCCATCCACTGCACACATGTGGTGCTCAGATCCCTGTTGCAACAAGTGGTCAACTATGTCAACCGCAAGGGCTTCCATTCACCGAATGTGCAGCTGGTGGGCAACTACCAGAAACGCATCTTGCAGATCTGCACATGGTTTCCAGGGAGTGTCCATGACTCCTATATTCTCATTTGGTCACAGATCCCTGACGTCTTCCAGGATCCACAGAGGCTGCAGGAATGGTTCCTCGGGGACTAGGGCTACCCACAGAGGATGTGGCTGATAACATCTGTGCGGCAGCCTCAGACCGCAGCAGAGAGAAGGTATAACGAGGTTCATGCTGCAACTCAAATCTTGGTGAAGCAGACCATCAGGATGCTGAAAATGAGGCTCCAGTGCCGGGACCGGTCTGGTGGAGCCCTGCAATATAGTCCTCAGAGGGTGTCATGCATCATTGTCACCTGCAGCGTCCTTTACAACCTGACACTGCAATGGGGAGAGGAGCTGGCTGAAGAAGAGATGGAGGAGCAGGAGGTCTCCTCAGATGAGGATGTCGAAGGGGATGAGGATGAGGAGGTTGGCGAAGATGAGGATGACAGAGATGAGGCCATCACACTGGCCAGATGAGGCAGGCACATTCAGGAGGCCCTCATAGCTGCTAGATTTGTGGAGGATGATGATGACATGTGGAGAGGAGACACCATAGACCCTCACGTTGCACCTATGAACGTTTGACTCCTGTTTGGCTGATGGCAACGTACATACCCTCAGTGATAATGCTCCTGTCATGGGGATGTAGTGGAGGCCCTAATAATCGCTCAATTCCAGGAGGATGCTGACGACATGCAGTAAGGACACTCCATAAATCTTCACATCGCCTCTGAGAATGTCTGACTCCCGTCTGGCCGAGGGCAGCTTACTTGCGCTCTGTGATCAGGGTCATATCATAGATATGCAGCCGTGAAACTTTAAATGCGCCTGATCCTTTGTCAGCCTTTAGCTTCAGGAGCACAGCATCACTGGTCACAGCTGCTGATGAGATGGGGGCCAGCCCCACCTTAAAGGTGCTGAGAGCACAGAGAATGATGGAACTCTGTGATGCCTTCCCTCAACATTCTGGCAGCAATGACGAGCACCGTCGAGGTGCAGGCATCAGTAAAGTTTCCGGGGAGTATGAGGCCGGATCATCACTTTGGTCTGAAGGCTGCACAGAGCACGGGGAAGAGACCCTGGACTGAGACACCTGCCTTTATCTTGTGCAGGAACCAAGGTTTCACATCTGAGTGACACGAACACTGCTCATCAGAACAAGGAGCCATAGGGGGAGACATTCTTGGGAGTTTATTTACAATAGCGAACATGATGTACAAGTGATTAACTCTCATGCCCAGACTGTGCAACTGGCAGGGGAGAGACAATGATCATGGAGGTTGTTCTCCCAGGACGAGGCTATCCCATTGCACTTCTCGTGTGCTGATGCCTGCGAGGTCCCCAAATGCTGGATATTCGACTGCAAAATTTGTGGTTGTGGGGCACTGCGTTCGCACTCTCCCCTGATTTACAATTCAAAAATACATCTTCTTAACCTTCCTAACACAGCTGGTACGTCTTGGTGCTCCCCTGAAATCCACAGTGGAGGTGGAGGCAGCCTGCTGACTGCTATACCCTGTCTGTGATGACCTTAATGGGCATCCTCTAAAGGGCTGAGACCTGGTGGGCCCGTCCTGCTTTCAGGGTCCTGCTTTTTGGCAGTGGCACCCTCCTCAGCCTGTGGAGCTGGATTTGCTGGGGTCACAGGGAGAGGGGCTTCGGATGGGCCGGACACTCCCAGAGTCACCTGGGTGGATGCCCCTGGAGTGTGCACCTACTGACCCTCCTCCCTGTGGCTGCCCAACAGCCCCTGGCTCACTCCTTGAGGAGAAGGGGGAGCTGGAGTGAGATTGAGTTGCCTTGCATCCCTCTCGCGTACACACTATTGGAGGCCAACTATGGCGACAGTGGTGGAGTTCAGCCCGTGCAACAGTGCAGGAGTGATGTCCTGGACCAAGGTCTCCACGGCAGCTGCCATCCTACCAGCGTCGACCTCGGTGTATTGATATGCTGGCGCTATCACCTCAGCCTGAAGGCGGATGGACTCCTCCATTGTGCCTTGCAATCTGAGGAATACAGTGGACATCCCTTCCTGTTGTTTCCAGGCTTGCCTTTTCAGCTCCCCCAACTGAGGTTTGACCAAGTCCAGAGGCTCCTTACATGACTCGGACTGAGCAGATTTTTGTCCTCCAGCAATCCTCCAAGTGCCGGAGACCTGGGAAGTCTCTGCTGTCGCATGCTGTGAATCAGACAGTGCGATGTGCTCACCAGATTGTGATCCCGAGGCTACTCTAAAGCTAGGTCCCACCAAGGTGTGTGTCTCTGCGCTGGTGGAGGATGTGGGTGAGGGCTGTGACGGGACTTCAGGGAGGGTGCCTCCAAATTCTTCTTCAGAAGTTTCTTCAGGGCTTGATTGGATGCTCTGGGTCGTGAACTCCGTTGGCTGTTTCCCAGATGTTCCTACGAAAGCAGGGAGAGATAATTAGTGCATGGCTGGGGACTGCAGAACGTGACACATCACTCACAGCATGGCTGTATGATGGATGTTGCAGTGCTGGATCCTCACTTGGTAGAGCAGCACTGACCTCACCGTCAGCACAGGAACAGTCCAGACCCTTGCGGCCAGCTGGATGGCTCTATTTTCAAAGTCTGTGAGGAACTTGATTTCAGGTATCCCCTACCAGTCTGTGAGCTCTCCTCTTGCGTGCCAGCTTGCCCTGCATGAATAGGGATGGAGAGAACGTAAGCAGGGCACCTACCAGGCCAGATGATAAGCATGCCTGATATGTACGGGTGGTGAGTGATCCCACGGATGGGATGAGGACACTGAAGGTCAATCTGAGAGAGTGAATGCTGATGTCCCTTGAACCGGCAGCGAGTGAGATCCCTGTGGATGTGTGCTGGGTTTGTGAGTGTGTGAGTTGAGAGTGACGAGAAGAGTGACTTACCCTGGTAGAATGGGGGAGGTCATTCATCCTTTTTCGGCACTGGGTAGCTGTCCTCTTTGCAGGGTGTTGGCGCTGACCACGCTGCTAACAGCTCTCGTGCTGGATTGGTGATGCTGCTGCCCATCCTGCGGCCAGAACGGCAGTAAAGGACATCATGGCAGGCCTCCACTGCATCCAAAAGGCCCTCAAGGGACGTGTCATTAAACCGGGGTGGGGGGGGCGTGCTGCAGTCTTCTTGCCTTTCGGGGCCATGTCTTCTTTGCAGCAGCCGTGGGCTGGAAGCACTGAGATGTGTGTGTGTGGCTGCAATATAAATATGGCGCCCAGCGTGATGAAGCAGCAAGGTAATGGTGTGTTGCGCGACAGAGAGCCTGCCAGCCATTGAAACGGCGTGTTTCCCGGGAATATAAAATTAATGGGGTGGGATTGGGGATGATACAGCGTGAAAAGCCACCATTGCGGCTGGCAGTTAAAACATCCTTTTGCCCACCCGCCACTGCATTTAGTGCAAATCTGGGACATAGCGCCACTTGTTTTTAAAATCGTACCCTGTCAAAACATTAAACAGCATGATACTGTAATCCTTTAACTGTTTCACACCCATCCAGGCTGAATATTGTAGATACCAAAAAAAAGAAGAAAATTGGGTAATCCTGCTCTTTAATTACTGATCATTTTGTGACATTTTTGAATATTAAATAGATACTTTCTTTAATATTCTTACAAATATGAAATAGCACCAAAGGAAAAGAAAATATCAAATGGTCGTGTATTCATGCATGTAATTAACTTGTAGTAACATATGTTCCCTTTGCTATTTAAGCTCTTCACTACTGTGCATTTTTCTAAACTGTTATTTAGGATGATGGGTTGATGCATTTTTCAAAATCAAGACAATCTATCAGTAGAAAATATCCTATAACCTTATTGACACGACAAAATGTGCTTTGAGATGTTTTGTTTGTACTAAACATGGTAATGATCGGCATGATGAACTTGGCTTTCTACATCTTCCAAAATTAACTGATTAACTTGATGTTTTTAGCTGCTCTACAGTTCTAGAGCCTGTTAAAAAAATTGCCGTATTTTGTAAATAAATTCTGTAAGTTGGAGTGAAAGAGAAATGATCCAATGTATTTGCGATGTATTTACTTACATCAAAATATTCACTGAGTACACATAAAATATTTTGGTTCATATTGCCAGGCAGTAATTCACCAACAAATGAACTCCACATGAAGTCACCACGACTCTCTTTAAACTTACAAAAACACAGGCAAAGCACCACGTCTAGTCCTGAAACCTTAAGACAAAAACCCTCAGACCAATATCACCAAGATATGGTTGAAACAAGTTACAAGATACCGGCAAAAAATACCAAGTTTTCGCCCCAAACCTTCACAAAACCCTTGGACCAATATCACTACGATTTGACTAAAACTTACAATCCCCAACACGGTTGGTCTGTCCGATGTTGACTGTAAGCCTGAGTCAAGGTGACCAAACTCAACCGTTCTTCCGACTGCAACCCAAAACCTTCAGGCCAGTATCACCACAATATGGCTGAAAATACTTACAATCCCCAACGCAGCTGGTCTGTCTGGTGTTGACTGTAGACCTGAGTCAAGGTGACCAAACCAAACCCTCCTTTCAACTGCAGCCTAGATACTCAGGTCTGCCCTTCTTTTATAATAATTTAACTCAGCCATGTCAGAACATATTTTCTGTTGCTCCAGTGTCCATTTAGTTGATTACATGCAAAGTCCAGACACATGTCGTCAGCTCCTGCTGGTTGAAGCAACACAGGGTTTTCCATGGAAGATGTATCTAGATGAATATTATCACTTCTCATTGTATGAGCAATTCTCTTGCTGGTTGAGATGCCACAGTATCAGCACAGTAACAACACCTGGCTCCAATGTTAATGAAGGTTTGAATGACCCTATTCCAGTACTGTTGTCTGTGGTGCAGACCTTAGTTGCATAATTCCTTGAGTGTGTTGCATTGATGATATGTCCTTTGTGCCTTTGTATTGGTAATCCAACTTCTTCATTGCATTCAATGGCCAATCCTTTTTGATGACTCACTGTGTTTTTACTAAATGTCCAAATTAACTCCTTGCTGCCCTGTACTGCTGTCTAAAGCTTATCTTTTTGTAATTTATAGTTCCAATCATGAAATCAAAACATGTCCATGGGTTTGAAATTATGTTCAATAAATTTCCCAGTTGGAGATGATTCCTATCCTACAACTCATACTATAATTGCCCTGTCTGACTGACACTTTATTAGTTTGTAGGAACAGCAGTTCTTTTTTTCAAATAAGATTTCTGAATGGGTGTGTTTTTATCAGCATTTCAACACTTGACATTGGTATATGGTTTATTGGTTCTGCACATAGTGCATTCTGGGTACATGGGCATGGTGGTGGGATGGAGGCTATGGGGAGCATGAATAAGACCTTTTGACCTTAACTTTCAAAAGATTCTCGAATCCCTACTATGATTCATGACTCCTCTGAGGAGTTGTGAACCAAGAGTCATGGAAAAGCTGGTGTGACTTAACAAAAATTGTGGGGGGGATTATGAGATGTCTACCATGCAATAGAGTTGGCCAGGTTGAGAGTGCAGGATGCAGGCTCGCTTCCTGCACCCCTTATCCCATGATGGCGTGAATAACTGGCACTGGAAATGGTGCAGGAATTGGGTCCTGCCCACCATGTTTATATTGATCTGGTTTTGGCCCACCTCCGCCAAATCAGGGCCTAGGCACCATTTTCAACTCATTGAAAAGCATTAGTGATGACAGGAGGGTAATGGTGGTGCAACCCTTTTGAGTCAACGAAATAAACTAGTGATGGTGCTGTCATATTGTAACTGGACTAGTAATCCAAGGCCTAGGCTAATACTCTGGAGGCACTGGTTCAAAACTCATTACATCAGCTGGTGGAATTTAATTTCAATTAATAGAATCTGGAATTGAATGCTCGCCTCAGTAGCGGTGACCATGACAATTATTATTGATTATTGTTAATATCCATTTGATTCACTGGTATCCTTTAGAGAAGAAAATCTACTGGCCTTACCTGGTTTGGCCTACATGTGACTCCGGGTCCACCACAATGTGACTGACTCTTAGCTATCCTCTGAAATGGACCAGCAACTCACTCAATTCAATGGCAATTAGAGATGGCTGGCAAATGCTGGCAGTGATGCCCACATCCCATCAAAAAGAATTAAAACAAAGGGTGGATGCATTATAAGTTTTAATGTATTATAAGTGTTTGCATTACAAATTTGATTTTAAAAGAACAAATTAAAATGTTACAAGTTAACAATTGGTGAAATATTCTAAATAATTTTATATACTGTGTTGTGATCAAAATGTATCTTCTACAGCTTATTCCTGAATATTAGTTTGTGATTCTTGTATTTTTGTCTCTTCACATTCTCAGAGAATATTGTGAAGTATTGAAGGAGTTTCTGGCTGATTAATAGCCTTGGCAAGCTGCTTGTAAGCACTCATTCTGTAGCTTTCCTCCTCCTCCTTCAGGTACTATATCCTAAGAGGGCATTGGTGACCATGGACTTCCACCAAATTAGTCCATGATTATGCTTGGCAAAGTATTGCAGTAGTTTGCCTTTGCCTTCTATAGTATGACTCTCCCACTCTTATTGCCTGCCATCAGGTGTATTGGAAGGATTTACAAGCTACTAATCAACCTGTTTGGCCACATTATGAACATACCTTCCATGGCTATCAAATCCTGAAGTGGGAATTGAACTCTTAGCTTCTGGCCCAGAGCTAGGGACACTACCACTGCCTAAGACTTCCCTCCATAGCCTTAACCATCTTTAATCCAGGTGGAAGGGTTTTATGGTCTCCCATCCCCTTACAAAGAGAGGTTGGGCTACCCACACTTGCCAGATGCAAGCATCATTGTAAATTAAAACCCAGAATTCAGAACTGGAGCTGTGGTCTCAACTCGCTGGGGTCATCTGGAGTGGGGTTCGAATGTGCCAAAAACAATTTAATCATTCTAAAAGGAAAGAATTCATCCTCAATCTAAGTATGAATCAGCTCCCCGGGTAGATAATAATCCAACATTTGGGCAAAGTTATAGGGGAAAGTTCACAACCAGACCTTATGTATTTCCTTCAAGGCATGGAATCAAATTCTCCTTTTCATGCAACTTCTATTCATGTCACAAACGTACTTGTCTCATCTTGCATTAAACCAGGAGGACTACTTGAAAAGTACGAATGACCATGACCCCAGAAAAGTAGCTAGGCTTGCCCTCCTACACAAACTGAAGATCCACCAGAACTCCACAAAGTTCTGCCCTCTAAGTTTAAACTTTAGTTGGGTGAAATTTGCTGAAAAATTTAGAGAGTTAATACTTGTCCATGGTGAAACAATTGACATGGAAACAATGAGAAGGGAGATTTGACCTTGGTAAGTTCCTTCTTCTTCAACAAGTTTCTTTTAATATCATAGGACCAGAGTTAAAATTGATTTTTATTTTGTGACTTTGGGGTTTCTTAAATTTGATGCTGTCAAATTTGTGTGGAGCTGCATCTGGTTTCCTTGTGATCTCGAAATAGTTTTATAGGAACAAGGGGCCAGGCAATTGGAATCATTTCTAAATAAGCTCTACCTATTCTAAAAGTCATCAAGTTGTCACATGAAATGGAATTTTGCATAATGCTTTAAGCTTACTGAGGTGTTAAGGAAGGATTTTATAAATAAGTAGATAAATCCTGAACTTGTCAAAGGGAAGTATCAAGGATATTGTTGGGGAAAATTGGAGAATACTTTACTCATCCTATATCTGACTCATTGATACTTAAGACAGTTGGAGGAAAGAAGAAAACACCTCACAATGGTGATACAATTTTAATAAATCCAAAAATGGATATTTAAAATAAAACATTTTAAAATAATGTAGAAGCAATTAATGGGCAGGTGGAAAGCCACATGGTCTGGCCACACAAATTTAGCCAAATCAGCGAAAAGGATCACCTACAAAGTCCAGGGCAGATTGTGTTTCTGTGTTTTGCTTTACAGTAATTTAAAAAGCATTGTACTTGATACCGGCCTCTGCCCACAACACTGGTCATGTCCCCAATCAAATTAATTACCATGATGGGTTTCCATAAATTGTGTCCCTTTTCTAGTCTTTGAAGAGGTTCTTAAGATAAAGCTATGTTTAAGTGCAAGAGCTTTAAAAGCTTTTAATTTTTTATTTCTAATTTATGGTGAAATTCACTACTGAATACCAATGTAAACAGTAATTGGCTCTGTTTGTTTAAGGTAATTTTTATTCACGTAGAAATGGATTACCCACTGATAGTGGACAAATTGATTAAAAATGCTTATTTTTTGCGATAAACCCAGATTTAACTATATTAATAGAACTGTAACAATTTACCAGTCTTTATGATTTTTTTTAATGCAAAATATTTGTTTTTTTAATTACTTTTTGAAATGCTGCCTGATTGTGCTGTGACTAATTATGCTGGTGATAAGCAAACGGGTTTGAGTGTAAACCTGAGCATAAAATTCACTTTGCAAAAACTTGTGCATATTTACTTTTTAAACAGACTTATTTTTGTAATTTACTAATAGTGCAAATTAATTTACATCATTACTACAAATTATTACCTTTGCAATAAATTTGAACTCATTGGTTTACTTAGAACTGATATCGACATTTGCAGCTTTACTGCTATATAAAATGAATGTGTGGATGTGTGGAACCTCGTAATAATGTATGCCATGGCCAGAATCTTCCATTCGGCATGTGGGGATGGGCCCTGCACTCTGACTTGTGAAATGACGCGCGATGATGTCGGGCATGTGTCCTGATGTCATTGCATGTCATTTTGATCTTCAGTTTGGCGGGTGCGCACCAGAGTCGACTGCGCACCCACTGTATTGTCAAAGGCCTATTAATTATCTAATTGAAGTGATTGTCAGGGCTGCCCGTCCAGCTTTAAGGTTGATGGGCAGGCGAAGAACCCAGGCGGCCTTCGCAATTTTCATGAAACCTCATCCATGGGCAGGATGGGGTTTCATGAAGGGTTTGAAAATTAAATTAAAAATGTTATTAAAATTCATAAACATGTCCCCTAACTGTGTGGGTGGACATCCCATGCCAGCGGCCCTGAAGCTCACAGTTGCTCTCCACTTCTATGTCTCTGGCTCCTTCCAGGGCTCAGTGGGTGATCTTTGCGCTGTCTCCCAATCAGCTGTCCACACTTGTGTTAAGCAGGGTATAGATGCTCTGTTCAGACGGGTATCCACCTTCATCCACTTCCACTGCAACCAGGCAAGTCCGGCACAGCGAGCCACAGGCTTCGTGGCGATTGCTGGCCCCCCCCGCATCCAGGGTGCAATCGACTGTACACATGTGGCCATCAAGGCACCAGCAGGTGAGCCCGGTGCCTTCGTCAACAGGAAGGGCTTCCACTCCATGAATGTGCAGATAGTGTGTGATCACAAGCTGCAGATTCTACAAGTCTGTGCAAGGTACCCAGGCAGTTCCCACGACGCTTACATCCTCAGACACTCCCAGGTGCCGGGGCTCAGCTGGATGGTTGGCTGCTGGGTGACGAGGGCTATTCCCTGCGAAGGTGGCTTATGACACCACTACGCTGTCCAAGAACAGAAGCTGAGCAGCGATACAATAGGAGCCAGGGCACCACAGGGGCTGTGGTGGAGAGAGCCATCGGTCTTCTCAAGGTGCGCTTCCATTGCCTGGACCACTTGGGGCGCACTCCTGTACTCCCCGGATCGCGTCTTTCTGATAGTGGTAGCATGCTGCGCTCTGCACAATCTTGCGCTGGAAAGGGGGGATGCAATTGACGATGAAGACCTTGATGCCTTGGATGAGGCTGCACCTGATGAATTCAGCAGTGGCTTAGAAGATGAGGAAGCACAGGGCGATGATGAGGGGCAGAACAATGACCTGCATTTACAACAAGGAGGCAGGGACACCCGTGACAATTTAATCCAAAGAACCTTCAGCTAGCTGCACACACATGGATCAGCAGGAACAGCATTGCCTGGCACTTCCACACGTGGCACTTAAGAGCTACATCTTCCACGTTCAGCTGCAAATAAGGGCTTAGTACAGAAACATCAATGTCCATCAAACACTCCTGATAGATATTTGAAAAAGAAAAATGCACCACAAACAAAAGACCCTCAGCCATGGTTACAAAGGTGGACTTTATTTTGTCCAAAAAAAAAGCACACAGCACTTTTTTGCAATCACAAAAATATGGGTCCTTATACTAAGGCCAACACAACTCACCAGTGACATACCCGTGGAGTGCCTAAGGTGCCTTATGCTTACGTTTTCGGGTGCTACGTCTAGGTGCCGCTCAGAGTGGCTTGAGAGACAGCCTGCTGACTCTGCTGTCCTATTGGCTTCGATAACCTTTGTGGGCGTCCTCTGGCCCTTGGAGCCTGTGATGGCCCTGCCTGGGAAGGAGTGGCCAGTTCCTGAACTGGCACCTCCCCAGTTGTCGCAGCCTCAACGGAAGAAATGTTGGCTGGCAGAGGGGCGGAAGAGCTGCTGCCCTCATTCGGAGTGCCCTAAGAGGAGCTCACAGTGACGACAGGCTGCTGCTACGCTGACGTGAGGTCCCTTTTGACCTCCCTGCTCACCGCAGGTACATGGGCACCGAGTGCCGACGCTTGGTGCCCACAGCATCTCCCACATTGGGAATGACCACCCATGGCCAGTACCGCTGTGAGGGCTTGCAGGTCAGAGCGTATCACAATCATAAAATGTTCCATTCGATTGAAGCCCCTCTCTATGAGAGTTGCCAATCTCTCATTGGAGGAAGCCTGAAGTTCTGCCCTGAGCTTCATGCCTTCATGTACACTCTGCCTGGACTCCTCCGTCGCTGAGAGCAGCCGAATCATACCCTCATGCAACCCTGTCAGATACAAACGCGCTTCCTGCTGCGCAGCTGCTGCATTAGGGACAACTCCAGAGGCACGTCATCAGTGCTGGACTCAGCATGTACCTCGTTCCCTGCAGCCCACCGGCTGCTGGCGCCATTGGCACTCTCTGCCCCTACCATCTCCTCCAGCAATCATGATGTGCCCTCTCCACTGTAACCCAGGACACTAGCCGATGGTAAAGTCCCCACCGAGGTGTGTGTGTCTGCATTGGTACCTGGCTGGCTGAAATGATGTGCCGCAAGTTGCACAGGTTGGGCCTCAGGTTTGGAGGGGGTGTTGCAGGGTCGAGGTGCGGGTTGCTCTGGTGGTGATGCTGAAATTAACAAGAAGGACACTGCATCAGTTAGCGTACAGTCAGTTCAACCTTTCATCCCTTTCCCCCCCAGCCTCATAAGTCGCTCACCCTTCAAGACCCTAAGGAGAAGAACATTGGTGAGGTGGAAAAGAGTCAAGACGAGCCCCAACCATTAGATGCGCATGCAGACAGGCTGGTCAGATGGCCTCAGGAATTCCACATGACATGTTATGAGCCATTGGAGTGGGGAGAGTGCAGAGGTACCTGACCTGGATGCATTGTTGCCTGGATAGTTGCGGGGCTGAGGAAACATCGCAAACATTTGTGACATTTGCCGTTGATCATAGGAGATTGAGAGGTCACATTATTGGCCTTCATTCTGTAAGGAGGGGCATAGACCGGGTGGGCAGAAGGCAACATTTCCCCTTGGCACAGGGATGAGTAACATGGTGGCATTTATTTAAGTTGAGACCATGATGTTCACAGCTGAGGTGCTGAGGACCTTTTGGACAGAGTAATGTGGGGCGCACTGGCTGAAAGGGTGCTGGAGGCCCCAAATCCCCTAAGATGCAAAAAGTCTTTGGCTGTGCAGCAGCGATCCAATGGCATGTTAGACCATGGTGATAGTGGTCACAAATGAGATAAGGTGACTTTGAAAGGTGGTGGAGACGCAATTCCTCAAGGGGACAAGGGTCCCTTCTGTATGATCCATATTTCAGAATGTCTCAGTCTGTGAATGAGTATTGTTTCAGCATTAACGATTGCAGCAACCATCAGTGGTTTGGATGGTGGGCAGACAGAGTGGATGGGACTGTGGACCTCAAATACCTGGCTGCTGCACCCCAGCCTCGCGGCCCCCGGCCGTCCTGGCCCCCTGACTGCTCTTCAAAAGGTGTGAGGTGCTGCAGGAGTGCCGCCCACCTCCAGTCCTCTGGCGCTCCCGGGCATTGTGGTGAGTTTTTGCCTGCAAAACATAGAAGAGGATTTATTAGGGCTGCTCGCTCATGTAGTCTGCACGCGCACGCCACACCTCAACCACAGTGGCCCATCTGAGGCCTCCAGCGGCTCCTGTCCACACTACTGGTGATCAGTCCCCAGAAGATAGTACGGCTGGTCCCAAACCCCTCCCCCAACGGTCATCTTGGATACATTCGGCGTCCATCACTTTGAATATCACAAGGGTCTTAGCGCCCATGGCAAGGAGGCGCAGCTAGGTGTGGCGCCGATGCCAGCAGATGGCACTTGCCCAAAACACCTTGAGGCTCCCCTTCCACCATCTCATTACCATCAATATGACATGTGTTGGAGTTCTGAGTATGTGTCGTGTGGCCTTCCCTGCAGGTTGCCCCCAGACTACTCAAATGCCACAAACACCAACATATGCTGCGGGGAAAACCCTTCTTCTCCTCAACCACTAAGGCTGATGTAAGCATGGTTAGGACCCATTTGCCCACCTAGCGTGCAACAGATGCCCTATGCAGTAACGACAGCAAGATATGGTGGGGGGGGTGCAAAGGCTAAGGCTGCCATCTGGGTCAAATGGCCAAGATAGCCATGGTACTCATCCATCCAGAGCACAGCAAGTCATTGAATCTTTTCCTGCACTGGGTGCCAGTGCGCCGCACATCATCATGGGCGCTTACAGCGTCACCCAACTCCTCCCATGCCTGGCTGGTGACATGGGGGGCTCTCCTCCTCCCATCCTCAGGATACAGAAGGTGCCGATGGATAGCTACCTCTTGCAGGAGGACAGCAAGGCATGAATCTGAAAATCAGGGGGCACGGTGCCTCCCGCTGGCCTCTCCTGCAGCCTGCCCCCCCCTTCTGCTCATGCTGCTGTCCAATCGATCCTCCCTCCCTCTGTCCACGAGTGGCCATGGTGCACTGCCTCAAGCAGGCTGCCTGGCCATTCTTTATACAGGCTGCTGGCTCCCCATTGGAACCGGCAGTCTGAGGTCGCCCGCCCCGGCAGCTATTTTCCCGTTCTCCATGGGAGTCGCTTACCCACAGGGTGGGCCTTAATTGGCCCGCCCGTGGAAAATGGCGGCACAGCCCGTTTCTCCAGCGGCAATTGGCTGCCTGACCGACAAACAGAAAATTCTGGCCTATATATTTAAAACTATATTATGTAAAACTGTATTATATTAAACTATATTATGTACTCATGTACACATATACATACAAGATGGTAGCAATGACTCACATACTAAATGTAATAGACCCAAGCCAAGATGAAGTATACAGATGGCTAGATTAAAACAGTAACCTTTGATTGTAAGGTCAACCTTGATACCTGTGCTCCTCTAAATCTGGCTGCTTGAGCATCCCTGATTTTAATTGCTCCATCATTGGTGTCCGTGCCCTCAGCTAGCAAGATCCTAAGCTATGGAATTCCCTCCCTGAAGCTCTCCATCTTTCTACTTCCCTTTCCTCCTCTAAGATGCTCCTTAAACTCTACTTCTTTGATCAAGCTATTGGTTATCTGCCCTAACATCTCCTTATGTGGTGCGGTGTCAAATTTTGCATTGTAATGCTCCTGTGAAGTGCCTTGAAGTGTTTTATTACATTAATGGCGTTATATAAATATGAGTTGTTGTCATTATTGTTGTCAGTAACTAAATGGAATAAATTTAAGATAATTATAATAATGAAAGGAGTGGCTCAGAGAAATTTTCCTTTATACTCATATGGAATTCCTATCAGAAACAGCAGTGATAAGAGAATACGTAAAAGTTTTTAACAGGTAAATGGTTAAATATTTGAAGAAGAAAATGTTTGAAGAATATGGGGAATGGCACTATGGGATAGTACTTTCCGAGATCTGGCACTACTGCAATGGGCCAAAAAGGTGCCTTCTGTGCTGTAAAAATCTTGATTATTAATTACAGCATATAGATGTTGCAGCAATAAATGTGATGTATTAATGATATTTTTTCTTACTTGATCCATGTAGATTTTCAAATATGTCAGTACCGTTGCTGATATATCATTCTGTCATTACTGACAGCATGAGTTGTAGATGCAGTTTGGAGAAAAAAAATCTATATTTTATGTTTTTGAACTCTTACTGTAACTTGCCCAGTCACGTCCTTCCAGTAGTTTGATTCCCATTTTGCATTATACTTGCAAGGATTTTAGTGGACTTCATTAATTCTGTACTGCATTATTGATTTTCCTGAAATGAGCAGCATTATGGTTTTGAATTTAGTAGGTTCAAAAAGTAGGATGCTATTGGCACCAAAAAACTTTAATTTTTGATTGCTTCAGTTCAAGTAAGTAAAACATTCAGGAGGGCGATTAGTATGATTAATACCTGAGAATTGTCACATTGTAATACAGTAATAAGGTGTTATTGTAATCTCATGAAGACCAGCAAGAAAGTTCACATTACAGATTTGTTTTATTCAGAATTTCAGCTTCTGTAATGATTTCCTAGGACCCTTGCAGAGGTAATAGTTTTAATCCTGGCCACCCAGCAAAAAGCATGCAGGCAGTTAAAATGGGCAGGGAGACTTGTCCACTGATGTCTGTTGTGATCCTCTCTCTTCAGTTTTAACCTGCAAGGTCAGCTTTGCCATACCTGTGATGTCCTACTTTAGGTATTCAGATCAGGGTTCGATAACATCATCAGACCATGAGAGTTATTTTAATTGGTGGCCTGAGTGGGGAAGCTGTTGTGGCTTTCCTGCCAAATAAATCTACTAGGAAGCGGAGCTGGGTCCAGAAGAGACCCAAAGAAGAAAGAGATACATTATCCCTCATGAACCTCCCTGCAACTTTTTAGCACTCTGTCAATACTTCTCCTATCATCAATGGCGGTCCCTCAGAATCGAGGATGACATCTGTCAGATTTGGTGAGACCTCAGATGACTGATGAACCCAATTCTGGATCCACAAGTACTTCTGCAGTGGGAGCAGGTTGTTGCGCAGGGGAGTGGAAATCGCTGTCAGGTTGGCTTCCTTCTCCTTCTCATGGCGCCGCCGTTCCACCTTGCTGTCGAGTCGCTGAGCCTAGAAGTGGCTTGCACCCCGATGGACCAGGTGGTGCCATGCTGAGCATTCTCCTCCCAGTCAGTAGTGTTACTGCTTCCATGCTTTAGGGCAACCTTGAGTGTATCCTTATACCTTTTCCTTTGGCTGCGGAGAGCTGTGAGAGGAAAACCTGCTGGAAGAGGCAGTTTTCAGGCATCCAACGCAATAGCCCATCCATTGGAATTGGTTCCGCAGGAGCAGGGCTTCAATGCTGGTAGGTGTAACTTTATGGCTGAGGCTTGTGTTAGTCTGGTGGTCCTCCCATTTGATCCTCAGGATTCGATGCAAGCTTCGCTGCTGGAAGCTCTCGAGGATCTTAATGTGGCGTCAGTAGTCAGTCCATGTTTCGCTGCAGTGGAGGAGGACGATTAATACAACAGCCTCATAAACCAGAACCTTTTTTGACTTGCGAAGATCCCTGTTGTCAAAGACACATTGGTGCAGCTTGAAGAAGGCAACACTGGCACAGTTGGCTCGGTGTTGAACTTCCTCATTGATGGTAGTCCCCTGGGAGAGGTGGCTGCCGAGAAAAGGGAAGTGCTGCACATACTCCAGAGCCACCTCATCTATGTGGATGGTGCGGGGAATGCTCAACAAGCATGGAAAGGTTGGTGAAGGACCTTCATCTTGGCAATGTTTAAGGAGAGGCCATGCCTCTTATACAAGGTGTTGAAGAGGTCAAGTGTCCTTTGCATGCCCTGTACAGAGTGAGTCATCACTCAGCAGTCATCTGCAAATTGAAGGTCATGGATGTCCATGGTGGTGAATTTTGTTTTTTGCCTGGAAGCATCAGGTGGTAGGTCATCTCGAATGAGGTGGATGATAACGGTCAGGTAAATGGTCAACAAGGTGGGGGCGATCACACAACCTTGTTTGACAATGGTCTGGATGTGAAAGGCGTCAGTTTCAGATCCTCCACTCAGGACGGTGGCGGCCATGTTGTCATGCAGGAGTCTCAGGACGGTGACAATCTTCAACGGGCAACCAAAGTGTTGGAGGATGATCCAAGGAACTTCATGATTTAAAGAATCATATGCCTTGGTCAGGTCAATGAAGACGAGGAGCAATTCTTGGTTTTGCTCCCGACATTTTTCCTAGATCTGTCCAGCCAGAAAGACCATGTCTGCAGTACCCCAGGAAGATCGGAAGCCACGCTGGGTTTCTGGGAGGATCTCCTCAGTGACAGGACAAGGGCGGTTCAGGAGGATATGGGCCAAGATCTTGCCCATGATGGACAAGAGGGCTTCTCCTATATTGCTCAGCTCAATGGGATTGCCCTCACTTTTAGTTCTACTATTACCTATCCGATCATATCCGGAACATTTCTCTTATCTATCTAATCATAGCCTTAACATCTCTAAATATAACATTGCTGCCTTCTCCTGAATGGTTATTTCTGAAGCTCCGAAAGAATATATCAAAGATGCTTTCTGTTCGTTATCTACATACTGTCCTTGCTCACATTACCCATACATTTGAGGAATTTTAAACCCCAGGAAAATCAAGATGTAGAATCAGTTTGTGTGGAGCTAAGAAATAACAAGGGGCAGAAAACACTGAAGGAATAGTTTAAAGGCCTAGTAAAAGTATTTACAGTGCCAGACATAGAAATCAGGAAATTACAGGAATACATCCCAAGGTAATACAGTATTCATGGGGGACATTAATCTTCAGATGGACTGGGCAAATTAAATTTGCAGTAATAATGTGGAGGGCAAGTTCATGGGATTAATGCCAGTTTTCTAGATCAGTAGATTGAGAAACCAACTAGGAAATAGATTAATTTGGATATAGTGTTGCACAATGAGAAAGGATTAATTAATATCCTTGTAGTAAAGGAAAAGTGATCATAATAAAACAGAATTTTATATTGCATTTTGCGCGTGATTTAGTTAATTCCAAAATTAGGGTCTTAAATCTGAACAAAGCAAACTAAATAGACACAGGTGGTGAGATGCCTTTTGTAGATTGGGAAACAACATTAAAAGATATGATGCTAGAAGACCAAAGGCAAACATTTAAAGAATTAATTCATAATTTGCAGCTAGTGTACATTCCTTTAAAAAATAAAAAAGCCCGCAGAAAAAAATAGTCCAACCATAGCTAACAAGAGTAGTTAGAAATAATATTAAATAAAAGGAAGAGGCTTCTCATGTTGCCAAAAATTGTAGTGAGCCTTGGTTCGAGAGGATTTTAGAATTCAGAAATGCATGACCAAGAAATAAATAAAAATGGGGAAAAAAGGATATGAGAATAAGCTAGCAAGATACATAAAAACAAAGCTTCTGTAACAACATGCTGTCCCATTATTGTTTGGAATGTGCAGTTGATTTTGTGTGGCCCCTTTACACTTTTTGCGTGGCCACACACGGTAAATTAAAGAGGCCAATTTGTTTGCAGCCTGTGTGCAAATTTTTGGGTTGCTGCCTGGTCTGCAGCTTAGAGGGTACATTGCCCTGTATGTGAGGAAAAATAAAGAGATTAGGAAAAATAAACATGGGTCCCTTAGAGGAGCAGACAGAATAAATTATAACAGCAAATAAGGAAATGGCAAAGACATTAAAAAATACTTTGTGCCAGATTTTCATCATGGAGACAGGAATTGGAAGTCGAGAATTTTCCAAATGTCACGATCCCACCTCCATCCCGGCAGTGCCAGAAGGCGAGATTTTCATCTCCTGGATTAGGGGAGGGCCTGGAGTTGAGTCTACTGCTGGAGGCAGGTGAGACAGGGATGGAAGTGGGCTGATGCTGAGATGGCTGGGTTAAATAGGCCACCTCTGTTCCCAGAAGCAATTCTTCAGGTCAGTGTAAAGCCTCCCTACCCAGTATTCACTTTAAAAGCAGAACTCACAAGTCCTATAGTAAGATTTCGAAGTTGTTGAAAAACTCATAAATCTGTCAAAATAAACAAACCAACATTGAATGGGAACTTGACATCATCCTCTTCCGAAGCACATAAATCTTTCAAATCCATCAAACTCACTTTCCAGAACAACTAAATAAACAAATTCTGTGGTACAGAATCAATAAATGCTTTGGAAGGCAAATTATGAAACTCACATTGCCCAGGAGAATGTGTACACAAACTCTGCAATATCAACCCCATTAGTACTTCTGAAGGCAGTCAAAAGTTCATACATCTGTCAAAGTTTTCAAGCAGTCAAATGGATGGCTGAGCTGTTCTGCAAAGAATGAATGAATGACAGCAGTAGAGAGCCTTTCATTATCGTACAATGCAGAATAGCACTTTAGCAGATAGTCTATTCTAATGCATCAGATGACTGTTCCACTTTAACAATGTGTTCTCTCACTTGACAGCTTGCTAGTTGTCAGAAGTAACAACCTGGCAAGCACATTATTTAATAGTCACTTTTTCTGATCACAGCACTGTCATCACTCACTCTGGTAAACACAGATATAACTCAGGCTACAGCATTTCATAGTGAACTATGAAGGAGGCAACACATTTATCTCACCTTTAATAAATCTTCCCACCTCCAATCTATGGTTCATGTTTCCAACATGTTAACAGAGCAATTGGAGAATCACAATATGATTCAACAGAGTTATGAACAGGAAATCAGGTTTGATAAGCCTAATTGAGCTTTTTGAGGCTGTAACTGGCAGTGTAGATGAGGGGGTAATCATTTGGTATGGTGCATTTTCAAAAAACATTCAATAATGTGTTGCACAAAATGATGGCTCAGGAATTGGAGGCAATATTTTAGCACGGATTGAGGATTGATTAGTGGACAGAAAACAGAGTAGCGGTAAACAGATGTTTCAAGTTGGCTGGCTGGATTAGTGTTTGAGTCTCAGCTATTCACAATATTTATTATTGACTTTGATTGGGATACATTGCAACCTTTTCACTCACTTCAGTTTTGCTGATGACACAAAGTTATTTGGGAATCATGGAGTAAGGGGATGCATGGAGAGGTGACTACACCAGAGTGCAATGTGGACTGATTGTGAAGTCAGGAATTTGGTTCAGGTGGTGAGTTCTGGTAGGGTTTTCTCAAGTTTAAGTTTAGATTAGGAGTCAGGCTCTAACGTAGAACTTTCAAACTGCAAAGTTAGTTAAGTAGTCTAGATAAACAGGGAGCTCCATGGCAGTGGCATTTATATGTCAATTAGCTGAAAGTGGTTGTCTCCATTAGGTGTTAATTGTTGTATCAGGAAGGTGAGCTAGCATTTCAACTTGGGAGTGAATCATCGGAGTTCTATAAAAGCAAACAGGCTTACAAACCGCATGGAGCAAGGGGCAAATGAGAGGAAACTATGTCAGAGTGTGATGTAGACCAAGTGCAAGAAGTTGGTTCATTTGAGAATTTGGTGCAAAGGGATAGAGGTGCTCCTTTCTCTACCTTCTTTCAGACTCCAGTAGCTGCAGAAGACACATGTTACATATGAGAATCAGAGGGTAACCTAGAGACAGCGGCGACGGTTTGAAGAGCTGAGGGGGCTGGTGTGGTGATGGTTGGTGGGTGGGTGAGTTTCTGCACTGAGAGCATTGTAAAGAAAATTGACGTGTGATGTGAGAGGAAAGGAAGTAAGTGATGGACTGGTTGGTGAGCATCTCTTTTTGTCTTATCTAAACTAGGGAATTTTAATTGAGGTAAGTATAACATTAATTGAAATACTAAGAATAATAAGAATATGAGCACAAGCAGGATTAGAAGTATTAATTAAAATTTAATTAAGAAAATAATTAAATAGCTCATTAAAACAAATAGGATGGCAGGGCAGGTGCTGTGTTGCAGCTATAGTTTGTAGGAGCTGGTGGATGCCAGTCTGAGTTGCACTGTTTGACAGGGAGCCATTCAAGTACTGGGACTAAATAGAAATGTGGTGGTACGTAGGGGACGGTATAGTCAGGGCAATAGTCACAGTTCTCTGCAGCTGAAAACATGAGTCCAAAAGGCTGGGTTATCTGCCCAGTGCTAGGGTTCAGCACACCTTCTCTGCCTGGAGAGGAACTTAAAGTGGGAAGAGGAGGAGGATTCATTTGTCATGATCTACCTGGGTACCAATGACATAGATAGAACAAGGAAAGAGATTCTGCTTAGCAACTGGGAGCTAAACTAAAATGCAGAACCACAAAGGTAATAATCTCTGGATTACTGCCTGAGCCGCAAGTGAGTTGGTGTAGGGTAAATAAGATTAAAGAATTGAATGTGTGACTGAAAGATTGGTGTGGGAAAAATCAGACACTGGCATTAATATTTGGGAGTTGCACCATTGGGACGGTCTTCACTTGAGCTACGCTGGAACCAGTGTTCTGGTGAATCGTACAACTAGGGTTGTAAGGTGACCATTGCTGGGACCTCATTATTCAAGGGTATTTAACATTTCAGAAGGACAAGAAGCCAGGAAAAGATGGTGGGTAGTTCTATTAATTAAGGATGACATTAGGGCAATAATGAGAGCTGACCTGAGTTCAGAAGATCAAGTTTGGGTAGAGATAATAGCAAAGGTAAGAAGTCACTTGTAGGAGTAGTTTATAGGCTCCCCAACAGTTGCTACACAGTAGGATAGAGCATACAGGAAAAATAATGGGGATTGTAAGGAAGGTACTGCAATAATCATGGGTGATTTTAATCTTTGTATAGTTTGGATGAATCAGATTGGCAAAGATAGAGATCATAGAGTGTATTTGGAACAAGTTTTAGAGAAGTACATTCTATTGCCTGCCAGGGAGCAGGCTAATTTAGACCTTGTAATGTGCAATGAGACAGGATTAATTAGTAACCTCTTAGTAAGGGAGCCTCTTGGCAACAGTGATGATAACATGCCTTTGGGAAGGTGGTGGCATAGTAGTAATGTCACTGAACTAGTAATCCACAGGCACAGGCTAATTCTCCGGGGACATGGGTTCAAATGGCAGCTGGTGGAATTTAATTCAATTAATAAATCTGGAATATAATCTAGTCTCAGTAATAATGACCAGGACTAGCATCAGTTTTTGTAAAAACTCATCTGGTTCACTAATATCCTTTAGGGAAAGAAATCTGTCATCTTTACCTGGTCTGGCCTGTAAGTGACTCCAGATGCACAGAAATATGGTTGACTTTTAAATGCTCTCTGCAGAGGTCTAGCAAGCCACTCAATTCAAGGGCAATTAGGGATGGACAACAAATGTTGGCCTTGGTAGCAGTGACCACACCCTATGAAAGAATAAAGAAAAAAATGATGGAATTTCACATTCAGTTTGAGGGAGAATGATATGGATCTAAGACTAGTGCCTTATAATTAAATAAAGTCCATTGAGAAAGGCTGTATGAAACGGATGCACCATCTGTGGCTAACTAAGGAAGTTAAGGGTAGTGTTAACTTGAAAGAAAAAGTGTACAATAGTGCATTGAGTAGTGGTAGGTGAGAAGATTGGACAGATTTTAAGAAGCAGTAAAGAATGACTAAAAATTAATAAAGATGAAGAAATTAGAGTATTAGAGAAAACTAGCTAGAAATATAAAAACAGATAGTAAGAGCTTCTACCAGTATTTAAAAAGAAAAGAGTAACTAAAATGAGTGTAGGTCCTTCAGAGGGTAAGACTGGAGAATTAATAATGGGAATAATGAAATGGTGGAAATGTTGAACAAGTATTTTGTCTCAGTCTTCACTGTAGAAGACATAAAGAAATCTCAAGAATACTTGAAAATCAAGAGGTAAAAGGGAGGGAGGAACTTAGAACAATCAGTAGGGAAAAGGTACTGGGAAAACTGCTAGAACTGAAGTTTGACAAATCCCTTGGACCTGATGGCTTGCATCCTTGGGACTTAAAAGAAGTGACTGCAGAGATAGTAATTGCATTGGCTGTGATCTTCTAAAATTCTCTTGATTTTAGAAAGCCCCAGTGAATTGGAAAGTCACTAATGTAACGTATCTGTTCAAGAAAGGAACGCAAGAGAAAGCAGGAAACTATAGGCCAGTTAGCCTAACGCCTGTAATAGGAAAAATGCTAGAATCCATTATTAAGGAGTCAATAGCAGGACATTTAGAAAATCATGATACAATCAGACAGAGTCAACATGGTTTTGTGAAAGGGAAATCATGTTTGACAAATTTATTAGATTTCTTTGAGGGCGTAACAAGTAAGATGGATAAAGAGGAACTGGAGATGTGCTGTACTTGGATATCCAGAAGGCATTCGATAAGGCGTCACAACAAAAGTTATTACACAAAATAAAAGCTCATGGTGTAGGGGGTAACTTATTAGTATGCATAGAGAATGGTTTGGCTAAAAGGAAGTAGTGAGGAGGGATAAATGGGTAATTTTCAGGTTGGCAAGCTGTTACTAGTGGATTGCCACAAGGATCAGTGGTAGGGCCTCAACTATTTGCAATCTATATTAATGACTTGGATGAAGGGACCGAATGTATGGTAGCTAAATTTGCAGAGGACACAAAGAAAAATAAGTGAAAAGGGGACATAATAAATCTACAAAGTGATTTAGTTAGGTTAAGTGAGTGGGCAAACTTTGGCAGATGGAGTGTAATGTAGGAAAATGTGAACTGGTCCATTTTGGCAGGAAGAATAGAAAAGTAGCCAATTATTTGAATGGAGAAAGACTGCAGACCTCCAGGGTACAGAGGGACCTGGGTGTCCTAGTGCATGAAGCACAAAGTTGGTGTGCAGGTGCAGCAAGTGATTAGGAAAGCAAATGGAATGTTGGCATTTATAGTTAGGGGAATTGACTGTAGCAGTAGGGAAGTGTTGCTGCAACTGTACCGGGCCTTAGACCGCATATGGAATTCTGTGTACAGATTTGCTCTCCTTACTTAAAAAATGATATAATTGCTTTAGAAGCAGTTCAGAGAAGGTTCACTTGATTCAGTCGAAGGATGAAGGGGTTATCTTATGAGAAAAGACTAAGCAGGTTGGGCCTTTACCCATTGGAGTTTAGAATAATGAGAGGTGATTTTATTGAAATGTAGAAGATCCTGAGGGAACTTGACAGGGTGGATGCTGTGATGTTGTTTCCCCTTGCGAGGGATCCAGAACTAGGGGGTTACAATCTCAGAATAAGAGACTGCCATTTAGGACTGAGGTAAGGAGAAATTTCTTCACTCAAAGCATAGTGAATCTTTGGAATTTTCTATTCCAGAGGGCTGTAAATGCTCAATTGTTGAGTGTACTCAAGACAGAGATTGATATATTTTTTGGATACTAGGGGAATTAAGTGATATGGTATAGTGTAGGGAAATGGAAGATCAGCCATGCTCTTATCGAAAGGATGAACAGGCTTCAAGGATGGGATGGTCCACTCTGGATTCTATTTCTTATATTCCTATTTCCAGGTTTTGCACCTGAAAATCCTGTCTCACTCTGCATTCCCTCCCATTCCCCAACCCGTGTGCCTCCCATCCCCCAACCTGTGTCCCAATTCTGCCTAATTCTGAGTAAATATTGGGGCCATAAGAAAGGTCAGTTGCTACATGAATGCTGATGGCATATACCATTAACAGTCCCTTTGTCCTTTTGTCCATGACATCGTTGTCAATCTCTCCTTTGCCTCCACCTATTGCTGGCCTTCTATACAACTTCATCTGCTCCACCCCACTTCAACAGTAAAATTTCATCACATTTCTACTCTTTGGCCTGAATTTTCCCATCAGCGAGGGCCCGCTCGCCAACAGGAAAATGACACGGGATGACATCGGGAGGAACCCCTGACGTCATCCCAGTCCCTTTAAATTTTTAGGAAGGCGGGCGGACAGCGAAATCAGCTGTCCACCCTTCAACCTGTCAATGGCCAATTGAGGCCATTGAGAGAGTAATTAAGATAATTAAAGACCCTGCCCGTTCAACCTTAAGGCTGGCAGGCAGGCCAGGAGCCCCAGCGGGCTTTTGATAATACATGAAACCTCATCCACTGAGGGGATGAGGTTTCATGTCCGTTTTTAAAAACTTTAATACATTTTATGTGATATTTATTAACATGTCCCATCTCGTGTGACTTTGTGACATGAGGGAGAATGTTAATAATTTTTTAATTTTTCTATTTTTAAAGTTTTCTGGACTCTCAGTGATCTCCCTGAGACAGCACGTTGTCTCAGGGAGCAGTGTGCTCTTTTGCGTGCATACGTGAAAGAGCGCACATTGACATCTGGGGTTTCCCTACCCTGCCGCACAGGAAGTGCATAGCGCTTCCCGTAACCCAGGCCGCTGGGCCGGCCTTAATTGGCCTGCCCACTCAAACTGGCGGCGGGCCCCGTTTCGGTGGCGGGGGTCGGCTGTCTGCCCACCGCCGAGCCGGTGGGGCCCGCACGCCCACCAAGGGCAAAATTCTGCCCTTTAGCTCTGAAGAAGGGTCATACAGATGCAAAGCGTTAACTCTGTTTATCTCTCCGCAGATGCTATTAGAGCTGCTGAGTTTTTCCAGCATTTTCTGTTTTTATTTAAGATTTCCAGATCTGCAGTATTTTGTTTTTATCTTAATGCTGATGGCATCCATGTTAGCATCGCCACTATCTCTCTGAATGCCCTCAACTCCCTGAGCAGAATTTCTACCTGCCGGGCCCGACCCAATCTCCGGCGGGCGGGGAGCCGATTCCCACTGGAGAAGCGGGCCCCACCGCCATTTTACGTGGGCAGGATAATTAAGGCCCACCCACAGTGACATCCGGCGGGAAGCGCTATGTGCTTCCTGTGCAGGCCGGGGGTGGGGGGGTTGGATTTCCTAAAAGTGAGGTTGCGCAGGAGATTGATTCCACATTGACAAATATTAAAAATAGAAAAAAAAGCTCCCTAACATGTCCCCCTCATGGGACATGTTCATAATTTACACTATAACTTTATTACCCTTTTTAAAACCCTGCATGAAACCTCATCCCGCTGGTGGATGCGATTTCATGTTTTTTCTATTTGCCACCGGGGCTCCTGGCCTGTCCGCCAACCTTAAGGTTGGACGGGCAGGTCCTTTAATTGTTTAAATGATCCTGTCAATGGCCTCAGTTGGTCATTGACAGGTCAGCGGGCTCGCAGCTGATTTTGCTGCACCCCCACCTTCCTGAAAATTTAAATGGGGTGTGGTGACATCGGGAGTTCCGTCCGATTTCAACCTGCATCATTTTACATGTCGGCGAGCGAAGTTTGACTGAAGTTTTAACTCTCATTTGATTACTGGTGCCGAGTAGGTGAATGTCTGCTGGTTATTTGATTAGTGTGAAAGTGTCACAACTAAATCTAATTCTGCCTTCACCAACATCCAGATAAGCACAAATTGCAGCAGAAGTCACAGTTAAGGATCAAAACTGGGTAGCATCCAAACAGATGATGCTCAGCCACCAAAGAAGAAGGTTTGGTAATGTACATTTAAGAAAATAATGAGATGAGGAAACTCCATGAATATCCTCATCCTCAACAATGATGGAGTTTGTGTAAGTGCTGAAGACAAGGCTGAAGCATTTGTGGTAATATTCAGCTAGAGATGCTGAGTGGATAATCCTTCAAGTCCTCAGTCTGAAGTCCTTTCATGGTCATTGCGAATCTTCAGTTAATTCACTTCACGTGACATCAAGAAAGGACGGAACTTCCTGAATGGACACAGCTATGGGTTCCGACAACATCTGGAAAGTACTGCTGAAGACCAGTGCTCCAGAATTAGCTGTACCACTAAGCCAAACTGTTCAAGTACAGTGCCACATAGGAGGCTTATTAAAATGGAAGCCCCTGGAATTAAGTGAGAAGTGATGTTATGGATACAAAGTTGACTCAGTGACCGAAAGCAAAGGGTGATGGTGGATAGATGTTTGTCAGATTGGGAGGTGATTTGCATTGATGTTTTTAGGGTCAGTTTTGCAATTTTCGTAAACGATATAGGCTCAAGTGTAGGGAGCAGCATTATAAAGTTTTCAGATGATACTAAACTTGGCAAAGTAGTGGATAGTGATGACGATAGTTATAGGCTTCAGGGTGAAGTTGCTAGGATGGATAAATGGGTAGGAGCGTAACCGATCAAGTTCAGTTTGGAGAAATATTAAGTGAGACACTTTAGGAGGACCATATAAAAAGACAGTTTACCATAAATGGCATGATTTGAAAAATGTAGATGAATAGAGACCTTGCTATCCATATACAGGAAGGAATGCGGAGAGAGGAGGGAGTACAGGGATAGGAAGGAGTGTAGAGAGGGGAGGGAGTAAGGGTGGAGAAGGAAATAAGGGTGGAGGAAGGAGTCAGGAATGGGGAAGAAGTAAAGCTGGAAGAAGTGAGGGTGTCTGAGGGAGTCAGGAAAGGGGAAGGAGTCGGGAAGGGGGAGGGACTAAGGGTGGCACAAGAGGTAAGGATACCTGAGTGAGTCAGGAAGGTGGAGGGACCAAACAGGAGGAATTAAATGGTTGGGAAAGGGGTCTGGAGGGGGGAATGGGTTCTGGTGGGGTAGGGGTCAGAGAGGGAGATGTCCAGGTGAACGTGCAAAGGAGGGATCTGATGCGTCCGTGATTGCCTCCTGGGGAGCAAACTGAAGATTGGTGTGGTGTGAGGGAATGGTGAGAATGACCAAGGTAGGGTGGGAGGGTGAGGGCTCGATGGTAACGGTATAAGGGACAGCGAGGGTGGATGGTGGGGACTCAGAGGTAGACACGGACCCTGGAGGTGGGGAGAGGAGGTCGGGGAGTTGAATGTGGATGGGTGGGGTTTTCAGGAAAGAAGACATCCCTGAAGGAAAAGGGTTGTGGCTGGTAGGTCACAGAGGGGAGGTATAAGGTGATGCCAAGAGGGTCAACTGTGAGGGGGAAAGGAAATGGGAGACTGGGGGAGGGGAAAAGATGGAGGAACAGATAAGAAACTGAATCCAGACAATGCTGTCTAAATAGAAAGTAAAATAATAGTTGTGGTGGGCAAGATCAGGTGCTGCATGGGAGTGTGATCATTGGCTGGGCAGAGATGCAGGTCAGCTCAGAAGGACAACTGAAAGCGAACCCTAGAAGGCAGCATTCAAAATGCTCAGGGCATTGAGGTGAGTGTGATATGGGAAGGATCTGTGTACGTGGGAGAGTGCTTGCACGAGGCTCCGAAAGGCCCTGTCCCACGCACACTTCTCCCTCTAGAATCACTCGTTGGCTAGCTGCTCCCTCTGCGGTGACATAGGACAAGGATGTGGGAGTCACAGGCAAAGGGGACTCGGAGGGAGCGGACAGCCTCTGAGATGACCCAGGGTGTCCAGCTGCCATTCCTCCCTTCAGGGGCCCTGGCCTGCCTCCTTGAGTGGAGGGAACACCTTGAGGGACATCGAGGTGCTCCATTTCCCCCTCACATTGCCACTGCAGGAACTGACCCATGGCTCCCGCGATGGAGTGCAAATTTGCGCACACCTTCGAATTCTGCTGGACCAAGGTCTTCATGGCATCTGCCATCCTTCCCATGGAGACCTCCATGTGCACACATATGGGCACCACGTCATCAGAGAGCAGGTGGAAGCAATCCTCCAACTCACATGCCAATCTGCTGAGGGCTTCCAACAATTCAGTGTGATAATCCCCCGTCTCCTGCTGGCTCTCCAGGAAGAGTTGAAAGGCCAAATATAGAGATTCACCATCTGACTCGGACCTCACAGTTGCCTCTTCTCCAGCAGTCCTCCAAGTGCCAGGCTGCTCATACAAACCTGTTTCCTGCTGCTGTGGACATGTGTCCATGCGGTGACCACCACATTGTGAACCTGAGCCTGCTCTAGGTCAAGGTTCCACCTAGAGGTGTCTCTGTGCTGGTGCAGTGTGTGGATAAGCGCTGTGACAGGTCTTCCAGATTGATTATTTCCAGATCTTCAGTGGAGCAGTCCTCTTGACTGGAGTTAAGGACCTGGATGGAGCTGATGGAATGGTTGGCTCCGGGCGTCAGTCACTTGGCAGAGCTCCCTGTGAACAAAGTAGAGATAATTAGTACAGGGCAGAAAAGTCCAAAGCAGGAGAGAGAGCATCACATTTGTGTTGAGAGAGGGATGATGTGGTGCAAGATCCTTATAAAGGTGTTCGCTGCTGACCTCACTGTTGCCGCGGGCACAGTCCATATCCTCACCAGTCAGCGTGATGGTAGACTCCTGAAAGTGAGTAAGGAGCTTAATGTAGGCCATTCCACCCCAGTCTAGGACCTCTCCCTGCTGATGTAAGCAGGCTTCTCTTGCATGAAAACAAATGGAGAGAGTGTGAGCAGGACACATGGCATTGCATGAAATGTTTGTGCAGTGAGTGGAGCCATGGACAGGATGAGAACACAAGCTCCAGATATGAGCCTGATGGAGATGTGAGGGTGTGTGAGAGAGTCAATGGTGTTGTCTATTGAGTTATGAGGTCCCTGTGGATGTGTGATGGGCTTGAGTGTGTGAGTTGAGAGTGATGAGAAGAGTGATTTACCTTGGCAGAATGGATTAGACCATTCTTCCTGTAGTGGCACTGGGTGGCTGTCCTTCTTTTGAAGGGCGTTGATGCTGGCCACTACTGCCATTGCCTCCCAAGCCAAATTAGTGAAGTTGCTGCCCATCATGCGGCCAGAGCGGGGGTAGGGAACATCACAGTGAACCTCCACTGCATCCAAAAGGCACTCGAGGGACCTGTCATTGAACCTGGGGACTGCAGTCTTTTTATCTTTCAGGGCCATGTCCTCTTTGTAGCAGTCTTGGGCTGGAAGCACTGAGATGTATACATGCGGCTGGACTTTAAATATGACACCGAGTGTGATGAAGTGGCAAGGTGATGGCATGGCGGTCAGATGAGACTCTGCCCGCCATGGAAACAGAAAGCAGGAATGTGGGACTAAGCATGACAGCTCTTTTAGAGAGGCAGTACAGGCAAAACGGGCTAAATGGTCTCCTTTTGTGCTGTAAGCTTCTATGTTTTTATGCTTCTAAGAGATGGAAGCCACTGTGTGATGAATAGATCTGTTTCTCGTTAAAGGTAATTATCTACAGGGTCCTACATTAAGGCCTAGCTATCGGAGGCAGCATACAGTGTTACTACAAATATTTCTTTGTAAATTAGGATTTTCACAACAATATTTTCTCTTAATTAAAATTGCTCTCAGCACACTGTTTCTGTTAATGACCTCTGATCTGGTTTGGTGTCATTGGGTTTTTAAGTGATTGGTCTGTTTATTACACTGAAGTTTGGATATCAAAATTGAATTTAAAAACAGATATTTTGCTTTCAGAGTTATTTACCAAGAAGCTACTAATAATCTTGAGTGTATGTTCATTGGTGAAGCAATAGTAGTATTTAAAATAGATTCCATACTGGAAGGTGGGAGATAAAGATTAAAATCAGACAGCAGCATTTAGCAATTTTGAATTCATTCAACAAACATTTTGTTCTGCTTATTATATGGGTTACCTAATAGTGAATTTGTTTTTCCATTTGCCAAGGTTTGTTTTGAATTATTGATAGACAGACAGCCTGAATGTTGGATTATGTATTATTAATTGATGATTTGTAAAATAAACAATAGAATAAAGTTTTCAAAAACCTGAGGAAGTGCGCTTGTGTTGAAAGAAAATCACTTCAAAAAGCATTGTTTACCAAAAATGTAGCATCTATAATTAATAGAAAAATGTAAGCTCAGTTGAAATATTCTTGCATCTTTTTCGCTCAAGTGGGCCTTTCACCCATTCAAAGTGGTGAGGGGCAAGACAAATATGCTAATAACTTACTTAGAGTAATCTGTTGCCATAGCAAAGGCTTTGAACTCTCATAGGCAGCAGGCCAATATGATCCTTCCTTAATCTTCATAAGAAAAGGAGATTTTGAATAAGTTCAAAGACTTAAGCCTCATGTATTAATATTACTTACTTGAAACTTTTCAAAGACAGGGCTGTTGTAACTATTCCAGGAGCATTCCTTTGTCTTTTTGAAGTCTCAGAATATGACAATTTGTTTGCAAACAGGAATTCTGGTTAATAAATTTGACATTCCCAGCCAGGTTGCCAGAGACATTATCAAAAATGGATGGTTCAGTTACTTTGGACACTATATTAAGAATTGCAAAATGTCACTTTTCAGCATGTTTTTATTTATTTATGTATGTATATATTTAAGGTTATCATTGATCAACATCAAAACTGCCTTCCACAAAATGTAATTGCAATCTTCAAGGATTGCAAAGGTTTTGGTCTTGCTTCAAGCACTCATTTGCCAAGGTAGAAACATTGAACTTCAAAATGTCAATATAATTAAAGGAAAGAGAAAGGCAATTGTTCCCTGTTGTTTTTTTTTTCTGATTCGCAACGAGAAAGTTGCCAATCTGCAAATTATTTTCACCAACTGCAATTAACCACCAACTTTGCATGTGCCTTGGCAGACAAGCAAGCTTAAACAGAACTCCATCTTAACAGTAGAATAATACAAAGAGGGTTTGGGGGGGTGGGGTGCAGGGGTAATGAGCTATGTCTGCAGCGGTAGCACAGACTTGTTGATAGTGGATCAGTGGTTCATTTTACATTGGGTGGAGTGTAACTCTTTCGAGTACAAACCCATTTCCGTCTGTTTCAGATGAAGTTAAATTGTTTCATTGTTTGCCATTGTGAGATTTGAACTCTTGATCTTGGGGTTGCAAGCCCAGTACCATAACCACTTGGCTATTTAGGCCAAGCCTAAATTAATAGCAATAACCTCAATATACAAGAACCTGTTGTAACTCTTTTAAGTACAAACCCATTTCCATCTGTTTCAGACGAAGTTACATTGTTTCATAGCTTGCCATGGTGAGATTTGAACTCTTGATCTTGGGGTTACAAACCCAGTACCATAACCACTTGGCTATTTAGGCCAGTTATACTTTCAGTATCTAAATTAGTGACCATACTCAGAGTTGATCAAATGAAAGTGATTTTAGTGTGGTGGTGAACATGAGCGTTTAATATTGTTCCATATAGTACCTGATCTTTACATGTAGTGCAAATGCCATGTAAGAAAAGGGTCAATGTTTATTGTTGTCTAACCAATTCTGAAATGGCAATCCATTGATTTCAGAAGTTGCAAATTCTCTGAGTGCTGGGACAGTTGAATTGGATCCAGTTGAATCTTGGAACTACACTTAAGAAATTAGATAAAAACAAAAAAACTGCGGATGCTGGAAATCCAAAACAAAAACAGGATTACCTGGAAAAACTCAGCAGGTCTGGCAGCGTCGGCGGAGAAGAAAAGAGTTGACGTTTCGAGTCCTCATGACCCTTCGACAGAAAGTTCTGTCGAAGGGTCATGAGGATTCGAAACGTCAACTCTTTTCTTAAGAAATTAGATTTGGTTAAACCCTAAATTTGTAATGAGGATTGACAGCTTCTCCAAGAGTTTAAAATGCAGTAACTTGCATGTTGAATTGTTTAAATTAACAACCAAGATTATGTATACGTCGCAATGTTGGTACTTTCCAAAGCAAATAAAAGTAATACGTTGGGAGGTATTCTGACTGTGTGCTAAAAATGCACCAGAGGACTCCAGTGGAACAGATTTGTGCACATCTATGAATTTCAATAGGACAACAATAGTTCTTCAATGAATGAACGAATGCATTCTTCACTGATCACGTTTTGACTGCTGATTGAAGAGAAAACTTATTATGTTAGTTGACCCATTTGTCTGCTTTGGCTACTATTTCCTTAATTGCAGAGACCAGAAATTTTCAAAACTAAGTCATCAATACGTGGGGCAGAAATTTACGTCCTACAGGTGGGCATGCACCTGACTCGATCGGGCGTAAAATTGCGCACGATGACGTCGGGCAAGTGTCCCAACGTCATTGCACACTCGTGTGACATTTCAGTTGGCAGGTGCATGCGAGAGTCGGCAGCGTGCCCACCAACAATTAAGAGGCCTATTAAGGCCAGTAATTTATTAATTAAGGGAGATTTCTCTGCCCATCGAATGTTACAGTTGGCGGGCAGGTGAACCGACCAGGTGGCCTTTGCATTTTGATATGGGAATGATGAGGTTTCCGACATTAATTTAAAAAAAAAATGTTTTGACATAATTTCTATCATGTGTACGCTCATGTGAATGAGTCCTATGTCGGGACATTTTCTTCAGAACTTCCAAATCTTTATTTTTGATTTTAAAATTCTTCAGCTCCCTGAGGCAGCTCTTTGTCTTCAGAGAGCTTTCACTGTGCGCTTGGCTGCGCCTGCACAGCTCGCCCACCCCCATCCCAGCAGCGCTGAGCCTTTCAGCGCAGGTTTCATTGCCTAGCCAACGTGAAATTGCTGTCGGGGGCTGATTGCAGGCGGCGGACTGCTCCCCGGCCACTCCCAGGCCTGCCCAACGACCCAAAAATCCTGCCCATGATGTAAGCCACCACATTGTTGTTTCAACATAGCATACAACATCTATCAAAAAGGCAATTGATTTCAGGTAATGGAATTCGGTATTGTTAAAGCAACAGAAGAACAAATCCAGTTTGTACTGGAAGACATTTAAACTTATCATGCTGTGAAATAGTTTAATGGCTGGCCTGCTTTATTAATGAAGTTCTGAAACTTTGTTAAATTTTTCAGAATGTTTTTGTCTGGCAGGTGTACTGTGGAGTTTTGGCATCATTTTTGGCATCCGTACAAAGTAAAGATGGCTGAAAATTGAAGGCGCTGGCTTGGGGCTTCTGCTAGGTTGTGCTGCTATACGCAGAGCAATTCAGCCAAACTTTGCGAAGGATAGCAGAATTTCAAATTACGTCCGTGCAAATTGGGATTCCGATTTCTTTTGTCTAATACCAAAAACAGTGCACTGGAAACTAGTCTGCCCACAAAACCTCAGATCTAATTAGTCACCCAAGCAAGTTTCATTAACCATGCCAAATTTGCATGCCTATGAAGAGACTCTTAATTCTAAGTTTTTTTTAGGCTCAAATGCATAATAGGCATCTTTACAAAGCATTTTTAAAAATGTATTTAAAAAACTGTCTACTGCACTCCAGTGTAACAAATTCTTCTGTATTGGCTTTTAAAATCATTTTCAGTTATTTAGTATCGGGTTACTCACAGGTGGTCGACCTGATCTGATTAAAACTTTTTATTTTTTGCATGATATGCATGATAGGCCAAATGGCCTCTTTTTAGGCTGTAAGTACTCTATGAAATAATTTACACTGCATTAATAAAACTGCACAAGTTATGACTTATATATATATGGATACATATCAGGGGCCAGAACCTTCCACGCCGACACGTATAATGAAGCGCGGTGACGTCAGGTATGCGTCCCGATGTCACCATGCGTCATTCTGATCTTCAGTTTGGTGGACACGCACCAGAGTCGGCTGCACGCCCACCGAACGGTCAAAGGCCTGTTAAGGCCATTAATTACCTAATTGAAGTGATTGGCAGTGCTGCCCATCCAACCTTAAGGTTGGCGGGCAGGCGAAGAGCACAGGCGGTCTTCATATTTCTCATGGAACCTCATCCACAAGCGGGATGAGATTTCATGAAGGGTTTATAAATTAAATAAAATTTTTTATTAAAATTCATAAACATATCCCAGTTCATGTGACACTTTCACATGAAGGGACATGTCTGATTAATTGTATTTTTTTATTTTAAACATCATTTGAACTGAACTTAATCTCCCTGAGGCATGGAGCTGCCTCGGGGAGATTTCTGCGCTCTTTTGTGTGCATGCTGAGCAGGTAGCACTGAGCGTTTCTGGGTGCGTGTCACACTGGGCGAGCCATAATTGGCTCCGCGCCTGCCCTTGTCCTCTCCCGACTGGCCCGCCCGACAGGGAGAAAGTTCTCCCCGTGGTTTTTTTTAAATGCAAATAAAAATATTATGCCCTATAACACTGCGGAATTGTACCGGAAGATTTTACATTTGCACATGGAAGATTTTACATTTGGTAATATACAAATAAGTTTGAGTGGGACTCTCAGTAAAATATTCATTTTGCAAAACTAGCATAACTTTGACTGCACTTTATACCCAGATTGCTGATTGCGCCCAAAGTGGAAATTCTTGCCTCTTGTGTTAATTGATATTACGATTGCCGCAGAACTAAATGTAATAATATACTGGGATAAAAGTTGTCTTTTTTGCTGTGCAGTAGCTGGCCTTTTCTGAATTCAACTCCTGTGAAGCCTTTCTGCACCCCCTTGCTTTGTTCATTGACATCTTGTAATGTTCATCAATTTACAGTATATAAGCACTGAGGGCCAATTCTTGGATTAATTTGATCTCTGCTTTTAACTTTAGAGCTGAGCAATCTGCCTCAGTTGCTTCATTAATTATATATAAAAGCTACATTACCCCAAGGTTACCGTGATTGTCTCTAGATCCCAGTGGTTCAAAAATGCTATTCCAATTAATTGCATTTTGTGCCTTTCACTCGAAAATCAGCAGAATTAATTCTATTCGAAAATTAAAACTGCAATGCTTCAATATATTACAATCATAATAATACCAGCTTCCAGTTTTGTGAAACATTTCATTATTTTTAACACTCAATTTTTAAATATTTTTTATTTATAATGATATCCCAGCGGAAAAAAACTTGCTTCTGCTCCGTTTCTCACTATCACTGGTATCTTCCTCATCAGATTTTGGAAGACCCTCTTGTTGTGCAGGTCTGCACAGTAAAATTACGCAGAACGCAGTATGCAACCACAAACTGGGAGACTGAACAGCGGATAGACTTAGGTGAATTCTTAAGTATGTTATTTTTTCATATAGAGCACGAAAGGTTAACACAGATGAAAATATCCATGAGGTACTCCCCCAGTGAATTTAGCATGAGTGATGGAAGGGTTTTTAACTCCTGGCAAAGAGCTCTGGCTGCCGCCCTACAGCTATTTTGCTCTGAGACTTTTTAGTATTTTTGTCTCTCACCAAACTCTTCCTTCACAATTGAAGCAGGATGTCTGTACCAATCCATGACTGGTCTTCACATGTGCCTAAAGAAGATGTATTCAGACCCATCATTGAAGGCCCTTGGTAGTTTCTAACTTCCTCGTCCTTTCACATGACACTACTTAGTGATACCCCAGCAAAAACAAACTTGTAAAAGTGGACACGTCACTATGAAATCTTGGTAGTCACTCTTGTCTGCAAGTGGTTGCTTACTCTTGTGCTCCGACCAATAATTTTAAGATTGGAAGAGGTGCAGAACATTTAGATAACCCAAATGTGGCCATAAATTCCTCAAGGAGACCTGTGTTTTTACATGTAAATTAACAGTTCAGCCTCATTTCTGCTGTATTGTAGGATCTCTTCTTAATCAACAACAGGCTTGTTTAAGAATCCTTCTTGTAGCCAGTGCCCACAATATTAAAAATGACAGAATATAATCTTCAGTCTGTTCAGATGAAGTGATTTAGGTCTCACTGATCTGTCTTGAGAATTTATCTCTTTCCTGAGCCATATAAATCCCTCCCTAAAGGTTGCCTAATTCAATGGATCACTGAGCTTTGAACCCTTGGCTGAAGAGCTAGGGATTGAGTAAGAACTTGGGGATTCCATTGAAGCAATCTTTATTGACAATAGTTAGATGTATTACTCTTAAATTCTTTTTTTCTCTCCATCTCTTGATAATTCTTAAGTAGAGATTTCTTTCAACTTGTACTAGATTTTTTTGTAGTCTGACTGCACTAGCTGTTTCTTTAATATGCTTGGAGTCTATGCCCATTATATTTGGGTTGAATCCCAGACTTGTGGAATTCTTGCAAGCCATGATCTGTCTGTCTGTCTGTCTATCTAACTATTTTCACCTGATTTCTCTGAAAAATCTCAAAGGAGATTCAAATTGTTTTAATTTAAACATGCTTGACAAAACATTTACTACAAATGCTTGCATGTATTTTAGTTTGCAGCCACCCCATTTATTCAGTTTTTATATTTTAATCCTTTTGCAGTTTGCAGAATGTATTTAGAAATCTTTAGAGAAGCATACTTTTCTAAAACAGAAGGAGATAAATTATAAGACTTGAAATCTTTTATTACTTTACGCCGTTTTAAATGATGATCCACTGTATAAGTGTCAGTGACAAAATGTTGCTTTGAAATCTCCAGTCAATTTTGAAATGTAGCAATAAATGAGATTGAATTTTAAATTTAATTTTCTAAATTACTAAAATTTTGACTGCTCTCTTGAGATAAATCCTAGAAACCTAATTCAAAACTGTTCTCTTTTATTGTATCAGTTTTCCCAAGTGTTCCACTTACTGCTAAAACTGTCCTAGGCTAAAAAGCTTCATCATGACTGGCATTTAAAGTAATAAGAGTTCACTCCATTTTAACACGGTAAAAAAAAATGAATGTACTCTTATTAGCCAATTGTTGGGCCTGATGTTTTTGATTATGCTAAATTCTTTAAAACGTTATTGTTTCATATAGAGAATTAAGGGTTAACACGAGTGAAAGTATTCATATGAGGTGCTCCCCGCAGTGGCTTTAGCATGGGTGATGGGAGGGTATTGATTGAGACATTAACTGCTGGCAAAGAGCTCTTGCTTCAGGCTGTTGCTGCCGCTCTCCAGCATCTCAATGCCCCTCCCTGTCATTGCTGTTGTCCTCATCAGTTATGGAAGATCCTCTTGTTATGTAGGTATACACACTGTTGTGACCGGTCCCCGGCAAGGTCCCCCAATTTGTTACGATCCCGGAAGTGATACCCTAAATTGTTATGTCTCCAGTTGAGGAAAGATGAACTGGATCCTCTTCTTTATTCAATTCCCTCAGGTAGTCGCAACAAGGTTAATTTAGAAAAGATCCCTTCCCCCGTGGATACCTTTTCCCAATCAAAATATATTGATATTTTAGAAGGAGCCAATTTAACCAGGCTTTCTTGAGTAAAAGAAGGAGTGAGTTTATTAGTTACTAAAAACCCGTAAAAACAAATAAAAATGCAACACACATACACACAAATTAGAAATGAGAAGTTGAGTCCAAAGATAAAAGTTAAAAAAAGATGAATCAGTCTTTGGCTTGTCTGTGAGGAGTAGATGGTGAAATGTTGCAACCATGAAGTTGTGTGATTCCGGTATAGCTGACTTTGGCATTTGAGCAGTTGGTTTGGAGACACTTGGGTCTGCAGGTTAGCTGAAGGAGTTGTCCTGTTTCCTTTTTGACTATGGCTTTGTTGTCTTGCCTCCAGCAACAGAAAGAGACCTTTTTACTGGCAAGCTGCAAGGATGCCTAGTTGATTTTCTTCAGCTGTGACCTTCACAGCACACACTAGCACACCAGAGCTAGCATACACACATCAGGCTCGCAGCTGGCTTTTTAACCCCTTTTCTTGTGTATTTCTGGAAGAGAAAAACAAACATGTCCTTTGCCCAGAATCTGCTTTCTTTCAACTCAGATTATTTCCATATTCTGAGGTATAACTCAACAGGAGATGGTTTCTGCTAAGATGGTAATCCGTCTCTATTGTCTCTGCAACCACAGGAGGTTAAAGTTCAGTCTGTTACATTGCATCTCTCCCTTTCAAGTGTCTCTGTCTGAAGTGGGCCTTAACACATTTTTAGGTGCAACATTCGAGGGCCTTTCTGAACTAGTCGGTCAAATATAATCCTGATAGGAATTTTCCAGAAAGTGATTACTTTACAGCCTCAGCCAGCTTTTGCTTGTATGTCCTTTTTCAAAAAACACGTCTTCCTCAAAAAGTTCAATATTGCTGTAAGTAATTTGGGCTGTGATTCACTGTCATGACAACAGTAAAATTATGCAGAATGGAGTATGCAACCACAATCTGGGAGACTACAGGCTGAACCACAGACAGACGTAGGTGTAGTATAAGGTTCTGGCACATATAAAGTTAATGTGGGATTAAGTACATTATTGTGTGGGCGATACTGTAGGAGAGCATATGACCTGTATCCAGGGTCAGTCGAGTGTATTCATATGAGGTGCTCCCCGCAGTGGCTTTAGCATGGGTGATGGGAGGGTATTGATTGAGACATTAACTGCTGGCAAAGAGCTCTTGCTTCAGGCTGTTGCTGCCGCCCTCCAACATCTCAATGCCCCTCCCTGTCATTGCTGTTGTCCTCATCAGTTATGGAAGATCCTCTTGTTATGTAGGTATACACAGAGCCATGTGTACCAGCAAGTGTGGAGACTGTTCCTAGCTTGTACTCGTTATTGAATATTTGTAAGTAGCTCCAAGAGTCAATAAAGACTCACGGTTAACCTACATATAACTACAAAGACATCTTCAGGCCTTCCAAACTGTAGCCAAAACCCTACAACATGGTGGTAGCTTGTGGAAAAACCCAAGAACTTGCAGAAACTGCAGAGAAAAACTTAAATGCTGGAAGACTGAGGGAAAAATTCAGCAAAGCAATCTGCCCTGAAAAGAAGCTCCAGAGGCAGATGTGCAAGGAAAAATCACCAAGAAGAAGCTCCAATGAAAGGTGTGGAGGCTGGAGGCAGAAATTTAAAATCCTTACTGCAGCAGAAGACTCCACCAAATCTCCTTTGGAAGTCAGGTATAATTCCAGAGACCTAGCAAGGGTGAGCTAAATCTTTAAAAACTCCAGGCCACAGCAAGTCCTGGGAAAGCTTTAAATAATTCAGAGTCAGAAAAACTGTTTGAAAAAACCCGTTGCTAAAACCTGATCCTCGAGTCAATGCCTGAACATGTGGCATCTGAGCTCGCTCCGAAATGGAAAAATATAGTTAATTAAACAATCCAGGAGAATCATGACTTCTAAACTCAACTGAGAGCAAGCAAATCCAGGATTTGACAAACTTGCAACTTTAGAGTAAAACGCTGAGCAAGAAAACACTGCAGGCAGCTGATCCAGGCAGCCATTGTTGAAATATTGTTTTTCAAGCTGAGTGCAATTGCCATTGTAGTAGAGCCTGCCAAAACCAGCAGGTGCCCTTTGTTTCCACGTGAACAGTGCTGCCATCTTGAAATTTGGAATACTCTTAATGCAGAACCTACATTTTAAAAATTTAACCATGGATCAGAATTCCACATTTTAAAATTAATTCGGGCTAATTCAAGGTCCAGATCAATCACATAATTGGGAACTTTGGAGGAAAAGTTTTCTAAGATACAACGTTGCTCAGGTTTAGATGAAAAGTCGGAAGCAGTGTTGGTTAACACACTGCTTTGCTTGGTAGGCCTGATTGCAGATGACATTAACACAAGGCAGGGAATCATTGATCCACCTGCTAAATTTGAAGAAGTACTAAAATCATTTGCTTTTTGTTTTAATCTAGGAAGCAATAAAATACTTAAAAGAGCTAAATTTAACAATTGAGTTCAGCATCTAGGAGAACCCGTCGATTTATTCATCAAGGATCTGTACCGGATGGCAAAAAGGGACACAACTTCCAACCCTGCTGAAAACTCATACCAGGGTTGATAACCAAGGATTACCAGGATATCCAAGCAAGGGAGCAGCCTTACAGACAGAAGCAAGTTTCCACCTACAACAGAAGGAACTGCACCAGACGCTTGCCACAATTGCAGAAGGGTGACAAGGTCTGGATTAAAGACTTCGAGAAAGACGGTACTGGCATTAGAAAGGACGAGGATCAATCTCACTTCTATCTGATTGACACCACATAAGGCAAAGTCAAGAGAAACAGGAGGAGCGCCTCCTCATCCCTCAACTGCCCATCCCCACTGTACAATGGAAAGATATCAAGGAACATGGCCAGGTGCTAGATCAACCTCCAAACCCACTGGAAGAAGCAGCAGCGACAGAGCCCACCACTCCTCCGACAGTAGAATGAATGAGACATGGAAGGCACAATAAGGCCTCCAAGCTGCCTGACCCTTTGAATTCAGGGACTTGAAGGGGGAAGATGGGGTAATGATAATGTACATGTATGATCTAATAATAATGCAAGATACAAGGTACACAATAATGACTTAAATATATTGGATTAAGACTTAGGGGCAGGTGTAGTCTCAGGGTCTGGCACATATAGGGTTAATGTGGGACTGAATACAGTACCGCCCACACAGTGAGATAAGAGAGCACATGATCCAGACCCAGAGTCAGTCCACTGTTAGACAGAGCTGTGCACCAGCAAGCATATATTTGTAAATAGTTTTAATAAAGGGTTAACCTACGTATGACTATGAAGACTTATTCAGACATACTAAACTGTAACCAACACCTTATGACATGTCACCTGCTACTTGGAAAGAACCTGACATGAAAACATTAAGGACCATTGTCACTCTAACTGATACAGGTAAAGCATGTCAGCTGGCTGACAGAATGTAGGTCCTACTATAGGAGATTGTAACAATCTCTCTGGAGAAGCTTAGCCTCCTAATCCACTTCTGCTTAGAGTAGAACTGACATTGATCCTATAGACCATTTAAACAGGGTAAGGACACTTGCAAGCAGTGCTCCTTGTGTGGTCTTTTGAAACACCCAACTACAGCTGCCTGAGGCCCCTGACCTCCTGCTGTTCTCTCCCTTCTACCAAAATGACCAGGATCTCTCCTATCTTGAGCTCAAGACTTTGTAAAAGGCTAGGAACCAATAAAGGTGAAAATACTTATAGTGAAAAAACTTGTGAAGGAATCTAGCCAGGTGAATTACAAAAGGTTTCCAATGATCTGAGTACTTGTAGAAGAATGCCACATTAAATAATGCTTTGAGTTGCCCTTTGAAACGGGCCGGTGCACTGCTTCTGCAGTTGCAAGTGTAAATGGCATTACATTCTACTGAAACCTTGAAACCTCAATGTAACTACTTTATATTGAGACTCCTGGCTGTTTTAGACAGGTACCTGAACTGCTTGGTAAGTGCCTGAGCATGATAGTAGTGGGCAGGATCAAAACAGAATTGGGGTAGTAAGTGCAACACTACAAGTTTAGGGCAATGACCACCCTATTCCTGCTGGACCGAGTAAGTTAGTGAGCTGTGCTTTACTGATAAATCGTAAGGGAGTTGGGAGAATGAATTTAGTAAAGTGTCTCAAGTGTACAATAATGTTGGAGGGGTGGCAAGCCGATTGCATTGTCTGTTTGATATCATTAATGAGAAGTCCAATTGATTTTGGTGATCAGGCCTCATTAAAACAAAATCAGCGAGCTGCCAGTGCCAGATGATGGCTGACAACCAGCTTATCAATTTGGAGGGGAGGGCAGGGGGGCATGGAGTCCAACAATTCATCCATTGCATTGAGCCAGCAGGACATCGTTATAGGCTGTGGGCGTGGGGGTTGGTTTTGGGGGAGGGCAGATTTTGGAGAATCTTAGACCATAGAGGTACTGGAAAAAGGCAGGACAATTATTGCAAGGCCTGGTAGAGTATTTGGAGTCTGGATATGTTTTTGGATTTCTACTTAACTATATTAATGAAATGCCTGACTCTTTTGGACAGGAGTACGGGCAGCCTAACTTGAGGCCTGTTTCACAGTTGCATCATTCGGGCCTCAGGCAGTAATTTTATAAAAAAACCTTTTTTTACTGTGATCGCCTTGGTCATGTTGATAAAGGCAGTATGAGTGAGACAACAATAAACCCCTAACAAAAACAAAAATAAAAATACCTGGATTGCTTTTAACTAATTGCTTTTAACAATAAACCCTTGCTGTCTCATTGTTTCCTAATCTTTTTATTATAGACTAAAACAATAAATACAATTTGAAGGTTAATACTACAAAACTTGATGGTAGGAAATTTTTGTTTAAACCAAGATTTAGTATGATGCCAAAATATAAGCAACTGTGAATGCCTAAAATATTTACGATCTCTAAAAGCCAAGCTGTATATCACCTAACTACAACTTTCTGCCTTAACTTTGATAAATACACTTTTGGCCTCCATGAAGGGTGACATGGCAACAGTAATCAGTAACATCATTGTTCCCCATGCCTTAGGATTCTGCACTGAACATGGACACACATACATGTTTATATCTATACATACACACACACATGTTCGAAACTAAAATCCAATTATAAAATGACTTTGTCTTAAAGCCATCATTGTTTTCACACCCTAATCAACTTCCGACTGTTTGAAAAGTCACACAGCCACAGAATGCATTGTAACATTTATTGCAGTTTAAAGTTGTGTAGTTATAAAAACTTAATTAATGTAAAGAATTATCATAATAATTATTTTCTTTTTATTCATTCATGAGATGTGGACGTTGCTGGCTAGGCCAGCATTTAATACTCTTGAGAATGTTGTGGTGAGTTGCATTCTTGAACCACTGTATTCTATGTGGTGTAGGTACACCCACAGTGCTGTTAGGGAGGGAGTTTCGGGATTCTGACCCAGTGACAGTGAAGGAACAGCGATATATTTCCAGGAGAGGATGGTGAGTGACTTGGAGGTGAACTTCCAGGTGGTGGTATTAACATGCATCTGCTGCCCTTGTCCTTCTAGATGGTAGTGGTCCTGGGTTTGAAAGGTGCTGTCTAAAAAGCTTTAGTGAGTTTCTGCAGTGCATCTTGTAAATGGTACACATTCTGCGATGTGTGGTGGAGGGAGTGAATATTTGTGGATGGGGTGCCAATCAAGTGGACTGCTTTGTCCTGAATGGTGTCAAGCTTTCTGAGTGTTGTTGGAGCTGCATTCATCCAGGTAAGTGGAGAGTATTCCATCACACTCCTGACTTGTGCCTTGTAGATGGTGGAGAGGCTTTGGGGAGTCAGGAGGTGAGTTACTTGCCACAGGATTCCAAGCCTCTGACCTGCTTTTGTAGCCGCAGTATTTATATGGCTAGTCCAGTTCAGTTTCTGGTCAATGGCAACCCCCAGGATGTTGATAGTGGGGGATTCAGCAATGGTGATGCCATTGAATGTCAAGGGACGATGGTTAGATTCCCTCTTGTTTGAGATGGTCATTGCCTGGCACTTGCATGGCGCAAATGTTACTTGCCACTTGTGACCCCAAGCCTGGATATTGTCCATGTCTTGCTCCATTTGGACATGGACTGTTTCAGTTTCTGAGGAGTTGAAAATGGTGCTGAACATTGTGCAATCATCAGCGAACATCCCCTCTTCTGACCTTATGGTGGAAGGAAAGTAATTGATGAAGCAGCTGAAGATGGTTGAGCCTTGGACACTACACTGAGGAACTCCTGCAGTGATGTCCTGGAAATGTTTTTCCCTCTTGTTGGTTCCCTCACCATCTGCTGTAGACCCAGTCTAGCGGCTATGTCATTTAGGACTCGGTCAGTAGTGGTGTTACTGAGCCACTCTTGGTGATGGACATTGAAATCCCCCACCCAGAGTACATTCTGTGCCGTTGCCACCCCGAGTGCTCCCTCCATGTGGTATTCAACATGGAGGAGTATGGCTTCATCAGCTGAGTGTTGGCGGTATGTGGTAATCAGCAGGAGGTTTCCTTGTCCATTTTTTGACCTGATGCCCTGAGACTTCATGGGGTCTGGAGTCGATGCTGAGGACTCCCAGGGTAACTTCTCCCCACTGTAACATGGTGCTGCCACCTCTGCTGGGTCTGTCCTGCTGGTGGGATGGGATATACTCAGTGATGATGATGGTGGTGTCTGGGACATTATCTGTAAGGTATGATTCTGTGAGTATGGGCATGACTATGTCAGACTGTTGCTTGATTAGCCTGTGAGACAGCTTTCTTAATTGTGGCACAAGGCACCAGATGTTAGTAAGGAGGACTTTGCAGGATTGACAGGGTTGAGTTTGCCTTTGTTGTTTCTAGTGCCTTGGTCAAAGCTGGGTGGCCCATTTGGTTTCATTCCTTATTGATTTTCTAGTGGTTTGATGCAACTGAGTGGCATTGCTGCGGGTCTAGAGTCACATGTAGGCCAGGTGACGACAGCAGATTTCCTTCCCTAAAGGATATTAGTGAGCCAGATGTGTTTTTACAACAATCAACAATGGTTTCATAGTCATCATTAGACTTCAAATGATAGATTTTTAATGATTGAATTCTAATTGCACTATCTATCATGGTGAAATTTGAATTCCTGGTGGGATAATTGCAGGGTGTATGAGATATATATTTACACAGCATATGGATCGCACCTTCACTTCAGTTTCTTTTAAAAATCTGCTTACTCAACAATTTGATTTATAAATTGGTACGGTCAGTGCTTTACCAGCTGCCTATAATATGACTTTTACATTGGTGTAACATGATACCACATTTCACAACAGAAACTCAATTTAATTTAATCAGCTAAATGCAGGCTAGTGTCAGCCTTCTGAATGTCACACTGGCTTCATTTATCAGTGGCTCGGATATAAAAAAAAAACTGGACCTGAATAATCATAAAAAAGAATCAAATCAATTGGACCATTGGGAATGTTTACTGACTGTATGACTCCCAGTGGGAAACCTTAACTGTCGAAGTGTTTATCGAGCGTGCAGTGTGTGTGATTTTCCAACTAAATGAATGGTGGGAAAATCATGCACTACACAAAGTTGAAAAATTATTCTTCAAGCCTTCTCAATGAGACATTTATCATTAACAATATTTCTTGGCTACGAATCACCAGGATGTCAGAAAAATAGTAAATCATAGCTGGTTTAACATATATAAGATTGTTTTGGCTGCGCCCCTAGCCAAGTTGTTCCACTGTACAACCTGGCGTCTATTCGACAATGTGAAAAATTGCCCAGGTATGCTCTGTTCATGAAGAGCAGGACAAAACCTATCACCGCTCATCAGCCTCCTCTTGATCATCAGCTAAGTGATGGAATGTGTCATTGACAGTGCCATCAAGCAGCAGCTTCACAGCAATAACAGCTCACTGATGCTCTGATTGGGTCCCATCATGGGCACTCGTCTCCTGGCCTCATTACAGCCTTGGTCCAAATGTGGACAGAGAGCTGAACTCAAGGGGAAGCGAGAGTGACTGCCTTTAACATCAAGGCAGCATTTTAACTTGTGTGCTATCAAGAACCCCTGGCAAAACTGAAGTCATTGGAAATCAGGGGACAACTCTCCACTGGTTGGAGTCATATCTGGCACAAAGGAAGATGGTTGCGGTTGGTTGAGGCCAGTCACCTTAGTTAGCAGGACATCACTGCAGGAGTTCCTCAGGATAGTGTCCTAGGCCCAACCGCCTTCAGCTGCTTCATCAATGATTTTCCCTCAATCGTGATGTGAGAAGTGGGGTGTTTGTTGATAATTGCACAATGTTCAGTACCATTTGTGACTCCTCAAATATTGACGCAGTCCGTGCCCATATGCAACAAAAGCTGAACAACATTCAGCTTGCATTGCTAAGTGGCAAGTAACATTTGTGACACACATGTGCCAGGCAATGACCATACCCCACAAGAACCATGGATCAGTCCTGCACTATCAACATCCTGAGGTTACTATTGACTAGAAACTGAACTGGACTAGCCATATAAACACTGACTACAAGAGCAAGTCAGAGGCTAGGAATCCTGTGGCAAGTAACTCACTTCCTGACTTATCAAGGCCTGTTATCTGGAGGGCTGCAATGACAATAAAGGCAGTAACAAATTAATAAGCACATTAGGAAGTTATAGGATCAGCAGCAGAATGGCCATGTCCAGAGCAATGGTGGCAATCATAGATTAGGTAGGACTTTTCTTTCTACAAAACCTTACTACTTCTTGACATATTTTTGATATGTTTTTGTGTCCTTCCCCATTATAAATTTCTGTACCCATATTTATAATGGAAGCTCCCTATGTAAATATGTTATCCTATAATTAGACATCCTATCGGTAATAACATTAATACTCTATATAAAAATGAACTAAGTATCACTCAAAAACTTAACTGCACCAGACCCATAAATACTGTGGCTGCAAGAGCAGATGAGGGGCTATGTATTCTGCAATGTGTGACTCACCTCCTGACTCCCCAAATCCTGTCCATCATCTAAGTTAGGAATGTGATCATGGAATACTCTCTTCTTTCTAGGATGAGTGCTCCTCCAACAACACTCATGATACTTGCACCATCGAGGACAAAGTAGCCTGTTTGCCACCCCATCCACTATCTCAAATACTCATTCCCTCCACCATAAGTGGCAGCAGTGTGTACAATTAGCAAGAATTATGATCCTTGGCTAGACCCCCAAATTGTTGGTAGGATCTGGTTAGGAACCTATAATGTTTTATTTAAAGTAGACAATGTTTGAGATTCAAGACACTTGCTCAGCAAAGAAAGCCACAAGATTCCACAGGTTTTGAAGAAATAGAAATAAGCTTTATGATAGAAGGTCAGAAAGTAAACCAATTTGCAATATCTATCTTATACTCTGACATTCAGGGTAAGTGTGAGGTACATGCAAATTAACAAGCCAACTGTGGTTGACCACACTACACAATAAAATGACAGATGCGACCAAAACAGATTCCATGGATTTCGTAACAACCCACCCAGACATTAGTCATGTTGTAAGTCAACTAATCTCACTGAAACTCTGTCTCTATCATGAGAGTTTCCAATCTTCACCTTCGAAGATCTCACTTTAGAATTCTCTTCAAAAGTCGCTCCAACATAGACGGCTTCAATATTGGTCTACCTCACAGTTTCAATCTTGCCTCCCGAGATTCCATTCCCCTGGATTCCCAAATGTACTCAAGTAGCAACTTTCAAGCACAATTTCAGCTCTCTGGCTGCCCCGAGCAGAACACCAATGCTCCAAAGGGGTACCTTTGCCTCAGCGGCCCGCAGCACAGAGTCACCAACCTTCAACTGCCTTTTTGGGTCTTCAGAAGTTCTTTCAAGCCCACTTCACTTAAAGTCTGCTCTCTGCAGCTCTTTCTCTAATTTGGAGCATGTTTTTCTGCTCCTGTTTTAGCTGGACCAAATTGGGACCTGCTTCTGTCCCTTGACTTTGCCCCTTACTGGAGAATCTTCTTGAGATCTCTCCCTGTCCCCTGCCTGGGACATATGCTGGCTATGACGCTCTCCACCCTGCCACTTGATCTATGTTTATTGTGCTCTTCTCCTTTGCACAAGCTCACTGAGCTGGTGACATAGTGGTATCATCACTGTCTAGTCACTGGACTAGTATTTCAGAGACCCAGAGTAATGCTCTGGTGTCCAGGTTCGAATCCCACCATAACAGATGGTCAAATTCGAATTCAATAAAAATCTGGAACTAAAAGCCTAATGATGACCATGAAACCTTTGCCGATTGTGGTAAAAACCCATCTGGTTCACTAATGTCTTTTAGGGAAGGAAATCCACTGCCCTCACCTGGTCTAACCCACATGTGACTCCAGACCTACACCAATGTGATTGAGTCTTAAATACCCTCTGAACAAGGGCAATTAGCGATGGGCAATGAATGTTCACCTAGCCAGTGACGCCCACATCGCATGAAAGAATTAAAAAAAAGTCCAAAGAACGTAAAAGTGCTGATCTGCACACGTGCACCCTGTGCATGAGCCGGAGGTCCGAGGTTGTTCCAGACCTCTGCGCTCAAGATTAAGGTAAGTTGGGTTTCATAACACAAAATGCACTGCAGCAACTTGTCAAGGCTCCTTTGACAGCACCTTACAAGCACAAGCACAAGCACAGCAGCCACATCACCTGCAAGTTCCTGCCCAAGTAGCACACTGTCCTGAATTCGAAATATATTGTTGTTCCTCATTTGTCACTGAGTCAAAATCTTGGAACTCCCTTCCTAACAGCTTTGTGGGTGGACCTACACTACATGGATTGCAGCAGTTCAAGAAGGTGGCTCACCACCGCCTTCTCAAGGGAATTAGGGATTGGCAATAAACATTGGCTTTGTCAGTCACTCTCTCATCCAATGAATAAATAAAAAACCCAGAGTGGAGAATAAATTACATGTGCACATCCTGATCCAATTATCCAACACTATCTAATTTGCTTCAACTGAGGGATATACCTGAGGCTTGATTCTGAGTGTGGCCTCTGGGCTTCCTTTGGTCAGCCTCCTATTTTATACATTGCCTGATTATCTTATCCTTGACTTCAGTGGATGGGAAAATTAAGTGCGGTGTAAAATTAACAACCAAACTTAGGCAAGACTCACTCACTTTCCAGAAACACTTCATCCAATTCAGGGACGCAGGGGGTCGGAGCCTATCCCAACAGGCAATAGGCGCTGGGCAGGGTGCATCCAGGACAGGACACTAGTCCAACACAGGGCACACACTGGGAGACAATCTATCATAGCCAATCCACTTAACCAGCATGTTTTTGGACAGTGGGAGGAAACCAGAGCATCCAGAGGAAGCCCTACGCAGACACAGGGAGGGCATGCAAATTCCATACAGATCAAGGTCAGGATCAAACCCAGGTCCCTGGAGCTGTGAGGCAGCAGCACTAATCACAGTGTTACCCTACCTTATGCAACAGTGACAAAGCTGAGGTCTTAACTTGCCATTTGCAATATCAGATTAGTATTTTTGACAATGTGAAAGCTAAAGACTCATGAAGTGTTGCTCAGCGGCAGTAACAAAGTGCGACAATGTTTCAAGATTGATGACCAGTAATATTGTACGTTTTGCTTTTTCATTCTAATTATATTTAATAATTGCATTATCAAAACATATAACTTTGCAGTGTCTCCATGGAGAATATGATTTCTGTTGAAGGCAGTCAAGCTCGTAAAGGTTTTGGGCCTCCTTTTCATTATCCCCTTCCAGCCCAAATGAAGGCAGGGCCGAGTGGAGCACCCAGAGGTCCCACTTCCTTTTCTACCATTGGCCATTTTCATGAGGGAGGGAGGGAGGGAGTGGGCCCCAGAACTGGTTCGCTCCTATTAAGAAGGCAATCAACATCGTTGTGGACTCAATGAGAGCCTGCCCCAGGCAGGTTTTTTAATTTTCATGGCTGCAGTCAGACTTTAGCAGCTGTCAGATTTAACAACAGCTGTGTGAATCATGGTGTGAACAATGGATTGTAGGTGGGAGGGGTCTAAAAGATAAGTAAAATGGTTTTGCCTCCCTTACAGTTTATTATGAAATGCTGAAGCATGAGGTATATCTGTGTTTAATAATGTGAGTCATTACAGTTATGTGATTGGGAGATGTAACTACATTAAACAATGTGCTTGCCAAATTGTTACTTGTGCTAGCTGGAAAATTGTCAAGTAAAAGATCAACAATGTAAATGTTGAGAAGTCTTCAGATGACTGGCAAGTAACGTTTGTGCCACACAAGTGCCAGGCAATGACCATCTCCAACAAGAGAGGATCTAACCAATGCCCCTTGACAGCCCCATCACTGAATCCCCCACTATCAGCATCCTGGGGGTTACTGTTGACCAGAAACTGAACTGGACTAGCCATATAAATACCGTGGCTACAAGAGCAGGTCAAAGACTTGGAATCCTGCAGTGAGTAACTTGCCTCCTGACTCCCCAAAGCCTGTCCACCATCTACAAGGCGCATGTCAGGAGAGTGATGGAATATTCCCCACTTGCCTGGATGGGTGCAGCTCCAATAACAGTCAAGAAGCTTAACACCAGGACAAAGCAGCCTGTGTGATTGGCACCCCATCCACAAACATTCATTCACAAAGGCGTTGGAAGCAGAGCCTTTGAATACTTTCAAGGCAGAAGTGGATAAACAAGGGGACGATAGGTTATCGGAGGTAAGCAGGATGCAGGTTTGAGGTTACTATCAGATCAGCCATGATCTTAAAATGGTGGAGCAGGCTCAAGAGGCCAAATGGCCTACTGCTGCTCCTTGTTTGTATGTCTGTTCGTATTCACTCCCTCCACCACCGATGCACAGTGGCAGCAGTGTGTACCATCTACAAGATGCACTGCAGGAACTCAAAAAGACTCCTTAGACAACACCTTCCAAACCCACAACCACTACCATCTAGAAGGACAAGGACAGCAGACACATGGGGACACCATCATCTGGAAGTTCCCCTCCAAGCCGCTCACAATCCTGATTTGGAAATATATCACTTTCCATCACTGTTGCTGGGTCAAAATCCTGGAACTCCCTTCCTAACAGCACTGCAGGCGTTCCTACACCACATGGACTGCAGTGGTTCAAGAAGGCATCTCGCCACCACCTTCTCATGGGCAATTACGGAGGGGGAATAAATGCTGGCCTAGCCAGCAACACTCACATCCATGAACGAAAATATATTTTTTTAAAGTTCATCTAACAGCCAAAAATGTAGAATACATTTCATACTATTGGAAGGATAGCCTAGTATGATAACAATGTGTAAATGTTTAATGTTTCCCTATTGCTTTTATGTATACTGTTTGGCATCTGTTGAGATAGCAGTTCCAAAGTCAGTTTGTTTACTTGGGCAGCTTTACGGGCTCTTGGCTGCAAACCAACTGCTAAATCATTTTATAAGTGCTTGACTCTGTTTGCGCAGATACTTTGAAGAGTCTTTTGTTTACTTGGAGTTTTATGGGCTATTCAATGGCTTCAAACTATTATGACGGGGCTTGCAAGTTCTGCTCATAAAGTGGCTAATGAGTGAGGGCAATGGGGGTGGGGGTTAAAGTGCACAGAAGGTTCAACCATATATAGGCGAGCCACTGATTGCAATGGAAGCACCAGCCCAAGGTTTTTTTGGGAATGGAGGTGGGACTTTTAACCTGCCCACTCTGGACTTGGCCTTTTGGTGGCAGGTCTGTCTCCAGGTGACTTAAAGTCCTGGAAAATCTCACCTCCTCGCAGTCTCAAAATGAAAGTGGGAATGGAATGTGGGATTAGTCCCATCTCCAGATTCCTGCCTCTGACAAAGGGCCAAAATCTGGCCCTTTGTATCGCTGAGTCATAAGACTGGAAGATCTGAGATGTAACCCCCAGCCTCTTCTGAATTATCTAACTTCAGCTGGAGTATCATTAGAGATCCTATATTTGGGCTTCAAACCTTTCACAATAGTGAGGGACAAATCAATCAGTGTTCTCAGCTCTGAAATGGTACCCATAGATTTAGCCTGTCTACGATGCCACCCTGTGCTCCATAGCAAATTACTACTTTGGCATATTACAGCAGGATCTGTACCTCAACAGGTCACAACAACCTGAAAATATCAGGAGGGGACAAAGTTGAGAAAATATAATCCAGAAGTCTTTTAAAAAAAAAAGTTAAGAGCTCACTTACCCTGTTATATTATTTGTTTTTGATATTTGTTCTTTCAAATGATCAGTTTTGATTTACTTCTTTCTGCTGAAATTGTGCAATGGGTCAGTTTGGGTGAGATTGGATGTTAAACCTATCACATCATGAATCTGCCCACTCCTGGGGCAGGACCTTCGGCTTGGCGAGCAGGGGCGGGGCCCACTCGCCGAGGCGTAAAATGACACGCAGTGACATCGGGCATGCATCCTGCATGTCATTTAGATTTTCAGTTCGGCAGGTGTGCAGCTGACTTAGCTGCACGCCCGCCGAACTGTCAAAGTCCTATTAAGGCCTGTTAAAAAGCAATTAAGGCAATCAGCTGAGCTCAGGCGGCCTTCGCGGGATGAGGTTTCATGAGAGATTTAAAATGTATATAAAAATTTTTAAATAAAAGTAATTGACATGTCCCTGCTCATGTGAGGAATATTGTTTTCTCCCTTTAATAAAGTTTTCAAACTTGAGCCAATCTCCCTGAGGCAGCACTTTGCCTCAGCGAGATCTGTGCACTCTTCCGAGCTCATGCGTGAAAAAGCACACTCCTGGCTCAGGGAATCCCCCCTCCAGCCTTCACAGGGAGCACACAGTACTTCCAGGCGGATGTCACACTGGGTGGGCCATAAGTGGCCTGCCTACCTAAAATGGCGGCAATCGGAAATCCGCCCGCGCCCACACAACCCCCCCAATGGGGGGGAAAATGCTGCCCTAGTTTCAAATAAGGTAAGGAGTCCCTTCATAATAGTGCATTTCAGTTTATATTGATACTAATGTAAAGTGAGCATTTGTGCAGTCACTGTTTCATTTCCTATGTGTTAGGAACATAAGACATAGTAGCAGGAGTAGGCCATTCTGACTGCCCCCTATTCAATAAGATCATGGCTGATCTGGTTGTGGTCTCAACTCTACTTATTGTCTACCCCCCATAACCCTTGACTCCCTTGTCTATCAAAAGTCTATATAACTCAGCCTTGAATAAAGTCAAAAACCCAGCCTGCACTGATTTCTGGGGAAGAGCATTCCACAGACTAACAACCCTCTGAGAGAAAAATATTCTCCTCATTTCCTTAGCTCATGTCCCCTAGCTTTAGTTCCTCCAATAAGTGGAAACATTCTCCTGGTATCCACCTTATCAAATCCCCTCAGGATCTTATATGTTTCAATAAGACCACCTCTCATTCTTAACTCCAGTGGGCATAGGCCCAACCTGTTCAACCTTTCTTCATAAGATAAGCCCTTCATCACAGGAATGAGTCGCATAAACCTTCTCTGAACTGCTTCCAATGCAATTATATCCTTTTTCAAATAAGGAAATCAAAGCTATACACAGTATTCCATTTGTGGTCTCACCAATGTCCGGTACAGCTGTAGTAAAACTTCCCTACTTTTATATTTCATTCCCCTTGCAATAAACCAACATTCCATTTGCCTTTCTAATCGTTTGCTGTACCTGCATACTAACTTTTTGTGATTCATGTACCTGAACACCCAGGTTCCTCTTTTGCAAACTCGCATCATTTAAGTGCTTTTCCATTCTTTCTGCCAAAATGGACAAGCTCACATTTTCCCACATTATACTCCACCTGCCAAAAGTTTGCACACTCACTTGTCTATATCCCTTTGTAGACTTATCCAAGTCATTGAAACAGACTGTAAATAGTTGAAACTCTGAAGCACTGATCCCTGTGGCACTCCACTTGCAGCTGGCAACTTGAATAAGACCCATTTATCCCTATTCTCTGCTTCCTCTTAGCTAACCAATCCTTTATCCATGCTAATATGTTACCCCCAATACATGAGCTCCTATTTTCTGCAGTACCCTCCGATGTGGCACTTTATCAAATACCTTTTGCAAATTCAAGTGCACCACATCTACAGGTTTTCATTTATCCACATTTCTTGTTTCTTCCTCAAAGAACTTTAATACATTAGATAAACAGAATTTCCCTTTCACAAAACCGTGTTGACTCTGCCTGATCCCATTATGATTTTCTAAGTTTCCTGCTGTAACCTCCTTAATAATGGATTCCAGCAATTTCTCTATGACAAATGTTAGGCTAACATTCCTTTCTTTAATAAAGGCGTTACGTTTGCTTTTTTCCAATTTGAATGTAAAGAATTCCAGAAGATTCTAATCAATGCCTCTACTCTTTCTGCAGCCACTTCTTTTAAGACCTCAGGATGCAGGCCATCAGGTCCTGGGGACCTTTTCCCTGGTGATAGTATTTGCTCTAAGTTCCTCCCTGCCTTTTACCTCTTGATCTGCAAGTATCTTTGGGAAGTTTTCTAAATCCTCTACAGTGAAGATAGACTCAAAATACCTGTTTAACACTTCTGCTATTTCCTTGTTTTCTATTTTCAATTCACCAGTCTCACTCTCTAAAGGACCAACACACACTTTAGTCAACCCTTTCCTATTTAAATAATTGTAGAAATTCTTGCTATCTGTTTTTATATTACTAGCCAGCATTCTCTAATACTCTGTTTTCTCCCTCTTTTTTAATCATTCTTTGATGGTTATTAAAGTCTGTCCAATCTTCTGACCTATCGCTTATCTTCACCGATTTGTAGGGTTTCTTTCAATTTAATACAATCCTTAACTTCTTTATTTAGCCATGGATCCTTCTCAAAGAGTCTTTCATTCTCACTGGGATAAATCTTTTCTGAGAGTTATTAAATATCTCCTTAAAAGTCTACAACTGCATCTCAACCACTCAGCCTGGTTTCCTCGTTCACTTTAGCCAGCTCTGCTTTCATATCCTTGTAATTACCTTTAATTAGATTTGACATACTCGTCTTAGATCCACACTTCTCACCTTCAACCGAATTTGAAATTCTATCATGGTATGATTGCTGTCACCTAGAGGCTCCTTTACTACGAGGTTATTTGAATGAAAACGCCTTAATTTGAAATGGATCACTGCTTTAACTTAAAAACAATGATGCAACTGGTTTGTTTTTAGATGTTTTAAACAATTAAACAATGGAAGCATTTCCATTTAATTTAGAAGTATTTATCTACCTATTATTGAATGGCTGGTAAGTTTTACTTAAAAGTATTGCTTTCTTCAGAACTTGCTTGAAAATCAATGCATGATATGCTTACCAGTGGATTAGCATTATCTTGTGAGTACAAGAGCTAAAAAAAAATGGCTAATGTAACTGGATGGCTGCTGACATTTGCATTATCTTGATAGTGTGCATAAATGGAACAGGAAGCATATCCAGTAAGTGTACCACTGTGATATCCAAATTCCCCTTTCTTAATCCGTCCATGAACAGTTACACTCAAAATTAATAAGATGAAAGACAGAATTTAATGTTGGCTGAGGGAGCAGGAAAGAAGCAGGTTGGGCATTGAGTAACACAGGAAGCCCATTGTCAAGACCCCGACAGCGGGATGTAAGTGCCAAATTATCCCGGGTGGCAGGAAGAAAGTGGACGACAATGGCTGACAACAGGCGATGGGAAAGTAATTTTTATGCCTCATTAATATTCATTAAAGTATTATTCATAATGCTCATTAAATACTATTAAACCACAACTTTTAGCGATTCAGTGTTATCTTTGCGATTAACTTAGAGGTGCTCAGAAATCATGGCCTTCACTTTCGTAACCAGTTAAAGCTGATGGTGAACAAGCAAGTTAGGAAGATGAGCCAGTTGGAACTGCCTGTCATCATTCGGAGATTTTGTCGGAAGGGGGGAGAGGAGGTCGAGAAGCATTGCAGCGAAGGTTGAAGAGAATGAGGGGAGGTTGAGGGTCACTGAACGGTGGTCATATGACTGAGGGAAGGTCACGTGCAGCTGAGGGAATGTTGAGGGTCCACAAAGGCTACTAAAAAGCAAACCATTGGACTGCTAAAAATGAGGTTTCACTGACTAGACCGCTCTGGCAATGTTCTGCAAGGTGTGCCTTAAAGGATCTTGAGGATTATAGTTATGTGCTGTGTGCTGCGCACCCTCATACAGCAGGGTGAGGAGGTCTCGGCAACAATAGACACAAAGGAGCCACAGTCCTAATAAAAACATAAGAACATAAGAAATAGAAGCAGTAGTAGGCCATTCAACCCCTTGAGCCTGCTCCACCAGTCAATAAGATCACGGCTCACCTGATTTTTGCCTTAAATCCACTTTCCTGCCTGTGCCCCCATAGCCGCTGACTCCCTTGTCAATCAAAAATCTGTCTAATCAGCCTTGAATATATTCAATGACCCAGCCTCCACTGCTTGCTGGGCTAGAGAATTCCAAAAACAAATGACAAATGAAGAAATTCTTCTTCACCTTCACATTAAATGGGAGACTCCTTATTTTTAAACTGTGCCCCCTCATTCTACATTCCCCCACAAGAAGAAACATCCTCTCAGCATCTACCCTGACAAGCCCCCTCAGAATATTATGTTTCAAAAAGTCGCCTCTCATGAGCATAAGCCCAATCTGCTTAAACTTTCGTCCTAAAACAAACCCTCTACCCCAGGAATCAGCCTAGTGAACCTTCTCTGAACTTCTTCCAATGCATTTATGACCCTCCTTAAGTAATGTGACCTAAAATGTACTCTTGGGGGAGAATTTTTTCCCGTTTGGGGGAGCTGAATGGGAGCTGGCATCACCATTTTACATGCCGCACTTCCTGAGTGGGCAGTGGGAGTAGGCTGAGTCGAAGCCTGTGCTCTTTCACGCATGCCTCAGGGAGATTAGTTTGATTATCAAAAATTTTAATAAAGAAAAAATAAATTTCAGATACATCCCCTCATGTGACAGTGTCACATGAGCTGGGACAGGTCAATGAATTTTAATTAAAAAATGTATTTGAATTAGTGTGGTCTCGTAAGACCATAACCATAACCATAATACATAGGAGCAGAAATCAGGCCATTCGGCCCATCAAGTCTGCTCCATCATTCAATCATGGCTGAAAAGTTTCTTAACCCCATTCTCCCGCCTTCTTCCCATAACCTTTGATCCCCTTACCAATCAAGAACCTATCTATCTCGGTCTTTAACACACCCAATGACCTGGCCTCCACAGCCTTCTGTGGCAATGAATACCATAGATTCACCACTCTCTGGCTATAGAAGTTTCTCCTAATCTCTGTTCTAAAAGGTCTTCCATTTACTCTGAGACTGTGCCCTCGGGTCCTAGTCTCTCCTACTAATGGAAACATCTTCTCCACGTCCACTTTATCCAGGCCTTTCAGTATTCTGTAAGTTTCAATGAGATCCCCTCTCATCCTTCTAAACTCCATTGAGTATAGACCCAGAGTCCTCAAATGTTCCTCATACGTTAAGCCTTTCATTCCTGGGATCGTTCTCGTGAACCTTCTCTGGACTCTCTCCAGGGCCAGAACACCCTTCCTGAGATACAGGGCCCAAAATTACTCACAATATTCAAAATGTGGTCTGACATCCCTGTTTTTATATTCTAGTCCTCTTGAAATAAATGCCAACATTGCATTTGCCTTCCTAACTATCGATTCAACCTGCAAGTTAACCTTAAGAGAATCCTGGACTAGGACACCCAAGTCCCTTTGCACCCCAGATTTCTGAATTCTCTCCCCATTTAGTAAATAGTCTATGCCTCTATTCTTCCTACGAAAGTGCTTGACCTCACACTTCCCCATGTTGTATTCCATCTGCCACTTCTTTGCCCATTCTCCTAACCTGTCCAAATCTTTCTGCAGCCTCCCCACCTCCTCAATACCACCTGTCCCTCCATCTATCTTTGTATCATCTGCAAACTTAGCCAGGATGCCCTCAGTTCCTTCATCTAGATCATTAATGTATAAAGTGAAAAGTTGTGATCCCAACACTGACCCCTGCTCCACTAGTCACCGGCCGCCATCCTGAGAAGGACCCCCTTATCCCCACTCTCTGCCACCGGCCAGACAGCCAATCTTCTATCCATGCTAGTACCTTGCCTCTACCACCATGGGCTCTTAACTTACTGAGCAGCCTCCTGTGCGGCATCTTGTCAAAGGCCTTCTGGAAGTCCAAGTACATAATATACATTGGATCTTCTTTGTCTAACCTACTCGTTACCTCCTCAAAGAATTCTAACAGATTTGTCAGGCATGACCTCCCCTTGATGAAACCATGCTGACTTTTCCCTATTTTATCATGCACTTCCAAGTATTCTGAAATCTCATCCTTAATAATGGACTCTAAAATCTTACTAACGACCGAGGTCAGGCTAATCGGCCTCGTAATTTCCCATCTTTTGCCTCACTCCCTTCTTAAACAGGGGGGTTACATTAGCGATTTTTCAGTCCTCTGGGACCCTCCCTGACTCCAGTGATTCCTGAAAGATCACCACCAACACCTCCACTTCAGCTATCTCCTTCAGAACTCTGGGGTGTAATCCATCTGGTCCAGGTGATTTATCCGCCTTCAGACCTTGCAGTTTTCCTAGCACCTTCTCCTTGGTAATGGCCACCATACTCACCTCTGCCCCCTGACTCTCTTGAACTTTGGGGATGTTACTTGTGTCTTCCACCGTGAAGACTGATGCAAAGTACCTATTCAGTTCCTCCACTATTTCTTTGTTCCCCACTACTACTTCTCCAGCGTCATTTTCCAGTGGCCCAATGTCCACTTTTGCCTCTCTGTTACCCTTTATATATCTAAAAAATCTCTTGCAATCTTCTTTTATATTACTGGCTAGTTTACCCTCCTATTTAACTTTCTCCCTCCTTATTTCTTTTTTAGTTGTCCTCTGTTGGTCTTTGTAGGCTTCCCAATCCCCTGGTTTCCCACTGCTCTTTTTTCCGAATTGTATGCTTTCTCTTTAGCTTTTATGCTATCCCTGACTTCCCTTGTCAGCCATGGTTGCCTCGTCCTCCCTTTAGCATGCTTCTTCTTCCTAGGGATGAACTTTTGCAGTGTCTCCAAAATTACTCCCAGAAACTTCTGCCATTGCTGTTCCACTGTCTTTCCTGCTAGGCCCATCTCCCAGTCAATTCTGGCCAGCTCCTCCCTCATGCCTCTGTAGTTACCTTTATTCAACTGTAATACTGTTATATCTGATTCCAGCTTTTTCCTCTCAAATTGCAGGGTAAATTCTATCATGTTATGGTCACTTCCTCCTAAGGGTTCCTTCACCTTAAGCTCCCTTACCAAATCTGCCTCATTACACATCACTAAATCTAGAATTGCCTGTTCCTTAGTGGGCTCCACCACAAGCTGCTCCAAAAAGACATCTCATAGACATTCCACAAATTCCTTTTCTTGGGATCCACTACCAACCTGATTTTCCCAGTCTACCTGCATATTGAAATCCCCCATGATCACTGTAACCTTGCCTTTCTTACATGCCTTTTCTATCTCCTGGTGTATCTTGTGCCCCACATCCTGACTACTGTTCAGAGGCATGTACATAACTGCCATTATGGTTTTTTTACCTATGCGGTTCCTCAACTCTACCCACACAGATTCTACATCATCTGACCCTACTTCATTTCTTGCTATCGATTTAATTTCATTTCTTACTAACAAAGCAACCCCACCCCCTCTGCCAACCTGCCTATCTTTTCAATAGGATGTATATTCTTGGATATTTAGCTCCCAGTCCTGATCCCCTTGCAGCCACGTCTCTGTAATGCCCACCACATCATACCTGCCAATTTCAATCTGCGCCACAAGCTCATTTACCTTATTTTGTATACTGCGCGCATTCAGATACAACACCTTCAGTCCTGTATTTCCTGTCCCCTTTCTCATTGTCATCCCTTTATCTGATGTTATCTTGAAGTTAGATTCCTAGCCCTTTCCAAACATTCTGTCCTATTTTGTATTCTAGGGACTTTAATAGCCTCTCCTGGGCTCTCCTTTCTTTTCAATTTTTTCATAATTTTCCATGAAGTTGAATCCACCCCTCCACATGCTAACCTGCTGCTTTGTTTCCCATTATTCATACTTCTTGGAGTTTTACCCTTTCCTCCCCCCCCCCCAACTTTCTAGTTTAAAGTCCTGTTGACCACCCTATTTACCCTTTTCGCTAGAACATTGGTCCCAGATCGGTTCAGGTGGAGACCATCTCAACAGTACAGATCCCTCCCAAGGCCCTGTACAATTTGAGCCAGACCTCCCTACTTTTGTAGTCCATGCCCCTTTTAATAAACACCAATATTTTGTTTGTCTTCCTAAACACTTATTGTACCTGCATATTGACTTTTTGTGTGCTTTTCACGTACTAGGACACCCAGATTCCTTTGTACCTGAGAGTTCTGAATGCTCTCTCCATTTAAATAATATACTACTTTTTTATTCTTCCTAGTACAGTGGACAAGCTCACATTCTCCCACATTCTACTCCATCAGCCAAATTTTTGGCCACTCACTTAACCTATTTATGTCCCTCTGTAGACTCTTTGTATCCTCCTCACAACTTGCTTTCTTACATATCTTCATGTTGTCAGCAAATTTGGCTACAATACACTTGGTCCCCTCATCCAAGTTATTAATTTAAATTGTAAATGGCTGAGGCCCCAGCACAAATCCCTGTGGCACTTCACTCATTGCAGTTTGCATGAAAATGACCCATTTGTTTTTTGTTAGTTGGCCTGTACTCTTTCCATGCTAATATATGACATCCAATACCACACTCATCTGACGAGGAGGAGGGGAGAATGTATCAGAGAGGCCAACATGTTGGGGTTCCAGCACCATAACCAGGGTGAGGGAGAAATGTACAAGGGATGCCCTTGAGTTTGTCATTCTCAACAAGTGCCAGTAAGTATGACGCCTTTGAGAAGCCATCAGCTCTAGGCCTTACATCTCCAGGACCTTTGCATTTCCACCCGACCTTATCTCCCCAGTTTACTCAGACAATCCACTCCACCATTGCCACCATAATCATGGAGATATTAATACTAACCATTCACTAGTTTAGGCTTGCAACTTATTATGCAAGCATTCACACTGCTAACCAGGTCCCAACAAGACCATCCAGCACACATGAATAAAGTGAACAAGACTATTTAATCACTAGTTGATATAGGTACGAAATTTCCTGTTGGCAAGCGGGGCCATGGCCCGCTCGCCGATGTGTAAATGACGCGTCATGATGCCAGGCGGAGCTCACAGAATCACACAGTGCAGAAGAGGCCCTTTGGCCCATCGAGTCTGCACCGACACATGAGAAACACCTGACCTACCTACCTAATCCCATTTACCAGCACTTGGCCCATAGCCTTGAATGTTATGACGTGCCAAGTGCTCATCCAGGTACTTTTTAAAGCATGTGAGGCAACCCACCTCCACCACCCTCCCAGGCAGTGCATTCCAGACTGTCAGCACCCTCTGGGTAAAAAGGTTTATCCTTACATCCCCCCTAAACCTCCTGCCCCACATCTTGAACTTATGTCCCCTCTTGACTGACCCTTCAACTAAGGGGAACAGCTGCTCCCTATCCACCCTGTCCATGCCCCTCATAATCTTGTACACCTTGATCAGGTCGCCCCTCAGTCTTCCCTGCTCCAACGAAAACAACCCAATTCTATCCAACCTCTCTTCATAACTTAAATGTTTCATCCCAGGCAACATCCTCTGGATCTCCTCTGCACCCCCTCAAGTGCAATCACATCCTTCCTATAATGTGGCGACCAGAACTGCACACAGTACTCCAGCTGTGGCCTCACCAATATTCTATACAACTCCAGCATGACCTCCCTACTTTTGTAATCTATGCCTCAATTGATAAAGTCAAGTGTCCCATATGCCTTTTTTACCACCCCACTAACATGCCCCTCTGCCTTCAAAGATCTATGGACAAACACGCCAAAGTCCCTTTGTTCCTCAGAATTTCCTAGTGTCGTGCCGTTCGTTGAATAATTCCTTGTCAAATTACTCATTCCAAATCCTCACTTTTCAGGATTAAATTCCATCTGCTACTTATCTCCCCATTTGACCATCCTGTCTATATCTTTCTGTAGCACAAGACACTTAACCTCACTGTTGACCACCCGGCCAATCTTTGTGTCATCTGCAAATTTACTAATCCTGCTCCCCCACATAGTCATCTATGTCAGTTATATAAATGTCGAATAATAGGGGACCCAGCACAGATCCCTGTGGTATGCCACTGGACACTGGCTTCCAGTCACTAAAGTATCCTTCTGTCATCACCCTCTGTCTCCTACAACTAAGCCAATTTTGAACCCACCTTATCAAATTACCCTTTATCCCTTGTGCATTTGCCTTCTTTATTAGTTTCCCATGTGGGACCTTGTCAAAGGCTTTGCTGAAATCCATATAAACTACATAACTGCACTACCCTCATCTACACACCTGGTCACCTCCTCAAAAAATTCAATCAAATTTGTTAGGCATGATCTCCCTCTGACAAAGCCATGCTGACTATCCCTGATCAAACCTTGCCTGTCCAAGTGGAGATAGATTCTCTCCTTCAGAATTTTCTCCAATAGTTTCCCTACCACTGACATGAGCCTCACTGGCCTGTAGTTCCTTGGCTTATCTCTACAACACTTCTTGAATAGCGGAACCACATTAGCTGTTCTCTAGTCCTCTGGCACCTCCCCCGTGGCCAGAGAGGGATTAAAAATTTGGATCACAGCGCCTGTGATCTCCTCCTTTGCCTCCCTCAGCAGTCTGGGACACTAATCATCCAGACCCGGAGATTTGTCCACTTTTCAGCCTGCCAACACCTCCAATACCTTGCCACTCCCTATATCAATTTGCTCAAGGAACTCGCAGTCTCTCTCCCCGAGTTCGATACCTTCATCCTCATTCTCTTGGGTGAAGACGAATGTGAAGTATTCGTTCAACCCTCTACCAATGTCCTCTGGCTCCACCCATAGATTGCCCCTTTGGTCCCTAATGGGCCCTACTCTTCCCCTAGTTATCCTCTTCGCATTGATATATTTATAGAATATCTTGGGATTTTCTCTACTTTTACCGCCAGAGCTTTCTCATATCCCCTCTTTGCTCTCCTAATTGCTTTCTTAAGCTCCACCCTGCACTTTCTGTACTCCACTAATGCCTCTGCTGATTTGCTTCCCTTTTACCTGCTAAAAGCCTCTCTTATTCTTCTGATCGTATCCTGAATATCTCTGGTCATCCATGGTCCTCTGGGCTTGTTACTCCTTCCTATCACCCTAGATTGAACATGTTGAGCCTGTACCCTCCCCATTTCCTTTTTGAACACCCCCCACTATTCCTGTGTAGATTTCCCCACAAGTAACTGTTCCCAGTCTACCTTGGCCAGATCCTACCTTATTTTACTAAAATCTGCTCTCCCCAAATCCAAAACATTTTTTTGCAACTTGTCTATTTCTTTGTCCATAACATGCCTAAATTGTACCATGTTGTGGCTGCTATCACTAAAATGCTCCCCCGCCACCACCTCAGCCACTTGTCCAGCTTCATTCCCCAGAATTATGTCCAGCACTGCGCCGTCCCTTGTTGGATCCTCTACATATTGACCTAAAAAGTTCCCCTGTACACATTTCAAGAAATCCACTCCATCCAAGCCCTTAACACGATGTCTATCCCAATTAATGTTGGGAAAGTTGAAATCACCTAATATAATTACCCTATTGTTATTGTTTTTACACACCTCTGCAAATTGTGCACATATTTGCTCCTCAATTTCCTGCTGACTATCTGGGGGTCTATCATAAACACCTAACAATGTAGCTGCTCCTTTTTTATTCCTAAGCTCTACCCACAAAGCTTTATTCGATGCCCCCTCCAAGCTGTCATCTCTCCTTACTGCAGTAACTGACTCCTTAACTAATAATGCAATGCTTCCTCCTCTTTTACCCCCTCCCCTGTCTCGCCTGAAGATTCTACACCCCGGAATGTTGAGCTGCCAATCCTGCCCCTCCCTCAACCACATCTCAGTGATGGCTAGTATATCACAATTCCACATGTCAATCCTCACCCATAACTCCCGACGTCGAGCCACGTCATTAGCATTTTCATGTAGGTGGGGGTGCACCCGAGTCAGCTGTGCTGCCGCTGACCTGTCAACAGCCTATTAAGGTCATTCAAAAATCAATTAAGCTCATTAGTGGACCTGCCTGTCCAACCTTAAGGTTGGTGTGCAGGTCATGAGTGCTGGCGGCTACATGAAAAAGCATGAGACCTTATCCATGGGTGGGATGAGGTTTCATTGCTGAATCAAAAATTAACAGATACTTTTAATTAATGTTATGTCCATGTCCCAACTCATGTGACATTGTCATGTGAGGGGACATAGATGGCTAATGAAATTTTCACTGCAGTAACTTTTTTACTTTGGGAACCGATCTCCCTGAGGCAGCACTTAGTACTTAGTCTCAGGGAGATTGGAGCACACTTCTGATTTTAGGAATCACACCACCACCACCACCACCACCACCGACCCCCCCCCCCCCCCCCCCCCCCCCCGCCCCCCAGCCACTGCATTGGAAGTACATAATTGGCCTGCCCACTAAAAATGGCAGCTCCCCATCCCTCAATCGGCCGTCCCCGCACTCCCCCCACTCTCTCTCTCTCTCTCTACCCCCCCCCCCCCCCCCCCCCCCCCACGCCTGAAAGGGGGAAAATTTTGCCCATTGACTGCAATTAACTTTTGAACATTTCATGACCACTGGACATCCTGAAGCACTTTACAGCCAATGAAGTACTTTTGAAGTACAGCCACTGTTGTAATGTAGAAATCATAAAAATTTATAACATGGAAGAAGGCCGTTTGGCCCATCATGTCCGTGCTAGCCAACAAGGAGCTGTCCTGCTTAATTCCACTTTCTGGCTTTTGGTCCATATCCTTGTAGGTTGAGGCACTTAAGTCCATATCCAAACACTTTTTAAATGTTGGCATGTTTCAGCCTCTACCACCCTTTTGGATATTAAGTTCCAGATCACCACCACTCTCTGGGTGAAATGATTTCCCCACCAATCCCCTCTAAGTTTATGCCCCCTAATAATGGACCCCTCAACAAAGGGGAATAGGACCTTCCTACCCAATTTATCTAGGCCCCTCACAAATTTATACATTCAATTAGGTCTCCCCTCAGCCTCCTCTGTTCCAAAGAAAACAGCCCTAGCCTATGCAATCTTTCCCCATAACTCAAATTATCCAGTCCATGCAATGTCCTCTTAAATCTACTCTGTGCCCGCTCTAGTGAAATCACATCTCTTCTTTAGTGTGGTGACCAGAATTGCATACAATACTCCAACTGTGGCCTGGCCAGTTTTATATAGTTCCAGCATAACCAGCATTGCATTACCATCTACAAGATGTACTGCAGCAACTCATCAAGGCTCCTTCAACAGCATTTCCAAACCTCTGAACTTTGCCCCATAGAAGGACAAGGGCAGCAGATGCATGGGAGCACCATCATCTGCAAGTTCCCCTCCAAGCCACATACCATCCTGACTTGGAATTATATTGCCGTTCCTTCACTGTTGCTGCATCAAAATCCTTGGACTCCCTTCCTAACAGCATTGTCGGTGTACCTACACAACATGGACTGCAGCGGTCCAAAGGTGCTCATATGGCCAATTTTTGTATCATCTGCAACTTTCACGATCATACCCCATACATTCAAGTCAAAATCATTGGAATATACCAAAAAAAGCAAGAGATCTGGTGCTGAGCCCTGTGGAACCCTAGTGGAAACAGCTCAGTGGATATACCCATCAACCGTTGCCTTGCTTTCTGCGAATTTTGGATACAACTTGCTGCTTGGCTCCCATAGGCATTTACTTTCATGACTTGTCTGCCATGTGGGACCTTATTATAAATCCTGCTCAAATTCATATAGACTACATCAAATGCACTTCCTTCATCGATCCTCCTTTTCACCTCCTCACAAAAATCAATCACGCTAGTCAGGCATGACCTTCCCTTAACAAATCCATACTGACTGTCTTTGATTAATCTGTCTTTCTAAATGAAGCTTTATCCTATCTCACAAACTTTTTTCAGTATTGTTCCAATGTGCCAGGTTAGGCTGCCTGACCTGAATTCCTCAGTTTACCTCTTTCTTCCTTTGTAAATACTAACTGTCCTCTGGCACCATACCTGAAGCCATAGAGGATTGGAAAAAGCTGGTCAGAGCCAGTGCTATTTCTTTCCTTGCTTCCCTTAACAGCATAGGGATACAACCAGGCCTGGGGATTTATCCAATTTTAATGACGTTAAACCCATTAATACTTCTTCCCGGACCATGCTGTTTTAATTTAATATTTGACACTCCTTGATTGCAGTATCTGTATCATCTCTCTCTTTTGTGAAAATAGACACAAAGTATTCATTAAGAACCATATCCACCTCCTCCTCCTCCACACTCCTAATGGTGTCAGCTGTGACCCAGTGGTTAGTATTCTCACTTCTGAATCAGAAGGTTGTGGGTTCAAGTCCCACTCCAGAGACTTTAGCCCAAAATGTGTTTCTCACGTGTCAGTGCAGACTCGATGAGCCGAAGGGCCTCTTCTGCACTGTGATTCTGTGATTCTATGAAAATCCAGACTGACTCTCCTTGTGCCAAATGCTGTCTATCAGATGGGGAAAAATGTTTTCCCCGTTGGAGGTGGAAGAGTGGGCGCACCCCCAATTGGGGGCACGCTGCCCTGCCCAGCGTGACATGCTCCCTTTGCGGGTGGGGGTGGGGAGTTGGATTTGCTCAGCCAGGAATGCGCTCCCTGAGGCTAGGTGCTGCCTCAGGGAGATCAGCTCCAATTTAAAACTTTTATTAAACATGTTTAAAAATTTCCCTGACATGTCCCCTCATGTGACACTGTGACATGAGTTGGGACATGTGCATAAGTTTTATTGAAACCCGCCTATGGATGAGGTTTCATGCTTTTTCCAAAGCCCACCAGGGCTCCCGGCCTGCCCACCAACCTTAAAGTTGGACAGGCAGGTCCATTAACGACCTTGATTAGTTTTTCAATGGCCTCAATAGGCCATTGATAGGTCAGCGAGCAGGCAGCTGACTCGGCTGTGCCCCCGCCGACCTGAAAATGGAAATGACGCGGGGTGACGTTGAGAGTTCCACCTGATGTCATCCCGCGTCATTTTACACATCGGCGAGCGGTCCCCGTCCCCACTTGCTGACTGGAAGATCTTGCCCATGAGGCATTAAACTGAGGCCCCATCTGCCCTCTCAGGTGGATGTAAAAACAAATGATCCACACTCCTAATGGTCCCTAATAGACCCTATTCTTTCTTCAGTTCTCCTCTCGCTCTTTATTTAATCTTAAAAAATTCTTTGGCTTTTTCTTGATTCACCTTGCCTATATTTGTTCATGCCCTCTCTGCTTTCCTGATTTCCTTTTTAATTTCTCCAATACACTTTCACACTCCTCTAGGTTTACCTTGGGTATCTGTCATGAGCTTCTCTGTTTTTCTTTATCCTCTTTGTTAGCCCTTTGCCTTCCAGGAGTTTGTTAGTCCAACCCTTTTTCTGTATGAGACGTAATATTTAAAGGAGGATTTAACCCTGAATCATGTTGCCCCTATACTTTACCAGACAAGTTCCATGGCTGGATTTAATGCTCCCCCATGCAGGTTTATAGGTGGGGGGGTCATTAAATCTAGCAAGCGCCCTACCCACCACCAGCCCACCTGCCTGCCCCTGTTCCCAGTGCAATTTTCCCAGCAGCAGGGGTAGAGTCGGCTTGTCTGCCCACCAGTGGACCAATTGAGGCCCTTAAGTGGGCATTTAATGCCCATTTTAGGGCCTGATCCCACCGCTGCTAGAATTAAGCTAACTGCAGGAGAAGCCCATACCAAGCAGCCAGCCAGGCAGATTTCCCTGCTCAGGCTGATGGTGGGTGTGGGGGTGCTTCTTAACTGGCTCCCTGAACCCTTGCTAACCTCACCTCCAAGGCTCCCCTCCCCCATGGCTTCTCAAACCCTGGCCCCACCCTCTTGGCCGACCTCCAAACACTTACAAAGTATCACCTGAATGTGGTACCAACACTGCCCTCTGATTGGCCGGCAAATCTCTGAGGTGGGACTTCCTGTCCTTGAGGGGTGGAAATTCCATCTTCGGCCTAATTGGCCCTTAAATGTCTGCGGGGCAGCTGTTAATCCTCTGGGCAAACTCCCTGCCCAATCTTTTAGCCAGGGGTGGTGGGGATCACGGCGCCCCATATAATTCTGTAACATGAGGAAATTATTGTAATTTATTGCTAAATGATATTGTTTATGGAAGACAAGTAATGTGCAAGCATTATTGCATTATATTTAAGAATTGATTTAAAGGAACTCTAATAAATTTTAACACTATTTAAAATCTAATTTTCTAGGGCACTTTAAATCATTGTTGGAATTTTTGCATTTGTTATTTTCTGTATATTGTACAAAGGAAAATATTTCTGGAGCGCGTGTTCAGCAACTAAGTAATATTATGTTCGGTTTAATGCTGATAATTAACCCAAAAGCTGGACTCCAAAATTTGGGGACACTCAATAAAACAGAGAAGCTTTATTAGATAATAGTTCTAGTCACTATATTTAGAAATATTATCATTGTTTTAGAAAAGAAAACATGTTTACCACATTGCCACACGTAGCAACCAGAATAATTCTTGCTAAAATATTAGACGCCTGACGTTCAGATATGTTGCAAGCAGCTGCTTCTCTGTTTAATGCAGGAAGCTGTTCATCTTTCTGCCAATACTGAGAAGACGCATCAGTGTAGATTGTGCCATCACTTGTCTGCATCATGTACAGATGACTGAATGAAGGAGGATGTGCTGAGATGCAGCACTGATTCATGTCAACCTCTTTTAGTGTTATACTTTGTTCTGAGAATTGCAAGCACTTATTAACTAATTAAGGTGTCTTCTTCGTTCCTTCCACAGATATTTTGCTAATTAAACCTGAATTTGTCTTTTTAATTTCTTTAATTCCTGACCTGAAAAAGCATGTTTGTTTGGAGTTGGTGTCACCCAACTGTTTTACCTGAATTCAGGACAAGAGAAAGCAGAAAATCAGAAGGCTTAGTTATAGTATGTTAATCTTATCAAGAGTTTTAAAATAGCTCCAGAAGAGATTATTGACAAAACCTAACAGCATTCTATTGGGTGTTTCATTTTGGTTTTAAACTAGTCAATAGTCAAAACTAGTCTGTCAAATGGTAGTAGAATTAAATTTTATTGCGGCACACCTTATCGTAAGGTTTGGTGGAACAAAAGAATAAACACCAGAAAAACCAGTAGGTAGGAATACTGAGATTTCTGTACTGTTGGAAGTACACCATGAGTGAAATGAAGCTATTTCACTAAAATGTTCAGTACCTTTCTGTAATATCTAGTTAGCTGTATAATGCAGTTTAATTTTCCCTCATGAGGCCTATTTTCTGAATTCACTCATTGAACATGGTTGCCTTGCTTGCTGTGAGTGTAATTCAGGAAAGTGCAATTGCATTTCTCACGTAAATGGATGAGACATTGTGGGGAGTGGATTTTCCATATGTGCTTTCAGCAAATGAAGCTCTATATCAAGAGTGCACATCTTGAAAAATTGACCCTCTAGTCTAATATTCTCCTCTGAATACTGCAAGATTAAAAATAAATACTTAAAGGTTCATGTTATGCTTTGTACTAATTGTAATTTTGGGGTTTATATTCCCTTGCAAATTTTTATTAGCTTACTTTTAGAGCTCCTATTAACCTGTTCCTGTAAGCTCAACACTAAAGGCTATCACCACTTTATGCTACACTGTATTGTACTAGCTTATACAGTACGAAATCTCTGTACCAGCAACAGTTCCACATTTAGAGAATTTAAGATAAAACCCTGCCTTTTGTTAATGTTTATGATAGTAGAGCTTTATTTTTGGTAATTTACCATAAAACAAGGCCTCTTGTTTCCAACCATAAACAGAGGAACCGCATTTGTTTACATCAAAAGTGATGAACTGCAGTTAATATAATTTGTAAACAAAATGGAAGTTGAACGGGTGCTGATTTGTCAGTCTGATTGACCTATAGGGCAGAATTTTCCCCCCGTTGGGGGGGAAGTTCAAGAGCGGGCGTGTGGAGGCGCACCTCCGATCGGCGCCCCCATTGGGGGCGTGCCGCCATTTTACGTGGGTGGCCCAGTTAAGGCCTGCCCAGCATGACGTCCGCAAGGAAGCACTATGTACTCCCTGTGCAGGCAGGGGGTGCAGGGATTCCCTGAGCTGAGAGTGCACTCTTTCGCGCATGTGCACGAAAGAGCACACTCAACAGCTACACATTGAAAAATGGTAAAAACAGAAAAAAAAAATCTCTGATATGTCCCCTCATGTGACACTGTCATATGAGTTGGGATATGCCCATCACTATCAGTTTCACTTTTATAAAAAATTTTTAAACATGCATGAAACCTCATCCCGCCCGTGGATGAGGTTTCATGCTTTTTCCAATGCCCGCCAGGGCTCCTGGCCTGCCCGCCAACCTTAAGGTTGGATGGGCAGGTCCACTAATTATAATAACTACTTTGTCAATGGCCTCAATAGGCCACTGCCAGGTTGGCGGGCGCACAGCTGATTCAGCTGAGCCTCCGCCAACCTGAAAATTGAAATGGGGCAGTGTGATGTCGGGAGTTCTGCCCGACCTCATCCCGCGTCATTTTACGTGTCGGTGAGTGGGCCCCGTCCCCTGCTTGCCACCAGGAAATCCTGACCATAAGAATCTTTCTTCCCTCTTTGGGGCTTTCTGTGTACCACACCATATGCAATTACTAGGCCCTCTCTGCAGTAGGCTTAGGGCGTACAGTGTTGTGAAACCAGGTAGAGGTGACATGCAAGCATAATCCTGGTAGGATTGTCTTTCAGATTTCTTCCTCCTTGTGGAGAAGTGCCTAGCTGCCACTCTACGCATCCCCACAAATTTAAATCAGCAATCTTGCACAGTGTTTGCCAAGACTTGCTGTGTTGCTAACAATTTATTGATTTCAGTCATTGATTTGTGTACCTTTCACAAAGATAAAAGAACACAATGATAGAGGAATTCTGGCTCTTCTGCCTTGATGGGCTGTATTCATTTAGACAGCATTGCAATAGAAATAAAAATTTTAAAAAATCTGTTGTACCACCAACAGATCAGAAAACCACTGGCCACCACTTCAAGGCACAGAACAATGTGCTGTACCACCCAAAGTCTGAATTAAAATCTATCTCTAGCTTCCCTTATTCTGATAGTTTTGATGCATAACTAAAATTAGATCATAAATGGTATCTAGCAGGATTTTGCTTAATGTATCCCACGGGGGTTAGAACTTCTATTTGCTTCTAATTTAACAAACGATGAAGAAATTATGCAATCATCTGCTGATGAATACTGATGAAAAATTATGGAGAAACTCAGTTTATAATAACTTACTGTGCAAACAAATCTGATAATTCTGTTTAAAAAGAAATCATAACCAGCCTCTAATATGGTCAAAAGTATCCCAGTGCCTTTAGTTATTCCTTTACAACTCGTGGAGTGAATCAAATTGTCTGAAGACTGGCACCTGGTGGAAACTTCAACAGGACGCCAAGATAGGTCATCCACTTGGCACTTCTGGCTGAAGATGGTTGCAAATGTTTCAGCCTTATCTTTTGCACTGACATGCTGGACTCTACCATCATTGAAGATGGGGATGTTTTTGGAATGGGCTTTTCCAGTTAGTTGTTTAATTGTCCATTACCATTCACAACTGGATGTGGCGGGGCTGCAGAGCTTTGAGATGATCTCTTGGTTAAAGGATTGCTTAGCTCTGTTGCACGCTATTTTTGCTGTTTAGCATGCATGTTGTCCTATCTTGTAGTTTCACCAAGTTGGCACCTTATTTCTAAATATGCCTGGTGCTGCTTCCTATCTCTTATTTGAACTATGGTCTTTCCCCTGGCTTAATGGTAGTGGTAGAGTGAGGGGCCATGAGGTTCCAGTTCGTGGTTGAATACAATTCTGCTGCAGCTAATTGTTTACAGCACCACATAGATGCCTTGTTTTGAGCTACTGAATCCATTCTGAGTCTATCCCATTTAGCATGATGGTGGTGCAACACATCACAATGGATGGTATCCTCAGTGTGAAGATGTGATTTTGTCTCCACAAGGACTATGCTGTCTTTCAACAGTACTGTCATGGACTGTTGCATCTGCAACGGGTAGATTGTTGAGGACAAGGCCAAATAGGTTTTTCCCTCTTGTTCCCCCATCACTTGCTGCAGGCGCAGTCGAGTAATTATGTCCTTCAGGACTCAGCCCACACAGCCAATAGTGGTGCTGCCAAGCCACGCTTGGTGATTGACCTTGAAGTGCACCACACCGAGAACATTCTGTTCCCCTGCTACCCTCAGTACTTCTTGCAAGTGGTATTCAACAAGGAGGAATACCGACTCATCAGCAGACGGAGGGTGGTAGGCAGTAATCAGAAGGACTACTAGTGGGATAGAACATGGTGATGGAGGAGTCTGGGACTTTTGCTGTAACGTATGACTTTGTGAGTATGATTATGTCAGGCTGTTGCTTGACAGTCAGCTCTCCCAATTTTGGCACATGTCCACAGATGTTAGTGAGGAGGGCTTTGTAGGGTTGACTGGGCAGGGTGTGCATTTGTTATTTCCAGTGCCTAGGTTGATGCTGGGGCGGGTTCCATCCAGTTTTATTCTTAATCAACTTTTCTTCAGCAGTTTGTTACAACAAAGTGGTTTACTAGGCCATTTCAGAAGGGTAGTTAAGAGTCAACCACATGGTTGTGGGTCTGGAGTCGCATTTAATCGGACTGGGTAAGAACAGAAGATTTCCTGTCCTGAAGGACATTGGTGAACCAAATGGTTTTTATGACAATTTGGTAATTTCACAATAATTTTTCCTGAAACTAGCAATTTATTCCAGATGTATTAATAAACTTAAAAAATTTAAATTACTTTATTCTAGTAGTCTCACTGACAGAACACTTAAAGTTAAACCTTGTTGAATGAGAGTTACCAGGTTTTTAGTGGAGAAACCAGTTCATAATTTTTTCACTGATGAACCGGTCAGGCTCTGAAAAACTAATTTTTGTATTTGTGGAATGTCGAATTTCTCTATTATGACAAAAGAACTCCACAGATTCTTTTAAATAAGTTTTTAAAATAATTTGTTAATGATATTTCAGCTTCTACCTTAATCCCATGTGCTTGCCCCAATCTTTATTTTGCTATCTGCAAAATTATTAAAAAATGAAGGATTATCGGTACATGTTACTTCCTGGTTTGATATCTGGGGGAATTTTTCAGTTTGATTGGCTACTTAGCCTGCTTGATGACATTATTATTGCTACATGCCCAAGTTCCACTTGAACTAAAATATCAGGAAAGGGGAAATCCATGCCATATAGATCACTAGATATTTGTGGACAGCTTTCTTCAAGGTCAATATAATTATCATCAAATTGTTATGTGGAAATGTGATATATTTAGTCAAACTGCCAAATCTTTGAAATTCAAGCTATCCCGATTTATCTAAAAATTCTTCTCACCTCACATTCTAAAACTTAAGCCATGTTTACACATTTGGCATTTCCAACCTAGCTTCTTTTGATGAGTCAAATCCTCCAGACTAACTGTCTCCAATTCAATTAAACCCCCGCCCCCACCCCCCCACCCCACCCCCCCCCCCACTACACACACACACACACACGCACACAGAGAACCTACCCAAACTACACTATTAACCTACTTTTACAATAAATCCCAATAATATTATGAGAATTATTATACTTTCATGACATTTATGACAAACCTAACTGCCCTTCCTGGCCTCAAAGCTTCTTAACTGAATAATCGCTTTGTATCTCACTGCCAGGCATCTATTATATGACAAGATCACATTATACTTTGTTTCGGCTTTCATTTCTGCAGCAGATTGAGTGGTGGCCTTTGTGTGCTATACATTGAAATAGATTTTTTGGTTTACATCAAGTTAAGGCTAACATTTCATTCAATCTCATATAAAGGGACTCTATCATAATTACTTCAATAATATGTCACTTTGGCCAGACTTTACTCTCAAAATATGGTGAGGCTGAGGGTGTTATTTCTGCGCAAATGGTATTGCAGCTTCATGCAAAGAGCAGATGCACAGTTAAATGTGAATGTCCAAAAGTTGCTGTCCAAGTTGCTCCACTCCACCTTTAGCTTTGGAAGAAAAGGTAACTTGCTGTCTGAGTCACCGTTGGAATGGATTGAACAATGTGAGGTTGCTATATTTGGGTAGTAGATGCAAACTAAACTTGCCACAGAAAGTTAGGTCTTGGTGGTCCATAATTTGCTGTAGAAAGGCATCTAACAGCGTCAGCCATTATTGCTAGACTTGCCCTTGCACATATAGATTTTAGATTTTTAGTGTGGCAAGTGAAAAAGAATAACATTCGTCTCAAAACATTAACTCTGTTTCTCTCTCCACTAATGCCGCCAGACCTAATGAGTATTTCCAGCACTTTCTTTTTTTATTTCGGATTTCCAGCATCCGGAGTGTTTTGTTTTTATTTTAGTGGGACCTGAGTGAACAGGGCAACCAACTATATATATATCCATAAAGAATCAGATTGAAGGGTTGCAAAATAAACAGTGCAAGAACTGAGATGGAAATGTAAATTAGAGTGGCTGAATTCAACGTGAAGTAAAGATTGGATTATGAAAGTGAGAGGAAAGATGCAATTGTGTTTTGTGCCTCAGAGATACACAGAGATGACTCTCACCACGTTTTGTGTATGAACAAGAGCTTTATTACAATGTTTTTAAAATATGTGCAGCCTCATGTTTATTGCTTAGTTTCAGTTTCCCTACCAACACCCACAGACTTGACTCATAGTACACAGCACAGTGAGCAGTCAACAGACACACAATTAAGTACCAAGCAATTGAACAACTGAACACAACAGATGCAGAAAGGAAAAGTTTAAAAAAACCTGAAAGAATGCAACTCCGCACTTGTAATCATTAGTTTTCAGTGCTAGAGAGGTTGATTGAAAATAATTAACATGTGTCATTCAAACTCTAATTACATTTGTGTCATAACAGGAATTATTCAGCTGCATAATTTATTTTATTTTCTGACCCTGGTCATGAAGATTTGTTCATGTTGATGAATGGAACATTTCCTTATTTTGGGGACCTACTCACAATTTGAAGCACTCCCTCATCATAGTTACTAGCTACAAAGTTGCCTCTATTCTGTCCAGTGTACCTGATAGCTAAGCTTAGAAAAGCATCAATTTAAAATTTTCTGTTAGGTTTTCCTGTGTGTCTGTTATGTGTGTTGGCAAAGTAAATCCGTACATCTACTTGACAGGCAAAATCTATGCCCTAATAATCTGCTGACTGACAATACCAATTTCTGCTCAATTAAGGGTGGTTTTGTGCTTTGGTCTCCACTGACAATGTACTGTTTGGCACTGCCCAAATGAATTTTATAGGAAAACAGGAAACTTTGAACCCTCCAGTTCTGGACTTCAATTAAAACCCAGAAGTGAAAAGACAATGTATTAATCCTCTGTGTCAGCCAGACATTGGGTAAGTATTCTTGCAAATAATAAAGCTCAAGTCCTTTGATCGTTTTTGATATCCAAGACATTCAGAAATCTAATTAATATTAAATTTTATTCATGATACTTCTTGTATTAATAACAATGTCGCTATTTGCTCTGCCAGTTAGAGATTTTCCATTGGAACCACAATTGAATGATTTTCTACTACAAAAAAATCATAAGATGCTCTAGGAAATGTAATACATTTAGCATTAATCGCACATATTTAACCTCAGGAGTTACAATAGAAGTAGTCAGTGATTTGCTGTCTCAATGGTACTTTACTGAATGGAGTGATGCCACTCCCAGGAGAAGTTGGGAGAATAAGTTATCTCACATCCAATCCTGTGGATTTCCTACTGATGGCATAGCAGCCCTAAAAGTGGGTGAACCACTCCCTTGGCCAAAGTTGATATATGACACAAGGGGATCCATTGAGTAATATGTGGAAAAATAAACAGTGTTTGCTATTTCTATTTGTTTTACCATATAATTGTTAAAGTAGTGATGTTACACAAAATGGTTAGTGTGCTAGCTTCATTTACAGCCATGGCTGAATTTTACATGCCCCTGGCAGGCATGTTTCCCGCGGGGGTGGGCACATAAATTAGAGTGGGAGCCCATCCCACCACCTTCCCGTCCACCCCCAAGCTCACCCCCATAATGTTGGCGTGTGGTGGGGGGGGTCAGCTGGCACAATTAAGAGTCAATTAGACTTGTTATCAAACCAATTGACCCTGATAATACGCTGCCCATGCCATGATACATTTGACGTGGGCAGCAGAGTGGGAGCAGTAAGCCAGGTTTTTTTTTACCTTTAAGCACTTAAGGGCATGAAGGAAGTCGGGGAAGGGATCGGTCACTCTTCAGGGGCTGCCTTTAGGTTGAACCCCTCCTTTCCTACTTGCGCCCTCCCTTAAAGCCACCCCATCCCATCCTGCTCCTCTCCCTACCCTACACAAACCCTCCCGACCCAAGACCTCAGACTTACCTGCTCTGGGGATCCACCTTGTTCTTCTGCAGCTCTGGCAGTGGCCACTGGTGCCTTCCAGGCGCTGCCGGGACTGATGGAGCTGCCGGTCATCAGGTTGTCCGGCAGCTCCAAAGGATGGGACTTCCGCCCCTTGTTGGAGAGGAGGTCCCACCCTCTAGAGCTGCCAGACAATCTGATGGCCAGCATGGTGCATGTCAGCTCCACACCAACATGGTTTCCAGAGGGGTGTACTGTCCACTCTCTCCCCACCGTTTCCCCTGTATTATTCAGCCCCAATGCTCTTAATTGTTGAAAATTTGAAGTTTAATTCCTATGAGGAGAGGAAGGAAGATAAATGTTTAATGGCATGATTGCTAAAATAGTATAAGCAATCTACTTATTATAAGCATATTCAGTTAATATCATGACACTAACAGCAAGGAAAATACTGGAATTGTTTGGCTCCGTGCTGCATAATCTGTTTTTCTGCAATAGTAATTAGTATTCATTAAAATTGCATTCCTCCCAATGTTCCTGCACTGCAGTATGACAGTTGTTTCAAATGCAATGTACCTTTATTTTTGAAAACTGCTGTTCTGTATAGCACCACAGGCAAATGGAATTAGCCCTGTCTGATATTGCCATGCTGGTACTTTCGTAATGTCTAATGCAGAATAGTAGCGACTATTAAATTCCATCCACGAAACTTCTAATTAATGCTAATGTTGTTGTTCACTCTATCAATTAGAAACACTCTATTACCATGTGACTTGCCTTCGAGGACAACATGTTTATAGATGTGGTCATCCTGCAGCTTAAAGATATGTAGGGAGAGAGGGAATGGATGACTACTAGGCTATCAAGAAGGAATGAAGTCAAGGATAAATTAATTGTTTTAGCAGAAAAGGATACTTGGAAACACTATGATGGAATATACAGTCAGTAAGAAATATAATAACCAACTGTGCTAGCCAGTCAATTAATGAGGCCCCTGTGTGCTTTTCTCTTGGCTTCTCTTTATGCCCATCTTTACTGTGTAAGTGTGTTTGTGTAACTTTCCCACTCATTTTGTCAGTGCTTGTATAGCTGCCATTCTTTCCATCTTTCTCTCCAACTGTTTTTCTCTCTTCCTTTGAAAATGCCACTCAACTTGATTAGACAGTGTAGGACAGCAACAAATAGTAAGTGGCAGTACTACAGAATATGAGATTTATGGTCAATAACAGTAAATCTCTTCACAAATTGATGTAAACACAGAGCTATATTTATTTTAAAAAGCAAGCATATGTTGAAATGGCTAAAAAAAGGAATGAGTCTTTTTTGAAAGTAGTTCTGATAAATACAGAACTAAATTCAAAAGCTGGCTGTAAAGGAAAATAAAAATTGATAGAAACATTGAAATTTCAAGAAGATGAACAAAAAGAGAAATACTAAAGTTTATGTGTGGTGATGTGTTTGCCAGGTCATTGTTGAATATGAGAGTAGGCTTTAGGGTAAATTTCCTACTTTACAAGCTACAAATGTGTTGTTAATGCACTTAAAGGGATGTTAAAATATTTTATTAGAATGGAAATTCCATTAACATCTTGGAGTGTAATAAACCCACTGAAACTTTGGTTTTTGCTATTCCTCTCAAGCAGTGAATTCGGCAATCTGATAGTTGCTCTGCGAAGCAGAACCAAACTGATCTACATTTCAATTTACCTTCTTCGCTATTTTAAGTACACAGTTATTTAAAAGACTCATTCACTTGAAACCATTCATTAAAATAATTCATCATTTATCATAATCATTCATCATAATGTGATCCTATTTGAAATGTGCACATATAATATCCATTTAGCACTATGAGAAAGTTTTGCATCTCTGGTTTAGCAGCAAAGAATCAGATCGCAGCCTCAAAAACAAAATGCTCACTGTGCTCCGGATTCACTGAGAAAAGCGCTAAAAGATATTATCGCATAAGCCTATAACAAGCAGCCAAACAGATCCTGCCCAATTTGTGCTACCGCCTAAGACAAATTTCTACACCTAGTGTTGTTAGAAGAATATGTATTCTTGATAAATTATTGGAGTCTTAAAATTATTAAATTGTTTTTCATTTGTATGTGCAATATTAGAATTTTTATCTCAAGGGCGGAAACAGGAGCTGGGTGTAGTGATTGTAAGTAAAACATTTCATACTGTTTTGGGGATCATGTGACTGTACAGACAAATCAGCCCCAAGCGTGGGTAATCTGAGCGGCGGGGCTTTCTAGTTGTGATCTTGGTTCAAGCACGTAGCTTCATCAGGAGCCCAGTAAATAAAGCTTACTGTTTCTATCAAGAAACCTGTCTAGTACACCAAGTTTACCACACCGAGACTGTTTGGGGATTTTGATCGCGGTGCCCCCATAATTGGCATGGAGACAGCTTCCCTGCCCAATTAAGAGTGGTGTGCGGACCCTGGAAGCCAGAGAGACAATCAGAAGATTTCTAGCTTCAGAGAAGCAGCTGGCTGCAATGAATGGTGAATAACTGAGAAGATGCTTCAACATGAAGGTACATTCTCAGCATCTTTTTGAAAAAGAAATTAAAACTGTGGAGGAGAGGTGAGGTGTGTGGGGAAAAGTCCCTCTCCATGGTGGCCTTTGCACACACAGCCAGGCAAGCAGGGAGGGCTTACAGACCCCCTCTCAAGTGCTGGTATCCTGGCCTGCTGCTGTGTGCACCTTCACACAATTGAACTGTTGTGTTGGGAAATTGGAGGCTAACTGGAAAATCCCACTTGCCCTCCATTGCTTACCCTAGCTGGCTGCCTGCCTTGTGAGAGCCGGCAGTCCTCCTCGACCCCAAACCCACCTCCTTAGGTTATTTTCGTATCCCATCTGCCTCTTTTTGTGACCTCGGCCAAGCCCAAAAATTCTGCTGCAGTTCAGAAGTACATTTGACCTTCCTAGCCTGGCTATTACAGCTCATCTAACTTGTTTTTAAAATGCTATATGTAATTACTCACACTAATCTTTGTTTCCCCATTTCACGTCTAGGAATCCAAAAATAAAAGTAGGTTGAATGCAGAAATGAAAGGGGGAATTAGAATTTGAAAGAACTGAAGTATGTAAATGTTTAGTAATGAGAGGGCACAGATTTAAGCCAGTTGACAAAACAACCACAAAGGAGATGACTTTTTTTTAACTCAACAAGGTGTTATGATCTGGAATGTCCTGCTTGAAAGATTGGTGGAGGCAGATTCAATAATTATTTTGAAAACGGAATTGGATAAATCTTGAAGAGGGAAAATTTCAGCACTATGGGCAAAAGCAGGGGAGCGGAACTAATTGAATAACTCTTTCAAAGAGCTGGCACAAGCATAATTCCATCATAGATATATCTCTGTTAGTTTGTATTTGGAATGACAGATGTGATTGGATTTTATGCTTGATTTTAATAGTCACATGATAATTGACCAGGAGGTTGCTGTACTTTTTTGATTAATTCATGGAATGTGGCTGTCACTGGCTGGGCCAGCATTTATTGGCCATCCTTAATTGCCTTTGAGAAGGTGGTGGTGAGCTGCCTTCTTGAACCGCTGCAGTCCAAGTGGTGTAGGTACACCCACAGTGCTGTTAGGAAGTTCCAGGATTTTTGCCCAGCGACAGTGAAGGAACGGCAATATACTTCCAAGTCAGAATGGTGAGTGGCTTGAAGAGGAACTTCCAGGTGGTGATGTTCCCATGTCTCTGCTGCCCTTGTCCTTCTGGATGGTAATGGTCATGGGTTTGGAAGGTGCTGTCTAAAGAGCCTTGGTGAGTTCCTGCAATGCATCTTGTTGCTGTTGCCACTGTTTGACGGTGGTGGAGGGAGTGAACGTTTGTGGATAGGGTGCCAATCATGCAGGCTGCTTTGTCCTGGATGGTGTCAAGCTTCTTGAGTGTTGTTGGAACTGCACTCATCCAGGCAAGCAGATTCATCACATCCCTGACTAGTGCCTAGGAGATGGTGAACAGGATCTGGGAAGTTAGGAGGTGGGTTACTCATCACATGATTCCTAGCTTCTGACCTGCTCTTGTAGCCATAGTATTTATAAGGCTAGTCCAGTTCAGTTTCTGGTCAATGGTAACCCCCAGGATGTTAGTAGTGGGGGATTCAGTGATGATAATGCCATTGATCATCAAGGGGCATTGGTCAGATTCTCTCTTGTTGGAGATGGTCATTGCCTGGCACTTGTGCGGCACAAATGTTACTTGCCACCTAGCAGCCCAAGCCTGGATATTGTCCAGGTTTTGCTGCATTTGGACATGGACTGCTTCAGTATCTGACGAGTTGTGAATGGTGCTGAACATTGTGCAATTATCAGCAAACATCCCCATTTCTGGCCTCATGATGGAAGGAAGGTCATTGATGAAGCAGCTGAAGATGGTTGGGCCTAGGACACCACCCTAAGGAACTCCTGTGGTGATTTCCTGGAACTGAGATGATTGACCTCCAACAACCACAATCATATTTCTTCATGCTAGGCCTGGCTCCGATCAATGATTCCATTTGACAGGGCTCCTTGATTCCACACTCGGTCAAATGCCAAGGGCAATTGATATCAAGGGCAGTTACTCTGACCTCGCCTGTGGAGTTCAGCACTTTTATCCATGTTTGAACCAAGGCTGTAATGAGGGCAGGAGCTGAGTGGCCCTGGCGGAACCCAAACTGAGCGTCAATGAGCAGGTTATTGCTAAGCAAGTGCAGCTTGATAGCACTATTGATGACCCCTTCCCTCGCTTTACTGATGATGGAGAATAGACTGATGGGGTGATAATTGGCCAGGTTGGATTTGTCCTGCTTTTTGTGTACATGGCATACCTGGGCAAGTCTCCATATAGTGGGGTAGATGCCAGTATTGTAGCTGTACTGGAACAGCTTGGCTAGCAGCGCGACAAATTCTGGAGCACAAGTATTCAGTAATATTGCCGGAATATTGTCAGGGCCTATAGCCGTTGCAGTATCCAGTGCCTTCAGCCATTTGTTGATATCGTGTGGAGTGAATCGAACTGGCAGAAGACTGGCATCTGTGGTGCTGAAGGAGGCCGAGATGGATCATCCACTCGGCACTTCTGGCTAAAGATCGTAGCGAATGCTTCAGCCTTATCGTTTGCACTGATGTGCTGGGCTCCTTCATCATTGAGGATGGGGATATTTGTGGAACCTCCTCCTCCAGTGAGTTGTTTAATTGTCCACCACCAGTCATGTCTGCATGTGGCAGGACTGCAGAGCTTAGATCTGATCTGCTGGTTGTGGAATTGCTTAGCTCTATCACTTGGTGCTTATGCCATTTGGCACGCTGTGTTGTATCTTCACCAGGTTGACACCATTTTTAGGTATGTTTGGTGCTGCTCCTGGCATGCCCTCCTGCACTCTTCATAGAACTAGGATTGATCCCCTGAGATGGTGGCAATGGTAGAGTGGGGGATAGGCCAGGCCATGAGGTTGCAGATTGTGGTTGAGTACAGTTCTGCTGCTGCTGATGGCCCACAGTGCTTCATTGCTGCCCAGTCTTGAGTTGCTAAATCTGTTTGAAATCTATCCCAGTTAGCACAGTGGTAGTGATGGATCCTCAATGTAAAGACGAGACATCGTTGGTGGTCACTTTTATTGATACTGTCATGGACAGACACATCTGTGGCAGGCAGGTTGGTGAGGATGAGATCGAGTATGGTTCCCTCACCAACTGCCACAGACCCAGTCCAGCAGCTATGTCCTTGACCAAATTGGTCTTTGGTGGTGCTACCGAGGCACTGTTGGTGATGGATGTTTAAGTCCCCCACGCAGAGTACATTCTGCACTCTTGCCACCCTCAGTGCTTCCTCCAAGTGGTGTTCAACCTGGAGGAGCACTGATTCATCAGCTGTTGGATGGGGGCGGGAAGGTACGTGGTAATCAGCAGGAGGCTTTCTTGCCCATATTTGACCTGATGCCATGAGACTTCATGGAAGCCAGAGTTGATGTTGAGGATTCCCAGGGCATGTCCCTCCCTACTGTATACCATTGTGCCGCCACCTGGGTCTGTTCTGCCAGTGAATGGTGATTGTGATGTCTGGGACATGATCGATAAGGTATGATTTTGTGAGTATGACTACATCAGGTGGTTGCCTGACCAGTCTGTGAGACAGCTCTCCCAATTTTCGGCACAAGCCCCCAGATGCTAGTAAGGAAGACTTTGCAGGGTTGACAGGACAGGGTTTGCTGTTGCCATTTCTGGTGCCTGGGTCGATGCCGGGTGGTCCGACTGGTTTCATTCCTCTTTATTGACTTTGTAGCAGTTTGATACAACTGAGTGGCTTTCTAGGCCATTTGAGAGGGCATTTAAGTAGCATCCACATTATTGTGGATCTGGATGGTGAGGATAGCAGGTATGGAATCACATGTTGGCCAGACCAGCTGAAGATGGCAGATTTCCTTACCTAAAGGGCATTAGGGTGAACCAGATTAGTTTTTAATGATGATTGACAATGGTTTTGTGTTCATCATTGAATTCAAATTCCACCACCCTCCATAGTGGAATTCGAACCCGGGTCCCCAGAGCATTACCCTGGGTCTCTGGCTTACAGGTCCAGTGACAAAACCACTACAACACCGTCTCCCCCTTCTGTAGACCAGACCAGGTGATGACTGTATTTCTCTTCGATAATGAAAGCACATAATACATGAAAAATTCTAAATAGTGTAGTTATGTTCATCGGCTGGGCTTGTCACTGGCTCGACCAGCATTTACTGTCCATCCCTAATTATCCCTGAGAACTGATTGGCTTGCTAGGCCATTTAAGAGTCAATCATATTGCTGTGGGATCTGGAGTCACAGGTAGGCCAGACCAGGTAAGAACAGCAGATTTCCTTCTCTAAAGGACATTAGGGAACCAGATGGGTTTTTATGACAATCGTTTCATTAGACTTTTAATTCCACATTGAATTCAAATTTCACCATCTGTTGTGGTGGGATTCCGACCCGGGTCCCCAGAGCATTGCCCTGGGTCTCTGGATGACTAGTATAGTGACAACACCACTACACCACCACCTCGCCATGAAAGGTTTAAATTTCAGTACATTAAGCCAAAAGAAAATGGTGCTCTATTTCTAGTTCAGCACCCAAGCAAATCTCAGTGATGTGTGTTTATGCCAGTGGAAAATGAGTAATATCCACTAATGGTCTGCAGAAGAATTTACACCAGGCTTTCGTAGGGTAACTCAGATGCATATCTCTTAGAATGGTGATTGCATGAAACACAGGTAAGAAGGGAATGATGTGCTGCGCAGCGTTGAAATTAGGATGCTGCATTTTAAAAGCCATTTTGTGCTAAATCTTTGGGCAGCAGGCTGGGAAACACCAGGTAAGTAAATAAAGCAGTGCAACTGGCACCATTTCCACATTAATATACAAGTCCTGGTATATTTCTGGGACATTATTGTGCAGGGTGCAGCAGGATATGATGACTCATGACATATCATGCAGTTAATAAAACATACAGGATCCTGGGCTTTATAAATAGGGGCATAAAGTACAAAAGCAAGGAAGTTATGATAAATCTGTATAAAAAACTAGTTCGGCCCCAACTGGTGCTGTAGCAATTTCATCATTCTATAAGATTCTATCAGCTTGGGTTGCTGAGTTAAAAACCTCCCACTTAAAGCAAACCCAGGGCCAAAAAAAATCAAAGTGCTGCGGAAGCTTTCAGATCTTCAGAATTTCTGGGTACTACAATTTCAGAAGGATGTAAAGGCATTAGGGAGAGTGCAGAAAATATTCATGAGATCAGTTCTCCAGATGAGGAACTTCAGTTTTTTTTAATTTAATTCATTCATGAGATGTGGGCTTCGCTGGCTGGGCCAGCATTTATTGCCCATCCCTACTTGTCCCTGAGAAGGTGGTGGTGAGCTGCCTTCTTGAACCGCTGCAGTCCAAGTAGTGTAGGTACACCCACAGTGCTGTTAAGAAGGGAGTTCCAGGATTTTGACCCAGCGACAGTGAAGGAACGGTGATATATTTCCAAGTCAGGATGGTGAGTGACTTGGAGGGGAACTTGCAAGTGGTGGTGTTCCCATCTATCTGCTGCCCTTGTCCTTCTAGATGGTAGTGGTTGTGGGTTTGGAAGGCGCTGTTGAAGGAGCCTTGGTGAAATTCTGCAGTGCATCTTGTGGATGATACACACTGCTGCTACTGTGCATCAGTGGTGGAGGGAGTGAATGTTTGTGGATGTGGTGCCTATCAAATGGACTGCTTTGTCCTGGATGATGTTTCTTCAGTGTTGTGGGAGCTGCACTCATCCAGGCAAATAGGGAGTATTCCATTACACACCTGACTTGCGCTTTGTAGATGGCAAACAGGCTTTGGGGAATCAGGAGGCGAGTTACTCATTGCATGATTCCTAGCCTGTGACCTGCCCTTGTAGCCACAGTATTTATATGGTTAGTCCATTTCAGCTCTGGTCAATGATAACCCCCAGGACGTTGATAGTAGGGGATTCAGTGACAGTAATACCATTGAACATCAAGGGGCAATGGTTGGATTCTCCCTTGTTGGAGATGGTCATTGTCTGACACTTGTGTGGTGTGAATGTTACTTGCCACTTGTTAGCCCAAGCCTGGGTATTTGTCCAGGTCTTGCTGCATTTGGCCATGGACTGCTGCAGTATCTGAGGAGTCACGAATTGTGCTGTACATTGTGCAATCATCAGCGAACATCCCCACTTCTTACCTTATGTTGAAAGGAAGGTTATTGATGAAGCAGCTGAAGATGGTTGGGCCCAGCACACTATCCTGATGAACTCCCGCTGTGATGTCCTGGAGCCAAGATGACTGACCTTCAACAACCAGTTACACTGATAGATTGGAGAAGATGGAACTGTTCTCCTTGGAGAAGCGAAGATTAAGAGGAGATTCGATAGACATGTTGACAAGGGTCTGGACAGCGTAGCTAGAGGGAGAAATTGTTCCCATTTGTGGAAGGATTGAGAACCAGTGGGCACAGATTTAAGGTAATGGACATAAGAGGCAACAATGACATAGGGAAAACTTTTTTATGCACTGAATGATTAGGATTGGGAATGCACTGCCTGAAAGTGTGATGGAGGCAGATTCAGCTGATAAAGAGAAATTCGAAAGAGAATTGGATAATTATCTGAGGAGAAAAAATTTGCATGTCACGGGGAAATGGTGAAGTTTGGGACTAGGTGAGTTGCTCCTGCAGAGCATGGACATGGACACAATGGGCTGAACAGCCTCCTTCTATGCTGGAACCATTTCAAGATTCTGTATGACTCTATAAGCTTCGGTTGCTGGGTTAAAAACCTCTGACTTGCAGCAAACCCAGGGCCAAAAAAATCAAATTACTGCGGAGGCTTTTAGATCTTTGGAATTTGTAATTGAGACATTCCACAATCCTCAGGGTCAAAAACTCCTCACTGCTGATTCTAAAACAGTTGTCCTTCTAATTCTCATTCTACCTTGCCTCAAGTGAATTCCAAGTGTGAAAGCAGAAAACCCAGAGCTGCAGCACCACTGACCATCATTATGATGTATGTATATATAAATTAGATCACTCAGGACTTAGCAGTCAGGTTGTAGAAAAGGCCTGAAATTGCAAGGGAAGGAGATCTATTCGGACAACAAACCAGAATAAATGACTTTTGCCAATTAAAGTGACTCACTTTGATTACACACTGAAATTACACTAACACATGGAGTTTCTGTGTCAGGATGTTGAAAGTATTCCAAGTGGCTTTACTACAGGAACAGCAGATGTGGCAGAGCTTAAAGAACCTAAAGAACATAAGAAATAGGAGCAGGAATTGGCCATTCGGTCCTTCAAGCCTGCTTCACTATTCAATAAGATCGTGGCTGATCTATCTTAATACTGCCTTCTCACATTATCCCCATATCCTTTGATTTCCCTTAGTATTTAAAAAAATTGTTGATTCCTGTCTTGAATATACTCACCAACTGAGCATCCACAGCTTTCTGGCAAAAACAGAGTTAACATTTCAAGGCAAAACCATGTATCAGGTCACTTATTTGCAGTCCAAAATATGGGTAGAAAAGTTTGAATGGATAATGTTTCTGCATCTTTAGGATATATCTGCTTGTGTAGAAGGCAATAGTACTGAAGACTTGTGATCCAGAACTTGCCACGCCCCTAGCCAAGCTGTTCCAGTACAGCTACAATACTGGCATCTGCCCGGCTATGTGGAAAATTGCCCAGGGATGTCCTGTACACAAAAAGCAGGACAAATCCAACCTGACCAGTTACCACCCCATCAGTCTACTTTCAATCATCAGTAAAGTAATGGAAGGGGTCAACAACAGTGCCATCAAGTGGTACTTGCTTAGCAATAACATGCTCACTGACACCCAATTTGGGTTCCACGAGGGCCACTCAGCTCCTGACCTCATTACAGCCTTGGTGGACAAAAGAGCTGAACTCCCGAGGTGAGGTAAGAGTCACTGCCCTTGACATCAAGGCCGCATTTGACCGAGTGTGGCATCAAGGAGCCCTAACAAATTGGAGTCAATGGGAATCAAAGGGAAAACCCTCTGCTGGTCGGAGTCATACCTAGCATAAAGGAAGATGGTTGTGGTTGTTGTAGGTCAGTCACCTCAGCTCCAGGACATCACCGCAGGAGCTCCTTAGGGTAGGGTCCTCGGCCCAACCATCTTCAGCTGCTTCATCAATGACTTTCCTTTCATCATAAGATCAGAAGTAGGGATATTCGCTGATGATTGCTCCACGTTCAGCACCATTCATGACTCCTCAGATACTGAGGCAGTCCACATCCAAATGCAGTAATATCCAGGTTTGGGCTGAGAAGTGGCAAGTAACATTCGCACCACACAAGTGTCAGACAATGACCATCTCCAACAAGAGAGAATCTAACCATAACCCCTTGATGCTCAATGGCATTACTACCATGGAAACCCCCACTATCAACATCCTGGGGTTACCATCGACCAGAAACTGAACTGGACTAGTCATTATAAGTACTGTGGCTACAAGAGCAGATCAGCCTAGGAATCATGTGATGAGTAACTCACCTCCTGACTCCCCAAAGCCTGTCCACCATCTTCAAGGCACAAGTCAGGAGTGTGATGGAATACAAAAACAGGAAATGCTGGAAAAACTCAGCAGGTCTAGCAGCATCTGTGGAGAGAGAAACAGAGTTAACGTTTCAAGTCCATTTGACTTCTTCAAAGCTCTGCATTAAATCCAGCCCAAAAGTTCTGATTCCAGTTCCAGTGTATTCATCTTTTATATCCTTCATGCATCAGCAATATGCCTTCTGTAAAGGATCAGTCAGGGTTTTCTTACAAAGCAAAAGCATCACTTTCCTACCAGGGCAATTCCCTAGAAAGACAGCTCTCCAGCAAGAAAAACCACCAGGCGGTGTTCATTTTGTGGCAGAATGTTGTGATCATTACTTCTTTCAGTACATTCGATGATTAATGATCCATGCTTTAAAAGCTTATTACTTTCCTTCAGGTTTGTTGTAACAATAAAGACATTTATCCACATTTGTTCCTATAATTAAATGAAAAGAAATGCAAAGATTGTTGGATCATTTAGGTACAAGGCCAAAGGCAAATGTGATTGGTTGGGAACCCATTATGTTCACTATGTTTTAGCATATTGTGAAAAATCAAGTTATGAAATGCATAAAGCTACTTAAAAATGGGTAAATATAAGATATTTTAACAACCTCCTCAATTATTAGAGTAAGATATCCTTGTCATGCAATATTTAGTTGTCCAAATATTCACTGAGAGCAAAATACAGGATATAATTGCATATTTTCTTCCATTATAGGAGTTAGGAAAAAAGAGTAACAGAATATGACAGTAAATATGGTTTAACGATTTTGGAGAAGGGAGTGATGTGCACACCTTATAAATGTGTTTTATGATTTCCTGACAAATTTTACACCATTAAAATCATTCCCTTGATTCTTAACTGGGTTTTTTTGAATAGCAAATGCTTTGTTTTGCCATATTTTAAAGGCTATGGTTAGATCGAACATAAATCATTGCTAATTAACACATTGATAAATTGTCACCCAGGTCACTGTATGGGTGAAGAAATGTGCGAGTGATAATCTAGCTTCTGAGTGCTAAGGCATTTTAGGCAATTGTGCAGCAATAATTGCTAACGTTCACTACCCAGATGGAGGTGCTGGAAATTCTGTTAATGGCTTCTTAATTAACTGGAGCCATGTCTAGTCAGGCATGACTTCAAATTATTTGAATCTACCTGCTCAATAAGTAAAGAATACCCATTTTACCTATCATAACATCTACTAAATACTAATGAATATGAGATCATAAACAGATAGCAATAGAGGTGATGACAAATACAAAAATGATTACATTTTGCAGAATCACACCTGCTTATTTTAACAGTTAATAATATTGCAAAGACCTACATTGTCCTCAATATCAATAATATAGTGTGAACTGGCTCCTCTGAATTGTGGAACTTCACTCATTCAAAAATTCAAACACTCCCTGTAACTAAGAAAATTTCAGGTAAATTTCCAAGTTCCTTAGTGTGCCTTGAGGCCAAAGCCCTATCTTGGTTTTCTGCAGCAGTGTTTCTATCCACCAAATCTCCTAATCCAAGGCTGTAAAGAATCAAATCATCTTTTGACATAAATTAATTTGGGACACATTCAAATTGGACACCAAAGTACCAAAAACCAATTATGCTTATTGCTTGCCTATGTGCAGTAACTAGTAGCAAGAAATGCTATTATCCCCATTAACAAGGAAGCTATACCATTTTCCAGGATACAGCACTCATGCACACATTTGGGGTCTTTTGTGCCTTGCACTTTGGAGCCTTGAAATATACTAAAACTTGCTTTTGTCTTGGAAGGATTCAAGTTGCACAAAACCTTGGTAATGCAAAATAGCCTTATCAGCAGCATCATGCTTCTCATGGCCTCTCTCAGAGCTCATCTGGCCCATGGAATCTGCCTCCTGCTCTCCTGACTCCATTCCCACTAAAATGTTGACCACCAACCTTTCCTCCCTATTCCCAAAGCTAGGTGACATTATAAACCATTGTCTTTCCTCAATTACTGTTCTGGTCCCTTTAAAAATTTCCATTATCACCCTCCTCCTTTAAGAAAACACCCTTTACCCCTCTGTCCTTGCATACTACTGCCCCATCTTCAATATCCTTCCCTCCTCCAAAGCCTTCAATGTTTTTTTCTCCCCAAATGCATGCCCATGATTCCTGCAACTCTGGACCAGATTTTCTGCATTGAGGCATGAAGCTGAGTCTGGAAATATCCTGACTAGGCAGACCTAGCTCCTTTAAAAGGCCCCTGCGCACTATTTTTTCATTGCTGGGAGATGGGGATGTGATGCAGCTGAACCCTCTGCCTCCAGAGGCAGTTCAGAGGTAGCCAAGGAGGTGGGTGAGTGTTGAAGCAGGCTGGTTAGAAGGTCCACCTAAGTTATCTGAGACATTGTCCTAGTTGTATTAAAAGCTGTTGGGCCCTCTAGTCTTCCCAACCACCCCATCTGCCTCCATAACCCCTTATAGCCCACGTTATTTCAGTGCCCTCCAAATTGCTTGTGCCACCTCCATAGCCCATTTGACAGACCTCAGGAGCCATGTGGAGATGAAAAAAAAAGCTTCTAATGATCTAAGAGAGCTCTCACTAATACACACTTGTTACTGAAAAAGCTCTCATTCATGAAAACTGTTCAAAACATTTAAGTCCCTTCAAGTGATCAAGCTGTTGTAAAAACAAACTTCTGTTCAATAATCACATCAAGGGTAACTAATCCTTTAATAACTACTTAAGATTGTCAATCAAAAGGTGAATTGAAGATTTATCCTGAGATGTGGACCAGGGGCGGAGCCTGCTCACCGACATGTAAAATGACACGGGGTAACATCGGGCATGAGTCCCGATGTCACCCCGTGTCATTTAGATTGTCAGTTCGGTGGGCACGCATCAACTTGGATGCGTGCCTGCCGATCTGTCAACGACCTATTAAGGCCATCAAAAAACCAATTGAACTCATTAATGGACCTGCCCATCCAACCTTAAGGTTGGCGGACAGGCCGGGAGCTTGCGAAAAAACATGAAACCACATCCATGGGTGGGATGAGGTATCATGAGTGATTTTAAAAATGCAGAATATTTTACAATAAAAGTTATGGAAATGTCCCAGCTCATGTGACTGTGTCACATGAAGGGACATGGCAGGGAATTTTTTTTCTAATCTTTAATGAAAGTTTTAAATCAGTGCTTTTTTCAGTATCTAGTGTGTATTAGTGAGAGCTCTCCTAGATCATTAGAAGTTTTTTTTTCATCTCCACATAGATCCCGAGGTCTGTCAAATGGGCTATGGAGGAAGACCTGTGCACACCTTCGCGTGCTTGCATGAAAAAGTGCACTCCCGGCTGAGGGAATTCCCCCCCCCCCACCGCCTGCACAGGGAGCGCATAGTGCTTCCTGGCGCATGTCAAGCTGGGCAGGCCTTAATTGGCCCGCCCATGTAAAATGGCGATGTGCCCCTGATCGGGGGTGCTGATCAGAAGTGCGCCCGCTCCCACACTTCTCCCCCCCACCAACAGGGGGAAAATGTTGCCCATGGATTTTGAGTTTTTAGAACTCAGCCAGACATTGATAATGGGCTCAGTTGTAATAACAATGCTTGAGAAATGTCAGCAATGACGTACATTGAAACTGTAGGAACAGACTGGTTTTATCTAAGCTAAAACAGATCAATGCAGCAGCTAGTGTCAGATTTTTTTTTACTGTGGTTGAAAGTTACAGCCTGTTTTTTTTTTCATTTTAAAGGGCTGAGAATTTAAACCACTTCAGTTAAACGTATCTTAAATCTGCCTTTCATGAGCATTTATGTGTCCTCCAAAAATAATGGTTCCCAAACTGTGAGCTAAAGCCTTTGAAAGAGTGAAAATAGGGTTTGGTTGAACTCAGCACTAATTTAAAATGGCCCTGCTGAGTTTGGGTTTCCTGCCTGTGCATTTCACATCCCTCCCCTTTCCCCCGCTGACAAAAATCGGATCTGCTGGAAATAGAGGCGTGAATTCTGCATCCAGGTCTCATTCACCATTTTTAATGATCTCAGAGTCAGCCCAACTCCATAAAAATCTATCCAAAAGTAAATACGGAGATCAATGAGGACAGTCCAATTAGAAATGTAGTCAAAATAACAATAATTAGCCACAGTAAAGTTGCATTGGCTTTTTCTTTCTGCCATCAGAACCAAAATAAGCAGCTTAAGGAAATCACTTGGCTAAAAGAAGGTTAATTGCACAGTGGATTTCTTGAATAACCCTTACCTTCACCAACTCCTAAGTCTCAGCTCAAGTCTCAAGTAAGGACAAAATATGGTGTGACATTGTCTGCTTCAGCACATAAAAAAATGGTTTCATATTATTGTCGCATAATAGGAAGCTGTTCATGTGCAGCTTGTTCTCTTTGGACTGTGCAGGATTTAATTACACTATTACTAAAGGTGGTAGAAGTGACAGGTAGTTATTTACATGTATCTATTCTGACCTCTATCTTAGAGGCAATAGTAATAGTGCATCAGTGAATAACGTCAAATCAGGAGAAAACAGTAACAAGTTAAATTTAAAGGTGCTTTTTTCCTATGCTTGAAGCATTTGTAACAAGATAGATGAATTAATTACACAAATAGAGATAAATGGGTTTGACCTATAGTCATTACAGAGATGTGGTTGCATCATGACCAAGGTTAGGAACTAAATATTCCCGGGCACTTGACATTTCGGAAAGAAAGACAAAATGTAAAAGAAGGTGAAGTAGCCTTGGTTATAAAGAACGAGTCTTGAGGAATGATCTTGAACAATAGGAAGTAGTATCGAAATGGTTGGAGGTAAGAAATAACAAAGGTCAGAAAACACAGGTGGTAATAGATTATCGGTCCCATAACTTGTAGCTATAACATTATAGTTTGGACAGAGTATTAATCAAAATCAGAATAACTTGTAACAAATCCAGTTCAATAATCACGGAGGACTTCAATATTCATAAAGACTGAACAATTCAAATTGGCAAAATAGTTTGGATGGCAAGTTCATGAAATGTATCAAATTTAAATGAAACAAATTATTAGGGTATGAGAGGCGAGTTGGTTAAAATGGATTAGGAATTTAGATTAGCAGGCAGAGTGAACATTGACAGAAAATTTTCAAAATTCTCAACTAATATACATTCCATTGAGAAACAAAAACATAAAAAAAGTTATTCATCCATGGCCAACCAATCAGTTCAAGAATAACATTAGATTAAAAGTCAAGGTTTATAATGTTGCCAAGAAGAATAATAAGCCTAAGGATTGGGAGAATTTTAAAAATCAGCAAACATTAAAAATAGATGACAGAAAATAGAAGAAGAGAGCATCAGTGGTGAATGCCACATGAGATACAGCCTACAGCACTGTGTGCCCCCAAGGAATATACGTAGTCTGTGTTGCACCACTTTGAAGCAGTGTTCCTCAAATAAATCCTTCCCCAAGGAGTCTGCAAAGGGATATATGCAGGTTAAGTGATGGTCAAGAAGGTGACAGGTGGAGTATAATGCAGTATGGGCCAGGATTTTCAGCTCGGCGTGTGGATGCACGCCCCAGTGTGAAATAGCACACAACCACACCAGGTGAGTGTCCTGAGGTCATCACGCACTTGCGCAATATTTCGGTCTGCGGTGCACGCGAGAGTTGGCAGCGCGCCCGCCAACAATTAAGAGGCATATTAAGGCTGTTAAGCAGGTGATTAAGTAGAATTTCTCACTGTCCATCCAACCTTACGGTTGGCGGGTGGGTGAACGGGCCTGGCGGCCTTTGCATTTTTTGTGAAACCTCATCCATGGGTGGGATGAGATTTCCAACATTGAATTCAAAAAACAATAAAAAATTTTAAACTCATTTTTAACACGTCTCTCTTCATGTGACTCAGTTATATTGTTTATATTAATTGTAGATTCTCCCTTTTTAATTTTAAACATCTTCAGCACCCTGAGGCAGCTCTGTGCTTCGGGGAACTTTCAGTGAGCGCACCCCCACCCATGTGCAGATTTCAGCGCTCGCGCTCCTCCCACCCCCACAATTGCTGTGCTGAGGCTCTCAGTGCGCGTTTCACACTGGCTGGCTGTTAATTGGCCAGCAGTGTGAAATCGCAGTCAGGCCCCAATCGTGGGCGTGGACTGTTTCGTGGCTGTTCCGGGGCCTGCCCGACGAGGGGGAAATCCTGCCCATGGGGAAATGTGTGGTTATTCAATTTGGTAGGAAGAATAGAAAAACAGAATATTTTTAAATGTTTGGAAACTATTAAATCTTGATGTTGAAAGGGATTTGGGTGTCCTTGTATAAGAAGTACAGAATGTTAACATGCAGGTACAGCAAGGAAGGCAAATGGCATGTTGGATTTTATCATAAGGGAGTTGGAGTGCAAGAGTAAGGAAATCTTGCTGCAATTACAACACTTGGCGAGACCATATCTGGAGTACTATGTACAGTTTTGGTGTCCATACCATAAGGTATGATATAGTTGCTCTCAAGGAGGTGCAGCAAAGGTTCACTAGATTGATTTTGGGGATGACAGAGTTAGCCTATGAGCAGAAATTGAGTAGAATGGGTCTATATGATTAAGAGGAGGAAAATAGAGTATGAGTGTAAACTTGTAAGGAACATAAAAGAGGACTGTAAAAGCTTCAAGTTTGTAAGAAGAAAACGATTAGTGAAGAAAAATGTGGGTCCCTTACAGTCCGAAATGGGAGAATTTGTAATGGAGAACAAGGAAATGGCACAGCAATTAAACTACTTTAGTTTTGCCTCTTCACGGAGGAAGACACAAATAACTTTCCAGAAATACTAGTGAATTGAGGGTCTAGTGAGAAGGAGGAATTGAAGGAATTTATTATTACTGAAAGAACAATGCTAGAGAAATTAATGGGATTGAAAGCTGGTAAATCCCCAGGGTGCGATAATCTACATCCTAGGATACTAAAGGAAGTGACCATGGAAATAGTGTATGTGTTGATTGTCATCTTCCAAAATTCCGTAGATTTTGGAACAGTCCTGGCAGATTGGAGGGTGCAAATGTAACCCAACTATTTAACAAAAGAGGGAGGGTGAAAACAGGGAATTACAGACCGATTACTCTAAAATCAGTGGTGCGGAAATGCTAGAGTCTATTACAAAAGATGTGATAACAGGGTATTTAGAAAATATCAATGGGATTAGACAAAGTCAACATGGATTCATGAAAGGGAAATCATGTTTGACAAAACTACTGGAGTTTTTTGAGGGCATAACTAGCAGAATATATAAGGGAGAACTAGTGGATGTGGTGTATTTGGATTTTCAGAAAGCTTTTGATAAAGTCCCACATAAGAGGTTAGTGTGCAAAATTAAAGCACATGGGATTGTGGGTAATATATTGGCATGGATTGAGAAATGGTTAGCAGACAGGAAACAGAGAGGAATAAATGGGTCTTTTTTGGAGTGGCAGGCAGTGACTCATGGGATACCACATGGATCAGTGCTTGAGCCACAGCTATTCATGATATATATCAATGATTTTGATGAGGGAACCAAATGTAATGTTTCCAACTTTGCTGATGACACAAAACTAGATCGGAATGTGAGTGGTGAGGAGGATGTTAAGAAGCTTCATGGTGATTTAGTCAAGTTTAGTGAGTGGGCAAATACAGTGGGATCAAGTGGGATAAGCATAAAGTTATCGACTTTGGTAGGAAAAACAGAATGGCAGAGTATTATTTAAATGATGATACATTGGGAAATGTTGATGTCCAAAGGGACATAGGTGTCCTTGTATGCTAATCACTGAAAGTAAGCATGCAGGTGCAGCAAGCAGTTAAGATGGCAATTAGTGTGTTGGTCTTCATTGCGAGAGGACTTGAGTACAGGAGCAAAGGTGTCTTACTGCAGCTGTACAGGGCCTTGGTGAGATCACGCCTGGAGTATTGTGTGCAGCTTTGGTCTCCTTACCTAAGAAAGGATATACTTGCCATAGAGGGAGAGCAGCGAAGGTTCACCAGACTGATTCCTGGAATGGCAAGATTGTCGTATGAGGAGAGATTGGGCCAACTTTGCATGTATTCATTGGAGCTTAGAAGAATGAGAGGGTACCTCATTGAAACGTATAAAATGATGACAGGGATGGACAGATTGGATGCAGGGATGATGTTTCCTCCAGCTGGGGAGTGAGGGGTGGGGTGTCTAGAATAAGGGGTCACAATCTCAGGATACAGGCTAGGCCATTTAGGACTGAGATGAGAAGAAATTTCTTTACTCAGAGGGTGATGAATGTGTGGAATTTTCTACCACAGAATGCTGTGGAGGCCAAGTCACTGAATATATTTAAGAAGGAAATAGATAAATTTCTAAACTCTAAAGGCGTCAAGGGGTATGGAGAGAGAGCGGGAGTTTAGCGTTGAGATAGAAGATCAGCCATGATCGTATTGAATGGTGGAGCAGGCTCGAAGGGCCAAATGACCTAATCTTGCTTCTATTTTCTATGTTTCCATGTTCCCAAACCTTTTGGAGTTTAGATGAATGAAAGGTGAGCCCATTGAAATATGTAAGATTCTGAGAGGACATTGCAGAATGGATGTTAAAAGGTTTTTTACCCTGGCTGGACAGTCTAGAACTAGGACCCATACAGGCAAAGGTCAGCCTTTCAGGACTGAGATGAGGATAAATTTACTCGCTGAGAGATTTGTGAATCCTTGGAGTTCAGTACCCCAGAAGGATTTAGATGCTCAGTCGATGAAGCATATTCAAGAATGAGATTGATGGATTATTATCAATCTAAGGAAATCAAGGGATATGAGGATTGGGTGGCAGTAGAGTTGAGGCTGAAGATCAGCCATGATCTTACTAAATGCAGGAAAGCAAACTTGAGGAGCTATAATGCTATTCATGCTACTTATTTTGTGCTTACATTAGGAGGCAATATAAAACTGATCAATGTGTTTTTTTTTGCTATAAAGCAAAGAGGATTAGATTAGCATTTCTTTTTGACCACTTATTTGCTTTATTTTCCTAGAAGGGTAAGAGTTTTACTGAGTTAGAGTGGAAGTGCTTACTGGGAATTGCAGTGAATTTTAAGAGTGGACTGAAATTTTTTTTTGGACTGAAATGTTAGGGCTTCATTGATGTTCAGGCAGATTTTACAATTCCTTTTCATGACTTTGAACTGCAGCTTGTCCTTGGCCCCCTACTTTCATTAATATTGTTACTTCTGTAGTCCTGATATTTTTGCATGGCTATAATTTTGTAAAGCAGAATTTGGAAAACAGATTAGAAAAATGAGCCCCCACCCCAAGAAAAGACAGTAAGTGGGCAATGTATTATGCTACACCAAATTTAACTCCTGAAAAACTGGTAATTTGGATCCGCTTTATGCAAATCCCATAGATGAGATAAACCATAGCATGTCCTTTTTCAGAATGCCTCACCAGGACACTAGACTTTCAGTGTTGCAAATAACTTTCACAGAATAAAGACTTATTTATGTAATAAATGTTTCACTTTGAGCTGAAAGTTTTATTTATTTGATGTGTTTCACAAGCCAGATAGTTGTACAATGTCAAAGAAAACTGATGTGATAAATGCATGTTGATAAAACTGACTGAACTAATGTGCCCTCATATTATGTGAAGTCAAGAAATGGTAAGTGACTTTATACACAGCCAAACTGTGTATTAAGAGAAAGGAAGTAGATCATGCTTGCTATCTCCAAATAACTATTAACATTGCAACATTAATTAACTATTAATTGTAATCCTAAAGCTTGACATGAATTGTAATTAATTTGAACCATAGGCCCAGATTATCCTGGGGGAATTGTGTCATTATAAAGGCATACCCACAGCAGGGTAGAGAAACCAAGATCAGTGCAAAAACTAAAAAGTGGAAAATGTTGGACCTTTAAGGTCCAAGATGAGCCATGATCTTATTGAATGGTGGAGCATGCTCAGGGAACCTACTCCTCCCATTTCTTATGTTCTTGTGTGCTTATGTTCTTTATGCCACTCAGTATTTTCTTGGGAGTTTTGTGCCGCTCTGCTGTTACCCTCGTTGAAAAGAGAGAGATTAATTATTATAGCTCCCCTCCCATTAAATCAATGGGTATTGCGATTTTCCTGGATTAACACCAGTTTTCACACTACAGGTACAGCGTTTCAAAACCAGCAACCTTGGGACCTAGGCTGTGCTGGATTTCAGAACTTGCTGAATTTCGGGTTGGGCAGTTCGGGCCGTGGGCGGTTCAGGTCAGGCTGGGTTGGGTGGGGGCGAGGGTTGCTCAGAGCGCGGGAATATACGAGCACATGAAGTGGTGAAGGGGATAACTAATCCAATACTACACCGCACCAATGTAGCGCCTAACCGAATTGTCCAGGTAAGTTTTTCTTTTATTTTACTCAATTGAAATTGATGCATAGCACATTCTAAAAATGTTCAGTTTTTGGACAGCGGATTTGAGATACTATACTTGTACTGCCATTTTAATTAAAAAATAATGGCACACCTGACACTTAAGGAATTTTTTTGGATTTAAGGGTCATCAGCAGTTCAGTTTTACAAAAATAGCGTTTCTAAATGGTCTGTAACTTGCCGTGAAAGTACCTTCTAAATATAACTAGACAAAGACTAAGGGCGGAATTGTGCCAGATTCGCACTAAGTGCGGTAGTGGGCAGGAAGAAGGACATTTTACCCGCTGGCCACATTGGGGGCTTTTCACGCCATATCGCCCCATTCCCACCCCATTAAATATGAAATCACAGGAAACATGCCGTCTCTCTAGTGGGTGGCTTCCAATTTGCCTGCCACGCTGTTACCTCACTGCTTCCTCATGCAGGACACCATATTTAAACTGCAGCTGCATGCTTACTTCTCAATGATTATAGCCCAGGACTGCCACAGTGAAGACATGGCCCCAAAAGCTAAGAACAGTGCAGCCCCCCCGATTCAGTGATGCATCCCTAGGACATTTTCTGGATGCCATGGAGGCCCGCCGCGATGTCCTCTACCCATGCTCTGGTTCTCACCACTCTGGCTGGGGAGGCAGTGGCAGAGGTGGTCCGTGCCAATGCTGCACACAAGATGTTGGTATCCAGTGCATAAAATGGATGAATGATCTCATCTGTGCCGCCAGGGTAAGGCAACCATCTCATCACTCTAAACTCTCACACTCACAAGGCCATTACACATTCACTGGCATCTCACTCACCGCCAGCTCAAGGGACATCACCACCCATTCTCACACACACCCTCACATCTCCATCTGGCCTCACCTCCTCTGGAGACTGCCTCCTGAGCCCTCAACACCCTGAGGCCACTTGCGCAGATCAACATGTGCTCCCACACACACCTTAGGATACCCCCCTTCCCCAGTACAGCCCTCGCCCTTCAGCCTCTTCCCTTGCCTGAGGCCACTTCTCCCCCTTTCCCAAGAAAGCCCTCACACTGGAGCCATTTAAAAGCCACCCCGCCTTTTGGCTTGTCTGGCAGTAGAGACCTGTCCATGCGCCCCACTAAAAGTGATGTGGTGCTGCCTGTGAAGCCTGGCACAGATGACTGCGAGTGCTGTGCAAAGTAAGGTAGGCTAACAAACCTGAAAGTCCCAAGTGAAGTCCAACTCGCCAGGTACACGTTGCTTATGTACAGTTGTGAAACATGTGCACCCAATGATCCAGCATGGGGTGATAATTCTGGCAAGCAGGGCCTATAATGAGATGTTAAAGCATTGAAATTAGGTTCCCAACATGCTGCAGGAAATGTGGCCTGCCATTGACTGGTGGAGTGGACGATTGCAAACTGATTTCATAACAGCGTGAAACCGCTTTTTGGCCTTCTTGCCATATTGTCCCCCTGCCCGCCAAGACGCCCAATGCCAACAGGGCTGTTAAAAATGATTAAAGATACATCCTACCTGACCAGTTGAAATCCAAGGAAACAATGGTTTACAGGGCAACAAAAAGAATTAGTGAAAGCAATGATGCATTTACATTAGGGATAATAGTTGTAGCAATTTATTTCTTCAGGGTGAGCTTTAGAATCATGCTGATCTGCTCACTTCTGTGATTATTTGTTATAATGCAGCACCAACATAGCCCTGTCTCTAAACCTAAGTCTTGCATGTGAGCTGACCATTTGGGTAGGATCACTGTGAGGTTCTTCATTACTGCGAGATCTCAAACAAAGCTTTTAATTTTAACCGAGAGATAAACCAACCCACAGCTCACACGGAGCATCCACTTTCTTTATAGCTCAGATTAAACAGCAGAAGGACAATTGAGGTGGATTCATGTGGCAGGTAACGAGCAGCAGGGGTCAGGACCGCATAGCACTCTACTCAATGCTAAGGAATGCACCCTTATGCATTGTATTGCAATTTTAATACCCCTGCACTTCTATATTGTACTTGCCTTCAAAGAGAATGGGCCATTAGCTTCCCGCTTCTGATTCTCTGCTATGCTCATTGCGTGCATTCTAATTATTTTACCAGAAAGCTTAGTTATAATTCATCACTACAGGATTGAGGCACATTTGGCCTAACTCATTGTGCTTTTCATCAGTATCCCTGTTGGAGGGAAATCAGAGTCAAAATCTTGATGGTACATCCCCATCAATATTATCAGTCATGGCTAGCAGGAAGAGTGGCCTTCTGCTCTGAATTCCTGGCTGTAAATTTCTGCCTAGCCTCAACAGTGAGATATGACCACCCTCCCACTCTTTACTGTGATGGCAGGGATTTCTAATGCTGGGAAAAACGCAGGGTAATTTTCTTCACTCTATCTTCCCGTATTTCTGTAGAGGCTTATAATACGTCACAGAGGCTTCCTTGTGAAGCTGACAGCTTGAATATCTTGTAGTGGCAAGATACTGAAGCAATTATTGTAATTATTCCGTAATCCATTCTATCATTTAGCAGGATGATGAAATTTATCTTGAGGGATAGATATGCAGGCAAAAACTGGGATGTGGAACCAGAAAGGTTACAATTGTCTTTGATTCCAATTAATTAATCAGTGCAGTTTGCTTCCTCAACAGGCCAGTGGTGAATGGTTGAGTCTTGTTACAGCTGTACTATATATATTGGAAGGTATTTCACAGGCAAATGTCATATTTAAATAAAATCAAAGAAAAACTATTCTTAATGTAACATCTCCAGGACAGCCTAAAATGCTTTTGAAGTGTGGTATCGGTTATAGGAAGAAGGTTGCCCAGGGCACCTTAAGGGGTCTCTGCAAAAGAAAAACAGATTTTTTTAAGTGGTGAAAAGCTATTAAAAGTTGGCATTTAAAGGGATTCGGGCGTCTTTATATAAGAAACACAGAAAGCTCTCTGCTTGAAACACAGAAAGCTCTCTGCTTGGAACACAGTCACAGTGGGTGACCTGCAAGAGGACAGTAGAAATGCTTTAGAAATGTCCTCAAAGCATCCCTGAAGAGGTAGGTCAAACATCGCTGCTGACTAATGGGGATTCCTAGCTTGTGACTGACCAAAGTGGAGAAGGTTCATTTAGGAAAGCACATGAACACTTTATTCTCATATTCGCACATTCTATTACTATGTAATTATAGAATTATAGCCCTGAAGGAGGCCACTGAGCCCATTGTGTCTTTATTGGCTCTTTAGAAGAGCAATCAGTTTTAGTCTTACACCCCTACTTTTGTCTTGTGATTCTTGATCCTCAATTACCTATCCCAATCCCTGTTACTTTTTTCTATGGAATCAGCTCATGCAACATTCCAAATCCCAGTAACTCTCTGAGTGAAAATAACTCTCCTCACCTCCCCTGTAGATCTTTTGCCAATGATTTTAAATCTATGACTTCTAATTTTTGATTCCGTTGGCTCTCTCTATTTACTCTATCAAAACCTTCAACATCTTGAAAACCTCTATCATATCACCACTTAAAGTTCTCTGCTCCAATAAGAACAGTTCTAACTTTTCCAGCCTCATTTCATAGCTGAAGTCTCTCATTGCTGGTAGTATTCTGGTGGACCCTCCAAGGCCTTTACATCTTTCCTGAAGTGTGGTGCCCAGAATTGTTTGCAATATGCTGGTTGAGTCCTAACTAGTGATTTATAAGGTTCTAGCATGATCTCTGCTTTTATGTCCAGTGCCTCTAGTTATAAATCACAATAGCCGATAGGCTTTTTTATCCGCCTTATCAAATTGACCTGTCGGCTTTAATGATATGGACACCAAGGAATCTCAGCACATCTACACTTTTCAAAATGGTGCCCTTTATAGCATTCTTTTCATATTAGCCCTCCCAAAGGGCATAATTTCACAATTTTCCATATTGAACCCCATCTGCTATGATGCTGCCCATTTCACCATCCTGTCTATGTCATCCTGAAACCTATAACAATCCTCATCGTTATCAACAATGTTGCCAAACTTTGTATTATCTACAAACTTTATAATACTGCTTCCTACACCCAAGCTAAGCTATTTATAAAAATTGAAAGATGTAATCTCTCAAAACTGACCCTTGGGGAACATCATTGTAACCAACTCCCAGTTTGAAAAATATCCATCCACCACCACCTTTTGCTTCCTGAGACTGAGCCAACTCTGTATCTATATCACCACTTTGCCCTTACTTCCATGAATGTCTATCTTTTTAACAAGCTCCCTGTGTGGCACTTTGTTGAACGCTTTCTAAAAATCTATAGGGGAGATGGTGGCATAATAGTAATTTCACTGGACTAGTAATCTAGAAGCCCAGGCTAATGCTTTGGGGCACAAGTTCAAATTGAATTTAAATTGGATTAATTTAAAGTTAATCTCAATAATGGTGACCATGGAGCTATCACGATTGTCATAAAAAAAATCTAGCTCGCTAATATCCTTGAGGGAAGGAAATTTGCTGTCCTCACCTGGTTTGACCTACATGTGATTCCAGACCCCACAGCAATATGGTTGACTCCTAACTGCCCTCTGAAATGGCCTAGTAGGCCCCACTCACTTCAAGGGCAATTAGGGATGGGCAACAAATGCTGGTCTTGTCAGCAATGGCCACATCCCATGAAAGAATTTTTAAAATATACAACACCTACTTCACTACTTTGCTCTGTTACCTGATCAGAGGAATCAAGTCAGGCGTGACTTACCTTTGAAAAATCCTCACTGGTTATTCTTGAGCAATCCATATTTTTCCAAATGAAAGTTTATTTTGTCCCTGATTATGTTTTCCAATAACTTTCCGCCACCAATATTAGATTGACTTTCCTGTAGTTTCCTGGTTTATCCCTCTCCCTTTCTTGAATATTGCTGTAAACTTAGCAACCATCTGCTCCTCTGTCCTACTCATGCATCCAATGAGGATTGAACGGTTGTGACCAAAGTCTCTGCCACCTTTGCTACTTTCAACAACCTAGGGTTTATTCCATCTGGACAGATGATTATCAATTTTCAAAAATGTTAATATTTTTAGTATGTCTGCTTTATCTATTACTGTCTTTTCTGTAATTCGTCTCCCATCTTAGTGTATCCATCACATCATCTGCTCCCTTAGTGGAGACAGATGCAAACTACTTTTAATACTTCAAGTCCTTTGAGTAAAATGACCCTAAGCATTGAATAGAATAGGCCTTTTATCCCCTGAAGCTTAGAAGAATGAAAGATGATCTCACTGAAATATATAAAATTCTTAGAGGACTTGACAGGATGGGTGCTAAGAGGCTGTTTCCCCACGCTGACAGTCTAGAACTAGTGTCAGAATTGAGGGCTAAATTTTCCCAGTCCCGAGTAGACGGGTGTGAAGTTGGGACAAGGAAGAAAATTAGAGACTCTCACTTCAGGTAACTGCCCTGATGCGGACCTGTCTCCAAATGTTCTTTCCAGAGACAGTGTCTAACTGGCTGCCTGCTGGCAGTGGCAAATAGCTAATGAAGCACAATTAAATAGGTGACACCACTAGGATCTTCCCAATAGTGGACAGAACCCCTGCCAAGGCTGAAGCCTGGCTACCTGGAAGTCTTGTGGAGGGCCAGGAGGGCAGTAAGGTATCATTTGAATCATCTCCAGCCTCCCACCCCCTAGATCCATGGATAACAGTGGGCTGAAGCTGCAGACATTCCTGTGGACTAACTCCCCTACTCCTCCACCACCCCACTTCCCCCACCCCGATGGCCTGGCAGCTGTTGAGACACTTTTTTTTTACACTTTTCCAGTTCTTCAGAAGGTGCGTCAAGATAGAGGTGTCCTCATGATTTTCTACTTACATCAGCAGTGCCTATCTCTCCTCGTAGGACTGCCAGCCAGACATCACTGGCTGTCTGGCCCAGCCCTATCCCTAACTGATTGCCTTTGGGAAGAATGTGACTGACGTCTTGACACAGCTACTTCTGGATTCCCAAACTGGAATTGAGCTTGATGCCAAGGTGCTGATGATCTGAGCAGAATCCTGCCTAAGGAGTTGGCCATTTGGGACTGAGATGAGCAGAAATTTCCTCACTCAGAGGATTGTGAACCTTTGGAATTCTCTAACCCAGTGGGTTGTGCATGCTCAGTTAATGAGTACATGCAAGGCAGAGATTAATAGATTTTTAGGCACCAAGGGATATAGGGTTATGGCAAGAAAATAGAGTTGATGTAAATGTGTATTTATAATAATGAATTGTGGGACAGGCTTGAGGCCTACTTCTGCTTTGACTTCATATGTTCTTTCACCATGTCCACTGCCTCTTCGTGAAGATTTTCCTTTTAGTCCTTAGTCTGCCCAACTCTCCTTAACTAATCTCTGACACTTATAAAAGTTTTAAGGTTCAATTTAATGTTGCCTGCTAATATTTTCTCATATGTTCTTTTTCCCTCATGTATTAGCTTTTTCAATTCCCTCTGTCTGTCAATCTGTTGTCTAAAATGATAACTTCTAAAAATAGCAGCATTCTGACCTTGGAGATAATAAATATCAGCTGTCAGGAATGGAGTTTCTTTTTTGCTTATGCACGTATTGTCGGTTAAAACAGGTCAGTTGCTTGTTGATTTCACACCCAGTAGTGTTTAATAGTGTCATCCGGCATCAGTCTGACATATGTTTCTCGCATAGTCAGTACTCTAATGGCTGTTCTGACCGAAAGTGAAAGCAGTCCTATGCTGTGAACTGATGTCCAATAGGAACTGAGTTAACGTTGTTATAATCTTATTTGACATTAGGAGAGCTGGAAATAATTTGTATTATCTATATATTTTGTATTAAAATTAACTGGTTAAATTACTACTTGCTTCTATGTTATAATATTAACTTATCGCAGTAAACAAACAAATATAACTCATATATTTCATTTAATTGTTGTTCTATTTGACTGGAATATTATGGCTAAACATTTACTTTGAAGCTCAATTTGGTTCAGGAATCCAGAAGTAGCTGCGACAAGATGTCAGTCACAATCTTCCCAGGGGCAGCCAATTAAGGATAGTGCTGGACCAGAGAGCCGGTGATGTCCTGCTGGCAGCCCTATGAGGAGAGGTAGGCATTGCTGATGTAAGTAGAAAATGTGAGGACACCTCCACCTTGAGGCACCCTCTGAAGAACTAGAAAAGTGTAAAAAAAGTGTTTCTAAACTATATGAGAGATTGCTTCAAATTAAATGTTAAGCCTTACTCCCCTCAGTGGAGTACACATACAATTGTAATAAATGATCTCTGAGAGGAAGCTTTGGGATAATTGGTTTAGGGTAAGCATTTTCAGATAATCTATATATAGATAAATTATTTCCTGCTCAACTGAATTGGTGTTATTCTGTTTTGAAACCCTGTTAAGGTTGTCCTGCAGTATTACTGACATTTATCGAGCAATTTATCCAGTAGAGATCAGGTATTTGTCACCATTATTTTGATTTTCTTATTCCAGATACTTGGTACTTCTGTGAACAAAGACTACAAATCTTTAAGATATTCCGAACTTTTATTTTTTTTTCATTAGTTTGAACATGTGAAATAATTATCAGGCTTGTGGTAACACAAATGATTAACAACCGAATTCAAATCTCCATTGTAGATTCATGTTCTATTAAGAAAAGCTTTAAAATTTTACATGTCAGATAATATAAACTCTGCAATCTGCTACATTTTAATGAGACCAGAGACATAAGAGTAGGATTGCTTCAAACTAGATGTTTAGCCATGGTACGCCAGACAAAATGGGACAATAATTAAATGATGTGTCAGTTATTTTTTTTTCTATTTCAGCCAGCTAACGAAAGACGTATTGTTGGCTCTTTAATAAAATGAGGAAAGGTAAACTCTAAAACAAAGGTCATGGCCGTCCTATAGGAAGCCCCCTGCACTGACATGAGAATCCTACTCCCTGTAGAGGACCAGAAACAAGCTTCACATGGTGTACATGTCACACTAAAATTTACCACCCTGTACAAAAGGAAATTTCCTCTTTGCTGCTTCGAAAGCACCTTTAGCCAAAGTGTCACATGCACCTTCGTACATCGGCTGTTCCCAAGGTCCCCATCATTATGGATGCTAGAAATTGGTATACTCTACATGTCATTAAGAAGCAGCTGAATGCATTGGATCCTGGCAAAATCCCAGCTGTAATGCTGAAGACAGCTAGCTGCTCCCCTGGCCACTGCTTCTGCAATGTGAAAATGCTTGCATAAAAATCTGGAACTTTGCCTCGTATGTCCTACCCACAAATAAATAGGATAAATGTAACCCAGACAATTAATGTCCTATCAACCTCCTCCATTCTTCAGTAAAGTGATGGAAAATGTCATCTATAATGCTATCAAGCAACACTTACATATAATATTCTCAACAATTCACTGTTGAGGTTCTGCCTGAACCATTTGGCTCTGGACTTCATTACTGCCTTGACAGAGACATAGGGCGGAATTCTCTCATGCCTCCATCAGCGGGTTCAATGGCAGACGGTGGGGTGGAGGTGGCATGCGGGTGGAGAATTGGTGGGAGGTCCAAACATCCCGCCAGTGGGATGCAGATAATGGCCTGACTAGAATCTTCCCCACACACCCAATTCTCTGCGATGCCAGCGGGAAAACACACCAGTACAGAACACACCTGGACCAATGTGGTGTGCATAAGTCAGGACTTATCTTAAGAAGTTAGCTTATGGACATCTAATGAGAAGAAGATGGAGGCCTAAAGCAACCGGAGCCTGGAGCACTACATGCAGCATAGGGTGAGCGGAGCTTCATCCATATGGATCCTCCACGAAGCAGCTTCCAGAAGGTAGGAGTTCTCCACACAGCAACATTGCTCAACCTTTGGACTTTCTTCCAGGGACATCGCCATGGGATCAGACCCTTGTGCTGCAGGTGTTAGGCAGCAGAAGTTATTGTTGAGCGACGAGGGTCTGTTGGGCAGGGTGGTTAAAGAAGGTTAGGAGAGGACTGAAGAGGACAGGGGTGGAGGCCTAGAGGGATGCATGGGAGTTTGGGGGTTCTAGACAGTGGTGTTGCAAGGTGGCAGATGGAACAGAGGGGGCGGGTGGAAGGGGTGGGTGCTGGCCAGGTGGTGGTAGGGGGTGTTATGTACAGGTGTGAAGGGGCATAGGGGTGTGTCCAGGTGTGAAGGGGCTCACAGGGAGGGGTCGGTGGAGTCAATTGTGGACTCCTGGGGAGCAAACTGAGAGTAGGCATGGCATGAGGGGATGGTAAGGGTGACGGGGGCAGAGGGAGTCAGTAGGGTAGGAGGGTGAGGGCGCAATAGTGTCGCGTGAAGAGGACCATTGGTGGGGACTCGGTGGTGCACACAGACTCAGGATGGATAGGGGAAGGGTGTGCACATCAATGGTTACGGGGGTGGGATTCTTGGGGAGGAAGGATACATGGATGTTGACTTGTACATTGTCAAAGGAGAAGGGAGAGAGTTGAAGGGTAACAGGAGGTCAAAAGTAAAGCCAGGGGATTAATGGTCATGGCAGAAAGGGCGTGGGTGACTGGGGGAGAGGACATGGTTCTGGAACCCATAAAGAATGTGACTACCATCATTGCTGGCCTGGTCAAAACTAAGCAGAGCCCCATTGTGGAGACCCGATGCTGCATGGAGTAGGGTCAGTGGGTGGGTGGAGATGCAGGTCATCCGAATTGGACAACTGAAAGGGGACCCCAGCAGGTAGTTTTGACAATGCTAGGGACCTGGGACACATGGGACTTTGATGGATAGAGGCTCAGTGTGCGCAGGATAGTGCTTGCACATGGCTTGCAAAGGCCCTACCACATACCGTTGGCTCCCTGCAGATTCATTCGGGGGGTCGGTTGTCCGCACGAGAGGATGGGGGGGTGGTGGGGGGGTGCATTCGGTAAGCCTTAAGGACCATGCTGAAATAAGACATTAGACATTATTGAAGTGAAAGTGATTATATTTACATAAGTTCCCTAATTGTGGCAATCAATTTTCACCTGTGCAACCAGTTGTGATCAATATTTCTTGATTTTTCTTGGCCTGCTACTTCTGGGTGCACCCCCAACGTCCGCAGCAGGGCTGAAGGCAGCCTGCTGACCAGTTGGCCCCGTTGCCCTGGATGACCTTCGCAGCTGTCCTCTGGAAAACCGAGGCTTGGAGGGCCCCGGCTTTCTTTGGCTATCCTGCTGTTGGCCAGCTGCTGCCCCTGTGGTGACAGAGAACAAGGTTGAAGGGTTCACAGACAGCGGGGATTTGGAAGGGCCGGACAACCTCTCAGAGCCCTGAATTGATGTCCCAGTGATGTCCAGCTGCCGCTCTTTCTCCCTTTGAGTGCCTGAAGGCCTGGCCTGACTGCTTGAGGGAAAGGGATACCTGGAGGGAGGTCAAGATGCGGCGCCCCTCTCGTACAAACTTCAAAAACTCTCCCACGGCTACCGCGGTGGAGTGCCGGTCTGTGCGCATCTCCGGCAGGAGCTGCTGGACGAGGATCTCCATGGAGTCCACCAACATCTCCACGGAGACCTCGATGTGTGCACAGGTCGGCACCATTTCATCAGCCAGTAGGCGGACAGACTCTAAGATAAAAGCAAAATACTGTGGGTGCTGGAAATCTGAAACAAAAGCAAAAATACCTGGAAAAACTCTGCAGGTCTGACAGCATCTGCGGAGAGGAATACAGTTAACATTTCGAGTCCGTATGACTCTTCATCAGAACTAAGAAATATAGAAATGAGGTGGAATATAAGCTGTTTGAAGGGGGGGGTGGGACAGGTAGAGCTGGATAGTGGGCCAGTGATAGTTGGAGGCAAATAGGAGATTGCCAAATATGTCATAGACAAAAGGACAAAGGGGTGTTGATCGTGTGATATTTGCTGAGGAATGTGCTAATGATGATATTAAGGGTAGAGAGTAGGACGAGCAAGTGACAGATAGCCCTAGTGGGGTTGGGGTGGGAGGAAGGGATTGAAATAGGCTAAAAGGTAGAGATAAAACAATGGATAGACATAAATTTAAAAATAATGGAAATAGGTGGGAAAAGAAAAATATATTTAAAAAAATATATAAAAAATATAAATTATTAGAAAAAGGGGGATCGGAAAGGGGGTGGGGATGGAGGAGAGAGTTCATGATCTATTCAGTCCGGAAGGCTGTAAAGTGCCTAATCGGATGATGAGGTGCTGTTCCTCCAGTTTGCGTTGAGCTTCACTGGAATATTGCAGCAGGCTTTTGCTATTGCCACTGAGGCCCATGTACCCTAACATTAATTGGTTTGTTGTGGTTTGTGTGAGCAGCTAAAGCTTCACCTACCTTGGCAGAGAGGATGATGTCGTTTATCCTTTCCTGACATTGAATGGCTCACCTGTGCTGGACAGACTGGGCACTTACATCATCAACGATCTGTGCCCATGAAGGGTCGGTTTCCCTGCTCGGCTTCCTCCTCCCATCAACTGGGCAGGGAACACTCCTCCTGACCTTCACATAGTTGAGGAGGATGCATAGGGAGGCGTCACTGAATTTGGATGCTGGACCTCCCTCTCCCCTTCCTGACATCTCAATAGGAATTGACAGTAAGTTGGATGTCTGGGTGCCTTTTCAATATGCCGCCCGGAGATGATGGTGGGGCATGCACCACCCAGCCCGCCCCACCACAATAGATGTCGGAAAGCCCCCAACTGCATAATTAATGACGCCAGGGACGCAAGATTCCGTGGGATTTCCTGTCAGGCTCCGCATCAGGAAACGCTCTCTGCCCCCACCACGGGACCTAGTCCCGGACAGAAGAATTCCCCCCCATACATTCAAGAACTGAATGCTAGAAGAGAGATCGGAGTAGGTGTCTTCAATAATGAAGACAGCATTTGGCCACGTGGCTGGTGGCATACCTAACATAACAAAAGATGGTTGTGATTGTTGGAGGTCAGTCACTGCAACTCCAAGGACATTGCTGCAAGATTTCCTCAGGGAAGTGTTCTCAGCCCAAAACATTTTCAGCTGTTTCACCAAAAGGTAAGGAGCAGGACTGCTCACTGATGGTTCTACAGTTCTCAGCATCATTTTCAATTCCTCTGAAAATGCAGCAGCTCATGCCTGCCTATAGCAGGACCTGGACAACATCCAGGCTTGAAAGCACAAGTTGCAGTTAACACTCACTTCACATAGGTGGCAGGTAATGACCATCTTGAATGTCTCTTTCCACCTAAAAGCAGCAATGCATCCACTGGCCATGGTGCGGGTAACAATTCCAAACAAAGTAAGCACAAATATGAAGTGTAACCTATCTTCACCCCTACATCCCACCTCCCAAGCTCAGAATCTGTTACCAAACAAGCTGGTCACTCCCTTAATCTGCATCTTTCCAATGCCAAGAAACTCAGTTTCGAATCATATGGGAATATACACCAACATGTATAATCACTTTGTAAAATCATCTGTGGATGTTTAAAATTTCATGAAAAGGGTAAAACTAGGAAAGTCATTTCTCGATTCTGTTCATGGTCATCTGCTCTTCTTGAAATGGATTCGGGTGGTAATTCTGGCCACCTGCCTCATCCCACCATGACCCCAATCAGTTTTCCAATGTCAGGTCTATTTATTCATGCAAGGCAACAACGCACCATCTGCTGCATCACCAGAAGGAGGGAGCATCTTAAAGGGGCCAGAATGTTGCAGAATTTTTCTCCCCCAATTCCCAGGAAAGATTTGCAAGCCAAGTGTGAAAAAAACGTCAGAGGACCTAGAGAGCTAAAGGAACCCACTCGGCCTCCTCTTCAACATTGTCCAGAACAAGTTTGTAACTGCTGCCCCAAAGATCTCTCTCCTGGTGGTCCCCGGAGTCACTGACAATTGAGGCAAGAGAAATAGACTGGGCTCCCAATCTCAATCACCCAAGTTATTTAATTGGGTTGACTGGCTGCGATTATTGCAGTGAGGGTGATTAAAAGAGGAGCATCCATGGCAGTGGTAGGGCTGCAGCATAGACCTTTCCACCTGATTTTCCTTGATCTTTTGTTACTACTTCACCCAATTTTAGGAAGTATAGTGGAGAAAATTCTAGCATTCAGTTTTGAGAGGTATTAGATAATACAAGTTTAATCAGTAGAAAGCATAGCCAAGTTGATGTCACTCGAAATGAACTGATGTAGTATAGTACAGAAATGTGTTTGTGTTTGCAATTTTATGGAAGATGTGTAACAAATAATAAAATATTGGTTGGTACATTCACTTGTTTAATGGACTCGTTAAGCAGACTATTTTAGATAAGTTTTCCTTTCCTGCTAGATATTTTATTATTGAAAGTTTAGCTTCATTTAATTAAAAATAGACAATTCTGACTCAAATCATATTGCACAACTATCTATTTTGCAAAATTTATGTGTCGATCTCACAGTTTGGCAATGTGGTAGTACATTTCCTAGAGATCAATGGACATTTAAAAAAAATAATAAAAGCAAGTTCTTTGATTTTCCTCAGTACTGTAGAAATCTTTGCCTTTGTGTTCCTCAAGCTCTTGTTTTTTTTCCAAGTAGTTATGGTTCTTGTGGGATCCACTCCACTTGTCAACTCAATTTGATTATTGGCACAAGTTCGGCTTCTGCTGTGCTGCGTTTCCCCAGCATTTTTTAAATGCCTGGCCTGGCCAATGGGCTATTCTGTTTGCTGCTGCTAACTGTTCCATTGTCCTTGCTTGATCACTTGGCAGCTGGTCACCTCTTACCTGCCCACCTCACTGGTCCTGCAGTACTGTAGCACTGTCACTCAATGTCACCACCTCTGACAGCCCTGTGGTAACAAGCCAGAGGAAAAAAAACTGTTGTTGGTGCTTCTTCTCATCCTAGTGATCAACATCTGGACAGTGCTGCATTTAAATAATTTTCCCCAGCAAAGTCCCAACCTTTAGTTAATTAATTTTCCTCAGTGAAGCTTGAGCTTTATTTAATTAGTTTTCCCAGTGAAGCCCTAATTTTTAATTAATTTTGTTGACTGAAGCCTAGGTGTTTGTTTAATTTGTTTTACTGATGTGTAAGGGCCCTTTCAGTTTCTTCATCCCATTTCTTTATTTATGTAAACTTTCTCCCCATTTTGCTTAATTCATTTATAATCACCATTGCCAACTTTCTTTATTTGGTACTTGTTCTCCCTTTTAAGTGTAGGAACCTTTAAATTCATGAGTTACCCAGTCTTACTTGATTCATTTTCTTCAGTTCTGTTTTGGTTCAGAAAGAGCATGCGTTTATATAGTGCCTTTCAGGAAATGCCAAAGCACTGTATAATCCATGAAGTGCTTTTGAAGTGAGTACCGTGTTCTGTTCCCATACCTCCCATTTGTTTCCGTACCCAATCTCTATATTTATTCTCTGTCCCTCTCCCCTGCCACCTCCTTGACTTCTTCCCCATTTTCTAGTCTACCCAGTCTGTGGAATGCATTTTTCCTGCCCTGCCTCAATTCAGGAATTTTGGCCCCAGCAATTTTCTTTTTTGTTGTTGGTCCTAGTTTTTTTCTTCTGTCTCCCTTTAAGTCTGCTTTGTTTTGATCACTATGGAAAGAATGTACAATATTTGAATAATAGACAAACAAAGATAAAGAAAGAGTAGTAGGCAGGATGGAGAAGGCAATTGGAGTAAAATGGCTATTCAAAGGAAATAAAATATGATTTGATTAAATTTACTATGTAAATTGAATTCATTTCTGCCAAATAATTTCTTAGATTGCACCACTGACTTTGCTGCAGCATGTCAGTGTTTGCTGCAGGATCCCAGTGGGTTTGATCAAGATGGACAAGCCAACGCTGTTTCTTTGTCAAGAATATCTGCTTGCAGAACTCAATATGCGAGGTTATTACTGCTGATTAGCTAGCAAGCTTGATAATATGCAAAAGAGAAGCAGTCCAGTAAAGTCTGTTGTGGTTTCTTTAGTTTAAAAATCATTTAGATGGTTTCAGTGTAGTAAAATTATTTTTTCAAGGACTAATTTCCAACCAGAGAAACAATGCATACTTAATTTTTGTGTGTTCTACATTCTTTTTGCAACAACATTTGCCATATTACTAGTTAAGTGTGCACGCGCCTATTTTTCCTGCTTAATTAGGTGATATGTCTGCTGTGGTTTAGTCAGTAGCACTGTTGTAGTTCATGGCCCAATCCCTGAATTTAATGATTGAGACAGGGGGCTTGCCCACCAGTTGAAGAACTGATGGGAACCCATTTCGCTTCGCTCCGAGAGACCCGACACAATTACAATGGAATCAGGCACATGCCCTTTCACTTGATTAAGTCCGCTCCTGAGAGCTGTCAGCCAATGAGAGGTCGGCAGCTCTCCAGTAATGGCAATGCCACATGGAGCGGTGACTATTGCCAGTAACACGCTTGGGGCTTCAGGAGGGATCAGCAATGGATGGGTATCGCTGGGGAGGGGGGCCAGAAGCAATAGCACAAGGGTAGCTTTCAACAGGCCTTCCCCTTCCCGATGTCAGGTCCCTCGATCGGACACAGAGTGGATAGGTTGCTGGCATACCTGACAAGCAAATCCCCCACCCGCCTGGTTGAATACCAAAGTGGACAATCTCACAACTTCCCACATTGTACTCCATCTGCCAAATTTTTGCCCAATCACTTAGCCTCTCTATCCCGTTGCAGACTCTTTGGTCCTCCTCACAACTTACTTTCTTGTCTCTTTGTATCAAAAGCAATTTTGGCTACAATACACTCTGTCCCTTCATCCAAGTCATTGATATAGATTGTATTTAGCTGAGGCCCCAGAACTGATCCCTGTGGCACCCCAGTTAGCAATCTTGAAATCACCCATTTACTATGACTCTGTTTCCTGTTAGTTAGCCTATTCTCTGTCCAGGCTGATATAATGCTCCTAACCGCATGAGTTCTTATCTTGTAAAGTAACCTTTGATGTGGCAGCTTATCAAATGTCTTTTAAAAATCCAAATACAGTGCATCTACTGGTTCCTCTGTATCCACTCTGCTTGTTAAATCCTCAAAGAGATCTAATACATTTGTGAAACATGATTTCCCTTTTGTAAAACTTTGACTCTGCTCAGTTTTATTATGATTTTCTAAACGTCTTGCTTAATAATGGATTCCAGTATTTTCCCAATGACACATGTTAGTCTAACTGGCCTACAGTTTTCCTGGGACTGAATTTTATGGGTTGATGTGGTCCCTGGGCCACCGGCTAAAAAGTTGGGGCGGAACCCACCCTTGTTCCCAACGGCTGCCTGCAGCAATTTAACACTGGGAGTGAGGTTAATTGCTTTAAGGCAAGGCTTCTGCCTCTTTCTCAGGAGGAAGCCTTGCCTTAAAGAGTGGCGAGCATTGAAATCTTCGTTTACATTGGCGGGACCGGAAGATCCCACTGGCATGAGGGCCTGGAAAATTCTGGCTCCAGTTGCCCTAAGATGAGCTTCAGACTGCATTTCACACCATCACTAAGGTGCTTACTTCCACCTCGGTAATATTGTCTGACTTCATCCCATCGGCTCCTGAATCCTAATTCAGCCTTTGTTATCTCTAGACTTGATTATTCCAACTATTCCAATGCACTCCTGGCTCATCTTCCACATTCTACTCCCTGCAAACTTGAGAGCGTCCGAAACCCTGCTGCTTATGCCTTAAGTCGCACCAAGTCCAATTCACCTATCACCTCTGTGCTCAGCTGACTTCCGTTGGCTCCCAGTCGAGCATAACATTTTCATCCTTGTTTTCAAATCACGCTATGGCCTTGCCCATCTTTATCTTTGTAACTTCCTCCTGGCCCAGAACCCTCTAAAGTATCTATGCTCCTCTAATTCTGGCCTCTAGCGAATCACTGATATGAATATCTCCATCATTGGTGGCCGTGCCCTTCAGTTGCCAAGGCCCTAAGTTCTAGGGGACCCTCCCTACATCCCCCCACCCCCCTGCCGCTGCCCTGTATAGCTCCTTTAAAGCACTCCATAAAACTTATCTACTTGATGAATCTTTTAATCATCTGACCTATTACCTCCATTTATGGCTCAGTGTCAAATTTGTTTTATAATGCTCCAGTGACGTGCCCTGGGACGTTTTATTATGTTAAAGGTGCCATTTAAATATAAGTTGTTGTCAGATGTGCTGGTGGCATTGTGGTAGTCTATAGCTTTTCCACAACCTCACAATACGATAAAGTTCTTAGTTTGACATCCCAGAGGAGGAACATACAGATGGTAACACCTGAAGACTGGAGGAGGAAGCAGGCAAGTAAACAGCCACAATGACTAGAGAGGTGCAGCTTATTTAGGGTTTCTTTACTAAAGCACAAAGACCTGCTTGTCAATGCACTCTTTCCTGCATAGCTATATCCCCATGTAGCAGTAAATGGAGAATTCAAACCACCACATTAGCAGTAGTACAAAGCATAACTGTTACAGAAATTACAAAAGAACAACATAAGCCACTCTTCCATTGAGGTAAAAGAGTGCATAGAATATTTAGAAGATCTCTTCATCATGCAAACCCACTACTGAATTTCCCATTTTCCTAAGCACCGTTCTAGTATGGCCTGAGCTCAGGATCTGATCAGGATCTGAGAGGTGGATTGTATCTCAAAAACATCATGAACTTCTTGGGATAGATGTGGTGCTTCAGTCAGGGTTGCTGAATCCTGAGATGAACCCACAGAACAGATTTTGTGCTATATGACAGCTCAGCCATAGCCTCGTTCTGTTGACTGATCTCTATGATTCTGTTGTTCTAAGCAAAAGCAGCCTTATCAATGTGATCTAGAGCTCTCTCATCTGAGCTGGGAGCAGGATGCTGATAGCCCACAAGCAGTTGGACATCAGATCTAATGGACTAATGGAAGTACTAAAATCCCTCAGTCTCTGCGACAAGTGTACCAGATATTCTCTAAGCCATCAGAGATACTTCTCTGGATCCTTTGGAATAGAACAGGCTTCACTCTCTCTGTGTGCTACTCCTGCTGTTCTTCCTTACCTGAATCCTTCCAATCACACCACCAGCCCCCAAATCAGTTGGAAGACATTCACTGACCTGGATGCTTCCATGTTTAAAGTCAAAAATGCAGGTTATTGAAGCTGATGCTCTATCTCTGCTGCTGCAAGTGAGAATGTCCTTAGGCTCTTCTGTCATGTCAACCAACTGCCACACACCTTTTGAGAAGCTGATGTGTATCTCCACATGTGTGTGAGCATCTTTCATTTCTTGGCAGGGCCCCTGAGATCCTCATCTACTTGACTGGTAGATAGATACTGACATTTCCTTGGCATTTTCTCAGCCATATCAGGCTCCAATTCAACATGTATAGCCCTTGGCTTCCTTGTGCTTTGTGACTTACCTACTGACATTCCCTCATCTACATTCTCTTGCTGATCTCCACTGCATCTATCTGGGCTGCTGAGTGAAAGTGAGGAGGGGAGGGGGTTTCTGTGGCAGCTGTCAGATCTGGAGTTTCTTGCTATGCTGCTTCACTTGCTGCCTCTTTGCTTGGTCGTTCTGAAGAGACTGCTTTCTCCTACCACTTTTTGCTATCTCCCTCATCTTATGTTGCAGACGCAGTGTAAGTTCTGTTCAGTATTCTCCTTTGTTTCCGTAATCAGTGCTTTCAATATAATGACTTGGTCATCACAAAGATACCATGGCTTCAGGATTTCCAGATTCTCTGTTTTCTGCAGATGGAGAGGAGTTAACCTACAGGATAATTGTAGCCTCTTCCTTCTGCTAGGTCAGTTGTCTCACGTGTGCTGTTTTGTGACAGTTTCTTCTGCAAGAAGAATTCATAAATATGTAATAACAGCAGCACTCTCAACTTTAACTCAATAGACTGTATAGTGAAATGGACGAAATTTTAAAATATTCAAACATTTATAGGATGTGCATTGCAAGATATGAAGGAATATTAAGTGGAAGTGTCCATGTTGCACACAGTGCATGGAACAATATATGTTCTTTGAACTCCCAAAGGATGCTTAACCTAAACCTTGAGAATGTCAGTGGGCTGCTAGTGCACTTAGTTGGTAGTTCTCTTACCTTTGATATCTTTTGAGGTTATTCAATTTCTCCTTAAGCCTTAGAAGGGTCCTTGATGCTAGAGAGGTGACTGTCTCTGAACCTCCTTACACATAGCATAAATTGTTATATTATGACAGGTACCATTTCCTTCTCTTTCCAGTGATCTGATGAGACCAGGGGTGCATAGGGTATCTGTAAGTCTTGTTCTGATCTCTCTTAAACCTTCCTCCCCCTACCATCTCCTAAATTTTCTGTCTTGCCAGTATGTAACTGCCTTATTGGTGGGTGATTCATACCCTTGTCCTGTCCAACATTGTATAAACGTGTTGACCTCGGGATTTCTGAAATGGTCGGTGTCCTGCAATTCAAGCAATTGGAAGGTCCAAGGAGTAGTGAAGAAGGGCCAACAAATTTCAGCCTCTGAAAGTTGCAATTGGTAACTTTAAATAAACTAAAATAAGTTTAAATGAACATGTTAGAATTTTATTGAGTATTGCACCCTGGCTGCAGTAAAATAAATCAATGCTTCATACTTTCTAACGTCAGTCATTTAACTAAAAGAACATATAATCCAATTGAAAAGCTAAAGGGCTTATTTAATTCAACCAGTTACATACAGATTTTAGTGGCATTTGACATTGTTTTAAAATGGATCCTACTGATGGGAAATCATTGTTATCTAATGTAAATTATCATCCCTCATTAGTATTACTGAGCTTTACGAATTAAGATCCAAACTGGTTTTTGCTTGTTAGATGGCCAATCTGAAAATGTATTAACTTGTGCCCATCTGTCAGTACTGAATGACTGTCCTGCCAGTGTTTCATCAGTAGCTCTGTCAATTTTATTCAAATTAAAAGGAATAACCATTAGTAGAATCAGAGTGCCACTTCTAATTTTACATCAATGTGGATGTGTGAAACGTCTCTCCTTAAATTGAACATCACTATGTAGTATAATAAATTCAGAATCATTAACAAGATACATTTTAGTATGAATGTGTTATACTCCAGAAAGCCATTTGGTGAAGGCTAGAACTGGTGACAATCTTTACAACTTTTAGAGGCATTTATATACAGCGTTATATATTACAAGCATGTACCTCCTAACCAACAATCACAGTTTCTGTCCGTGCCTACCATTGCATAATATTAAACAGAATTAATACACAATTAACAGAATGATGAAATTTGATATGCACTGGAAAGCTGAGTCATTGCCTCAGAACCAATATAAATCTGTGTGTGTGAAAATTTCTACTGCCTGTTATTTACAATGACCACTCATATTCAGGAGGGTCTATCATCCATCACTATTATGGCAAGTTATGCTGTAAATTCAGTAATATACACTCTGTAATTAATCTAGGTTTGCTGTATCAATACGCAGTAATTAATTGTTATATAGTATTTTGCTGCTTAATTCAACATACAAAACCAAAAAAGATAAGTTTGCACTTCAGATCAGTTACCATTTGAAATAGAAATGTTATCACTGGTTCCTTTCATTAAAAGAAAACAAATTAGTCCAGACATTCCTATGAATACAACCTAATTTCGAGCATCATTCAAGCTGGCAGAGCCTGGAAATACCATAAAATGGTTATTTATGACTTATCCAGTCCCACTTTAGGTATCTGCCCAGTACTCTGCTGTCACATATCAGGACGGTGAAACATCCTGCAGTTAAATAGCTATTTGAGTGGTGAGGTGACACTGTGGGAGTGAAATTTAACTCCATTGTAAACAGGCTCCTCTGCCTACCCAGTCAGGCTTGGATGTTATTACAAAGTCAACAAGGAGCTGCGTAAGAGCCTATTTTCAGATCTAAGCAGTGTTATACCCACTTACAGGTGCACTGTAATATTGCACCAGGAGGGCCTTGGGCAGCCAGCCCCAACCCGCCCTCCGGCCCCAAACACAACTCCTGTGATTTACAACTGCAAGCCACGCATTTCTTCAGGCTCAAAATGCATTATTAGTTGATTTTCTCCCCCTGTATGTTACATTTTCATCATTCCCACTTCATGACGTTCAGCAGTGACATGCATGACAATGGACATGCAGCATTGCCAAGTGCGGAGGAAATAGCAAAGTAAATTGAATCATTCAAATACAGACTTAAAGCTTTGCTGAATGGCTATTTCTCCGTTGATTTTGGAGTTGTGCGTTTTAGTTTTTATGCCTTGCTGTTATTTGCTTCTTGTGAAGGTGGATTAATTCTCCCATGATCAACCACTTTTAGACAGGCCAAAAATTGACACTTCTACCACTGCTTCTTGGAAGAAGTAGTAACAGGAGAATGTCAGGCTCATGAGGCCACAGTAAAGGCACATGGCACCTACCTGACATAAACATTACACCTGAGAACATGGTTATGTCACAATTATACAGGAAATCTTATCTAGTATACCTGGCTACCACACAAGACTTGTTAATTCACCAACATACCAATCATTAATATATAATCATCTACAGAACATTCCTTGCACACATTAATTCACAAAGTTCACATTTGTAGCAACTAAAAGCTTCTTCCAAATCTTGAACAGAACAATGTATGCACAACTTCTGTGCAATGATTATTTCAACCAAAAGCACAGTATGTATGTGTGTGTGTAGTCTTTCTTTACAACAAGCTTCTGATTAGTGCTACTATGTGAAGTGTGAACTCTTAGCCATGATCTCCAGATCCTACCAGGTGCATTAGGTGGCTGGCCTAGGTGCCTGTATGTGCCTCCTTGCACCACACGACCTGAGAGAATTGCTATCACACCACTGATGCTGGGCACTATCTCTGCTAGGCTGCTGTACGATAAGCAGACCTAACATTACCAATATGATCAAAGAACAGGCTGACTTCCCGGCCTCTGCCATGGGCCTCTCTCAATTTCATTGAAGTTGCCATACGTTCCAGGGTTGACTGCAGAATTGTGAAGTAATCTAAAAACAGATGTCAGTCATGAACTTTTCCTCTTGATCTATAATCTGCTGCACAGCCAATACCTACCCAGACACATCATAAGGGTTTCATGATGAGGTTCATTGATGGTTAAAGCATTGTGCAATAGACAGAGAAGCAGAATTCCACCACTTACCTTCAGTTTGCACATATCCTCCTACTTTGCTATCCCTATCACCTTCTATGGCATTCTCTTCATTGGATTGAGAGATTATGGCCAGGATCTTTAGGTCGGTGAGCAGGGGGCTGGACCCGCTCGCCGACGCGTAAAGTGACACGTAATGACGTTGGGCAGAACTCCCAATGTCACCCCGCGTCAATTCAATTTTCAGGTCAGCGGGGGCGCAGCCGAATCAGCTGTGTGCCTGCCAACCTGTCAACGGCCTATTGAGGCCATTGAAAAAGTAATTGACTTAATTAATGGATCTGCCCGTTGAACCTTAAGGTTGGCGGGCAGGCTGGGAGCCCTGGCGGGCTTCAGAAAAAGCGTGAAACCTCATCCACAGGCGGGATGAGGTTTCATGAAGGTTTTTTAAAATTTAATAAAGGTTAAGGTTAAAGTGATGGACATGTCCCAACTTATGTGACAGCGTCACATGAAGGGACATGTCAGGGAAATTTTGCTTCTGCCACTTGACCATTTTTAAATTTGGCGCCAATCTCCCTGAGGCAGCACTTAACCTCAGAGAGATGAGTGCGTTCTTTCGTGTGCATGCATGAAAGAGCGCACTCCCAGCTGAGGGAATCCCCCCTGCTCACACGGGAGTGCGTAATGCTTCCTGGCGGATATCAATTAATTGGCCCGCCCATGTAAAATGGTGCCCCCCCCCCACCCCCGATCGAGGGCACCGATTGGAAGCGCGCCTGCTTGCACCCGCTCCTGCACTTTCCCTCCGATGGGGGGGAAAATTCTTCCCCATAACCTTTGGATCCTGTCATTTCCCTCACGTCTGTATCTGAAGCACCTTATGCTATTTTCTACATTAACAGCAAGCTGTTCTGTCATTGCCAATCTTTCCTTGCTGTTAAACGATGTCTTCTCCTTTAAGAATGAATGCAGAGAGTGGGAATAATTTTTTATTCTATGACATGCAGTAAAAGGCAGGTATCAGAATAAATACTAAAATGGGTGAGATAACAGCTGTATGCAATAAATAACTATATTTCAAGAGGGGCATTTGTGGGATGAATTTATGTAAGGATATGAGTGATGGAATGCTCCCAGCTGAAAGCATCTAGTGAAAGCTGGGGTTTAAGATGCACATGCTACCTTATGGCTCTTGATGGTAAACTGCTCAAGCACTTTAACAGCAGGAGAGGCATTTTGCAAGTGGCACATGAGTTTAGTACAATGCATTCTTGGAAGATGTGACTGCTTTCCTTTATTTCCTTTTAAGCTTATTAAATTGGTGAAATTAACTAGCAATGCACCAAACGGTGGAATTGGCGTTAACTGCCCTGGCCAGCCCCTTCTATTTATTTACTGCAGGTAAATACTGCAGGTAAATAAATAGAAGGGGCTTCATTTGGTTACTTAATCATTAACCTCCATAATTAAAAGATTCTGTGTCCTGCACTAATTTTTTTCTGACATTTTTATTTGGAAAAATGTCTTAGCATGCAAGGCTGTGCTTATTAGCCCCATAGACTGTTGCAGCCATTAAGTTACTTCATCAACATACTATTTTTCACACTAAATGTGAAAATTTCAGTCAGAGCATTTATAAGATCTGAAGCTCATCCATACTAATGAATAAGATGAATACACAAAATACAGAAGGGGTTGTACCTTTGTGCTCAGTAAGCTCTTGCTGATGTTAATGTGACTCTCATTTTACAATACCCACATTAAAGTCAAAAATATGCACATAAATTGACTGAAAACAGTAAGCATTATAATTACTGAAATAATTGTAAAAATACTAACCTGTCATCCTAGACAGATAGATGTAGAAGTTTTACTCATTACAGAATTAAGCTCATTCATACATAAGTTAATATAATTAGTGTTAATGAGAATAATTAGCTTTTAGTGCTTATCCTTTTTTTAACCAAATTGCTGAGTATCTCAGTCATAAATCAAATTAAATGATGAAATATTCTTTGTGCATCATTAATCATTACATTTTCACATTTAAAATAAAGAAAAACTTGCATTTATAGTAATTTTAACTAATTATGTGACAATTTTTTCACATGCGAAGGATAGATTACTTTTTTGAAATCAAAAATTTAGTGCTACTTTCTCTGAGTTAAACTTTGTTCCCTTCATGTTTGAATTGTGAGCAGTGAATATGGTATGCTAAATCGAAAAAAGTACATGTAAATCAGTGCTTCACTTGGAAGGAGTGTATGGGGCCTTGGAAGGTGAGTGGAGAGGAGGTAAAATGGCAGATGTTACATCTGCAGCACTTGCATAGAAAGGTGACGGGGATTGGGTGTTGAGGATGATTGAGGAGTGGACCAGGGTGCCACGGAGGGAATGGTTAGCTTTGGAATGCTGACAGGGGAGGGGAAGATGTGTTTGGTGGTGGCATCATGCTGGAGTTTGTGGCATTGCCCGAGGATGACCCATTGAATATGGAGGCCCATGGAGTGAAAAGTGAGGACAAGGGGAACTCTATTGGTTTTGGGAGGGTGGTGAAGAGGTTAGAGCCAAAGTGCAGGAAATGGGTCGGACATGGTTGTGGGTCCTGTCAGCCATGGTGGAAGAGAATATTGAGTTGAGGAAAGAGGAAGACTTATCAGAAGTACTGGTATGGAACTGTATTATCAGTACAGATGTAATGGAGGTGGAGACGGAGAAACGGGAAAGGGAATAGGATCTTTACATGAAGCACGATTTGAGTGACAAACTTACGGAACTTACTAACTTACTAGCAATTCCATTTCCATTTTGAAATGCCATTTTAACACACCATCCACATTCATGCCCACATGTCCGTCCTTGGCCTGCTGCAATGTTCCAGTGAAGCCCAACACAAACTGGAGGAACAGCACCTCAGGTTCCGTTTCGGCACTTTACAGCCTTCCGGACTTAACATCGAGTTCAACAACTTTGGATCATGAACTCTCTCCTCCATCCTCACCCTGTTTTTATCCCCTTTTTTCAATATTAATTTTAATTTTTTAATTTTTATTTTTTATCCATTTATTTCTAGTTTTATTTATTTTCATTTTTATTCATTGTTTTATCTCCACCTTTTATCCTATTTTTGATCTTTTTTCCCACCGTTGTCCCCTCCCGCCACCCCACCCCCACAAGGACCATCTGTCACTTGTTCTTGTTGTTCTTTCCAGAGTGCTTACTCTTGTCCTGCTATTATCACATTCTGCTTTCTTACTTTAATGCCACCATCATCACCTCTTTTAGCCAGCACCACTACCATTAACATCCCTTTGTCCTTTTGTTAATGACATCTTTGTCAATTTCTCCTTTGCCCCCACCTATCATAGGTCTTCTACCCAGCTTCACCTGTTCCACACCCTTAAACAGTATAAATTTCATCACATTTTTACTTCTCTTTAGCTCTGAAGAAGAATCACAGGGACTCGAAACATTAACTCTGCCTTTCTCTCCACAGGTGCTGTTAGACCTGCTGAGTTTTTCCAACATTTTCTGTTTTTGATGTTAAACAGTTCACCACCTTATTACAACTGGCCAGTTGTATTTATGCACATTATGGTGAGCACAATTTTATAAACGTGTATGCAGCATGTGACATCTGCAGAGAATATGCTCCTGGGAGAGGGGGCTGCCGGTTTGAGTGACAAATGTACGGAACTTACTCGCGAATTCCTACATGGGGAGGTGTCAGTGACACCACCCATTGGCTTCTCCTGATGGTGACAATGTGAGCCTCAGACGATTTTAGTTCCTGGGCCTCATTTCAATATGATTGATAGGCTGTCCACCTGATCACAACGACAAAACTGCCCATCTTTAAGTGTAATTTTTGTTGACTCATCTAATGCCTATTTAAATCAGGAATGTGCCCCCTAAAGCGTTGCTGCATTTCACTGAAGCCTGATTCAGTTCTCATACTGCTGTAAATCTGAAATAAAAAAGGCCATCAGACTACAGCCAGGTTTTCTGCTGTTTCTTGGAAGTCCTTACGGAAAAGTCACAGCAATGAGGGATTAGTTTCTTATGTTCTTCTTGTTCCCTAGTGCTTGCAAGAATGACTCTAAGGCCACTATTCACTAGCTCGAGACAGGTGAATAGACAGATCACAATATTATTGAAACTTACAGTACAGAAGGAGTTCATTAAGCCTGTTATGCCTGCATGTTCATTGAAGGATCTTTTGTGCATAAGTCCAAATCCCCGCTATTGTCCATAACCTTGTAAGTTCCTCATCCTCAAGTATCTATCCAATTCCCTTTTAAAGCTATTTATGGCATCATTTTCACCACCTTTTCAAGTAGAGCGTTCCAAATCTTGACAATTCTATAAGCGAAAAGATTCCCCCTTATCTCCCCTCTAGATAGTTTTCCAGTGATTTTGAATCCATGGTGCTGGATCTAATTGGCCATGGCTGTGGCTCTGTCTAACAGCTAGAGAGCCATAGTAATCCCACTGTAACCATTTCCAGGAACCACGAATGGAATAAGTCCCAGTCAGGCACTTACCTGCTAGCCATCGGTGTTCCTGGAGCCTTCAGGATGAGGATCTTGCTTTCAAGAGCTGGTGGACAATCAGAGTGCTGGCAGCTCTTCAGACCCAATACTGCCAACAGAAGCCATGGTCCCTGCTAGGACTGCAGGAGACCTGGAACCAGGATCAGCCAGGGACTCCCCGAAGGAGAGGTAATTGGGGCAGTCTCATGGAAGCTAGTCAGGCAGGCCCTGGCATGGGGGATGGGCCAATGTGGAGGGCATGGTGGGGGCAGCCCTTGCCACCAGTGGGACACTCTGTGTGGCACAGGGTGCCCAAGCAGGAGGGCTCCTTCCCCCCGTCCAGCCCATAGCCAAATTGCCAGGGTATACCTGGGGACCAGCCCACATGGGCATTTCTCTGCCCCCTCCACTGCTGGGAGAATACTAGCAGTGGTGGGATGATGTCCTTAAGTACTGGCCAATCAATAGTCACTTAAGGACCTCAATTGGCATTGGGTGCAGGAAGACCGACTTCGACCTACCCTTTAATAGCTTAAGCAGGGGTAGTCAGGAAGACAATGTCCTCTTTACTTGTGCCTTCCCACCTGATTAAATATGCCACCCACCCCCAGCCCCCACTATCTCGCCTCACACCTCCCAGCCTGCTTCTGGGGGTATTAACTTCTACCTAAGATGTCTCGCCAGAGGAAATTTTTTTTCCTATTTCATCAATGAAAAACTCACATCATCTTGAAAACCTCCTTTAGGTCACCTCTTACCCTTTTCTGTCCTTATAACTGAAGTCCCTTATCTGAGGTAACATCCTCTCCTGTGTTCTTCCTAATCCCTTTACATTGTTCCTGAAGAATGCTGGTCAGAATCATCCACAGTACTCCAGCTGAGGCCTAACCCGTGATTTATAAAGTTTGAGCATGGTCTTTTTGATTTTGTATTCTATTCCTCTAATTATACACCCAAGAAACCTTATGGTTTTTAACCACCTTATCAACCGTCTTGCCACTTTTAGTGATATCCTGAGAGAGGCCCATCATGTTCTGCTCCCATCACACCACTGTCATTCCTGTGGGGCCAGGTCTCATCACTTCCAGTAGTCTGCAGCCAGGAGAGTGAACTGCAGAGAACAGAAATCCCTTAGCTGGTATAGATGGACACCAAGGTCTCTCTGTTCATATACAGTTTTCAAAATTGTGCCAGATGTGCCATTTATAGTTTACTGTCTTGACATATTAGCCCTCCCAAAGTGTGTCATTTCACACTTCTCTGCATTGAACTCCACAAGCCGTACTTCTGTCTGAAATTGAGGGCGTCATCATGAAAAGAAAATTGCTGGCTTCACGCAAGCAATTAGACCAGATATGGAAGGCCTGAGAAGAAATTTCAGTATTATGGTTAAAGTATGGTGGAGTCACTATTTAGCCTAGGTAGTGTAATCTCCTATTTATCAGCACCTTGCACTCTATCTTGGGTAATTTGACTGCATCGACGGGCACTGCAACATCGCCTGAACAAAGGGAGACTGTGTCACTGGCTTTGTAGCTTTGTTGGAAGCACCACCAACTGTCATGAAGACTCAGAGTTCAAATGTGCTTCACTTTGGAGAGATTGAGAGAGCAAATAGTTAAGGGATTTCTGTTCTCTGCAGTTCACTCTGCTGACTGCAGACTACTGGAAGTGATGAGACCGAGCCCCACAGGAATGGCAGCGGCGTGATGGGAGCAGAACATGATGGCCTAACTCAGGATATCAGAACATAAGCTCCTTTGTCATCCCCCCCCCCCCCCCATTAATATCACCATGATGCCAGCAAATCACCTGGTCTGATTGCCCCAGCAGCAGCCCAGATGCAGCATTCTGCAGTCAGGCATACACAGGCTCACGCACCCAAACACCACTGCCCACGAGCATCTCCAGCAGCATTCCCTCTAAACTGTGCAGGTACAGCAAACTTGAATGCACCATGCAGGGAACGAACAGGCCTCACACAAGCAACATTATCTTTCAGATGTGTGCTGCTTGGCCATGCGTCAATATTAAAGGCACCATGAAGTACAACAGGCAGAATAAACAGAAGTTAGAGGAAGCATTGATCATACGGGTCCTTACATGTACAACGGCAGCCCTCCACTACTTTGTTGAGGCTATTGGGGGAGCACCTCGTTGGAATAGTAGAGTTAAGAAACCTTGTTATAAAAAAGGCATGTTTCACAGCAGCTTTGGATTCCGCATTGTTAGCCTGCCTTTGCTATAGAAGTTGGCTGAATGGTTTTAATGCTCTTTAATGATGGATTAAGGGAGTTTGGAAGGATGTGACAATGGCTGTTAATTCAGAGAGGCTTTGTGCAAGTTTTCAGAACAGGGAATTAGCAGTTTATTGGAATTGCTGAGCCATTAAATCTTCTTGTTGCAAAGTGTTAAGTGACCTCCCTTCTGCTGTTTCATCACCCTCTACTTGGTCTTTATCCTCTGGTGAGGAGTGCTGAGGCTGCTGCTGTGTCTTTTCAAAGTGCAGGCCTCTATTCATGGTGATAGTGTGAATCATGCAGCTGAGAGCCGTGACATTTTGTAGGGAGTCACCAGACCTGTCAGGACACCTAAATCTGTGCTTCATCCCTATGGTGTGTTCAAGAATCATCCTGGTGGTCACCAGCTTTGATTATACCTATATTGCTCAGGCCTGGTGGGGTTGTGGAGGTGTGCCATGCATGTCTTTGGGGAGACATCCTGACATATATGAAGGGACAAATATTGTGAGTGATGGCTGACTACCACATGGTAAAGGTGATATCTGGCTGAACACCTTGCTCAAACTTGTATAATTTGTCTCTATGATCACAGATAAATTGAGCATTAGTGAAGTGGTGGTCGTTACTATTCCCTTATGCTGTTGGTTCGTATTCTGATGCAGTCAGTGACCTCCTCGACACAAGAGTAGTCAACCACTGCTGCAGATTCCCAAGATTTGTCCTGTTGATTGCTTAGAAAATTCATGATCTGATTGGGCAGAGACAACATTGATTCATGAAAGTGAAACCATCTTTGACAAACCTGTTGGAGGTTTATGAGGATGTTACTAGCGGAGGAACCAGTGTATGTGATGCATTTGCATTTTCAGAGCGCTTTTAATAAGGTTCCACACAGGAGGTTAGTAAACAAATTAGAGGGCATGGGATTCGAACATTTGAATTAGGAGCAGGAGCTGGCCTCTCAGCCCCTTAAGCTTGCTCCATCATTTAATAAGATCATGGCTGATCTGATTGAAACCTCAACTTCACATTCCCACCTACTCCCAAAACCTTTCACTCCCTTGCTTATCAATAATCTATCTACACCTGCCTTAAAAATATTCAAAGACCCTAGCCAGAGATTTTCGCCCCCATTGGTGCTGGGCATCATGGCAGGCATGGGCAGACAATATGGTGGGAAGGCCAAAAATCGGTTTCACATCGTCATGAAACCAGTGTGTAATCGTCTGGTCCACCTGTCAATAACGGGCCGTGTATCCCACTTGTGCATGTCAGGAGTGTCATTTTAATACATCTGCATCCCCCCACACTAGGTCATCCGGGCACTATGCCGATATGTTTCACACCTGTATACAAGCAAATTGTACCTGGCAGGCTGCACGTCGTTTGGGACTTTTGAGGTTTACATGCCTACCTTGCTTTGGGCAGCACTCATAGTCATCAGTGCCAGGCTTCACAGACAGTGCCACATCACTTTCAGTGGGGGCTCACAGGTAGGTCTCTACCTACCAGATCAGCCATAAGGCGAGGGTGACTTTTCAATTGCTGCAGGGTTAGGGCTTGCTTGGGGAAGGGACAGAAGTGGCCCCAGGCAATGGAAGACGCTGCAGGGCAAAGGATGTACTGAGAAAGGGGGGTTATCCCAGGATGTATGTGGGGGCACAAGTTGATCTGTGCAAGTAGCGTGTGTGTGTGTGTGTGTGTGTGTTTGTGTGTGCACATGTGCGTTTAGAGTGATGAGACGGCTGCCTTACCCTGGCAGCACAGATGAGATCATTCACTCACTTTCTGCACTGGCTGGCTGACCACTTCTGTGCAGCATTGATCACCCCTACCACCGCCTGCCAAGGTGGAGCTGTGACACTAATGGGCCTCCTGCAGCCAGAACTTTTTCCTACCTGCTACTGCACTTAGTACAAATTTGGGACAATTCCACCTTCTGCTTCCACCGCCTTTTTAAAAATTCATTCATGGGATATGGGTGTCGCTGGCTGGGCCAGCATTTATTTCCGTCTCTAATTGCACTTCAGAAGGTGGTGGTGAGCTGCCTTCTTGAACTGCTGCAGTCCATGTAGTATAGGGATACCCACAGATGTGCCAGGATTTTAACCCAGCAACAGGAAAGGAACAGCGATATATTTCCAAGTCAGGATGGTGAATGACTTGGAGGGGAACTTGCAGGTGGTGGTGTTCCCATCTATCTGCTGCCCTTGTTCTTTTAGATGGTAGAGGTCGTGGGTTTGGAAGGTGCTCTCTAAGGAGGTCTGGCAAGTTCCTGTAGTGCATCTTGTAGATGGTACACATTACTGCTACTATGCATTGGTGGTGGAGGGAGTGAATGTTTGTGGATGTGGTGCCAATCAGGGGGGCTGCTTTGTACTGAATGGTGTCAAGCTATTTGAGTGTTGTTAGAGCTGCACTCATCCAGGCAAGTGGAGAGTATTCCATCACACTCCTTGTAGATGATGGACAGGTTTTGGGGAGTCAGGAGGTGAGTTACTAACCGCAGGATTCCTAGCCTCTGACCTGCTCTCTTAGCCACAGTATTTATATGGCTAGTTCAGTTCAGTTCCTGGTCAACGTTAACCCCCGGGGTGTTGTTAGTGGGAGATTCAGCAATGGTAATGCTATTGAATATCAAGGGGCGATTTTCAGATTTTCTCTTGTTGGAGATGGTCATTGCCCTGGCACTTGGGTAGTGTGAATGTTACTTGCCACTTGTCCTGCCCAAGCCTGGAAATTGTCCAGGTCTTGTTGTATTCCTCAGTCATGAATGGTGCTGAAAATTGTGTAATTATCAGCGAACATCCGCACTTTTGAGCTTAGAATGGAAGGAAGGTCATTGATGAAGCAGGTGAAGATGGTTGGGCCTGGGACACTACCCTGAGGAACTCGTGCAGTGCTGTCCTAGGACTGAGATGATTGACCTCCAACCACCACAACCTTGATGCCACACTCTGTCAAATGCTGCCTTGAATTCAAGGGCAGTCACTCTCACCTCACCTCTGGAGTTCAGCTCTTTTATCCATGTTTGAACCAAAGCTGTAATGAGGCCAGGAGCTGAGTGTGGAACCCAAACAGCATCAGTTAGCAGGTTATTGCCAAGCAAGTTCTGCTTGATAGCATCTCCAACAATTTGTTCAGTGCCACTTCCCTGGTGATTGTAATTTTCTTGAGTTCCTCCGTCTCTTCCATTTCCTGATTTACAGCTATTTCTGGGATGTTACATGTATCCTCAATATTGAAGTCCGATGCAAAATACCTGTTCAATTCATCTGCCATCTCTTTATTTTCCATTATTAATTCCTCAGACTCACTTTTTATAGGACCAGCACTCACTTTGTTAATTCTTTTCTTTTTTAGATAACTATAGAAACTATCTGTCTTTATATTTCTAGCTAGCTTTCTCTCATACTGTAATTTTTCCTTCCTTATCAATCTTTTAGTCATTCTTTGCCGATTTTTATATTCTGTTCAATCTTTTGACCTGCCACCCATCTTTTCACAGTTATATGTTTTCTCTTTAAATTTGACACTATCTTTAACTTTTTTAGTTAACCACGGATGGTGGGTCCTTTCCTTTTAATTTTTCTTTCTCATTAGAATGTATCAATTCTATGTATTCTGAAATATCCTCTTCACTGTTTGCCACTGCATCTCTATGAACCTACTCCTTAACTGAGTTTGCCAGTTCACTTTAATTAATTCTGGTTTCATGCCCTCATAATTGCCCTTATTTAAGTTTAAAATACTAGTCTTATACCCCTTCATCTCTCTTTCAAACTGAACGTAAAAGTCAATCATATTATGATTGCTGCGGCCTAGGGGCACATTCACTATGAGGTCATTAACTAAAATTATCTCATTGCACAATACCAGGTCTATTATAACCTGCCCTCAGGTTGGCTCCAGGATGTGCTGTTCTAAGAAACTATCCCGAAAACATTCTTTGAGTTCCTGATCTAAGCTACCTTTGCCAATCTGATTTTTCCAGTCTATATATAGATTAAAATCCCCTATGATAGTGGGTAATGTTTTGGCATGGACTGAGGATTGGTTGATGGACAGAAAACAGAGCGTATGAACAAATGGGTCATTCTCAGGTTGTCAGGCTGTAACTAATGAGGTACCACAGGGATCAGTACTTGGGCCCCAGCGGTTCACAATCCATATCAATGATTTGGATGTGGGGACTAAATATAACATTTTCAAGTTTGCACATGACACAAAACTAGGTGGGAATGTGTTTATGAGGAAGATGCAAAGAGGCTTCAGAGGGATTTGGACATGCTTAGTGAGTGGGCAAGAACATGGTAGATGGATATAATGTGGATAATTATGAGGGAGGAAGAACAGAGGCCCAGAATATTTCTTAAATAATGGGAAATTGAGAAGTGTTGATGCCCAAAGGGACATGGGTATCCTTGTTCACAAGTCACTGAAAGCTAACTTGTAGGCAGCAAGAAATTAGGAATGCAAATGGTACATCTTGCTTCAATTGTATAGAACCTTGGTGAGATCACGCCTGGAGAATTGCGTACTGTTTTGGCCTCCTTACCTAAGGAAGGGTAAACTTGCCAGCAGTGGAAGGAGTGCAGCGGAGGCTCACCTGACCGATTCCTGGGATGGCAGGGCTGTCCTACAACGAGATTGAGGAGACTGGGCCTGTATTCTCTGGAGTTTAAAAGGATGTGGAGTGATCGCATTGAAAGTTACAAAATTCTTAAAGGGCTAGAGATAGAGTAGATGCAGAAAGGATGTTTTCCCTGACTGGGGCAGTCTAGAATCAGGGGACATGTTCTCAGAATAAAGGATAGACCATTTTGGTCCGAGATGAGGAGAAATTTCATCACTCAGAGGGTGGTGAATCTTTGGAATTCTGTACCCCAGAGGGCTGTGGAAGCTCAGTCATTGAGTAAGTTCAAGACAGAGATTGGTAGATTTTTAAATACTAATGGCATCAATGGATATGGAGATAGCATGAGAAAATGGTGTTGAGGTAGATGATCAGTCATGATCTAGTTGTATGGAGGAGCAGGCTCGAGGGGAGGAATGGCCTACTCCTGCTCCTATGTTCCTAAGCTTATTTCAAATATTCACTGTAAACTTTGAGATGTATGGCATATCCCAGTTACAGTCTGGAAGGAGCTATGGCAGAGCAGTTGAGAGCTGTGGTGACTTTGGCTGGTATTTGTAAAGTGAAACCCCCAGTCTAGCAGATGGCAGGTCCAGTTGCAGAATTTTACAGAAGTCTTCAATAACCCGCCTGGTGATTCGCAGCCTCCAGGTGCAGTTTGAGTAGATCCAAGAAAGTCGTTCTTGGCCTGTTTGATATGGCCTCCTAATAGGCACAGCTGCTCATTATTGAGGCTGCAGCTGCTGCTACTCCCCTTCCTGCAACTGTTCCTCCATCCAAATGAAACTGGCAGTAACAGGCATATTTGGCAGCTGGAAACTCTTCAGGCAATCCATGTACCACAATTCCACAAAGATGCTCTAATCCGTTTAGCTGCACCTGAGATTAGGGTTAACCCTGCTGGAATGGCCGGGAGTCTATCACATTTGGCATCAATCACCCAATGGTCATTAAAAGCAATCCAGGAGATTTTAAAACAATATTTTAAGTGACTGATGCTCAGAATTTGTACCAAGTCTCTGGCCAGTCATCATTCATTGAAAACAATGATCTGATTGTGCTCGCAGTACAATGACACAAAACGTAAACTGATGCACACACATACTGCACTCTCAAACGTCTCTGCGCTGCCTGTCCTCCTGTCGGCACTGAGCCTCAACCTTGAGGAGAGAAGGACGTAAAACTAGGAGTGAGCAGTGCTCCTAAACTAATAGTATTGCTAAGTCTCTGACTGGTTTCTCCAATGGGTGTCCTGGTTTTAACAATGTGAAAAAAACACCCAAAAGGTTAAACTGGATTCATTGAAGAGGAAAGTTTACAGTATTTGTCACCAGTTTCTGTTTGTTTCTAACTCTGTGTGTGGACATGGGGGCTCCTCAGTCATTGATCCCCTGCAGTCCACCAAGGCCACTCGGCTCCTGACCTCATTACAGCATTGGTTCAAACATGGACAAATGAGCTGAACTCCCGATGTGACGTGAGAAAGACTGCCCTTGATATCAAGGCCACATTAGACTAAGTGTGGCATCAAGGAGCCCTAGCAAAACTGGGGTCAATGGAAATCAGGGGGAAAACTCTCCACTGGTTGGAGTCATACCTAGCACAAAGGAAGATGGTTGTGATTGTTGGAGGTTAGTCATCTCAGCTCCAGCATATTACTGCAGGAGTTCCTCAAGGGAGTGTCCTAGGCCCAACCATTTCAGCTGCTTCATCAATGATCTCCCATCCATCATAAGGTCAGAAGTGGGGATGTTCACTGATGATTGCAATGTGTTCAGCACCATTCACGACTCCTCAGATACTGAAGCAGTGCATGTCCAAATGCAGCAAGGCCTGGACAATATATAGGCTTGGGCTGAACAAGTGTGGCATAAATGTTGTTTGCCACAAGTGCCAGGCAATGACCATCTCCAACAAGAGAAAATCTAACCGTTGTCCTTTGACATTCAATGGCATGACCATTGCTGAATTCCCCACTGTCAACATCTTTGGAGTTACCATTGACCAGAAAATAAACTGGGCCAGTCATAAAAATACTGAAGCTACAAGAACAGGTCAGACATTGGGAATCCTGCAGCTAGTAACTTACCTCCTGACTTCCCAAAGCCTGTCCACCATCTACAAGGCACAAGTCAGGAGTGTGCTGGAATACTCTCCAATTTCCTGGATGAGTGCAGCTCCAACAACACTCAAGAAGCTTGACACCATCCAGGACAAAACAGCCCACTTGATTGGCACCTCATCCACAAACATTCACTCCCTCCACCATTGATGCACAGTAGCAGCAGTGTGTACCATCTACAAGATGCACTACAGGAACTCACCAAACCTCCTTAGACAGCACCTTCCAAACTCATGACCATTACCATCTAGAACGACAAGGGTAGCAGATACATGGGAACACCACCACCTGGAAGTTCCTCTCTAAGTCACTCATCATCTTGACTTGGAAATATATCGTTTCTTCACTGTCGCTGGGTCAAAATCCTAGGACTCCCTCCCTAATAGCACTGTGGATGTACCTATATCATCTGTGCTGCAATGTTTCAAGAAGGCAGCCCACCACCATCTCCCCAAAGGCAATTAGAGATGGGCAATAAATGCTGGCCTAGCCAGCAACGCTCACATTCCATGAATGAATAAAAAAAATGTCCCCACAGAGTGGAGCTGGATGTTGAGCTGCGGACAGTGCTGGAAAATTGGTGCTGATTCTGGGACTTTTCTCCCTCCTCCTGCTCACTCCCCACAGCTCTCAGCAATTAAATCAGCCTTTTGGGGCTAGGACTCTCAGTTGATGCAGGTGGTCCAAGGATGGAGGTGGGATAGAAGTTGAACATAGTGGGATTGTTTTTTGGGTTGGGAGAAAGAGACTCAGATTTTAATGGGATTTTGGGCAGAAACCCATTCTACCGACACTGCAATTATACGTTGTTTCCCTGGGAACAGACAGTGCTGGGGGGCATCTTCAACGGTTTCAATGAGTGTCTGTCCCTAGGAAATTAATGTAAACCTGCAGCTCCAGTAGAACGAGTTTCTCCCTCTTTCTCTTTTGGGTAGTAGATGATCCCGGGGAGGAAAATATCGACCTTCTTGGGACTTAAATCTGAGCAGGAATTGGAAGCATTTACTTGTTTTTCAAGGGCTGGATTTTTAGTTCAGCAGGCGCACGTGATTGGTGGGCCTCGGAGTGGCTGGGGAACTGACCACCGACCACGATCGACCCCTGACCACAATCTCATGCTGGCTGGTCAGTTAACAGCCAGCCAGCATGAACCACGCGCTGAAATGCTCAGCGCTTCCGGGGTGGGGTAGGAGGAGGTCAGGAGCTGGGCACGGGGGAGTGCGGAATGAAAGCTCCCTGAAGGCAGAGAGCTGCCTCAGGGAGCTGAAGATTTCAAAAGCAATGAATACAGATTTTAAAATCCAGAAAAAAAATGTCCACACATCAGAATCAGTCACCTGAGCATATAGATGATGAAAATTCTGTCTCAACATTTTTATTTTTAAAATTTAATAATGGAAACCTGATCCCACCCTTGGATGAGGTTTCATTAAAAATGCAAAGTCCACCTGGCAGATTTGCCTATCTGCCAACTGTAAGGTTGGGCAGACTACGAAAAATCGAAGTCAGTTGGAACTTTAGTGGGCTTAATTGCCCTCTTAATTGTCAGCGGGCATGCTTGCGACTTGCGCGCGCACCCACGACCGAAATTTTGCGCGAACACGGGATGACATTGGGATGCTCGCCCGACATCATCTTGTGCTATTTTACATTCGAACAGGTTGGGCACGCCTCTGCACGTTGAGCTAAAAATTCTGCCCAAGTTTCCACTTTAGGATAATATGAATCTCAGGGCAGTTCATTGAAATCCTGCATTATTGTTAGTTTACACAAAGCTGCAGTGATTGGACAATGTTGACTTCTCAAGTCTGCTCTGTATAAAAAAACATATAATTCTCATCTGTACAACCAGACACATTCACAATAGGACTCTTTCCCCAGGGCTTTGTTTTACTCTCTTATACCCTCTTAGAATCCGCTCGCACCGTGCCACCAGCTTTCCATGACATCACTTCCGCTGACATCTCCCAGAATATGTCCAGCCAGAGTTGGGAACCCTAACTGAGTTCAGCTTTTAATACTGCTTTTGTGGCTCAATCCCACTAGGGCACTGGGCAGGACTTTCGCAATTTACTATAAAAATTGAATCATAGGACCCTGACTTACATGTGAAATGTAATGGGTTGAAACTGCCCCCTAAAGGTCTGAGCCTAGATTTTGAAACTAAAATGCAGGAGATTAAGTCATAGGAACATAAGTCCTGTGATTGGAAGTTGGCTGGAGAATGAAGCACGCCTTAAACAAGTAAGGCAGTCTACAATGGACATTGCATGTTCTTCCAAATATATGTTTCTGAATTTTTGAGGAGAGAAGTGAAGTTAAATTAAGTAAGTGGAATTATTAATCTATATGTTCACTTGTTCGTAAAGTAAAGCAGTTTAATAATTTGTAGCAGGTCTTATTTCCTCAAATATTTTTTAATCCATCCACAAAAAGATTTAATATGTGACCTTGAGGCTATAAGGGAAAGATATCATCCATCCTGTGGAGTGGGAGGAGGAGTTGGGGGAGATCCTACCATCACACACGTGGATTAGGCAAACATATCATTTGCTGACCTATTCTGAACGTAAAATAATGAGGTTATTTCTAGGAGTGACCATCACTACTATACCTGAGAAAATATTATGACAGGCATGAAACTTGTAATAATATCCATTTGTCTGATTCAGTGCAACCTTACTGATTTCAACACAACAGAAACAGATTGGTTTCAATAGGCCGCCTTCAGCAGAAACTTACTGGTTTCAATAAAGAAGGAGCAATTTGAACAAAAGTATTGGTTTCATTTTAATTATGATTTTAGTAACCAAGTAACTAAGTAAATATATTTGTACTTCAACTGGTTTTGGTTTCTTTGGTTTCTATGAAAACGCCTGTTCTTGGATAATGAAAGTCTGCTTTCCATAAACATGCATTGGCTTGAATGAACTTGTATTAGTTTGAGGAAGAATGTATGGCATGAATAGAAGTCTCTCTTAACAAATAAAAGATAAATAGGTTTACATACTTTACTGTGGAAACATATAATAGTTCAAGACAATTTCTTTAAGGAGCACATTGGGTCTGATATAAAGAACTTTATGTTTATGTATTAATGACTGAGTGAAAAGGAGTAATTTCTTTTTAATATGAATTTCTTGTCCTGAGTTACCTATTGTCTTAAACTGTTGTCCCTCAGGTGAACATCTCAAACGTTTTGAAGCCGTAAATTTATTTTACAATGGTTGTACGTTACTTTTCATACATTTTATAATATCTTCTCTTGAGCTTTGAGGCTCCTACCTGTACCGCTACAGAGTGCTGACAGGTATTTGAATGAAGCAAAGTATTTTTTTAATCAGTACACCTCCAACCTTTGTTTTTGCTTCCCACAAAGATGGCAGTACACATTAGCACAAGTTGGGACAAGGAGTGCATCTCTTGTCTATTTTTCAATCTGAATAATAGAATGTAAATGCAAAGTCATGAGGATGGGTCACTGTAAAAACAAAATAGTTGTTCCACTTGGTAATAAATGTAGAAGTGGTGTGATAAAATCAGCAGGAATCTAATACATGATCTGAAACCTGTTTCCATCAGATTTGCAATTAGATACTAAGCGTAAAGTTTTGCATTTGCAAACAGGGCAAGAAGACTTTACTAACATATATATAATATGGCATTGAATTCAGTTTACTCTTTGAAGCTATAGTTTTGCCTTGAATTTTTATTTTGTGTCTAGAAATTATATTTACTCCTTAGGAAACTTTAACATGAGCTTGAATTTTAAGGTCCTGCCGTCAGCGAGCTTTGTAGCAGACGGAAGCCGAAATTTCAGAGAGAAGCCAAAAGTTGGATTCCTGCCGGCAGGACATCAGTTCAGAATTTTCCCCTCACCATTTTCATGGCCGGCTAATGGCAGGTCCGGTTTCCTACTGATCCATGTCGGGAATGCCATTTGCATGCTTTACCATGTCATGAATGCTCATTAAAAACGCTACTCACCGCATCACATTCCCCTTCCCAATCTTGTGCCACGCCTGCAGGAAATTAGACCAGTCTAAATCACATTCGGAAATGAGTGGTGTGCAGCTGCCCGCCCTCACTTCGCTCGTGACTTCAAGGTGAGTGTAGCATTCAAAGACTACACACAACAACACTGCTCCGGTTCCTCAGCAATGACAGTGTTACACCACACTGGTGGGGGTGTAGGGTTGGTCTGCTCACGGTGAATGCCTCCATACTGCGGGAGCCCAGCACTCTGTGTGCAGTGGCTCTCAGGCAGGGCTGCACTCTGAAACAGAGATCGGCATTGTGACTGAGGAGTGGGGGTTCGGGGGAAGGATGACAGAAACATGAGGGACACTGAGGTATAGTGAGGCTGATGGGGGCGGAGGTTAAGGATGACGGAGTCATGGGGGTCAATTTGGTATGGTGGGGTTTGGAGTGGAAGGATGACAGAAGCGTGAGGGACAATGGGGTATAGTAGGGTTGGAGATGAGGGGAGGGGGGCGATGACAGGCAGAGGGAAACCCAAGGGTGGGGAAGCTGGAGCCCGAGATGGAAGACTAGAATGCAGACACAGAAGTTGGTGGATGGGAATCGAACTGTAGGAATTGGAGAGCTGCACACAGACTCTGGATTAGAAGGGGTGTGGGGATGGGGTTGTTTTAGTGTGGCACAAGAGGGAAAGGCTACACAGAGACTCATGGAGGGGGGCCAGGGGAAGCAAGACTGTGTTGCGATCAGTCATGAGGGAGTAGGAAAGCTCGTTGAAAGGCAGTCATAGCCCCTGATCTGGGGCTGAGAGGTCGGAGTGAGATATTAAAGGCAGTCTTGGGGCTTTCTGCATCTCACAGTCAGGGTGAGAGATTAAAGTCAATTCTGGGTTTTGCATGCCATGCTACAAGGCTGTGCACAGCACACACGTTGTAGTCCTGCTTCAGGGAGCGGCAGAGCCTATGTGCTTAATTGGGATAAGGCACAGCTTGGTGTGCAGGGCATGTCATTGTCTTACTGTTAATGGTGATGGACTTGTCTGGCTTGGTACTGGGCTGCAGATGGGATGGTCATGGTTATGAGAGGCATCTGCAACCTATAAATGGGGGAAACATAATAAAGTGGGGAGTACTTAAAGCTCTCCTGGCCGGGGTGGGGGGTTGTGGGGGGAGGCAGTGATTCTTCTCTGTATGTTACTGTGCACACAGCCTTGAGATGTGGAGGGGTGAAGTCCGCATGAGACATCGGGACATCAACAGTGATGAGTCCAGGTGGGAGGGTTAGAATGTCCACCATAATGACAGTGGGATCCAGGGTTACTGAGGGAGGCTGGAGAATAACCTGCACATAGCGAGGTTCCAGGAAAATTGGATTGACCTGAACACTGATGGAAAGGTTGAGGCTTGCCTCAAAATGGAAAGGTCAGCGGTGAACCCTGTACCCGTGTGCTCTGGGAAGTGAAAGTTGGCACAACAGCTCAAATGCTGCGTCAAAGGATTTGATGTAGTTGTTGTCACCTTAATGAGAAACATTTAGCGGGCACCGAGATGCACGCATGTTTGTAGAGACCATCATGAGAAACAATTACAGCTAATCTTCCAAGGCTGGAGAGCACGCCCAACTCCCTGTTGTCTTGTAAGGAGTAGAGGTCACTAACATATTTTGCAGACTCTTCAGTAACAAGTTGGACACATCTCCCTGACATAACACAAGGGTCGAGTAACTGTCATGACTCAGCTACACATCAAATGAAGGTGAGGCTTAGAAAAGGAGGCAAACACTGAGTGGGAGCATGGCTCACCCTTGCAATAAGAGGACATGTAGATGCATATCCATGCTACTTTCAAATGACGAGACCATTCCATGAACAGCAAATGTATTTACAGAGGTGCATGATAGATACAGTGATTGAACACCCGTGACCTAGAAGTGATGTAAAAGTTTCTGAATTGCCCTGCTTGACTCCCTGAAGAGAAGGGTCTCCTGGAGGAAGGTCAAGCTACCAAGCGCCCTACTTGCTTAGCTACTGATGGATCCCACCTGTAACGCAGGAGTGCAGGTCTGAGTGCAAATCTGACAGAATCTGCTGGACCAAGGTCTCCAAGGCATGTTGGAGCCATGACATCAGAAAGAATACGGACGAGTCCTCGATCCTTTCCTCTAGCCTGTTGACTGCCTCTCGCAACTCTGCCTGATTTTACGCCGCCTTCCATCGAACCTCCAGCATGTTAGAGATGGCCGCTTGCAGAGGCTCATCATCTGACTCGGACTCAGTGAGTACCTGATCTCCAGCAGTCCTCCGAGTGCCAGAGACCTGGGCTGTCACTGCCTCTGACTGTGGGGATGTTCCCCAGATGTCCCTGTGAGGTGTTCCCCAGAATGTGACCCCCAGCTTAATCTACACCTATGACCCACCACGGTGTGTGTCTCTGTGCTGGTGGAGAGTGTAGGTGAAGGCTGTAATGGGTCTTCTTCAAATAGATCCTCATCACCCTCCTCTGAGGTGGCCAGGGGGCTGGGGCTTATGTTGTCTGTTCTGTCTGTCTGGACCTGCTGCTGCCTGTAAGAGAGAGAAGATGGATTTAGTTCATGAACTGGTGGAATACAACATTGCATGTTATTTACTAAGAATGTCTGGATGTGATCACCTCATGGAGGGCTCATCCATACTGGTTTGCTGGGAGAGGCCAATCTTGCCTTCACTACAGGAGCCATCTCTGTCATTCCCTGCCAACTCAGCAACATTCTCCTCAGATTTGGACAACTCCTGGATGTCAGCTGTCCCTCCTCCAGTCTGGGATCTCTTCCTCTTGTTCTGGGCAAGCTTGGTCTGCATGAAGATAAATGAATGAAATGTGATGAAAAGGGATGGAGCAGAGGTTGGGAAGTATGCATGTCTGCTGCGTGTGCTGATCCCTCCCCATTAAGGGCTGAGGATGGAGCTTGTGTAGCATGAGAGTTAAAGTGTTCGTGAGACGATCATTGCTGATGTCTTCCCTGCTAACATTGTGCTAGATCCCTGAATAATGTAACCCTTTGAGTGCATGATGCCATTCTGAGAGTGAAATTGGAATGAGCTGAAGGTTGACTTACCCTGGCAGAGCAGTTGAGATCCATCCTCTTCCTGCACTGGGTGGCGTTTCTTGGGCAGGTGCCCAATTCGTTGACCTCCCTTGCAACCACCTCCAGGCTGGCGAGGTGAGATGGGTGGGCCTCCTGGAGCCATCCCTCAGGCAGAAGACATCCTGGTGCTGGCAGACTCCATGGACGAGGGCCACAAAGGAGTCTTTGCTGAACCTTGGTGCAGCTTTTTTCTTGAGTGAATGTATATGTTTGGGTGCCGTTTAAGTATGGCACCCTGACCTTCGACCCCATTAGGTAACAGTGGGGTGGACAAATCAGCGCCTGCACCGTCATATGATTCAGAGAGACACTCGCTGATGCATAATTAATTAGCTTCCGAGCGTGAAATCAGGCACGAATTCCTGCCATGCCACCCAGCGCTGTGAAACCTGCCTACAACCGCACAATCTCCAAAATGGAAAATTCTGCCCATAATTTGAACAGGCATAATTCGGAAGGTACGTTTATTTGACTAGAATTTGAAGTTTCTCTTTCAAAGCTATATTCTGGGGATAATTTCCAAGGACTCTCCTGATCTGCTGCTATGACTTCAGTCAAAACCAGCAGAAACATTGGCAGAATGGTGTAAGTGACTATCCATTGATGTTTATACTATTTGTCTGGAAATTCCACCAATTTTCCACCAAAGTTATTGGACTCGATCAGGAGAGCCTTGACAGAAATTCCAGACACCTATGTACTAATTAAATGAATACAGGCATAACAAGGGATCATTGGACCAACCCAATTATTAAATATCATAGATTTGCTTGGAGACTTAATGTGATTATTTCTTTTTTTGTCTTCTCCAAAGTCTATATCTGTCCATTCTATCTTGAGTCAAGAACTGATATGATTCTATTATTGTTTAAACTGATTGTATTTAGTCTAAAGCTAAGCTAGGCAGTGCCAAGTCAGGCAGATATTATTGCACTAACTTTCTTTTTCCAATTTCTTTTGACATCCTGTATTGTATTCTTAACAGTTCTTGTTTAGATTCATGCATTTAAAAAAAAACTACCTTCCTTAAATTGTTTACGGCACTGTATTCCCTTCATGTGAATTTTAGTTGTCCTATTTAAGTTAATGGATCCAAGGTTAGGATTGTCAGTGTCAAAAGTAGAACAAAGACTAAAGTGATAGATTGGATAGATTAATAATAAAAAACCAAACGATGAAGAAATATTGGTGAATCTAACGAAGATAAATTGAGTGAAAGCCTCGACAAACAAAGGGACAAAAACAAGTGGAAAATCTGAAAAAAAGGTAATCAATAACATTCAAGAGAAATGTATTCTACCAAAAGCCAAAACATAAAACATAATTATGGGGCATTGTGGACGAATAAAGAACTTAGTGGAGTATTGAAACATATAAGAAGTACTTAGGCACTAAAGGAGAGGGGGGACAAAAGGAAACCTTGAAGAACTTAGGAGAGAAGTAAAAAAAAAACACAAACCGGAAAGCTAAGAGAAAACGAAATTATTAGCAATCATAAAAAGAAATAATAGTGTTCTGTAGATACATAAATAACAAAAGGAAAATTAAAGTAGGGATAAGGCCACCAAAAGAAAAACTTACCAGCGGCCTAGAAATGGACGAAGTATTGAATAACTTGATAGGAAAATATGGAATCCCTGCAATCAGACAGCAGGTCATATTAGACTTGGTATTGTGTAATGTGACAGGATTAATTAATGACCTCAGAGTAAAGGCACTCCTAGGTAGCAGCGGCCACAATGTGATTGAATTTTACATCCAGTTTGAAAGGAAGAAGAGTGACTCTAAGACTAGTACCTATCACTTAAATAAGGGCAACTATGTGGACATGAAAGCTGAGCTAGGCTAGAGGATAGATCAGTAGAGAAGCAGTGGCAGATTTAAGGGGATATTTCAGAATGTTCAGAATAAGTACATTACTATTATAAAGAAAAATTCTAATGGAAGGACCCATCATCCGTCATTAATTAAAGAGGTTAAGGAAAACATCAAACTTAAGGAAAAAGCAAATAACTGCGCAAAGATGAGTGGCAGGACAGATGATTGGTCAGAATATAAAGAATGGCAGAGAATGACAAAAAGGTTAATCAGGAAAAATAAATAAGTATGAGAGGAAGCTAGCTAGAAATGTAAAATACAATTAGCTAGAGATTCTACAGGCATTTAAGAAGGAAAAGAGTAACTAAAGTGAGTGTTGGTCCTCTAGAGAATGACAGTGGGAGTTAATAGTAGATAACAAGGAAATGGCAGAAGAAATGAACAAATATTTTGCTTCTGTCTTCACTATGGAGGATACAAAAAACATTCCAGTAATAACTGTAAATCAGGAGGTGGAAGGAAAGAGGAACTTGGTGAAATTGAAATCACCAGGGAAGCAGTACCGAGCAAACTGATGGAGCTGCGGGCTTACAAGTCTCCAGATCCTGACGGCCTACATCCTAGTGTCTTAAAAGAGGTGGCTAATGAGGTAGTAGAAGCGCTGGTGTTAATTTTCCAAAATTCGCTAGATTCTGGAAAGGATCCATCAGCAAATATAATCCCTCTATTCAAGAAGGGAGGGAGGCAGAAAACAGGAAACTAAAGGCCAATTAGCTTGATGTCTGTCATGGGGAAGGTGTTAGAATAGATTGTTAAGGAGGTTATAGCTGGGCAATTAGAAAAATGCAAGGCAATTTGAAGAGTCAGCTTGGTTTTGTGGAAGGAAAATTATGTTTAACCAACTTATTGGGAGTTTTTTGAAAGAGTAACATGCGCTATGAATAAAGGAGAGCCTGTAGACATACTGTACTTGGATTTCCAGAAGGCATTTGGTAAGGTGCCACATCAAATGTTCTTGCAGAAAATAAAACCTCATGACGTAGGGGGTAACTTATTAGCATGGATAGAAGATTGGCCAGCTGGGAGAAAACTGCATAAATGGATCTTTTTTCGGATTGGCAGGATGTGACAAGTGGAGTCCCACGGGGGGCCTGTGTTGGGGCCTCAACTTTTTACAATTTACATCAATGACTTAGATGAGGGGCACAAAGGCATGGTAGCTAAATTTGCAGATGACACAAAGATAGGTAGGAAAGTATGTTGTGAAGAGGACAAGAGGTTGCAGATGGATATAGATAGGTTGAGTGAGTGTGGGAAAATGTGAATTTGTTCACCTTGGCAGGAAGAATAAAAAAGCTGAGTACTACTTAAATAGAGAACGGCTACAAAATTCTGAGGTGCGGAGGGATCTGGGTGTTCTAGTACGAGTCACAAAAAGTTAGTATGCAGGTACAGCAAGTAATTAAAAAGACTAATGGAATGCTATCTTTTATTAGAAGAGGAATTGAACATAAAAGTAAGGATGTTATGCTTCAGTTATACAGGGCATTGGTGAGGCTGCATCTCGAATACTATGTGCAGTTTTGGCCTCCTTATTTAAGGAAGGATGTAAATGTGTTGGAGGTGATTCAGAGGAGGTTTACTAGATTGATACCTGGAATGAGCGGGTTGTCTTATGAGGAAAGGTTGGACAGACTGTGCTTGTTTCCACTGAAGTTTAAAAGAATGAGTGGTGATTTGGTTGAAGTACACAAGATCTTGAGCAGCCTTGACAAGGTGGACGTGGAAAGGATGTTTCCTCCTGTGGATGAGTCCAGAACTAGGATCACAGTGTTAAAATTAGGGGTCGCCTTTTTAGGACAGAAATGAGGAGAAATTCTTTCTCTCAGAAGGTTGTGCGACTTTGGAACTCTTATCCTCAGAGGGCAGTGGAAGCAGGGTCATTGAATATTTTTAAGGCAGAGGTAGATAGATTCTTGCCAGGCAAGGGAATCAAAGCTTATCGGGGGTAGTTGGGAATGTGGAATTTGAAACTTAAGCAGATCAACCAAGATCTTTTTGAATGGCCGAGCTGGCTCGAGGAGCCGGATGGTCTACTCCTGTTCCTATGTCTTATGTTTCTTATGTTTATGTAAAGGAGAGAATAGAAGAAACTCTAGAAACAAAAAATATAATAATAAATAGTCAGCATGGATTACAAATGGGAATATATTGCTGAACCAATCTTACTGAAATTTTTGAGGAGGTAAGAGAGAGAATAGCCGATGTAATTTATCTGGATTTTCAAAAGGTCTTCATTAAGGTGCTCCAAAATAGGCTAATGAATTTTTCCTAAGGCACAGAGTAAGTAGCATAGAATACAGCTCGAAAGAGTGCTGAACTCAGAATTTCATGAATGATAGAATTCGGCAGAATGAGGGGAAAGGTGAGGCTCTCGTCTTTTGAAAAACAAGGAATAGCCTAAGAGAGGGAGTGAGAGACCTGAGAGCTGAGGTCTCGAGCAGCAAGGCCCTACTGGCGACTGCTTGTTCCTTAAATCTCGACAAGTCCCATCACTTCAAACAGAAAATCAGTCTTTACAAGCATCCTGCTTGGTGGCTAAAACAAAAAAAAGTCTTTTCCTATGCTTTACACAATTGTTTCCCTCTCTGTCTCTGAGACAGTATCTACCACGGGAATAAATGCCTCAAATAGTGGGATCTTCATTCTGGGGTTAGGGGCAGTGGGTGCATACTGGAGCTGATGAGTGCATGCTAGAGTTGGGCCCACTGCCCCGAGACACAGATCAGATGTTATCACAGAAGCTGCCGAATGCTGAGGTGCGCTGGTTAAAAGGCCCACTTCTGTTCTCTGGGACTTTGTGTAATTTATTAGGCCCTCTAAGCCCTCACACCCCTTCAGCTCCCCTGCCTATTTCTCATGCCCAATACATGCCAAATCATGCCAACCCATGCCCCTCTGCTCATCCCCTTGGCCCCTGATAGCTCCTTTGCCAACTTAGTGTCAACCCATGCCAACCCATACCCCAAACTGGCATGCGCCCTTAAACCCTCCATGCCAATTCATCCGATATCCATTATGGGCAGATCTCAGGAGCCATGCTGAGATGAAATAATATAAACTTCTAAGTGTTGCAGACTTCATTATATATAAAGAAATACCGTCATTGAAAAAAGCCCATTCCATACATATAAATCCCCTCAAGTACATAATTCTCTATAAAACAAACATTTGTATTCATAACCCCACATCAAATACAGTGAATTGTTTCGCAACCTCTTGGAGCTGCCAATCAAACTGTGATCTTACAGCCCCCTTGCTTTGATAATGGCAGGCTTTGGAAGAAGCCAAGCAGCAATAATGGTTTTATGATAGTACTTAGGATTATGTCAACAAACCTATTGAAACTGCAAGCATGGATTTTTTTCAATGCAGAGACCAGACAGGCTGTTTTTGTCTCTTGAAAATTTAAAGGTTAGGAGAGTAAATAACTTGACAGCTTAACTGTTCTACGAGCATTTACGTCTAATCTAAGAAAAATCATAAATCGCAAATACTGTGGGATATGGCCCTCCTTGCTCCAGTGAAATGGGGTCTGTTTTAACTCAGCACTGAGAACTCATGCACTTTGGTAGGGAAAATAGAAATCTTAGGAAATAAGAAATGGAATAAGATAGAAGAGCGAATACAGGTGAACTAATCATTAAACGCAGCATCTCAGGTCAGCAAAGCAGTTATAAATGCTAACAAATCACTAGGATTTATTCCAAGTGGTATAAAATTCACAAATGATGAAATCATGTTAAACTTGTTTAGGACCCTGGTCAGTCAGTACTTAGAATAGTGTGCACAGTTCTGATTTCTGGACTATCAAAATGACAGAGAAGCTTCTGCAGGAAGTGCAAAAAAGATTAACAATGATGATAAAAACAAAAAAAATATGGATGCTGGAAATCCAAAACAAAAACAGAATTACCTGGAAAAACTCAGCAGGTCTGGCAGCGTCGGCGGAGAAGAAAAGAGTTGACGAGAGTTGTTAACAATGATGATGCCAGAAATAAGAGATCACTTTTATAGGGAAAGATTGAACCAGTTGGGACATTTTTCTTTAGAAAACAGAAGCCTTGGAGATGGCATGATAGATCTTTGAATTATGGTAAGGTAAAAGTCGAGTTTTCCAATTGTAGGAAAATCCAAAATGTGAGACCCTAAGTACAAGATAGTTACTAATAAGTCCAATAGGGAAATAAGGAGAAGTTTCTTTAGTGAGACAGTGGTTAGAGCATGGAACTCTACTGCAGGAAGTGGTAGAGGTAAATACATGCCTTTGAAAAAGAAACTAAATGAGTGCACAAGAAAAGAAAATAGAAAGATATACTGAAAGGCTGAAATGAGGTAGAAAGACTGGGAGGAGACATCTGGGCATATAAACAGCAGCACAGGCCAGTTATGCGTGTTTCTGTGCTCAATCTTCTCTGTAATTCAGAAGGGGAAGACCCTGAATAATTAATTGCTTTGACTTTTGAGAAAGTGATGACATCAAGTGGTGATTTGATGTCTCCAGCTTTTCAAAAATCTTTGATAATGTTATGCTCAAAAGCCTGCTACTTAAAATTGAGGCTCAAGGTACAACATGAGAGTATGTAAGAAATTGGCTAAGAAACGGAAACAGTGCCTACTTGTTCGGAAAATGGTAGTGATCAGTTGGATACCTCGGAGAGGGCTACTCATATACCTGTGTTTCTAATTTGCAGTTTAGATTTAGAAACTCATGTAAATTCATAAACTTTACCACACTAAGTGTCAAGAGTTTGAATCTTGGATTCAGAATTAGTTTGATACAGTGTATAAATGGGATAAATGAAATGTTCTTTGTGAAAGGAGATGTTCGTTAATGGGAAGAGGTATTTTATATTTCCATTATTTTCTCTTTACAGAATCAACTTCTGTTTCCAATTTTGATCGGAACATTTCCAAATTACTTATTCTGACCCAGTTTTCACACTGCTTGCCTATTTATGTATGATTTATCCCTATTAAGTGGATCATCTGTTTTTCCATAGAAATATGGACAATTTACAGCACAGAAAGATGACATTTGGCCTATTGGTCAGAAAATATGACTCAAAGTTCAAGAGACTAAGGGCGGCATATTATGGGAGGGTGGGCAGGCACCAAAATTGGCAGCTCGCCTGCTATATTAAAATGAATAATGAAGGGTCAATTGAACTTGTTAACAAGCCAATTGATCCTGATAACTTGCTGCCCATGCCAAAGTACAGTTGCAATGAGCAGTTAGGCAGGAGTGGGCAGGCCGCTTTTTAAAAAAAATCTTTTCCATAGGGCAGGAAGGAAGTGGGGGTACTATCTTCAGGGGTTGCCCTTTGTGCATTTGGGTGCAGCATCCCCTAAGAAAGTAATTCCCCCGTTTTCTCCTACCCCCTGCTCCATAAAACACACCCCACCCCACTCCCTAAACTGTCCAAACCCTCCCTGCTCAAGACCCTCAACTTACCTTGCTTCAGCGTTGCTCCACCCTCCCGTAATATGCTTAATCTCTTGAATTTGGAGTCATATTTTCTGTGATTTTTCAACAATGTGACACTGAATTCATGAAGAAGCGATCAAAAATGTACTTATGTAAATGGAAATGTAGCCTTGAATCCACATTGAAAATTAATTGTAACATAAATTCAGGTGAACCCCCACCTTATCTTTAAGAGATGTACCTTGTTGAAAAGGTAATAAAATTCTGCTCATTTAAATAAGACAACCTTGGACTGTAGAAGTGAAAGAGAATTGGTGGATTATGAGTTCTCATTTCATTTGCTTATCAGTGATTATTACTGCACCATACAGTGTTTAGGGACTAAGACTACATATTGGGTTTGATATTCAGTACTTTTTTGTCAACAGTACAGAATATATTTTTCCTGTTCAATGTCAAATCTTGCCAAAAGGATTTTTACTTTGCCATTGTAAAGAAGGGAAGACTTCCATTTATTTAGCACCAGGACATGCAAAAACACTTTACAACCAATGAATTCCTTGTGAAGTATATTCACTATTTATCTACTTGTTCTCTGTGGTCAATGACCTACTAATTCAGGTATTTGGAGCCTTGGAAGTAAAGAAATCAGTAGAACCATGTTTGAAGACAGTTCTACGTGAATAACTAGTACTTCCTAGTTAATTAGAATTCAGTGTCATATTATTGAAACAGCACATTGTAAAAAAAAAGGAACAGATTGAAAAATACTTTGTATTCTGCTGCAACCAACTTGAATTATCCATACAGTTAGGGGGCTGATGTTTCACTTTCAGTGGTCATTATCTAATTGTCTCCTAGAGAAACCTAAATGAATATCAAATCTTATAGCTGGACTTTTGCTCCTGGGTCAGGAGTGCAGAGTTGGGGCATTTCCTGGCTCCCCAAACCCAGAAGTTGGAATTTTCATTCTGGGGTGGAGGGATGGGGGGGAGGGGGTCAGGGTGAAACAGGAGTCAGACCCTCCATCCCTCCTGGAACGAGTGCAGAGGCTGCTGGGTGTGGAGATGGGTTGGCTGGAAGACCTACCTCTGTGCTCTGGCACTTTGTCAAACTTTGAAAAAAAACAATAATACAAAAAAACAGCCCTCGCCACTTAACCCCCTCTTCCGCCGACACTACCCCGTTTCAGCCATACCAACCCATGCCACCTCATGCACTGTACACACCCCCATACCCTCCATGCCACCATGTAAATTAAACCATTTCATACTATTATGGGCATCATGTGACTGTGTGGACCAATCAGCCCTAAATGTGGAAAATCTTAGGGGCGGAGCTTTTTACCCTTGGTCTCGGAGCAAGCATGTAGCCCCCTCTGAAGCCTGTTAATAAAGTTCAATGTTTATTCAAGAAACACATCCTGCACTCACCAAGTTTATCACAACTGGCGACAAGGATAAATAGCGCCGGCACAGCACCTTGCTCGCAACTGTGAGTATTCTAATATTTTAAGAAGAAAAGAAGTATACTCACCAGCAATGCCTCACTTTGATAGAATTGACCCGCACAACTCATCCGTCGAGGACTGGATACATTGAGCGATTAGGTTTCTACTTTGTAGCTAACAAAATAACAGCAGAGGGGAAACAGAAGGCAATTCTCCTAAGTTTCTGCGGGAGCAAAACCTGTAACTTAATCCGTAGCTTGATGGCTCCAAATGTGCCAAATTCGACCTCGTGAAAGGACATTTTCTGCCTAACCCTCAGTGATCATGCAAAGACTCAAGTTTAACTCTTAGTAAGGGTCCCTGGTGAGTCAATCATCACAGAGTTAAAACAGTTAATGGAGCACTGTGACTTCAGTGATGCATTAAACAATATGTTGCAAGATTGTTTAGTTTTTGGCATAAACAACAAAGCCATTCAGTGCTATTTGCTTGCGGAAGTTGAGACAGACCTGAAACGTGCCATGGAGATAGCACTAGCAATGGAGGCTTGCAGGCTTTGCAGAGTGTGCAACATGGCACCGTTCTGCAGCTAAGGCAGGAACATGCTGTAAAGATCAGGGAGGCCAGAATAAAGTAGGAAATGGTCCCTACCACTTGAAAAACAAAAATAAATGCTGGAAGCAGCTCACCAGTAATTCAGAAGTCAGTGTTACTGTTGTGGGGGAAATCATGCAACCAAAGTTTGTAGATTTAAAGTGGCAGATTGCCACTACTGCCACAAAAAAAGGGTATGTTGTTAAGCAATGCAGATCAAGGCAGCCATTCAGATAGCAAGTCAAGTTAAATGAAGTGCACAATATAGAAGAGCCAGAAGTTACTGAGGCTGACATTTTGAGGCTACACAATTTGAAGGCCAGGAAAACTGAACCAATCACTGTTACACATCAAATAAATGGACAGGAGCGTTGACCACAGTGGTGGGATAACACATCTTTATATATCTCAGAAAGGGTACCCAGCCATTGAGTTTGGAGAAAACCGCTGCTCAGTTAAATACACATACAGAAGAAGCAATACAGGTGAAAGGCATCATCTCTGTACCTATAGCATACAGACAACAGACAGCCCAGCTGCCAGTAATTCTTGTAACAGGAGAAGGACCTAAAGGCTGTGATTGGTTGAAAGAAATCAAACTGAGTTGGTCAGAAAGTTTTCAGGTTAGGACAAGAAGAAATCCTGAGCTGACAAGGGAATATGATGGTGTCTTTTGGAATGAGATAGAAGAACCAAAGGACCTTCACAGGAAGCAAGGATCCTTCAGGTCAGAGTTGGTTTCATGGGAAAATCATGAAAAGCGGCTAAACAAATGCAGTGCCTCTCTGAATCAACTGTAGAAACAGTTGGAAGAAAAAAACCATGTGTTCAATGTTCCAAGAAGAAGCCAAAAGATACAAACAAGAGACAGAAGAGCTGAAGAATCAGTTGATGGAGACAAAAGAGGCATTAGAAGGAAAAGTCATGGAACATTCCAAGATGCGAATGGAGTAGCTCAACCCCAAATTGAACCAAGTTGAGATTTCACATGAGAGAAATTTGGCCGACTGTGAAATCAGATTGAATCACAGAATCACAGAGTGCAGAAGAGGCGCTTTGGCCCATTGAGTCTGCATCGACACGTGAGTAACACCTGATCTACCTACCTAATCCCATTGACCAGCATTTGGCCCATAGCCTTGAATGTTATGACATGCCAGGTGCTCATCCAGGTACTTTTTAAAGGATGAGAGGCAACCCGCCTCCACCACCCTCCCAGGCAGTGCATTCCAGACCGTCACCACCTTCTGGGTAAAAAAGCTTTTCCTCACATCCCCCCTAAACCTCCTGCCCCTCACCTTGAACTTATGTCCCCTCATGACTGACCCTTCAACTAAGGGGAACAGCTGCTCCCTATCCACCCTGTCCATTCCCTTCATAATCTTGTACACCTTGATCAGGTTGCCCCTCAATCTTCTCTGCTCCAATGAAAAGAATCCAAGTCTATCCAACCTCTCTTCATAACTTAAATGTTTCATCCCAGGCAACATCCTGGTGAATCTCCTCTGCACCCCCTCCAGTGCAATCTCATCCTTCCTATAATGTGGCGACCAGAACTGAACACAGTACTCCAGCTGTGGCCTCACCAAGGTTCTATACAACTCCAACATGACCTCCCTTCTTTTGTAATCTATGCCTCAATTGATAAAGGCAAGTGTCCCAGATGCCTTTTTCACCACCCCACTAATATGCCCCTTCACCTTCAGAGATCTATGGACAAACACACCAAGGTCCCTTTGTTCCTCAGAACGTACTAGTGTCATGCCATGTCATTGAATATTTACTTGTCAAATTACTCCTTCCAAAGTGTATCATCTCACACTTTTCAGGGTTAAATTTCATCTGCCACTTATCTGCCCATTGACCATCCCGTCTATATCTTCCTGTAGCCCAAGTCACTCAACCTCACAGTTAACCAGTCTTTGTGTCATCCACAAACTACCTAATCCTTCCCCCCATATAGTCATCTATGTCATTTATATAAATGACAAATAATAGGGGACACAGCACAGATCCCTGTGGTACGCCACAGGACACCAGCTTCCAGTCACTAAATCATCCTTCTGTCATCACCCTCTGTCTCCTTCAACTAAGCCAATTTTGAATCCACCTTATTAAATTACCTTGTATCCCTTGTGCATTTGCCTTCTTTATAAGTCTCCAATGTGGGACCTTGTCAAAGGCTTTGCTGAAATCCATATAAACTACATCAACTGCACTGCCCTCATCAACACACCTGGTCACCTCCTTAAAAAATTCAATCAAATTTGTTAGGCATGACCTCCCTCTGACAAAGCCATGCTGACTATCCCTGATCAAACCTTGCCTCTCCAAGTGGAGATAGATTCTCTCCTTCTCAATTTTCTCCAATAGTTTCTCTACCACTGAGATAAAACCATATGGCAAACACACAAAGGAAAAAACAGAAATTAAATCTGAAAAGCCAACAGGATAAATGTCCAGAACCCTTTCTGCAGCCGAGAAAGGTTACTTGGAAATAGAAAAAGAGGGTTTATCTATCGTATTTGGAGTAAAGAAGTTCCATCAATATTTAAAACAAAAATAAAAATACCTGGAAAAACTCAGCAGGTCTGACAGCATCTGTGGAGAGGAACACAGTTAACATTTCGAGTCCGTCTGATTCTTCAACAGAACTGAGGAAAAATGTTCTGTTGAAGAGTCATATCGACTCGAAATATTAACGGTGTTCCTCTCCACAGATGCTGTAAGACCTGCTGAGTTTTTCCAGGTATTTTTATTTTCGTTTTGGATTTCCAGCATCCGCAGTTTTTTGCTTTTATCCATCAATATTTATACGGTCGACACTTCACCATTGTGTCAGATCACAAACCACTGTTAGGATTGTTTAGTGAAGATAAGGCAATCCCACTGATAGCTTCTGCTAGAGCTCAAAGATGGACTTTAATTTTGTCAGCATACGAGTACACTTTTATGCATCATCCAGGTGTGCATATAGCAAATGCAGATGCCCTTAGTCGTGTCCCTATGCCCGACAGTATTATACAGGCTCCATTACCTCAAGAAGTAGTACTTGTGTTGAATTTCCTGGACTCCTCACCAGTCTGTGTGAGATGGGTAAATAATTGAATGAATCAGGATCCAATTTTAGCAAGAGTTCACAAACAAATAGTGTAAGGATGATCAAATGCACAAGATCCTGAAGAACTGAAACCATTCTCTGTACGTAGATCAGAACTGAGTTGTCAAGATGGTATCTTGTTATGTGGAGCAAGAGTCATTATCCCTGTCCCAGGAAGAGAACCATTATTAGAAGAACCTCATAGTGAGCATCCTGGTATTTGGAAAATAAAGATGCTCACACAAAGTTATATCTAGTGGCCAGGTATAGACAGTGATATAGGAAAAATTGCCAGAAATTGCCCATTTCAGCTCCACTGCATCTGTGGGAGTGGCCTGGTCGACCCTGGGTTAGACTACATATAGGCTATGTAGGTCCATTCCTAGGTACCATGTTTATTGTGATTATCGATGCACATTCCAGATGGGTGGACTTGTTTGAAGTGAGATCACCTACTTCGTTTGCAACCTTTGAAAAACTGCGCCAGAGTTTCAGTGTTCATGGTTTACCTGAAGTTATTGTGTCAGACAATGGTACTGCTTTACGAGTCACTGAATTCCAAAGATTCGTGAATTTAAATGGGATTAAACGCCTCCGAACAGCACAGTACCACCCCTCATCTAATGGCTTGGCAGAAAGAGCTGTACAAACCTTTAAAACAGACAAGAAGAAACTATGAGAGGAAACATTAGAAAAACAAATTTCAAGATTCCTGTTCAGCTATTGCACACCTCTTCATGAGACCACTGGTTTAACACCTTCAGAAATGTTGGTGAAGCACCAACTTCATACAAGATTGAGTCTACTATTCTCTAATTTAGAGGGGAAGGTGGAGAGAAACCAGGGTAGTCAGAAAGTAAATCATGACGTTCACAGTAAAGGTCAAGAGGTTACTGTGGGAGAGATAGTTTTTGTAAGAAATTTTGCAAATGGACTGAGATGGGTCCCTGTTTCCCCAAACAATTGTCTCTGAAACAGAACCTTTATCTTATCAGGTAGAAGTGGGAAACACGTGGATCATCTCAGAAGTCAAAAAGCCCTCTAACAACCAAATAATCCACCTGAAATCGAAGTCGAAACCTCGACACCTGAGGTACCAGATCGACAAAGAATAGACATGCCAGATGTCTCTGTTGAAGTAAATAATTATGAACTACTAGTGCCCAAGGATATCCCCAACGCTGCAGTTCCTGTGCTAGTCGATCCAATGGAAGAACCTCCAGCTGTAGAGTTGTGTCGTTCTACCCGAACCTGAAAACCTCCTCAAAGACTATGATAGCATGAACTGTATATAATTGTATATAAAATGGGTGAAGATGTTTTGTAATTAAGAGGGTAAAACTAAAGTAAAGGGGGAGGAATGTAATGATTGTAAGTTGAACCATTTCTTACTGTTATGGGGATCATGTGACTGTGTGGGCCAGTCAGCCACAAGCGCAAGGATCTTGGGGGCGGGGGGGGGAGCTTTTTAGCCTTGGTCTTGGAGCAAGCTACTTCTCTGAAATCTGTCAATAAAGTTCACCCTTCCTGCACTCTCCAAGTTTACTACACACCTCATGTTCTGTACCCACCTCCATAACTCTTCATACCCTCTATTGCCAATCTATTCCTCTGTGTAATGACCCAGCTGCTTGGTAAAGTTGAGTTATTTAAAAATCCCAGAGGGAAACTTTAAACGGTTGTCATAACCTATATTTTAAGTGGTATGTTTGAAATGCAGCTCTAAGTACGGGAATCAGACCATCAGTTCTCGAGAGGTTTTTATATCAAACAACATGAGACATTTATTAATTTACACAAGTTAAATATATACACATTGCTACAAATTACTACTCTCACAACTTCTAACAAATTCCCAAACTAATCTCCATTAAGGTAACAGCAACCCAAACACTTTAAGCAGACACTAGGCAAAACATTTTCAACTTACAAATTCAGAATTATGTTCCTTTCACTTTGGTTCCTTTACAGACACAGTGGTAGGCTTACAGGCTTTGATCTTACATGCTTCTGCTCTGCACACATGAAACTGCTATCTGTTATACCTAGCATATCTCATTCAGTGTACATTCTCATTGTATCACCAGCCCCTTTGAACTCCACCTCTTCTAACAATAAAGCCCATTTCATAGTACAAATTTTGTTAGTAATATAAACATCGCTTGGTCTCTGCTAGCTAGATGCCAGATTTCACTCCCCCTCTTGAATGCTCTATTCAACAAAACGCAAATGTACTTTACTTCTCTTACATCTCAAAACTAGTACACAACAAAGCACCCAGGCTAGCTGGCTTTAATTCAATTAAGACACACTCAAAGACTAACCCTCTATCTAAAAAAAAATCCAATAATATATACATTAATAGCTTCATGACACCCTGTACCAAAACAACATACCCTCCAGGCCAGCCTATGCCCCTGTACCCACCCCCCATTATCTCCCATAGCCTCCATACCACATAATTTCCCATAGCCTCCATACCAGTCTCTGCCCCTGTACCCATCTCCATAACTCCCACACGCACCATACCAACCTATGCCCCATACCCATAGCAAGCATGTTTTTTAACACTCCAAACACTTTTTTTAATTTTAAGGGGCAGAACTTTTAAATTCCTTGATGACTTGACAACTCCCTTTAACAGTTGGTCTTGACAGGTCCTCTTCACAGTTCTGACAGGTCCTCTTGACAATTCTGAAAGCTCACTTTGACAGGTCCCTTTGAAGAGAGTCCTTTTACAGGTGCTTTGGACAGTTTTGACTGTTGATTTTGACAAGTCTGCACAGTTCCAATAAGCTTGACCATAATGAATTTATGCATTTTTTACACAGTTTATGCCTACATTTAACAATTTCAAAGGGAAACCCAACATACTCCAAAGGGCACCTGCCCTACTCCAAAGGGCATCCAAAAAGTGCCCCGGGGCTAGATCCAAAGGAGTACCTTACCTATCGGAAGAGGTACCCTTGGTATACAAATGAATCCACAAAGTTCAGACCTGCTCTTACCTGGACTGATTGGCACACTTTAAGCAGGATTGTTAGATGGGCGTGCTGGTGTGATCAGCGGGCCCGGGAGTGGCTGGGGTATGGATAGTTGTCCGTGATCGGCCCCCAACCACGATTTCACGCTGGCTGGCCACTTAACGGCCAGCCAGTGTAAAGCGCATGCTGATATGATCAGCACTGCCTGGGTTGGGGTTGGGAGGAGGGCGAGCACTGAAATCAGTGTAAGTGCGGGGGAGCGCTCACAGAAATCTCCTTGAAGGCAGAGAGCTGCCTCAGTGAGCTGAAGACTTCAAAAGTATCAAATAAAGATTTTTAAGCTGAAAAAAAATGTCCAGACAACTCAAGCAGTCACCTGAGCATAGACATTATAAAAATTCTGTGTTTAGATTTTTATTTGTTTAATTTAATAACAGACACCTGCCCTTGGATGAGTTTTCCTGAAAAATGCAAAGGCCATCTGGCTGATTCGCTGGCCCACCAACCGTGATGTTGGAGAGGCAGCAAAAATTCCCAGCTGATTGCACTGTTAGTGGGCTTAATAGCCCTCTTCATTGTCAGCAGGCACACTTCTGAGTTTAACTTGCGCCTGCCAACCAAAATATCGCGTGAGTGTGCAATAACGTCGGGACGCTTGCCTGATGTCATTACGTGCTATATTATGTTCAAGCGGGTTGGGTGTGCACGTGCCCGCTCAGTGAAAAATTCTGGCCATGGGGTTTCACACTGCCGGGTTGCCAAACTCAAAATTGTGAGAGGTAGCTGATGACTTAAATGAAGCTCGGTCTGACTCCATTCCTGCCCCCATGACAATAGGAAGTGGCTCGCTGTCTTGGCAAGAATTAAGGCCTTAGTGTTCTTAACTGCTTGCTTGGCCCTGATGCATCCTTACAGATAGGCTGAAGGATGAGGAGTGCTATGGATAGTTGGACCATGGTGTTTTCTGTAAAAAAATGTGATCCATGTGTTATAAATTTCTTTCCTATTTCTTTAAGTTGTGAATAGTGTCTAGAAAGCATCAGTAATCCACATATAAATGCCCCTGAATTCTTCAGCAAATTGGTTTAATTGCATATTCAAGAAATTGAGGTTGAATTTGCTAATTTTCATGTGGCTGATGAAAAGTTGTTCAATTCACACTCAAATAATACAAACTTTTATTGTCCTTTGGTCATTGAGATATATTTGATGCTGCCTTGCAATCCACAGATTACAATTCTATAACCTGAAGCAATTTTTCACTTCATCTTCCCTTTATCGGAAAACTCTGTTGTGGCAGGATTCCAATCGTCAAAATTCATCTCTGGCTGACAGGATAGCTGTTGAAAGTTTCAGGACTTGCCAACTCCCTGAGTTAACGATTCATTTTCTTTTCACTGCATTCAAGAATGAATCTTACCTGTTTGTGCAAACATGCATTGGAATTTATAATGATAAAATATGTGTATGTATATATGTGTATATATATATATATATATACACACACACAAGTAAACAGAGAAAGAGAGGGAGAATATGCAAAAACCACGTAATTGTAAATCAAATTAAATAATGCAATATGTATTATGCTTTGTTGTCTTTCAACTGCAGTAGTAGCAAAATATTCCAGGGTGCTGCTGTGAATTAAACTGGTGTCAAATCAACAATGGTTTCATGGTGTCCCATTCAATTTAAAACAATTTTCTCAGAGTGATTCAATTGTAGGCTTGAACATTTATACTGGAAAATATTGTGGAATAAAATAAACAGTATAATTAAGACTCATGACAGTGTTCCGCAGAAACTGTCAATAAATTTCTCCCACTTTCTCTTGTACAGTGAGGCTCAGGACATGACTACAATTTAGTAGAGCATGTAGCAAGCAGTAAAAATACATTGATTGTTTAGACTCTCTGGGCTATAGCTTTGGACAAAACTTTTCTGGAAAGCTGGTGTGCTTTTCCTATGAGGAATGGCTTGAGCCAGAATCAACTAATACTTGCAGTATTTCTCAATGTCAAGAATATAGGACAACAGAAAACTGTGAGAAACAAATCAGAATTGTGGTGTAACATTCCCTTGGAGGAATTGCCTTCCATACCCTAAAACATTGCTTAGAGAATGCAGTACCTTTTGCTTTTGACATGAAGTATTTACATGGTAAATAGCTCATTCCTCACTTTTCCATTCTGTTTATATTCTCAGTAGTGAAGATGATCCTTCTCATAAATAACATTGCCCCTCATGGTCTCTGAGACTGTATTGATACCAGAAAAGACTTCTGTGGATTCTGGCTGCTTGTTGTTACCATGCAGAGCATCAGAGATGGGTTTTAAGTTACTGCCACCAGATCATTTGCCAAGTAAAATGACTGAATTGCAGCAGATTTCTTGGTTTTGAATTGCTGATATACTCTGCAATCTAGAATAATATTATAAAACTGATTAATGCATTCTTGAATTGTTTGTCTGAATGCATTGACCACCAAGCAATTTTCAATTATATCTACCTGTACTGCTAATTGGATAGAAATCTGTATTGAGCTCTGAAAGATGAATTTACTTTGTCACTGTTACAATCAGGCGAAATTGTTGATACCTCCATTAAACAGGTCTAAATGTTACTTTCATTGCATTGTTTTTTTGTTCCAGGTATTAGTTTGTCAGTTTAATTTCAGATGTCTTCAGCTTGCTTAAGAAAACTCTAATTTATAGTCACCAAAATCACCATTAAGTTGGATACAGCAGATTCTTAAAAGTGCTTAGAAATCACCTGTTAGTGACCTCTTTCCGCTGTTAACTTCACAACCTCTAAACCTCACTGAAGCTATGTTACTTCCAGTTTGGCATCATGTGTGATATTGGGGCTTTAGTTATGGGACGGCTACTCGATTAATTCCCAGTTAAAGTATTTTAATTAGCAAGAGAAACTGAAAGAGCTGGGACTTTGCACTTTAGGGAGATGGAAACTTAGGGGTGGTCTGATTGAAATTGATCTGATGATGAAAGGAATTGATTGTGTTCCAGTTGACTGTTCCAATTAAGTAGATTATGGAGGACCGGGGTTGCAATTTTAACTTGAGCAAAGTCGGATCTAGGTTAAAGTAGTCCTTTTTCCTGAGAATAGAGCTCGCTGCCAGTTCATGTGGTGGATGTAGAGGTCTTCAGGCAAGAGTTAGGCCTGTTTCTGGATGGGACTGAGATCAACTCATGCAAAAGGTAAGTACTGCAAGAAATACAGGGCCAGAGTGATCTCCTGGGCTAGTTTAGATTGCTAGTTTGAAGGCAAGGGGCGGATACATGCAGAGGAATTTCCCAGGCTGTTCCCCCCCAAAAGTTAGTCTGGGTTTTTATCTCCTTTTTGTGCCTCTCCTAGGATATTGCATGGTTTTGGATGGGGTAGCAAGTATATATAAGATATCATAATTCTGTGGGACAAGCTGGATGGACCAGATGGTCTTCTCCTGTCCTTCATTGTTTGTATGTTCATATGCTAATACATAATAAGCAAAGAATTATGTTAAATATCAAAACATTTCTTTAGAAGCAAGCTGTCAGTATCAGGCTCATCCTTAATCCAGTTTGAAAAAACTGACAGCTTTGTTACATGTCTCGACTGCTGCTGAATTATTTTGGCCACTGTTCACCCTTGTTGATTTCTTAAGGGTGAGGTATTCAGTCCTACTTGCTCTGTTCAGATGATAGGAAGAGGGAAATAATAGAGATACACTCATTGAATTTAATTTGAATTTATTTCCAAGGTTGAATAAATAATAGCATAGACATTACTGTTGAAATGATCAATGGCATTAGCATGACTTTCTTCTGTCTAATTTTTTAATGCAAGCATTAAACTATTTTAAATGGATATTGGCACTATTAAAATTAGATAGAGAGAAATATTACATTCTGTGGTAGGCATAACCACAGGCAGGATTTTAATGGCCGCTGTGGTTCCTGCACCGCCCCCCACCCCGGCTAAAAGTATGGGGAGAACTTGTGCAGGATCCCAGCGGCTGCCCCAGAGTAATTTGACACCAGGAGCAGCGCTGATTGCTTTAAAGTGAGACTTCCGCCCCTTTCCCAGAAGGAAATCCCACCATGACTGCCAACTAATTTGATTGGCTGGCAACTGGGAGCCATTTCTGGGACTACAAGCAGTCCTCAAAGTTGAAGAGCCTGGGCTGACTGGGGCTCAGGGCTGCTGAGTGGGAACAATGGGGGTTGGTAGGGGGTGGGAACAATGGGGGTTGGTAGGGGGTGAATAGAAGGGACTAGGTTCAAGAGGCCTGGGGTCATGAGGGGTGATTAAAGAGGGGAATGATATTGAGGAAGGTGCCTCCTAAAGGGCCAAGGATGTTCCCAAAGGAGGTCCCTCCCTTGCCCAACACCAGTCCAAGTAGCTAAAGCTGCCGGGCTTACCACATGACATGGTCCTGCCCCCACCGCAGTGCGATTAGGCTCTTAAGTGGCCATGAATTGGTCACTTAAGGGCCTCAATAGACCCAAGGGCAAGCAGGCCAACCAATGCCTCCTCTGTCCTCACCCATAAAATTTCAGATAGGTCAGCAAGAAGGCCATCCTTTTCATCTTACTTGCCTCACTTTCCTTCAAACCTGATAACAGGGAGGCTTAAAATCCAGCCCTTCAACACAGAGTTTTTGTCTAGATAAATACAGGGCTGTATTTTACTGGGGACGTTGAGGGGGCGAGGGTGGAGGGGGGGATGGTGGTGGCTGCGGGGGGTTGACTGCTCTCCATAGCTCAGTCAAGGGCACTGCCAGGTCTGCAAGAAGAAGCATAGAGAAGATGGCTGACTGTGGTAAAGTGGAGTGCTATGTACCTTTAAGATAATGTAGTTAGTTGACTATGTGACTGTATCGACCAATCGCTACACAGCATGGGCTTCTTGGGTAACTGGAAGGCTAGAGCTGGAGGTGATTGAAGAAACACACATGGTGTTAGTGCTCTGTTCTGATAAACCACCAGTATTTGTTCAGTTAATCGGTCTCTCTGCCTGTCTTGTTTCAAGAACTAACTAATGTGTTAATATCAAGGGCGCAGTTAGTGTTCAATGGACAAAGCGAACCTGATAACCAAAAACATAAAACTGCCCCAGAAAGGTAAGTCCCAGGGTTTTAGGGCAGAGAGGAATCCTGGATCTCAGGGAGTGGGAAGGTGGGGTGGGGGTGGGGGCGGGTGTTGCGCTCTGGGCTTTGAAGGGCAGGCAGGGCAGAAGGAAGGGCTGGGAGTAAAATATTGGGTCTGGCCCTTGATATACACAGGGCAAGCCCGAATGAGGTAATCTCTTTTTCCTTCCTGCCTTTTTTCATGTAGGCCATAAAAAACGGCCTTCCCATCCTTGCCCATCTCCCCGTGCCAGCCATATTATGGTCAATAGGCTTGCTAACAAGCCAACTAGGTCTTTAATTATTTATTTATATATAGTGTGTTATGGGGGTCAGCTCAGGGATGGGCGGGAACATTGTGGGCTAGCCACTATTTTACATGCCCCCTCCCCACCCCTGGAAACACACACAAAATCCAGCCCACAGTATTATAGGAATACTTAAACACTTACAGTACATAATGTTTTCAAACTAACATTTTGCATTGTTGAAATTCTGATTTGTTTCGGCCTTAATTATATTAATGTTTATCCCTGATACAGCAAAAACAGTGACAGTTCTTATTGTCTATTTGGAAATAAAGGGCTCAATTTTGCCAGATCTAGGTGGACATGCTGGGAGACAGTAGGGCTGGTAAAATGGCAGTGGAAAGCGTCGGGAGGGGAGCCATGGCATGTTATTCATGGTGGGAGCCTCAGTGGTATGCTGCCCACCAAACGTCAGTTGTGCCAATTAAGTGCTCAATTAGGGACCATCTCCTAGGCTTGCTGGTATTTTACTAGTGTTAGGAGGAACTGCTGCCATGTGAGAAGACCACCATGTAAATCCTGGCAGCTTCCCAGCAGGCTCCTGGGGAGGGGCCCTCCTCTATGCCCACTCCATGGTCCATGCAAGGGCCTCCCAAGCCTCCATGACTGCCACATTGGCTACGGTGCTGCCAATGGAAGGGGCAACACTCCCATCCAATCACTAGGACCTGCCTGTCTAGAACAAAAACAGAAAATGCACTCAGCAGGTTTAGCAGCATCTGCGGAGAGAGAAGCAGAGTTAATGTTTCGAGTCTGTATGACCCTTCTTCAGGGCCTGGCCCTGGCAGGATAATAAAAAAACACCATGGCCAGGATTTTATGGCCCCACCACAGTGGATTCCCCCACGGCAGATGCGGTGAGCCATTCAAATATCCGTTGACTTTGGCAGGACTGAAAGATCCTGCCGGAAAGTTCCAGCCCTTGTCCTCAAAGCTATCTCAACATGGAGGCACCCTTTCCTTCTTCCCGCAGCCTCAGCAGTGTCACCTCTAAGGTGGTGCTGCCAAGGCTGCAGGGCTGCCAACCTTCTTATTGAGCCATGGAGAGCAGTCCAGGTTGCAGCCAATTAAGAGGCCGCCACCGATAGAATACCGCCCAGGATCCCGCAGTCCAGCTGTACGGGCTCAGCTCCTGCCTTCAGTTCTGGCGGTGGGACTATTCATTTTTGCATTAAAATTAGTGCAAAATTTCCAGTGGTTTTATAGTGAAAACGAGGCATCATGCATTTGTTATCATTTCCATTTTAAAATTGCTTTCCTGGAAGAGGCCTCCAGTGTTCCTGTCTGTTGGTTATCCTCTGTGTGTTTCAGACTACTTCGTTGCTGATTTATTGGACCATAAAGATTCAGCAGTTTATGGTTGACTTCCCATTCCTTCTTTTCTAAAGAGCCTGGGGCCTTTCCAATCCTCATCCTATTCACACAATATAATTCTGAGTTAATTAAGAGTTGGTAGTATTAAAACCTTTAAAAATGAATTTTAAATTATGACAATATATTTTCTTGCCTGTTTCTTTTAAAACAAGTAAGGTGTATTGTTGACATCATGGGAGTGGTGAACTGGAGGATTTACTGGCCCTGAGGGCATGAAAGAACTGAATTAACATGAATCGCAAAAACAATTTAACCTAGAGGTTTCAATGTAATCAGTGCTACTTGGTGTGTTTGTTCACCTCTGTGACACCATCAAGTTCAGTAAATTGTTTAAAACAGGTCCTCCTCAAATAAACAAAATAGGAATAGAAATAAGTATCAAAAGAATGCCAAAGAAAGATGGATCTTTTTAATTTTTACAAGATGGACTGATCATTACTAATAACTGTCTACTACAGTATATAACCTAAAAATCTGCACCTGGCATATGCCCAAAGAAATTGTCCTTGTCCAAAGTGCACAAATGCAGAAGTTAAGACTAATACAGCCCATTGCCTATATAAAAAAAGATATAAAATAAAACCTATACAGAAGACTTGCAGAAGAGAAAGAAAACTGAAAGGAAAATATATGCAGAAAATGACTAGTGGGGTCTCTGGCGGCAGGTGGCAATAGTGGAGGAGAACACCGAGCAGGAGAACTGGTCAGCCCCTGTGGGCCCCTCCCTGTAGGGAGCAGTGTAATGGGCAAGCTGAGGGGGCGGAGCCAGGTGCCATTAGTGAGGGAGAAAGCAGCAAGGACAAGTCCAGAACTTGAGTACAGTGTGGTACGAGATAACACCTTGAATAGGGCAATTTGAAGCCTCTGATGTTGGCAAGGGAACCAGGATGAAGAGAGCAGTGAGGAACTGAAGCAGCAGTTCAAGACTGATGAGTCACGGCATTGAGGAGCTAAGACCATGAATAGGGCAGATATCTGGCACATCAGATATAGCATATTCACTGTAAATAGTTTGTACATTTTCCTTGAGAGTTTATGCAGCTTTTATACCAGTGGAATAAAAGAGCCCTATTTTTTTAACCTTTCTGGAATCAGTGTATTTAAATTTCACATTACATGTCAGTAAAAGTGAGAAAAAGAGGTGGCAATAGTGGAGGAGAACACCGAGCAGGAGAACTGGTCAGCTAACCTTCATAAATACTCTGTCCATGTGTTGGACAGGGACAGAACAGCTTAAATGCACAGCTTCCAGGTCTCCAGGATGTCTGGATTTCATGCTTGTGTCATTATAATAGTCCAGTTCCACCTACAGCACAGGTTGCTTTCTGGAAGACCCTTGGGCTTGAAAGTTGGGCAAAACGTCAACTCTTCCTATAGTTCTGAGTCGCCTGAAGGGGTAGCAATGGCTGCCATTGTTGGGCCTTCTGTTTGCTGTTCTCCATTAGCCACCTCCGGGATTAAATAATGCTGGCTGGGGGGGTTGTGGGGTGGGTGGGTGGGGGGGCGGCTAGCGAGGCTGTAAGGAAAAGATTTCACTTATCTCGATTATATATTTCCAATTTTGGATTAGACTGCACACGATGAAAAAAAACGGTGTTTTTTTTGTGATTTAATCATATGAAACAATTCATCTATTTAAATTTGTAAGATAGAATTCTAGTTTATTTGTGGTACTATCACATTTTACTATTTCAAACATTTCATTACTGTATAATTATGTGGTATTTCCATAAATGATTTTTGTGTTCTAATCGGCCTGACCAGGAAGATATATGCATGCCTTGAACTTATCCCCACACTCTCAATGATATTTCCGGCCCCCCTCCCCCAGAAGAATGCTTTTACTGTCAAAGGACTACATGAAAGTCCGTGTGACTGAAATGGAAGGGACCGATGCTCACAAATTCTGTTTGTTACAGGCAGTGACTGCTAGCCCCTCAAATTATTTCATTTGAAATCTATGATGCTTCTTGAGGATTATTCAACTGGATAGACAGACAATTGTTTAGAGTTTATCATTGGAAAATATGATACATTTTTAATACACTTAGCTAAGGCTCTACAGTAGTTAACTTCCTTCATGATCTGTAAGCTGATTTTTTTAATGCCATCAATAGGGGTTCCTATTGTTTAAGTTAATAATAGCTTTAATAGTAGATCTGTATAATATGCCAAAGAAAATCTTAAACTCGCATTTCAAACTTGATCCAATAATAGCAAACTTTGCAAGTTTTGTTCACATTTCAAAATTTTGTGTATAGTTTTCATATCAACAGAAAATTCTCTTCTGATCATGTAAAATTTTCAATGGTAAAAATTTGTTATTTTGTATGATGCAACTGCCCTAATAATGGGAAATTCCATTTTTTTAAAAAACCTGGTGATGAAGCTTTGGCAAATAACTTGAAATTCAGATGAAGTTTAAGTATTAAGAGTTAGAAAGCAAATGTCTAGTTTGTTTTCAGATTGGCAATAAAATTTTTACTGTCGTAATCCTCTGGTTTTCCTTTTATGGCAATACAGCAGTTTCTGCTGGATGACAATACCCTTGTGGTAAGGAAAGGCTTCTTTTAGTTCAATTGTTTGAAATAACCAAAGGTGATAGCGTTTGTGTTTATAACTGTCACGTAGGTTGCCATTTGTGACTTTGACAGGAGCTGTTTAGTTACTGTGGCAGGGGTGGAAACCTGATTGGAAGGATTCAAACATGAAGGGCGGAATTATCTGATTTTGAAACTAAGTGTGGTGGCGGGCAGGTTTCGCAGTGCGTATCCCGCTGCTCGGCATGGTGGAAAATCACGCCCAATTCCACACTTGGAAACTCATTATTTAAGCACAGGCGAGTATCTCTCCGAATCACCTGGCAGTTTGGGAGCTGATTCGTCCACCCGCCATTACCTGCTGGGGTTGAAGATCCAGGCGCCATATTTAAATGCCACCCAAGCACACACATCTGGCTGTCTCTGGCCCACCTGCCTCCAGGACACACACACACACACACAGATGCCAAGTTGTGGAGGGCACAACACAGAGCGATGATGCTTGAAACCCTATTGGGAGCGTATTGTAATGTGCCACCTGCGCGGCCCAAACATCTGAAGCGCATCTTCAGAATGCCAAAGGTCTGCTCGGTTAGGGACCATGTGAGACGTTGAGCAGCTTGTACCTCTCCTCCGAATGATTGAGAGCGATGCACTAATGTCATCAGCCACCATTTCAGTGGGTACCTCATCCCCAAGCAGACGTTCAGGCCTTTTGAAAATTGGAGGCACCTAAGAGTGACTCAGGATGTATAAGTCACAGGGTACCTGGCACAAATGTGCATTATATGCTTCTGATGATTGCAGACCATTTGTGCACTGATGGAATGAGAGCCTTTTCGCTTTAAAAACATTAGGAACTGTTGCCATGGAGCCCATATAGCCACATGGGTACAGTTGATTGCACCCTGCGCTTTTGGGAAGCCTGAGATAGCAGCGAAGCCAGTGAATCTTGAATCTTGGCTACCTTTGGCCAGAGCAAACCTCACACACTGATGTGCCTTGCTATAAAGGGCATCTGTGACCTCCATTTAACCATCTATGTATTGCAGACTGTGAGTTGTCACACAGGCCCCCTGTGGACCCCTGGAATGACCCTTAGGCAAAGAAATTGAGTGTGCCGTTCACCTTTTAAACCAACTGGCAGGGGATACCCTCCAAATCCACACGTCAGGTATTCACAAAGAATGTGGCGGACGTGATCAACCAGAGCTTGGGACAAGTGCAGACAATGCGTGGCATTGTCTCTCAGTCATTTGTAAATAGTAGAATCTTCTTCAGTATACCCTAGGTCTGGCGAGTTGCCTCCATTGTCTGGATCTCTCCTCCTGACCCTCTTGTTCTTGTTCAGAGTCAGGGGAGCCAGAGCCTCAGACGGGGCCTCCTCCTGGAGCTGCACTCGGTGTGGCTTCTCCCTCCTTCACCTCTTCCAATGCATTAGGACCCCCAAAAAAGCAGCATTGAACCCTAGATCCATTTTTGCTTTTACCTTTTTGAAATGAAAAATTGAAGACATTAATGATAAACAGGTCAAGATTGTGAAGCTCCAAACCTGTTACCTATGACAACTGTGATGGTCTATAGTCATTTCTGCCCTACTTGCATTGTCGCTGATGCAGCCTTGTATCTGAGTCACTAGCACACACATTCAGGTGACTAAGCTGCCATTCCAGGAACGTTATAGCTGAATTCCTCAGTGGTATGAGAAGGTCTCAATGAAATGTGCTACCTAACCCAGCTCAGTACTTCAATCTCTGATCTGGCATGCTAAATAACAATAAGTTTCTCATGATTAATGACTGGATGCCTTTTGGCCTGTTATGAATGCCAATTCTTGAGAGCACGTGACTGGCCTCCATTGATGGAGTGCCATATATGCTGTACCTGTGCCTCCTTACATTCCTATGTGTTACTGTTGAGTTGCATCAACTGTGATGCTAAGCCCTTGACTTCTGAGTATCCCTGTTACAGCGCTGATATAACCAAGGAGGTCTTCCTCCTTTCTCTCTAATCACGGACATGGATGTTGTCCATGTCTTGCTGCATTTGGACATGGGTTGCTCGTGTATCCGAAGAGTTGCGATTGGTGCTGAGCATTTTGCAATCATCAGCGAACATCTCCACTTCTGACCTTATGATGGAAGGAAGGTCGTTGATGAAGCAGCTGAAGATGGTTGGGCCTAGGACACTATCCTAAGGAACTTCTGCAGTAATGTCCTAGAGGTGAAACGACTGACCTCCAACAACCACAACCATCTTCTTTTGTGCTAGGTATGACTCCAGCCAGCGGAGAGTTTTCCCCCTGATTCCCATTGATTCCAGTTTTGCTAGGGTTCCCTGATGCCACACTCGATAAAATGCTGCCTTGATGTCAAGGGCACTTACTCTCACCACGCCTCTGGAGTTCAGCTCTTTTGCCGATGTTTGAACCAGGAACTGAGTGGCCCTCTTGAATCCCAAACTGAGGGTCAGTAAGCAGGCTGTTGCTAAACAAGTGCCATTTGATAGCACTGTTGATGGCCCCTTCATCATTTACTGATGCTGGGGAGTAGATTGACGTGGCAATAACTGGCTGAGTTGGATTTATCCTGTTTTTTGTGTACAGGACATACCTGGGAAACTTTCCACATTGCCAGGTAAATGGTGTTTTAGCTGTAGTGGAATAGCTTGCTGAGAGGCGTGGCATGTCTGGAGCACGTCTTCAGCACTATTACCGGAACGTTGTCAGGGCCCATAGCCTTTGCAGGATCCAGTCCCTTCAGCCGTTTCTTGATATCACGTGGAGTGAATCGAACTGGCTGAAGACTAGCATCTGTGGTGCTGAAGGAGGCCAAGATAGATCATCCACTTGTAGCAAATGCTTCAGCCTTATCTTTCGCACTGATGTGCTGGGCTCCTGCATCATTGAGGATGGAGGTATTTGTGGAGCCTCCTCCAGTAGTGAGTAGAGGGACTCAACAATGGGACTCAACAGGCTTAATGGCCCTCTGCTTTGCGGTAACCGTTTTGAGTCTATGTAAAGCTATTTCATATATCCTGTTAAGTTTCCAAGCATTAAAGTTACTAACACACTTCCACAGTATACTTGCATTAAATGGTAGGTTGTTAAGTTGGGCCACTGATCATTTTGATCTAGATCTTTTAAATAGCAATAACAAGAGCATATTCAAAACCTACACTGTTGTACTACCTGGGATTTGTTTTTCCTAGTTTTCTCCCCTCCTTTCTTGAAGGCACTGACTCGTGTCACTATAGGCTCAGCAATTCGTCACACAATACTTTGAAAGAATTCTGCTGTTTTAAAAAAATAAACAATAAGCACCTTCACATAGGAATTCTCAAAATTTAAATAATGAAAACAGACCACAGGGCAAGGCATGCTACTTAGTGCCAAGTGTCAACTTCAATGCCATGTAGGGATTAGTGCTTATGTGCCACAGTACAGGGTTAGCCCGTGGACAGGATTGTTCTTTCCTGTTGTTTATCTTTGTTGTTGTAAGGTATTCAGATCGGAGTTACCAAGATGGTTAGTGTCAGTGTGTATTACCGGCGCCACCGGTAATTTTATCTTCAATTTATGCAAGAGTGCTCCATAATATATTTGCCTACAGCATTGGACAAATTATATTTTGAGGGTACTATCTCTTCAAAATGAAATCTAACTGGAATGCCAGAATGTAGTGGAAAGAATGGTAAATAAAATACAAAGTATAATAATGATTTATAAAAATTCAAGTTTCTCCCCTGTAGCGCACCATTAAGCATTGTATCACCACAAGATTTATGAAAATGAAAACTTTGCATTGATAATAAAGAAAACAGTTAGCAGGTACCCAAACCCGACTCCCCTTGATTAGGAAATTTTTCCTGTTAACTGTTTCTCTCTCCACAGATGCTGCTTGATCTACTGAGCATTTTGAGCATTTTCTGTTTTTATTTCAGGTTTCCAGCTTCCACATTATTTGTTTTTGCACAAGATTACAATATCCGGTATGCAGAATTAGGGGTTTAATTTTTTGAATCTTGAGTCATTCTATCCGTATCTCTATTGTTTAAACAGTAGAGGTAAACTTGAGGATCTGCATATCGAGAGCCTGCTGACGCTGATACAGAGAGAATATCCAGTGCAGAACTAAAACAACAAGGGCTATAAGATGAGAGCAGGGCATTAGGATTAGTTTTGGATTGTTCTAGCAAAGAAGAAGGACATGCACTGGATCGAGTGACCCCCTTCAGTGTTCCTAGCTTTGATTGTTCTCAATAGTGAAGCAAATACTTTTGAAGCATGTAATTTAAACCTTGGGATTTTTGAATTGTCATTAAATGGTTGTAAATGTGATATCTTGCTTCCGCCATGCGGACTTTATGTATGATGCTGAATGTCTGTGCACAGCAATAGACTTTTGAGGGCCAGAATTAAAATTGGATACAAATGGTGCGTTTTAAAAATCATAAAGAAAACCAGGCTTTTCTGTGCAGAGCTGCAGTTTACAAAAACTGTAATATCCAGAGCTCATAAATAACATTCTTGTAATTTCCTGAAAAACAATCTGTTTTTGCTTAAAGTTGCTGATACTGCTTTCTAACAGTGCCTTTGTTTTTACCCCCGAGATGTTTCATAATTTTTGCTGAGTAAACTGAACAAAATACAGATCTGAATTTCAGATTGCTAATAGTTCTTTTTTATTAGTTGTTGGAAAAGTACCATTGCAGTGGTTGCTTTGAAAAAATCTTATTCCATATAACTTTCTCTGAGTTTCTGCCAGTCCTTTGCTGTAACTTTGTAGGAAATGCAGCAAAATACACTGTTGATGTGTGGAAATGGAATTTTCACCACATCTCTGATGAAGTTACAGCAGCACAGTGGCAGAAAGACTGAAAATTCAGGGCCAACATAGGTCCAACTTGATCATTTCACCATCTTGTGTAATCTCTTTATCTGGAATTGCATTAATATTTGATCACAATGGAAATAGCAGTACTAAATTACAGCAAGATGTGGAGACTCTTATAGTAATATTTTAGTATGTTAAGCATCTTGAAGAAGACAATCAAACTCTGAGTTCATCTTAAACTAGACATTGTAATGAGGCTAGGTTATAATATTAACCAGGTTTTACATTTTTTAATAACTCTTAAATTAGACAAATGTTTCTATCAAAGTTCAAAATGCTACAAAAAACATTAAGAGTAAAACCAGACTGACCACCCAGCATTGACCTAGGCACTAAATATGACAAAGGCGTATCCTGTCCAGTCAACCCAGCAATATTCTCAATGACATTTGGAGACTTGTCTGTAGGACAGCTCTCCCAACCTTTGAACAAGTCAAGTAACAGCCTGACAAAGTTATACTCACAGAACCATAACATTCTGCCAACATCCCAGAGTCCTCCATGACCATCCCTGGGTATATCCCATCCCACTGGCAGGATATTCCCACCACAAGTGACAGCACAATAGTATACAATCAGGAGGGAGATGCTTTGGGAGTATGCAGCATTGATCCAAGCCCCATGAAGTCTAATGACATCAGATCAAAAATGGGCTTGAAAGCATCCTGCTGATTACCACCTACCACCCTCACTCAGGTTATGAATGAGTTCTTCTCTATGTTGAACACCACTATGAAGAAGGACTCAGGGTAACAAGGGCACAGAGTTTACTCTGGGTCAGGATTTCAGTGTCCATCATCAAGAGTGGCTCAGTAACACCACGACTGATTGGGTCCATTACCACCCCATCTGTCTACTCTTAAACATCAGCAAAATTATGGAAGGTGTTGTCGACAGTACTATCAGTTGGCACTTACTCACCGATGATTCTCAGTTCAGGTTCTGCCAGGGCCACTTTGCACCAGACCTCATGATAGCCTTGGTTCAAACATAGACAAAAGAGCTGAATTCTAGAGGTGAGGTAAACATGACTGACCTTGACATCAATGTAGCATTTGAGTACGATATCAAGGAGCCCATTCCAAATTGAAGTCAATGGGAATCGTAGGGGAAAACTTTCCACTGATAAGAGTCATACCTAGTACAAAGGAAAATGGTTGTGGTTGTTGAAGATCAATCATCTCAGCCCAGGATTCAGATGTTCCTCAGGGCTGTGTCCTAGGCCCAACCATCTTCAATTGATGTAGCAACAACCATTCTTCCATCATAAGATCATGATTGTATTCAGCTCTATTCACAATTCCTCAGATAATTAAGCATTACGTGCTCACATTTAGTCACACCTGGACAATATCCAGACTTCGCTTGATGAGCGGCAGTTAACATATGTGTCACACAAGTGCCAAGCAATTGACATCTCCAATAGGAGAAAGTACCACACCTCCCTTTGACATCCAACAACATTACCATTGCCAAATCCCCCACCCTCAAGATCTAGGGTCACCATTGACAAGAAGCATAAGTAGACTAGCCACTTTAGTGCAGCTACAAGAGCAGGTCAGAGGCTGTGCATTCTGTAGTCAGTAAGTCACCTCTTGACTCCCCAAAGCCTGGCCATCATCTACAAGGCACGAGTCAGGACTGTGATGGAATACTCTCCACTAGCCTGGATGAGTGCAGCTCCAATGACATTCAAAAAGCTCTGCATCATCCAGGGCAAAGCATCCCGCTTGATTAGCAACCATCCACCACCTTAAACATGTACTCCATCATTGGTGCACAGTGGCAACATTATATACTATCTACAAGACACACTGCAGCAACTTGTCAAGGCTCCTTCGACAGCACTGCTCAAACCCACAGCCTCTACCACCTAGAAGGACAAGGGCAACAGACCCATTTGAAAACCAACGCCAAGTCTTTCTATGTCCTGACTAGGCCAAAATTTTGGAACTCTCTCCCTAAGCAGCACCATGGGTGTACCTTCACCATACAGAATGCTGTGGTTCAGGAAGGTAGATCGCTACCACCTTCTTAAGGGCACTTAGGGGTGGGTAATGTGTTGGTCGTTCCAACGACAATCCACATTCCATTGACAAATAATAAAGAAAACTACTTGCGCTGTGAAAATAACCAAGGGTGTGATTTAATCTTCAAGGCAGGGTTCACATTCAGCAGTTGCAAAACCAGTGGGAACCCAAACACGGGGTCAAACATTTATGGGGAGGCCCAAAGCTATTTCATGGCAAACTAGGCAGCGTTGGGCGTCCCATCGAATTAAGCCCTAAGGAGGGCAAAATCCTGTCCCCAATTTGAGGCTGGCAGCTCTCCAGTATTGTCTATCTCTGTATTGCTACTGCCAGTACTGCGGTGCAGCCTAGACCAGGAATCAATGACAGATTCCTGAAGAGAGGTAAATGGTGGGGGGGGGGGGTGGAATGGGGGTATCATGGAAAGAGTGGCGGCAAGGTATGGGGGCGGAGGGTATTGAAAGCAAGGCCAAGTGTGTGCCTTCCCGCAGGGCCCTCACTTCCTGAGGTTGAACCGCTCTGTTTTGCACAGAGGGCAGAATCACCCCAGATTTGCACTAAGTGCGGTAGTGAGCAGGAAAAATGACGTTTTACCTGCCAGCCATGATGGCGGGCTTTCACGCCGTATCCTCTCAAACCCGCCACATACTTATACATTCCTGGGAAATACGCTGTTTCCATGCCGAGCAGGCTGTCATTCATCTGCCATGCCATCACCTCGCCGCTTCATCACACTGGGCGCCATATTTAAAGTCCAGCCATGCACACAGTGCTTCCAGCCCACGACTACTGCATGTCCATGAAAGGCAAAAAGACTGCAGACCCCAGGTTTAATGACACTTCACTGGAATGCCATTTGGACCTGTGGAGGCCCGCCATGGCATCCTCTATGCCCATTCTGTCCACAGGACAAGCAGCAGATTCACCAATCCAGCATGGCAGGTGATGGTAATGGAGATCAGTGCCAATGCTGCACAGACGAGGTTGGTCGACCAATGCAGTTAGAGGATGTAGAGGATGAATGATCTCATCCATACAGCCAGGGTATGGCAACCATCTCATCACTCTAAACTCTCACACTCAAGCCCATCACACATTCACTGGCATCTCACTCACTGCCAGTTCAAGGGACATCACCACCCATTCTCACACGCATACCCTCACATCTCCATCTGGCCTCATCTCCTCTGGAGACTGCCTCTTCAGCGCTCAGCATCTTGAAGCCACTTGCACAGATCAACATGTGCCCCCACACACACCCTGGGATAGCCCCCTTCCCCAGTACAGGCCTCGCCCTGCAGCTTCTTTCTTTGCCTGAGGCATCTTCTCTCCCTTCCCCAAGCAAGACCTTGCCTTGCAGCCATTGAAAAGCCACCCACATGTGGCTGATCTGGTAGGTAAAGGCCTGCCTGTGAGCCCCCCCTAAAAGTGATGTGGTGCTGTCTGTGAAGTCTAGCACTGATGACTGCAAGTGCTGACCGAAGCAAGATAGGCAAACAAACCTTGAAGTCCTGAGCGATGTGCAGCCCTCCAGGTGCATGTTGCTTATGTACTGTTGTGAAACATGTTGGCATGTTTTCCAGCCAACGTGGGCGAACGATCCAGTGGAGGGAAGGGGAGATGGACGAGTCCAGCGGACTGGCCTTAGAATGATATGCTGATATATTACAATGAGGTTTCCAACGTCCAGCGTCGGTTGGGGGAGTGGAAGATCACAAACTGGCTTCATCCCAAAAGATCCAGCTTAATTATTAAAACTCCCTCGAAGGCCTGCAAACAAAGCTCCCAATGGTCACTTTCACTCCGGGGGCATTGCCAGTTTTGTGGACAGTCTGCTTCCAGCACAGTGTTTTTAAAACTAGCGCAAAATATCGTGGAAAGTTGATTTGCACTGAACATAATTTGTATTTAAAATTCCACGATCCTTTGCTCAAGTTATGTTGAAATTTGAGTATTTAAAATATTTGAGTAATTGTACTGAAAACAAAACCAACACAATTGGGTGGAAGCTCTACACCAATAATGTTATGGCTTGATAGGTCCAGTACCATAGCAAATATAGTCCTTTCAGTGGTAAATAATTGAAATTTATACCACAATACACATTCTAATCGTAATCCTAATTCGTAGAATATGTAAAAACTATTGAAAATGTGCATTCTGTTTTCAAAATATGAGCACTTGCATGAGCATTTATGTGCTAATAACTGGTTCAGATGTCAGCTAATAGAACTTTTCTGCTGGGATTTGATATAGGTTTCCAAAATCAATATAATGTCAATGTTAATCATTTTACCACTATCAAATTAAGTGTTTGTTTATGTAATTGAAATGCTATCAATGACCATCTTACAATCATTGGAAATAATGTTTTGACAATAAATCTCTTAACCGTTGTTAAGGTATGAATTATTTGTGTGAATATTCCTGATATACTTGTGACAGCGTATTCTTTTGGCAGATTGAATGAGGCTCCTTGAAGAGTGTTTATTGATTTTGGGATGAATAGGAGGCTTGTAACATTGTTGCAAGATATTGGGCCAGAAATTGATGGAGCAGGGCATTTTGCAGTGAATTCCTGAGTTGGATTTTTTCCTCTCACCCCTCACCTCGTGTTATTTTGTTGAAAAAGTGAATTGATAATCATCAACAAGGCACCCGGGATCCCAAGAGTCAGGTTCAATGGTCTAGCTCTGAACCGATTAAATTTAAGAATAGAGAAAGAGACAGAGCAAGAAGTGGGGTGTATTTGAGTCAAATTAGGTATACAAGATGAAATAAAGGGTTGATTCTCCCAGCCCTGTGGTGGGCTTGGAGGCAGGGGAGCCTGGAAAATTGTGGGGAGCTACATCTGGATGGCTCACCCAATGCATTTCAGCCACCTTGGAATGTTCTTAGGGATGGATGACAACCCGATTGGCTGCGCACATCATGGAGGCAGGCAACCAATTTACATCAGTAAGATAAGGGACATATTTTCAGGCTTGTCCGCGTTTCCACCTCTCCCAAAAAGGCGGCTATGGCCCGCATAATTCTACCCAAGGGGTTTCCCCACCAATCAGAATAGTTCACCACCTTCCCCTCTCTGATTTATTAATTTAATCTTCCCGCTCCAAGGACACCTCCATTTTGAGGCACCATCGAGATCCACAACTTTCAGTAGGATCCACCAATCCTGGTTGGGTACCAAGCCTCTAGCGTTGATGGTCCACTGATTTGGGCTGGCAGCAGCAGAAGCCCTGGGCGGCAAGTGTGAAGATCGGCAATTAGGGTGCCACCTCAGGGAATATTGCTATGCTGTTCTTGGTACCGGCAAGTGGGGGTTTGGGATCTCTCTTTGCTCCTGAGGCCAGTATTCTGAAGCCAAACATTCACAGAAGGGATACTCTTTATCATTCAGAATATGGATTTTATTTTTACTTTCTGGACTTTCTTTCTAATTCATGATTTACTATAGTGAAACATCCATTATCTATGCTCCAATTATTTGCCAAGACTTTCACAAGACATAAGCTTGTACAAAGTATCAGCTCATTGTGTAGCACATTAACATTAATCTACTGTCATCAATAAAACAAAATCAAAACCCATTAACGATTGAATTGAATTTGTGTTATTCATTTTCATTCTCATGGCTACCGTATTGGTGAGTCCATACTAGGGGAAGATTTGGCGACTCTTGAAGATTACAGTAATTCCCATTATTGAACAGGAGGGTCCCACCATGATGTTGAATGATGGAGATTCAACTGTATTAATCAACGCTGCAGATAAGCATAGGGCATAATTATTGTAATAACATAGCATTTCTACTTCCAATAATATGGTCAAACATTAATTTATACAACTGAAAACTTCCACTTTGGTGCATTAAACTGCATGCCAGGTAGTCAAACAGATAAGATGAGCTGACTGACTGTGACTTGAGGAATTACCGATCCTACTTGTTGTGTGACACTTCTGATAGAAGATCTACAACCCAATCATTTTTCTCCATCTATGTTTAATACGATGCAGCATAGGAAATAAATTATTTGAATTTATAAAGCACCATTCACATTCTCAACATGTTCCAAGGCGCTTCACAGATATTGAAGTAGATTGAAAGTGTAGCTAAAGTTATTATGGAAGCCAATGTAGCAAACAATTTTCACACAGCAAAATCCCACAATTAGCAATTAATTAAATGACCAAATAAACTGTGATCTTAGTTGAGAAATAAATGTTGACTTTCTTCAGGTAGTACCTTGAGATTTTGTACATCGACCTGAACAATGAGATCATATCTGATTCTTCTAAAATCCAGAGAGCATAGGACTATTGAGATGAAGATTAAGGTGAACAGAAAAATGCGTTTAAGAGAGGTCAGGTGAATAGTAGAATGAGAAGTAGGCTGATTATAGAAAATTCAGAGGGGAAATGAAAAAGCAAATAAGAGAAGCAAAGACAGAATGTGAGAAGAGGCTGGCAATGAACATAAAAAGAAATCCAGAAGCCTCATATAGGCATATAAATAGGAAAAGGATGGTAAAAAGAGGAGTGGCACCATTTAGGAGCCATAAAGGGGATTTATACCTGGAGACTGGGCAAGGCGAAAGTATTAAATTGATACTTTGCATCTGTCTTTGCCAAGGAAGAAAATGCTGCACAAATCATGATGAAAAAGAAGGTAGGCCAGACACTTGAAGGGCTTAAAATTGATAAGGAGGATATATTGGATATGCTTTCTTTACTTAGGGAAGAATTTTCCCCTCTGTCGGGAGGGGAGTGCAGGAGCGGGCGCATGGAGGCATGCCTCCAATCAGCACCCCCAAATGGGGGCGTGCCACCATTTTAAGTGGGCGGGCCAATTAAGGCCCACCCAGCGTGATGTCTGCCAGGAAGCGCTATGCACTCCCTGTGCAGGCAGGGGGATGGATTCCCTCAGCCGAGAGTGCGTTCTTTCGCGCACTCATCTCCCTGAGGCTAAGTGCTGCCTCAGGGAGATTGGTGCCAAATTTAAAAATGGCCAATGTACAAAAATAAAATTTCCCTGACATGTCCCCACATGTGACACTGTCACATGAGTTGGGACATGTCCATCACTTTTAATCAAAATTTTATTAAATTTTTTGAACCCTTCATGAAATCTCATTCCGACCTTGGATGAGGTTTCATGCTTTTACTGAAGCCTTAAGGTTGGGCAGGCAGGTCCATTAATTACTTGAACTAGTTTTTAAACGGCATCAATGGGCCGTTGACAGGTTGGCGGGTGCACAGCTGATTCGGTCACGCCCCCGCTGACCTGAAAATTCAACTGATGCGGGGTGATGTTGGGAATTCCACCCGACGTCATCTCGTGTCATTTTACGCATCAGCGAGTGGGCCCCGCCCCCCTGCTCACCGACCTAAATATCCTGGCCTTAAAGTTGATGAAACATCAGCACCAGATGAGAAGCATCTGAGGATGCTGAGCGAGGTGAGAGTGGAAATTGCTGAGGCACTGGCCATATTTTTCCAATCTTCCTTAGACTCGGGTGGTCACAGAAGGGTGTAAAGATAAGCTCAGCAATTACTGGCCAGTCAGTTTAACCTCAGTGGTGGGAAAGCTTCCAGAAATGAAAACTTGGGACAAAATTAATTGTTACTTGGGCAATTGCAAGTTAATTAAGGGAAGCCAGCACTGATCTGTGAAGGGGAGATTGTGACTAACTAACTTGCTTGAGTTTTTTGATGAGATGACAGAGAGAGTTGATGAGGGCAATGCAGTTGATGTAGTGCACATGGACTTCCAAAAAGACATTTGATGATGCGTCACACAACAGGCTTGTGAACAAAGTTAGAGCTCATGGAATAAAAGGGACAATAGCAACATCAATTCAAAATTGGCTGTGTGACAGGAAACAGCAGTGATTAATGGTTGATTTTTGGACTGGAAGAAGTGGAGATCCCCAGGGGTCAGTGTTAGGACCCCTGCTCTTTCTGATACACACACATATGACCCTTGGACTTCCTGATATATACATACACACACACACACACACACACACTATATATATATATATATATAGAGAGAAAGTATTGTGAACTATGAGGAGGATAGTGTAGAACTTCAAAACAACAAAGACAGGTTGAAATTTAATGCAGAGAAGTGTGAAGTGATTCATTTTGGTAGGAAGAATATGGAGAGACAATAAAAAAAAGGGAGTGCAGTAGCCAAGAGACCTGGGTATTTATGTGTATAAATTGTTGAAGGTGGCAGGATAGGTTGAAAAAGCGGTTATTAAAACATGCAGCATCCTGGGCTTTATCAATAGGGGAATAGAGTACAAGAATGACATTTAGCCTCAACTGAAGTATTGCATCCATTTCTGGGCACCACACTTTATGAAGGATGTGAAGGCATTAGAGAGGGCACAGAAAAGATTCACAAGAATGGTGCCAGGGATGAGGGACTTCAGTTACGTAGATAGATTGGAGAACTCGTGACTCTTTTTTTGCAAAAGGAAAGGTTGAGGAGATTTATTAGAGGTAATCAAAATCATGAGGGACCTAGAACAGAGCAGATAGAGAGAAACTGTTCCCATTGGAAGGATCAAGAACCCGTGGGCACAGATTTAAGTTAATTGGCAAAAAAAAAACAATGGTGATTTGAGGAAAAACTTTTTCATGCAGCAAGTGTTTAGGATCTGGAATGGACTGCCTGAGAATGTGGTTCGATCGAGGCATTCCAGAGAGAATTGGATTTTTATCTGTAAAGGAAGTATGTGCAGGGGTAGGGGGAAAAGGCAGGGGAGTGGCACTAGATGAATTGCTCCTCAGAAAGCCAGGACAGGCATGACAGACCATCTGTGCTGTAACCGTTCTATGATTCTATTCTATGATTCAAGGACATGAGTGCTCCATTACTGAGGTAGTATGGCCAGCAAGGTTTCTCCTAATTGTTAAGGGTTGGTCACATCTGAGAGGTAGCTAGTTGCATGTCTATAATGTATGTCTTAATGGAACAGTAATGATTCAAATCAGAGCTTACAACAGAATCAGGAATTGAGGAAGTAAGTGAAAATATAATGTTGGCAGGATGAAGCATAGTAATAGATTGTAAAGTAACATAAAGCATCTCTGAACAGGGTTCAGAGGGAACAGAAGTAGGTATAATTTATACCAGTAAACCTGTAAACAAGTGTATTTTTAATCTTGAAATATAATGTCCATTTGTTATATTTTAATATTTCATGACATTTTGAGTATAATTTTATTCTGGCCATTGATTTTTTTTTCCATTGTAATAAAGCTGCAAGTGGAGAATTCAATTTGTGTGAAAGGTATGTGCCTTCCTTTCTTCTTCCAATCATCTATTTATGATCCTCTCTAGAAGGCACAGACTTCCTTGCTGGGATTTGAGTATAAGGAGTGGTTGCATTTTAGTACCTCAGCTGGATTTTCCGCTGCCATTCTGCCCCATTGCACTATTCAGAATAAAGTAGGGTGTCCAAGTTAACATTGAACCCCACCTCTCACAACCAACACCACCAAAAAATTGATTAATTCCTTTGTTAATTGTGGGACTTGTTTGGCTATCATAAAGATAAAAGCAAAATACTGCGGGTGCTGGAAATCTGAAGTAAAAACAAGATGCTGGAAAAGCTCAGCAGGCCTACCATTTGTGGAGAGGGAAATAAAGTTAATGTTTTGAGTCTGTATGACTCTTCTTCAGAGCTCTGACAGATGCTGCCAGACTGGCTGAGTTTTTCCAGCATTTTCCATCTTAATTTGCTTGGCTATCATGTTTGCCTACTCGACAACAGTGATTGCACTGGAAAGTTATTTATGTTTGATAAATGCTTTGAGCATCTCAAGGACATGAAAAGTTGGTTTATAAATACCAGTTCATGTATTTATTGCTTTCTTGGTCTGTTGGATAGGCAGCCTGCTATGCTGAGTGCTGGGGAGGGTAGAAAGTATTGTAAATTAGCAAGAATCTGCACTTTTAAGGGGACACACGGAGAGGAGGCAATGCTTGAGTGTGATGTAGAGTGAGTGCAAAGTCAGGTATTTATCACGCAGGAATTTCTACTAAATTTTTCTCAGGTTTAAGTTTACATTAAAGTCTGACTGACACACAACTTTCAAACTGCATGCAATAAGTAGTCTAGTTAAACAAGAGCTGTCTGGCAGTGGCAGTTAGCAGTCAATCAACTGAAAGTGATTGCATAGAATAGGTATTAATTATTGTAGCATTGCAACTTGGGAGTGAGTAATGCGTATTCTATAAAGGCAGACAGGTTTGCAAACGACATTGAGGAAAGGGTTGCATGGAGAGCAGATTTTACCTGAGAGTAACAGAGGACAGGTGTGAAGTCAGGAATTTGGTTCACGTGGGAATTCTGTAAAGAGTGGGAAAGAGGTGCTCCTTTTTTCTATCATTTTTCAGCCTCCAGTGGCTGGCAAGTTGTCTTCCTTTGTCTCCAAGCTAGGAGAGTGTAAGTTTTTATATTACTTTGGCTGTGTAAATTAATAACTAATTAACTAGACAGGGTTGGTGGTGTGCCATGACTACAGCATGTGGGAATCTGTGGAATGCACTGCAATCCCAGACAACCATATCTCTGGCTTGTGGAAACTCAGTTTAGTGTTGCTGAGTTGGAGTCTGAGTTACAGATATTGTGGGACATCAGGGAGGGGGAGAGTTACATGGACACCTTTTTTCCAGGAAGCAGCCACACCCTGTAGGTTAGGCAGAACTTTAGAGCTGATGAATGATTAGGGACAGGAGGATGTGACTGTGAGTCAGACAGGTAAGGGGAACCAGCATGTGGTGATGGAGGAGCTTCAGCCCCTGACTTTGTCCAACAGGTATGAAGTGCTTGCTACCCTTGTGGATGAGGAGCAGGACTGCAGGGTGGATGAGTAACCATGGCACATGGTGCAAGATGTCATTCAAGTTGGGTGTGTGAAAAGGAATGTGGTAATGATAGGAGACAGTATAGTTAGGGAGGTAGATGCTGTTCCTGTAACCATAAGCGGGAGTTCTGAAGGTTGTGTTGCCTACCCAGTGTCAGGGATAAGGATCCTTGCTGCTGGAGAGGAAGTTGGAATGAAGGGGGTTGGGGGTGGGGTGGGGGTTGCGGGTGTGTGGAATCCAGTTGTGTGGTCTATGCAGGAACCACTGACATAGGTAGAACCAAGAATGATGTTCTGCTAAGAGAGTTTGAGGAGTAGGGTCCAAATTAAAATGCAGAACATCAAAGGTATTCATCTCTGAATTGTTATCTGGGCCACGTACCATCTGGCATAGGGTCAAGAAGATTAGAGAAATAACGACAGAGCTCAAAGAGTGATGTGGGAAAACAGGGTTTCAATTCATGGGGCACTGGCATCGGTACTTAGGGAATTAGGAGATATTTTGTTGCAATGGGCTCCACTTAAAGCAGACTAGGACCAGTGTCCTTGCCAATTGTTTAACCAGGGCTGTGGTCAGGGTTTTAAACTAATGGAGGGGAGAGTGGAGGGTTCAAGTAAAGGAAGATTTAGAAATCCAAAGAAAGGTCGAGGCAAAGGTGATGCGGGTAAAGTCGAGCAGAGTGGGACAGGAAGGTTTAGGTTCTATTATTAGGGTTCTTGATAAGCCAAAAAGCTGGCATGTATTAGTTTCAGTGTAACAAATTAAGAGGATTTATTAACTAATAAAGCAATATTTAACAACCAGGTGATAGTTTATGAATCACACATGGACTTTACTCTCTGGAGCTTGGACACAGATCAACCCAAGTTCTGATATGGTCTGACCCTTTTCTGTTTCTACTTTCTCTTCTGTCTTCTTTTGGTTTTGAACTGGTCCACCCATCTGCTGGAATCTTTTGGAGAGCCTTTTATATCCTTCTCTGATATTCAGGATTTCTCCTATATATTTGGTAAAGGAAAGTGACTCGCACCATTCATAACACAATCAATATGACCAATACTCCACTGACATATCAATGGACTATCGATACACAATAGCTACATCCTGGACTACATTTAACAAAGTCTAAGGAATGCAGCTGATTTGTTGTCTATGTTGTTCTTGGATAACGCCTTAGGTAACAATCAGAAGTATGCAGACAAAATCTGTCTTCTTGCCTCTTACAGTTAGACTATATTCTACAGACAGGTTTAATCATTTTAAACTGTTCTGACGTCCCACCCTTTGCTTTTATGAATGTGCAGATTCAGGCAATATGCTATCCCTTATGCCTAACCTAATCAATGCAAAAGGTTATTCACATACAAGCAGTTAACTCTTTGCTTACCAAAAGCCCACAGAAACATTTATTAAGTCTAGTACCTAAAATTCACAGTACAAGGAAAAATATATAAAAACCTACATTTCTTACAATGAATCAGTGCATCAGTGAATAAGGTCAATGACGGGAATAGCAGTGAAAAAAGGAAGTTAGACATGTTTTATCAAGCATCTGCAAAAGATAGATGAACTAGTGGCACAAATAGAGGTAAATGAGATAAAAACAAAAAAACTGCGGATGCTGGAAATCCAAAACAAAAACAGAATTACCTGGAAAAACTCAGCAGGTCTAGCAGCATCGGCGGAGAAGAAAAGAGTTGACGTTTCGAGTCCTCATGACCCTTTGACAGAACTTGAGTGAGTCCAAGAAAGAGTTGAAATATAAGCTGGTTTAAGGTGTGTGGGGGGGTGGGGGGAGAGAGAGAGAGAGAAGTGGAGGGGGTTGGTGTGGTTGTAGGGACAAACAAGCAGTGATAGAAGCAGATCATCAAAAGATGTCACAAACAACAGAACAAAAGAACACATAGGTGTTAAAGTTGGTGATATTATCTAAACGAATGTGGTAATTAATTAGCACATTCGTTTAGATAATATCACCAACTTTAACACCTATGTGTTCTTTTGTTCTGTTGTTTGTGACATCTTTTGATGATCTGCTTCTATCACTGCTTGTTTGTCCCTACAACCACACCAACCCCCTCCACTTCTCTCTCTCTCTCTCTCCCCCACCCCCCCCACACACCTTAAACTAGCTTATATTTCAACTCTTTCTTGGACTCACTCAAGTTCTGTCGAAGGGTCATGAGGACTCGAAACATCAACTCTTTTCTTCTCCGCCGATGCTGCCAGACCTGCTGAGTTTTTCCAGGTAATTCTGTTTTTGTAAAGGTAAATGATGTAGATCTAATCACTATTAGAGACATTGGCTGGGATCTTCCAGCCCCACCTGCCACTGGGATCTTTGGGTCCTGCAAAAAATCAATGGACTTTTGGCTGGCCTGCTGCATCCCTGCAGCAGGTCCCACCACAGTGGGGCTGGAAAATTCTGGCCATGTTGCATGGTTGCAAGGTGATCAAGGTTGGGAAATAAATTTTCCAGGGGACACAATATTTGGAAAAGATACTTAGAATGACAACGGAGCAGGAGTAGCCCTGATAGTAAAGGATGACATAAGGACATAGTGAAAAAGGATCTGTCCTCCGTAGATCATGATGCAGAATCAGCATGGGTAGAAATTAAGAATAGCAAAAGTCTGAAAACGCTATTGGGAGTAGTTTACAGGCCCCCCTAACAGTAGTTACACCATTGGACAGAGCATTGAACAAGAAATTATTGAAGCTTGTAAAATTGGCAATGTGATAATTGTGGGTGACTTTATTTTTAAAATTTACTCTTTCATGGGATGTGGGCATCACTGGCTAGGTCAGCATTTGTTGCCCATATTGAATTCCATATTAATTTTGAAAGTGACATACTTCAAGAATCTTCAACTTAAGCAAAGCTGTTAGCATGGATATGCAGGAAGAACTGGCTAAGGTTGATTGGGTAAATAGACAGTAAAGGTATGCTGGTAAATAAGCAGTGGGAAATATTTTAAAGAAACACTTTAAAATGTTCAACAAAAATACATTCCATTGAAAAACAAACACTCATCAAGAAAGAGCCATCTATGGCTCACTCAGGAAGTTAAAGGTAGTATTAGATTTGCTGTGACCTTAGACCAGACCTCCAGGTAAGATCCTGCTAGGGACCAACAACATTTTGTTTAAAGTAGACAAAGTTTGAGATTCAAGTCTCTTAGTGAATAAAGTCACAAGATTCCATGGGATTTGAACAAACAAAAATAAACTTTACTCTACAAGCTCAGAAAGATAAAGCAATTTACAATATCTATCTTATACTCTAAGTCAGGGTAAATATGAGGTACATGTGAATTAACAATCTTTCTGTGGTTGAGCACATCACACTGCACAATAAATGGCAGATGCGACCAAGATAGAGTCAATGGATTTCTCAACAACCCACCCAGACGTCCAAAAACACTGAGACAATCAATCTCACTGAAACGCTGATTCATTCATAAAGAACTCCAGTTTTCAGCTTCGAAGATCTAACTTGGGAATTCTCTCCAGAAATCACTCCAACCCGGACGGCATTGACAACAGCCCACCTTACAGGGTTTCAGTCTCGTCTCCTGAGATTCTGTCTCCCTGGATTCCTGAGACTGCACTCAAGCACCAAGTTGCAAGCACAATTTCAGCTCTTTGGCCGTGCCAAGAAGAACACTACTGCTCGAAAGGGGTACTTCCGGCTACTGGCCTACAGCATGGAGTCACCAATCTTCTGCTGCCCTCTTGGATCTTCAGGACTTCTCCTAAGCCCTTGTCATTTAAAGTCTGCTACATGCAGCCACTTTTATGTTTGGAGCCTGTTTTTCTGCTTTCTGCTTTTTAGCCCTTTTCTTCTCCCTGTCCCTTCTCCTTTTGGGACCTCTCCCTGCCCCTCTCCCCATCCCCTGCTGGAACTCTTGTTTTCTATGGCGCTCTGCTCTCTGTCCCACGACTTGGGTTTTTGACCTTTTTCTTCTTGCACAGGCGCACTGGGCCCACAGAATGTAAAAATTGCAGGACTGTGCATGTGTAGCCTGCTCCCCGGCTTGCGCATGCTCAAAAGCTCTGAGGTCTATCAGGAGTTGAAGTTCCTCACCTTCACCTTCAATAAAGTGAGTATAGTTTTCATAACAGATTAAAATAATGGACTATAATGTTGCAAAGAACAGTAGCAAGTCTGAGGATTGGGAGTGTTTTAGAAACTAGCAAAGGGCCATCAAAAAGCAGATAGAAAGGGAAAAATAGAATGGCAGTAAACTAGTCAAAAATAAAAAAAAAAGTTGACAGCTTTTTCAAGTATATAACAAGAGAGTAGCTAAAGTAAACATTGGTCCTTCAGAAGAAAAGATAGGAGAAATTGTCATGAGGAATTAGGAAATGGCAATAGTAGTAAACCGGCAATAGTGAACACATGTTGCAATCCGGCAATAGAGGGTGACCCAGGAGCTAAAAAGAGTGAGGGAATTAAGATGATTAATAGCAGAGAAAAAAGCATTGCAGAAACTTAAGGTACAATAATCAAACAGTTCCCAGCAAAACCACAGGACCTGATGACCCACACCCACGGGTTCTAAAAGAGATAAGTGCAGATATAATGGATGTGCTAGCTATGATTTGGGAATGGTTCCTTGAGATTGGAAATTGGTAAATGTGACACTGTTTTTCATGAAAGGAGGACAAGAGAAAACAGGACTACAGGCCAATTAGCCTAATGTCAGTCGTTGGGAAAATCCTGGAATTTATTATTAAGGACATTTTAACAATGCAGTTAGAAAAGAGTAGTATGATAAGAACAAATCAACAGTTTTAAGAAAGGGAAACCCTGTTTGACCAATTTATTAGTGCATTTTGAGGATGTAACTACTGTAGTAGGGTAGATAAAGAGTAACTAGCAGATGTCATATACCTGGATTTCCAAAAGGCATTCAATAACGTGTTGCACAAATGGTTTAATAGGCAAGATAAGGGTTCATGGAGTTGGGGGTAATATATTAGCATGGATAGAGGATTGGTTAACAGATAGGAGGTGAAGTGTCGGCATAAATGGGGCATTTTCAAGGTGCAGGCTGCGACTAGTGGAGTTCCGCAAGGATCGGTGTTGGGGCCTCAGCTATTTACAATCTATATTAATGACATAGAAAAGAGACGGGAGTAATGTGTTTAGGTTCGCTGATGATACAAAGCTAGGTGGAAAGGTAAGTTGTGGAGAGGATACAGAGGCTACAAAGTGAGAGATACAGGTTAAATGAGTGGGCAACAAGATGGCAGCTGGAGAATAATGTGGGACAGCGTAAATGTATTCACTTTGTTAATAAGAATAGAAAAGCAGAATATTATTCAAACATGTGAAACTTGTAACTGTTGATGTTCGGAGAGACTTGGTTATGTTTGTACAAAGACCTCAGACAGTTACCATGTAGGTACAGCAAGCAATTAAGAAGGCAAATGGCATGTTGACCCTTAGCACAAGGTGATTGGAATACTGCAACAAGGAAGTCTTGCTACAGTTGTACAGTGCTTTGGTGAGACCACATTTGGAATGCTGTATGCAGTTTTGGACTCAATTTTTGAGGAAGGATGTACTTGCATTGAAGACAGTACAGCAAAGGTTCACACTTGGTCCCTGGGATGAGGCGTTTGTCCTATGCTGAGAGCAGTGTAAATTGGGCCTATATTCTCTGGAGTTTAGAAGAATGAGAGGCGATCTCATTGAAACATACACTCTTCTGAAGAGGCTTGATTGGGTACACACTGAGAGATTGTTTCCACTGGCTGGGGAATCTAAAACACAGGGGGCAAAGTCTCAGGATAAGGGGCTGATCATATCAGACTGAGATGAGAAGAAATTACTTCACTCAAAGGGTTGTGAATCTTTGGAGTTCTCTACCCCAGGTGGTTGTAGATGCTCCATGGTTGAATACATTTAAAGCTGGGATGGACGTATGTTTTTGTTTCTCAGGGAATCAAGGGATACAGGGAGGAATGGTTGGGAAAGTGGAGATGAAGCCCAAGATCACCCATAATTGTATTGAATGATGGCGTAGGCTTAATGGGTCATATGGTTTACTCTTCTCCTATTTCTTGTATCCATGTAACTTATATTATAAATCCTGTTCTGACAGTGGAAGGTTGAATCTTTTGCTTATCCCCTGACATCCACAGTGAGAGCGATCTCCTGATACTGTGAAAATTCTGCAGCTAATTCAGGTACAGTAAGTCGTCGTTTAACATTGCCCCATTTAACATCACTTTCGTGTGACCTGATTGGTGCTATTTTGGAGTGGTATGCCTTGACCTCCAGGCTGCGGCCTCCCCTCACTCCCCGACCGTCAAGTTGCATTTTCTACCTGCTCCTGACCTACCTTCTCACCGCTTCCCTCCCCTGGACCTGCATTCCCATTGAAGACCCAGATCCGATCCAAAGCCAGACCTCTAATGTTGTGGAAGTGCAAATCCTGATGGTGCAGAAGTGCCGAGCTGGGAATGTGACAATCCATTTTTTGTTAATGCTCCAGTCTTGTTGCTCTTCTCTGAGCCCTCACGAATAGAAGCACCTTAAAAAAAAAACATGGATTGTAGCATCCCCAGCTGGGCACTTCTGCACTATTGGAACTCTCAATTCCCCGACATCGGAGGTCCGGCTTTGGATCACATTTTGACCTTCAATGGGAACGCAGGTCCAGGAGAGGGAAGCGGCTAGAGGGTAGGTCAGGGAGGGGGAGAGGCCACAACATGGCAGTCAGAGAGGGGGAGGATCTGCAGCGACTAGGAAGATCAAGGAGCAGGAGGCTTGGGAAACAGGATCTGCAGCGAGTAGAATGTACTGTTAGTAAAATGTTACATTTTTCTGTTATATTTTTAAACTTATTTTAAAAGTTATTTCATTTACCAACAAAGGAATCTAACAATGTAAAATATTTCAACTTAGAAGGTATGGTGCTTTAATATTTGTTTCGTTTTCTGATAAGGAAGATCCCACAGAACCTAACTACAGTTTTAACACTGACTCCTAGGAGAACCAATGTTTCACTTAGTCGTTTCACTTTATATTCCTGAAAATCACGACCTTAAATGAGGACTTACTTATTTAAATCAGGGTTGTATGATGCCTATAACATCAAAATGTCATTTTAGGGTTTAATGGGACAGAGCATCTATCATGTTCACTCCACCCAGTATCAGCTGGTAGTCCAGTTAGCAGATAACTGGAGCAAGGAGAAGCAGGAAGGTCGCATACCCTGCTCCTCAAAAGAATGGATCCTCCCCTCAATTACCTTTGTCCAGTCTTTAATTCAGCTTGGGACGTTTGATACTGCAGCATCCTGGAGTTGGCAGGATGCCCAGTTGTGCTTGTTTTCCAATCCCAGCTTGCCAGCCCTGAATGAACGAGGCCTGTACCTCAAAGTGGCATTATCGATCAGTCAGCTGGTGTCCTCCACTTATCAAATGGGGAATAAACAGAAAGACTTGCAATTATATAGCACCTTTCATGACCTCAGAGTATCCTAAAGCGCTTTACAGAATACCACACAAGGCAAAGTTTTTCTGTTCCAGTGCTGTGCCTCAGCAATTCTGTATGATGATGGCCTGTTGATAAACTTTCAGTGAAACGTCTCTCACATTTGTGCGAAGGTGTGATGTTACAGCATCAATCCTTCTGTAACAGACAAAGGAGCAGGAATTTCCATAGTTATTTCACTAAAGTTAACCTTGTGCAGTATAGACCAGTCATCAGCAGCAGATGTTTTAGGTTATTATGCACTCTATCCATACCACCCCATTCCTGATGAGTTGTGCAAGTCTTACTGTCATTGTGTCCCTATCCTGACATCAAATTTTATTATCTTCTACTGCTTTATTGAAAATTATAGTCAATTCAATCAATAATCTGAAGTTGTCTGGTTATAAACACAAAATGTACAATGGTTAATTTACTTGGAGCATAAAGAGGTGTTTTGTCTGACTCAACAGATTGGGGAGGAACAGTGATACAAGAAATGCAGAAGACTTGATACTATCATCCCTCGACTGCCTTAGTTCAAACTCAAAGTTCAAGAGGTGAAAATTGGTAGCTACCACAAAATGATGCCCAAAATAAATGACTGTTACATAACAATACTTCCTCTCAAAATGGTGAAAACAATTTAGAAAAACTATAAAGGGGTGTTTTCTACTCTTAGAAGTTCAGCCATTAATTTGTCCATTTTTAATAGCAGAGAATAGAGATGTTAATTAGTTCACTTCACTGCTTTGATTTGTTCTATAGACTTAATTTGTAAACTGGCAGAAATCTGGTCAATCATTACTTGCCTCTAATAAAATAAATTGTGCATTTCAAGTACTTGAACAACATCTTTTAAAAATTCTCTCATGGGATGTCAGCATTGTTGCCAGTGCCAGCATTTGTTACCCATACCTAATTGTTCTTGAGGTGGTGATGGTGAGCTGCCTTCTTGAACCGCTGCACTCGACCCATAGTGCTGTGGGGAAAAGAGTTGCAGACTTCCAGAGACAGTGAAGGAATGGTGATATAGTTCCAAGTAAGGCTGCTGTATATCTTGGAGCAGAGCTTGCAGGTGGTAGTGATTCACTGGGTCCGTGGCCCTGGTCTTTCTAGGTGCTAGAGGTCGCGGTTTTGGAAGATGCTGTCGAAGGAGACTTGGCGAGTTGCTGTAGTGCATCTTGTAGCATACTACTGCCACTGTGCGTTGGTGGTGGACAGAGTGAAGATTTAAGTTGGTGAATGGATGCTGATTAAAATGGATGGTGTCGAGCTTCTTGAGTGTTGCTGGATCTGCATTCATCCAGGCAAGTGGAGAATATTCCATCACACTGCTGACTGGTGCCTTGTAGATGGAGAACAGGCTTTGGAGGGCCAAGAGGTGCGTTACTCACCACAGAATTCCCAGCCTCTGACCTGCTCATGTAGCCACTCTGTTTTTATATGACTGGACCAGTTATGTTTCTAGTCAATAGTAACGTCCAGGATTTTGTGGTGAGTGATTCAGCGATGGTAATGTGCTGAGCATCAAGAGGAGATGGTTCCATTCTGTCTAGTTGGATATGGTCAATGCCTGACCCTTGCGTGGCATGAATGTTTGCCACCTATCAGCCCAAGTCTGAAAGTTATCCAGGTCTTGCTGCATGTAATGCGTTTAATGTATTAAAAGTCCAGAGGCCCTTCACAGGAGCTTAAACAGACACATACTGGTATCCAATTAGCTAGTCAAGTATGGACTAAAGATTTATTTTTGCATTTGCAGGGAGCTGGAACTAGGATATTAAGCAAAGAAGGGAATTTGTGCATTCCCAATTTACTGACCTGACCATTTCTGGATGTTTCTGCATTAGAATTAATCCATTGAAATAAGATGTTTACTCAGCAGTTCCTCCTCACTAATGGCCGCTGATACAGAAATGAAACAGTGGTGTAATATTTTGGGATTTGATGACAGCAAGCAAAATTAATCTGGAATATTGGGTAGTGCTTCCATTGTCCAAGCAAAGAAAATTAAAAGGGAGAACATGGATGATATAAAAAATACTCATAGAGGCATAGAAAATGGACTTGTGTCATAAAACAGCAATGAAAAATGTTACAATTGCTTGGAGAAGGCAATTAATATTATGGAAGTACTGAAAACCTTTTATTTATGCCCCTGCACTTTCAATTCCACTAAAATTGTTCTAATTGAGTTCAGCTGCCTTTCTGCAGAGGGAGGCTTGTGGATTAAGATCAGTTTAAAAGGAATAAAGTGATAATGAAACCTGTTTTAAAGCCTAGTAATTGTGCTAGATACTAGAAATATTTCCTTATTAATTTTGAATTGCTGCCCTGTATACCTTTAATTGTGCTGTCCTCTATAGATTGTAACTCTGTCTAACTCCTGTTTGACAGCATATTACTTTTTCATAGTGTTTTTCCTGTTTGCATCCATTTATTATGCCATACCTGTGAATAATACCTAAAAAACATTGAGGGCAGAATTTTTAGGTCAGCATGCGGGCGTGCGCCTGACCTGATCGGACGTGACATAACACAGGAGCGTCCCAACGTCATCCTGTGCTTGTGTGACATTTCGGTCGGTGGGCATCGCAAAAATCGGAAGCGTGTCTGCCGATAATTAAGAGGCCTATTAAAGTCATTGAAGTTATAATTGTCTCTGATTTTTTGTGGTCCGTCCAACTTTACAGTTGGCAGACGGGCAAATTGGCCAGGCAGACTTGGCATTTTTCAAGAAACCTCATCCAAGAGTGGGATGAGGTTTCCATTATTAAAGAAAGAAAAATAAAAACCTATGGACAGCAATTTTATCATGTATATGTTCAGGTGACTGATTTGTGATGCGTGGACATTTTTTCCTGATTTTACAAACTTTATTTATTGGTTTTAAAGTCTTCACCCCCTGGGACAGCGCTGTGCCTTCAGGGAGCTATCATTCAGCTATATATTCATTGGAGCCTATATTCATTGGAGTTCAGAAGAATGAGAGGTAATCTTATTGAAAAATATAAGCTTCTGGGAAGGCTTGACAGGATAAATATTGAGAGGATGGTTCCACTCATCGGGGAATCTAGAACGAGGGCACGCAGTTTTAGAATAGGTGTTGTCTCAGTTAAGATCGAGATGAGGAGGAATTTCTCCCCTGAAAGTTGTTAATTCTTGGAATTCTCCTCACCAGAGAGCAGTAGAGGTTGGATCATTGAATATATTCAAGGCTGAGTTAGATTGTTGGACTACAAGGGTGTCGAGGATTATGGGGGGCAGGCAGGGGGTAAATGGAGTTGAGGCCACGCTCAGATCAGCCATGATCTTACTGAATGATGTAGCAGGCTTAAGGGGCTGAATGACCTATTCCTGCTCATTTTTCTTGTGCGCTTGTGTCACAGGAATTGAGGGCTTGCTTTTTAAGCTGGGCAGGAGAAAGTCTGAATCATAACAATAGCCAGCAGTCAAACTCGATAAACCTCCTGAAATACACCAGAAACAACATACTGTATAGTGCTCAGATTTCTGTACAAAAAGACAATTGATCATGTTAAAATTGAAAAATTAACTTGTGACTAATGTATTTATAAATGACTGCTCTAATCATAATAACTGCAGATGCAATTGCTATCGTTGATTAAAAGAATGGCAGCAAAGACAGGTGATATAATAACAAACATGGGAAATGTGCTGAACAAGCACACTTAGGAGGGGTATAGAAATGCATTTAACAAATCTAACAAATTACCTAGACTATAGGTATGCCACCTTTTGTCATACTTCTCCATAAACTTTCTATGGGCTTTTGCCTTGGAACTTGCTGTGGCTAGAAACCCATTTCAGCACAGCACCTTTTATGGGGGATCTGGGATCTGTATTAACAGGGCAGATAATTGTGTGCCTCCATAACCAATCAGACTAAGTAATTCTTATTGAGGCATACAGAGTCTAAATCAGGAAGTGCAAATTAGAATGTTTAAATCAATACCAAATTGTGTATAGAAAGTGGAATAGAATGAGGGAATAAAGATAGGAATTAAACGCAGATAAGAGACAGAAAGAAAAAGTTAAAAAAGTACAATTTTAATTATTTTTTAACATCTCCAACAATAATTAAAACCCGAAGTAATGAGCCTCTACACGTGTAAAAGTTATTTTTCAATGCCATTGAGGTTGTCAGTAATCCACACTAATCACACCATTAAAAATCTAGTTTCACTGAATTGGACAAGCTCTAACAATTTTCTGTTGTGTTTAGTACACTAGAATGCTTGGGGCTAGGGCATTTCTAGACTTTGGAATTTTCTGAATTATAGAATAACATTAGAATGCCTAACCACAAGTGGGTGAACCAAATATAAATATGTACCGGAAACACAAAATGTGCCAAAACCAGTGTTAAGTCACAAAAGTACATGCTTTCAATTCTATCCATTTTTAAAAATGGACTGATGCACTAATGCACAGAGGTCCAGAATAAAATTGAACATCATCAGCAGTCAAGCAATACACTCCTTTATAAATGTTCTTTAAGGCTTGTAAATTCCAATACATTCATAGTATATATTTGAAGACATTTGCAGTTATCACTAGTTCTTACCTAATCTGTACACACTACACCAGTGCTTCCCAAACTATTTCCCAATGTGACCCCATTTTAACACACGCACAAGCACACAGTAATCAGCCCCTCTACCCACCATACACACTGAAACCAGCCCCTTTCTCCCATTTTTGATATTGTTGCCAGTGCCTGTGAAGCAGAGTTGCTAGCCTGGGGTAAAGAGCCAGTGAGTCCAGGGCTGTTGCAGCACCATGAGTGGTGACTTAGTTGCGGGGCCTGCTGAAAAAAAACTTCTGGACAGCTGGCACTTCCGAATTTTGAAGTTCCAGACTGGAGAGGTTACAGTGTGATGCAAATCCGTGCCTATGTAAATGAAAATTAGGAGAGATGTTTACTGGGTGACTCAACCGACATCGCATTTTTAGCGCTATTGTCTAATGTCAAAATTACCTCTAAGAATTTACAAATATAGCTATAGACTGCGGTCTTCCAATTGAAAGCACTAGTATATCTTCAGCACTTGTAACAGAATGGAGCAGGAGACTATTTTATACATCTTTTGCTAAAATATCACCTGTACTTTGACTGGTGTGCACACTCTGGAATGGTTTTTAAAAAGGCCATATTTTATAAAACAGAAACTACAGAAGTTTGTTATTCATTCTAATATTGATTTTAGCAGTAAATCAATCCTTAGCTACTGCTGATGTTCACAAACATCTTGATCTGAAAACTGTAGTTTATGATCTTGTCAAAACCCTTGAATTATTTGTATCAATTAATGTTAGAATTTTGAATATCATATTTAGCTGCGCTGTTCTGTTGTTTTTCATTATTGATACTTATCCATTTTACTTTATGTGTGCTACCTGTGGGATCATCTGAGGATTGCAGACATTTAAGTAAAGCAAGTGACATAAATAAGATTACAACAGGAACCCAATATAATCTAATACTCAGGTAGCTACCGCAGTCTGTGCTGCAATGACTCTGCTACAAAAAGTGTGGATTTCCAGATAGACTTACTCTGATTTTATGTGTGAACCAATAGCAAATACATGAACAGAAGCTGCTTATGATGCTTTAGAGGCTTGGGTATATTTTAAAGTGCACATTCATGCATCATTAAATCTGAACAAAATCTGCTCATTGCTCAAAACAAAGAAACTTGGAAGAGACTGCTGAAATTGCTCTTCATCTTTGTCATTTTCTACTAAGAAAATGGTTTAGCTATTCATTGTTAGATCTGGCTGGATCACATAAGGCACTACTATCGCCTGCTCTCGTCTGCTAAAACTGCAGGAACATCCAAAACTCCAGGAACATCCTGGCTTCTTACTGCAAACCATCTCTTTAATCCCCTCTCCCCTGTCACCACCACTCTCACCACCCACAGTAAATGCAAGGAGCTCATGACCTTTTTATCATTAATATTTGAGACTACATGATCAATTGCCTCTGCCACTTCTCTCCCCCTAGCCCACCAGGCCAAACTTCCTCTAAGGTTTTCCCCTGTCCAAGCCCTGAACCTGCATTATTTTCTAGTTTCCCTCCTATCTTCCTTGGTGCTCTCTCCTAGCTCATATTGTCCAAAAGACCCACCTCCTGCTCCCTTGACCATATTCCCAGAAAACTGCTGACCACTCATGTTCCTTCCTGATGCCGTGTTAGCTGGTGTTATTAACAGTTCTTTCTCTTCAGATGCTGTTCTCCTCTCTTTTAAATCTGATGTCATCAAGTCCGCTCCTCAAAAACCCTACCCTTGACACTACTGTCCTTGCAAACTACCATCTCTTCTCCAACCTTCCTTTCTTCTCCAAAGTCCTTGATGGTGTTGTCATCTCCCAAATCTGTGTCCACCTTTCCTGAAATTCCATGTTTTGAATCTCTTCAGTCAGATTTCCTCCCTTGCCACAGTACCAAAACGACTCTTACCAAAGTTAAAAATGGCATCCTATGTGACTGTGACAAAGGCATTACTATCACTGAAGCCCCACTATCAACATTCTGGGGGTCACCATTGACTAGAATCTGAATTGGACTAGCCATATAAATACTGTGCCTACAAGAGCAGGTCAGAGGTTGTGAATCCTGTGGTGATTAACTCACCTCCTGACTCCCCAAAGCCTGTCCACCTACTACAAGGCACAAGTCAGGAGTGTGATGGAATACTCCCCACTTGCCTGGATGAGTGCAGCTCCCACAACACTCAAGCTCAACACCATCCAGGACAAAGCAGCCCACTTTATTGGCACCCCATCCACCACCTTCAACATCTGTTCCCTCCACCACTGATGCACGGGGGCAACAGTGTGTACCATCTACAAGAGGTACTGCAGCAACTCACCAAGGCTCCTTTGACAGCATCTTCCATACCCCAACTTCTACCATCTGGAAATCTAAAGGCAACAGATAGATGGAAATACTACCACCTGGAAGTTCCCCTCCAAGCCATACACCATCCTGAGTTGGAAATATATTGCTGTTCCTTCACTGTTGTTGGGTCAAAATCCTGGTACTCCCTCCCTAACAGCATGGTGGGTGTACCTACACCACATGGACTTCAGTGGTTCAAGAAGGCAGCTCACCACCACCTTGTCAAGGGCAATTAGAGATGGGCAATAAATGCTGGCCTAGCCAGCGATGCCCACATCCCATGAAAAAAAAACTGTCCCTCCTCGCCCTTCTCGACCTGTCTGCAACTTTTGACACAATTGATTACACCATCCTTCTCCAGTGCCACTCCACTGTGGTCCAGCCTGATGGGACTGGACTCACCTGGTTCCATTCTCACCGATCTAGCATATCACCTGCAATGGATTATCTTCCTGCTTCTACACTGTTACCTCTGATGTCCCCCAAACATTTATCCTTGGCCCCTCCCTACTTCTCAGCAACATATCTACAAGCTGCCCCTCAGCAATATCATTGAAAAGCATGGCATTAGTTTTCACATGTACGCTGATGACACCCAGATCTACCTCACCACCACCTCTCTTGACTCCACCACTGTTGCTAAATTATTGGACCGATTATTTAGTACTGGATGAGCAGAAATTTTCTGCAACTAACTACTGGGTGGAATGAATCCACTGTTTTCAGTCCCTTCCACAAGCTCAATTCCCAAGCTCCAGACTGCATCCCTTGCCCTGGCAACAGTCTGAGACTGAACCAGACTGTTTAAAACCTTGGTGTCATATTTGACCCTGCAATGGGCTTGTGACCATGTATCCATGCCATCACTAAGACCGCCTATTTCCGCCTCTGTAACGTCATCCGACTGTATCTCATCCACTGCTGAAACCCTCATCCATGCCTTTATTGCCTCTCGACGTGACTGTATCAACACTTTCCTGGTCAGCCTCCAACATTCTCGCCTCTATAAATAGGCAGGCATCCAAAACTCTACCACCCTTGTTTATGTTCCATTCACCCATCACTCTTGTGCTCACTGATCTTTACTGGCTTTCGGTTAAACCTTGATTCTAAAATTATCATCCTTGTTTTCAAATCCCTCCATGGTTTCCCCCTTCCTATCTCGGTAATCTCTCTTGAGGCCCACAAACCTCCAAGATAGCTGCACTCCTTTATTTCTGGCCTCTTGAGCCTCCAAAATTTTAATCATTCCATCACTGGTGGCCATGCCTTCAGCTGCCTAGGTCCATATCTCTGGAATTCCCTCCCTAAGCCCTTCTGCCATGCTACCTCTCTTCCCCCTTTAAGATGCTCCATAAGCTTTTGTCTGCCCGTCCTAATATCTCCTTTTATGGCTTGTTATTTTTGGCAGGGGACACATAACATATGACAGGTGGCTAGCCCGCTGCCTTACTGCCCACTCCTGATATGTTCCCCATAATATGCTGGGTGGGTAGGTGCCACTAGGCCAAGTAAGTGGCAATTAAGGGCCTCAATCTGCCTCCACTGCCATAATAAGCTAGGCAGTGGAAGGCAGGCGAAAGTGGGAAGGCTGTTTTTCACCAAAGTTGGTGAAAGGGTGGGAAGGAACGGGGGTACATCCTTCAGGATGGGGTGTGCTTTGCATATTGGGGACACCCCCCTCTCCCAAGATCAACTGTGACTCCCCACCTGGCTTCCAAAACCCATCCCCACACCCCTCCCTAGGATGCCCAATGCCTCCCTGCCCAAGAAACTGCAGACACAATTTCTCCGGCATCCATGACACTTCTTTCTGAGCCTCCTTGCAGTCCCAGCAGTGCCAGTCTCTCTTCTGGTTGCTGCTGGGAGTGTAAGAGCTGCTGGCCAATCAAACTGAGGCAGGCCTTCCTTCCACTGAGGGACGGAAATTTGTTTGTTAAGGCCAACCACAGCATGTTATTGCTGACGGGCAGCTTTATTTTGTTTTCTCGGGGGGAGTTGTGGGGGTAGGGTGGTGGGGGCTGCAAATAATATGCACCATTCAATTACTTCAGCCTGCTTCCGTCCTACTAAACTAATTTCCTGTTCCCAGAAATGTCAAATTCTACTCCACAAGATCACCCATTTCCATCACTGCTTTAGCTCTTCTTGTTATTGAAATACTGGTCCATGCTTTTGTTACCTGCAGACTTGAGTAGTCCTAAACTCTCCTTGCCAAGCCTCACTTTCGCCATTATAAACCTGAGGTCATCCACAACTCTGCCACCTAAGTCCTGTTCACATGGTATCCTGTGTTCGCTGATATACATTGGTTCCTGGTCCACTGACACATCGATTTTAAAGTTCTTAACCTCATGTTCAAATCCCCCAAAATAATCTCACTCTTTCTATACAAAATTTTCAACCACTGCAATTATCTGAGTGCACTGTGTTGCTTTAACTCTGATCTCTTGTGCATCCCCCACTTCCTCAGCTCATGATTGGGACTGTATCTTCAGCTGACTAGACCCTTAATTCTGAAATGTCATCGTCCCTAAACCGTTCTACCTTTCCACCACCTCCTTGAAGGAGTTACTTAAAACCTACTTTTTTAACCAAGCTCTTTGTCATCTGTCCCAATATCACTTTCTTAGGCTCAGTGTCAGTTTTTGTCAAATTTAGCTCTTGTAAAGTACCTTGGGACATTTTACTATGCTATTGTTGCGATATAATTGATACTCCTTGTTTTGATGCTTCTGTGATGCCCTCGTTTTCAGCCTTTATCTTACACCCACAACTTTTCTCATACCATCTGCCACCTAACAAATCCTAGTTTTGCAGTCACAATTGCCTCTTTATCATTATGGCATATAATCACTTTAAAACCTCTATCCTTCACTAGGACAGCCTGCGGGGCATCCATTTATTCCTTGAACATTGACCCAACCCATCCACCACCACCCTCTGCCTGGCTGAACTTGTTCTCACCTTGAACAATTTCTCCTTCAAGCTTCTTCAGATAAAAGCTGTTGCTGTGGTAATCCTCCTGGGTGCCAACTATGCCTGTCATTTTATAGGAAAAGTTCTCTTTATCCCAGTCCTGCTCAGGTCCTATCCTGACCTTATTTTTTCTCCATTACAAATTGCTTCCTGCATTTGCACTGATCTACAGAATTTCATTAACACTGCTTAAAATTTCCACTCATCCCTTGCTTCTGTGTGGCCCATTGCTCATTCTTCCTGAACTTCTCCCTATCTGCAGGGATGGGTTTTCCAGAAACATCTATTGCAAACCCACTGACTCATACACTTTATTGCGTTGTGACCTTTACCCACCCTGCTCCCTGTGTTGGCTATAGTTCTTTTTCATTATGTTTGTTCTGTTAACACCACCTTGCCCAGAAAGTTCCTGCAGGCTTGACAGGCCGCCTGGTCTTCTCTTGCTCCTGTTTCTTATGTTCTTATGCAATGTCCATCTTTCATCACAGCCAAGGATTCCTCTGTGATAGATGGGGTCATGTGTTATTCCATTTCCTGTACTTCTGCTCTCACCCTTTCCCCATCCCATAACCATGAGAGGGACCACCTTGTCCTCATCTTCCTTAGCTCGACACAAAATTTTCAGTGAAAGAAATGTATTGAATCCCGATCTGAGATTCTGTAGTTTTTTCCCAATATTTGAATTTCAATATTAGAGTCGACTAGATGGTCATATATTTTATGTACCGGGTGTTCGTTGATGGAAAATAGAAATTTTAACTGGGTAATTATGGAAGATCAATGTACTATTTCTTCTGTCAATTTAAATGAAAATAAGTTTGTGCTGTAATCATTGTTATTTTTCATTTAAATTGACAGAAGAAATAGTACATTGATCTTCCATAATTACCCAGTTAAAATTGCTATTTTCAATCAGTGAACACCCTGGGTACATAAAATATATGACCATGTAGTACTACTCGAATATTGAAATTCAAATATTAGAAAAAGGAGGCCATTTGGCCCATTATGTCTGTGATGGCTCTCTGCAAGAGCAATTCGCCTAGTGCCACACCCTCACCTTTTCCTTCTAGCTCTGCAAACTTTTCTTCATCAAATAATGATCTAATTCTCAAATGTAAGTCATGAATAAGAGTATAGACAGGAAGAAAAATGATTTAGTTGTGAGGCAGCGCATTGTTCAGGCAATGCTGGTTCTTAAGTTTTAAGGAAGTGGTTGTTTCAGGTCGAATAGTCGTTGACAAGTCAATTTATTGTTTATATAAATATGCAGTAAATCAATAAAGCATATCACTATTAATAGGATAAGAATAGTTTGATACTTTCAGTGAAATGAAGTATTTATATTCAACCCAATGAGGGCCTTGGTGAATGAAGACAAGTGGTCAGAAATGGGATATATTATTCAAAGTACTAGATTTGGAGAATAAGTGAAACTATCATTAGATGGGATAATGTTTGCATTCATTCTTGATGAGGAAGTGGCACTCTACTTATGGTAGTTAATACTCCTCACCAGGCTGCTCATGAGGAATTTTTGGTACCTGCTCTCTTCCTAATGAGGATTCAAATCCATGCTTGTATGTTGTCTAATGACCAACTAGTGACTATTCTCCATGGGAAAAGAAAAGTAATCAGGGTCTACCTGGTCCTAAGCTGGTTCAAAAATGTTATCTCTGGCAGTAGAATGTGGGAACTGAATTAATCTCCACCTTAGTACTTCACGGTATCACTGATGGTTAATCAGCCAGTCTGACTCATTAATGGGAGTTAGAGGGATACGCCTGTCACTGGGGTTTGGAATTCACTCTTTTTTACCCCAGAAGCCAAATCATGGGTCACCCGCAGGACACTTAGCAATGTCCTGTGCTGGTGAGCTATACCATTTCAGATGACGAAGCTGTATAGGTAATCCTGTGCACACTTGGGAATGCCTAAGCCTTGACTCTTGCCAACTAAGTTCTTTGTCTCCAACTGTGATCTGTCCTTTCTGGCAGAGAATGTGCAATCAATATCAAATCAGCAGAAACTCTGCTTGTGTGGATTTCTCAGTATCTGGGTTTAGAACATAATAATATTTTCCATGGATGTTAGATACCTGCTGATCAAATATACAGGCTTAATGATTTTGTTTAGCTGTGGATCAATTATCTATTTGTTTTAAATATGCAGCTTGGTTCCCCTTTAAAAGGAGACCAAACAGAAGTCCATCAGAAGATAAAAAGAACATTCACTTACCAATACAACTTATGTTTCTTTTCCGTTGAGGAATCCAGCTGGGATCAAAAAATATAACTTTTCAGAATTAAATCTTCCTTATGTTTCCAAGGATGATAAATGTGCATGGAGTAGAAAATTCCTGATCCAACCATTTCTTGTACTGGAAATACTAAATTTTTATTTTCAATTAATTTAAAACATTTTTATAAGTGAGTGCAAGTCCACAAGAATGTTAAACTAGAGACAAAAAATAAATGTGCAATATTGTGTGAACTCTTAGCCCTATAGTTTTGATTTAGGTTTGTTGCCCTTTAAAACAATGTTTATCCTCCATCTGCACTGCAGGTTGAACCCATCAGCTATGCATTACTTTCTTACATTGTCTGACTTTGATGATATCTGAGTCAGTGTTTGCCTTGCAGTGATTTATTGGTTTTGTGTTTTTGTAGCATTGAAGTAAAAGCTCTATAGTACTGTAATCAACTGCACTCTACAATATGGTACAAAAGAAAGCTTGAAAGGCAATGTACACCTGATGGTTCAAGTGATTGCCCAAGCTTCAAGACTCATCAGCTTACTGTGTACTTACTTGTATGGATCTTACCAATCTTAAATAGATTCATTTCTATTATGTGTTTTGATCTCCTTTTTAATGAAGTGCTGTTTATAAAACTTCAATAGGAGTTCCTTGTACATTGAAATGCCACAGAAATGCATTCATTTGCAAAGAAGTGAAGAGGTGATTTGCTTTGAAGGACATATAAAAAGGTCAAGCTTTTTTTATTCACGCGGCCTTTAAATGGTGCGTTCCATAATGATATCCGAGTTTCTCTGTGGCACAGCATATAATCATCTGGCGATTTCTTCTGTCAAAAAGATTCTGCTGGGAGACTGAATTGTGCAATGTGTTAGGTTTTGGATTTTTATCTTAGCAATTGGGTTAAAATTCCAGTTTTGACTCGTGCAATGAAAATCTCCCCTTGTCTGCTAGTTGTAATGGACCTATGCCAAATAACCTTGGGCAGTCTCAAACCAGTTCTTAGTAGACATGGGCCTAGAATACAAAACTGTCCTTCGGCTGCCACTCTCAGAGAATAGCATTTTCAATTCTGATTGGAGACAGTTACAGAGTTTTGATTACATGACATTCTGATCACATAATATTCTGCCCAAGTGACTTGTGCTCATGTGAAATCTGATCAGCTGACACCTGCTATTGTTGTGTTTATCTGATAGAAGGTTGGGTCCCCTGTAGTCGAGCATCTGTGCTCATGGTTTTCTGCCAGAAGCTGTTCCAAGAATTAGGAGATCATCTTTGGGCAGATGAAGAAGGTCCCTTTAACAGGCCCTATCTGGCTTCCAAGCTCCTTGGTCTCTGATTTGAACATTAAAAACATTCTGGCTTGTACTTCATTCTAGTTTTATTGATAAGTATGATGTTTTAAAAAAAAAGCATGTTGAGAATGATTGATTTCCTGAATTGTACAGCATCTACAGTGGCAGCCAAGAAGGAACATTTCTTTATGTGGTGGTAATGCATTTGTACATGACAAATGACTTAAAAACTAGAGACAGTTTTTGCCATTATTGTTTAAAGTGTTAAAATAGTTGTTTTCTTTGGGAAATACCCATAATGTTAACACAGGAAATGCTATGAAGGAAGTTGGGTCTTCTGGAAAGCTTAAGAACATTTGATTTATGTATATTACACCAAAGGGAAGTAGTATCACACTAAGAATATATTGAAAGTATATTCAGTAACTTCTAAAAGTGTGCAGCCTTTTTCCAATTCTAATTTATTTTACTAATTATATTTACTTCATGGTTTTGTTGCAAATGTTTTACAGTTATTGCATAGTTCAACATGAGTACATAGCAGTAAAGTTACAATACAGGGACCAACAGAATCAGGTAGCATGAGAAAGAAAAGATTAACTAATAATTTGTAAATCATGTCTTCCGTGACCTCGGGATGTTCCAATGTGCTGCACAACCAGTTAATCACTTTTGAAGTGTAGTTATTGTTGTAATGCAAGGAAATAGAGGAGCCAATATGCACAGTAATATCCCACAATCAGCATTGAGTTAAATGACTAGAACATCTGTCCTGCAAAACAGAAATGCTGCAAACTTGCAGCAGATCTATAGCATCTGTGGAGAGAGAAACAAAGGCTATTGACTTTATATCAGAACATCTATAATGTTGCCAGGGGATTTGGATTTTTTAAATAGTAGATGTTCAGCTTTATGTCTTAACCATGCAGATTAAACAAGTTGACCCTCTTTATCCAGTGTCTTGTTTCATAAATTTTACCAAGTCCTACATAACATATTTTCATCACAACACATTGCATATGCTTAAGCTCATATATTACTCGGAAGGAACTATGGACATTGTATAGCTCATCTATTTATATTAACTTTTTTTTCCTGACCTCCTAAGTATGCCACAGCAATATGCTTGAGAAAATACACCTAGAAGAACAATTGATTCTGACCTGTCTAGCTCTTTTTGTATGCATTGCCACTCACTCACTACCATGTACCAGTCCATGGGGACAAACTCTGGGGAATCAGTTAGTTTAACTGAGAAAATTGCACAGGATTATACCCTGAACTTAAGCAGCATGAGGAATTTGATGTAGAATATGAGGAGGCTGTCATTCCAGAGGATTAGATGGTGACAATTCTTTATTGCAGTATTTCAAGACCCATACCCTAGATATTTAGCATTTTAAAAAAAGATGTCTGTAGAGCATCAAACTCCTGTTCAGTCACTGGGGACAATGCTCCAGAATGTGCTATATAACTATTTATAAATAACTACTTGAACTCCTGTGGCATTGCCCATGATAATGATAAGTTGGTGCTCTCTCTGACCTGTATCTTTAATTTTCATATCACTAGTTATTTATAAATAGTATAAATGACAGAGAACTCAGAACAGGCCCTAGCATAACTCTACCTGGAAAAGCTCAGCAGGTCTGGCAGCATTTGCGGAGAGGAGCACAGTTAACGTTTCGAGTCCAAATGACCCTTCAACAGAACTAAGTAAAAATAGAAAAGAGGTGAAATATAAGCTGGTTTAAGGGGGGGTGGGGTGGGTGTGGGACAAGTAGAGCTGGATAGAGGGCCAGTGATAGATGGAGATAACCAAAAGATGTCGCAGAAAAAAGGACAAAGAAGTGTTGAAGGTGGTGATATTATCTGAGGAATATGCTAATTAGGGGTAGAAAGCAGGACAAGCAAGGTACAGATAGCCATAGTGGGGGTGGGGTGGGGTGAAGGAATCAAAAAAGGCTAAAAGGTAGAGATAAAACAATGGATGGAAATACATTTAAAAATAAAGGTGGGAAAAGAAAAATCTATATAAATTATTGGGAAAAAAAAGGGGGGAATCGGAAAGGGGTTGGGGATGCAGGAGAGAGTTCATGATCTAAAATTGTTGAAATCAATATTCATTTCGGAAGGCTGTAAAGTGCCTAGTCGGAAGATGAGATGCTGTTCCTCCAGTTTGCATTGAGCTTCACTGGAACAATGCAGCAAGCCTAGGATGGACACGTGGGCATGAGAGCAGGGTGGAGTGTTGAAATAGCAAGCGGCAGGGAGGTATAGGTAATGCTTGCGGACAGACCGAAGGTGTTCTGCAAAGCGGTCACCCAGTCTGCATTTGCAAACATTATCCACTGGATTATATGCTATTCTGCATTGTAGTAAAATCCAGATCTAATGGTGTGAAATGCGACAATTGCTTTGATAATTTCCCTTGAAGTTCTGCTCAGCTATCTGTTTGGCTGTTTAAAAGATTGGACAGATGGCTGAGCTTTCACTATCTTTAAATTTTGGCTCAACCAATTCTTTGGCTGTTTCAAAGCTTTAATAGATGGCTAAGCACCTGACTGCATTCAAAGGCTTTAACAGTTTTAGCTTAGGATGGGGGAGATGGCAGTTGTTCAGTGGTATCTCATTATGAATGCTTGGCTGACTTTCAAACCCATTAATGGATTTGTTCAGCAGGGATTATTAACACAGTTGTCAAGGGGATTGTGAGCATGTTTACCTTGTCAGATTTATGAGCTTTTCAAAGAAAAAATGTTTTTTAAATGGCCTTTCAAATTATGTTTGTTTATTTGACAGATTTGAACTTTTCAAAGAAGATAATGGTTTATTGAGTGGCTTGTCAACTAATGTTTGTTTATTTTGATGGATTAATGAGCTCTTCAAGGACTTCTAAATGTTATTATAGGGCATGTGTTTTGTTTATAGTGGACACTAGATGAGTGAGTTGGGAGGGTATGTGATATGAGGGGGCTATAGGGTAGAGGGGGTGAGGGTTAGGGGCCTCAGAACTGGGTTGATGCCTCAGCAAATGAAAGTGGGCCTTTTGACTTGGCCATCTCATCATCTTCATCTCTAACTCCAGGCTGAACCATCCAACATGAAAATAGTTTTGGCAGGTAGGAGGTGGAATTGTGAAGTCATAAAAACTCCCAACTCCAGCCTCAATAGTGAAACTTGGGTGAAATATCTCCAGCTGTTTTCTGTTGCAAGTCAATGTTCTGTCAAGATAGTTAATTTGCCAACATGAAAGCATTAAATAAATATATTAATCAAATTAACATTATAAACTTATACATTAACTGATTCAGTGCATTATGAGTATCATAATATTTTAATAACGTCAACAAAGGAAGAAGATTTGCATTTATATAGTGCCTTTCACAACCTCAAGATGCCCCCAAAGCACTTTATAGCCAATTACGCACTTTTGAAGTGTAGTCACTGCTGTAACATAGGAAACACGACAGTCTGTTTGCAGGCAGCAAATTCCCACAAACAGCAATGTGTTAATGACCAGATAGTTCATTTTTGTGATGTTAATAAAGATGACTACTTCTCTGAATAGAGAAATTCATGGTATCCATGGCAATTTATATGTAGTTGAGTGGCCATTTTTAACTTTGGTAAAATAATATAACAAGAGTTGTAATCTGAGTTGGTGCATCTGGTTTTGATCCAGGTTTTATTTATTTGAAAGCTTATGACTTGGAGATTCTTGGATGACCTGGCAAACCTATAAGTATGTACAGTTCTTGGAATGCATAATGTATTTCTACTGATCAGTAGTGGAATTCTTTCAGTATTTATTGTTTAACATACATTTCAACTTGAATAACCCTTTTGTAGATTTATAAACTGAGTAGGTTTGAGCCTAGAAAGTGTTCATGCAACATAAACAATTCTCCATGCCTCTTTCCAAATAAAGTCTTGCATTAGTAGCCAGCTTCTTTTCTGAACTCCCTGCTTAAGTAGAATTGTATTACTCTCATTCTGAAGTTTTATGTTGGACTATTTACCTAAAGCTTCTTGATATTCTTTCCATTCCAATTCTTGCATTTAGAAATCCTGTGTTTGATGACTTTGGATCCCCATTATCCTTGCAATGTTGTTCGACTTTGGATGCTCACATCTTTTTAAATAAACAATAAAAGATGACAGAGTATTTATATAACCTGACCACACTAAAATAACTTTCTTCACTCACCTGATTTTTATTTCAACTGACAATGCTATTTTCTTGTACCATACCTTTGGGCCCTTACTAGTTTGTAGTAAACTATTACATTTGCTTCAGTTGTCATGAATTAACTTACACCCATTGATGAACAGGATATGTCCTATGATACAAGCCTGTACTTAGCTTTCTGTTTATTAATGTTATTACAATGAGTCAAAAAGTCTTCAATCATGTTAAGGCTAGCTTCTTTCCATGTCAGGTACATCAACGTTTTCAACTCCACAATGATGTTGGGATTGTTATAGATTAGTGTGCCCAGTCAAAGGGTAGTCTTTAATACTTTACAATCTGTTGGGTACTGCTGAGAGACAAGTTCCTTTTTATTTGTAGAGGCAGCATTTTGTGAAGACTGTTGCTAAAAGCAGCAGATTAATCAAAGCTCTCTGTATATGTATCTATACTCGCTGCTGGTCATAAATCATTGATGTGTGGTGGCTTCTTCACTCTGAACAGTGCTTACTATTTGCAGCTCATAATCTACACAGAAAATTAGCTTTCCCTTAGTAGCCAACATTTTTAATTCAACTACTTTTGTATTATTGTATTTTATATATATGTATCCAAACCACCACCTCAACTACCTAAAATGACAAAATCATCAGACTTATGGGAATATTACCACCTTCATGTTCCCCTCCAAACCACACACCATCCTGATTTGGAACTCTATCATCGTTCCTTCACTGGTGCTAGATCAAAAACCTGGAACTCCCTTCCTAATATCATTGCAGATGTAACACCCCCGTCCCCCAGGTGAAACACATGGAGACAGGCATGGTGCCTCCTTGCAGCCAATGGTCTTCTCCCCACGCAGCACAGGAAAATGGCATTAAATTAAGCCTTTAATTGCTTAACTTGCCCACATGCCTGCAGTCGGTGATATTACTACTGGTCCCTGGGCGAGGTTCCCCCAATTTGTAATGATCCCGCATGATGTACCCCAAATTGTTATGCTGTTGGGTGAGGAGAGATGAAATGGCTCCCCTTCTTTTTTCAACCTCCTTGGTCGCAACAAGGTTAATTTAAAAGGGATCTCTTTCCTCGTCGATGTTTTTTTCCAATTCCAAATGTATTTATGTTTTAAAAGGAACCAATTTAACCAAGCTTTCTTGAGTCAAAGAAAGAGTGAGTTCATTAGTTACAAAAATACAAGAAAAAGTAATAAAAACACAACACACATACACACAGATTAGAAATGAGTAGCGAGTACAAAAATTAAAGTTAAAAAAGATGTACAAATCAGTCTTTGGCTTGTCTGTGAGGAGTAGATTGTGAAACGTTGCAGCCGTTAAGTTGGGTGTTTCCAGTAGAGCTGACTTTGGCAGCTGAACAGTTGTTTTGGAGATTCTTAGTTCTACTGGTTAGCTGAAAGGAATTGACCTGTTGCCTTTTCGACTGTAGCTTTGCTGACTTGTGACTTGCTTCCAGCAATCAAAGAGAGGGACTTCTTTACGTGCAAGTGCAGGAATGCCTAGTTGATGTTCTTAAGCTGTAACTTTCATAGCACACACTAGCAACAGAACAGAGCACCAAAACTAGCACACAGGGGCCAGGATTGCAGTTGACTTTTAACCCCTTTTCCTGTGTATTCCTGGAATGGAAAAACAAACATGTCATTCGCCCAGAAACTGCTTTCTTTCAACTCAATCATTCCCACAGTCTGGGTTATAGCTCAACAGGTGATGGTTTCTGCTGGGATGGTAATCAGTGTTTTTGCATTGCATCTCTTCCTTTGAAGTGTCTCTGTCTGAAGGAGGCCTTGACACCTTTTTAGATGTGACATTTTATTTTCTCATGTGCAATCCACATTGGGATTTTCCAGCAGGTGGTTACTTAGCAGTCTCAGCCAGCTTTTGCTTGTAGGTCCTTTTTTAAAACACACATGGCTTCCTTTAAGAAGTTCAATATACCCGTTAGTAATTTAGGCTATGGTCTGCTGTCATGACAGGGGGCAGCTGGGCTGCTGCAGCTCCTGCCACTGGGAAACTTCCCTGGTGGCAGGACTATGTCAGAGAGTTGGCCCAATGCAGCTCCCTCAAATTTTTATCACCTCACTGCCTCCTAGTCCCCCACCCAGCAGGTGGTAAAACTCCAACCAACATTTATAATCCTTCAATGCACTTATTCAAATGAAAGTGGTGCTTTAATATATCTATTCTGCAGAAGACTAACCAATATATTTTGTCTAATATTTTTTGAAAAATTCTGTCAGTACATGACCATTTTACTGTCAGAAAGCTGTGTAATAAAAACTTTTTTTTAAACACCTTACTGCACTGAACAGAACAGAATTCAAGCAGCATAATGTGCCCTAAAGTCTGGCATAAATTACTCAATGAAAATATTTAAAATCTTGGCAAAAGTATAAGCAGTTACCCAAGATAGAGCTGGAAGCAATAGTTGGTCCTCATATTAAGTGTATCTTGAAAATATATTCCACTCTTAACAATCTACAGCAATTATTCTGAGCCATATAGAAACTACACATTTCAGTGAATTCTACCAAGACCTTGGATGGGGTGGAATCAGGATACATATTTCATGGATTGAAGTGATTTTCATTTGGACAGAAAATCATACAATGCACTAAGAACACTGACAGGCCCTCAATGAACATAGCTCTATTCATTGCTCACTAACAGAGTCATTTTCTCCTCTCCTGTGAGACCAAACAAGGTTGGTTAATATTCCCACTTTTCTTTGTTAGACTACCTAGTCTGAACAGCTGTCGAATTCTCTGTTTTATGAGAGTTGACAGCGGATGGAGGAGAGAGATAGATTTGCATGTCTTGTTATGTGGTGATACTTTTTGGATATTTCCTGACACTCAGCGTATCAAATATTGGGTCCCATTTTTTTCTGCCATACTCCACCCATATTTGTGCCCATTTTGAGCAGATAGCGCGTGGGAAAAGGAGCAGAGTGCTACTGCCCTATTTGCGCTTTCTTATGCACATCTGTTCACTGGGTTAGGTGATCATTAATATCAGGGAAAAAGAGCAAATTGCAGTTCTAAACTTTATTTTCAATTCAAAAGAGATGGTCTAGTTTACCTTTCTCATCAAGTAAATTTCTGATTGGTTGTAGCAGTCTAACAAACCAACACTTTGCCACAACTCAGCTGGTGTATCTTCACTAAATAAACTTTTGTTTTCCAGATAGGAGACACCAGTTTCTTACAGATTGCTGATGATTTGGCACATTGGATCAGCTAAAATAGACGCTGTCTGCAAGTTTTCATTGCATTTTTGCAATCTCAGTACTCCTCTTGCATCTCAATACAAGGACTTCCTTCGTGAATTATACACAAAAAGGAGACTGGTGATTGCTGTGTGCTTCTGATGTCATTCAGATATTTCTTCTGTACTATAAAAAAACAAAGCTAGAGATTCGACTAATCATGGCAACTGCACTGTCAGTGGCTGAGACCAGATTTTTGATGTCCAGAGCAAATCTTCTGATGACAAGTTTAGTAGCAGCCAAAAATAACATGTGGGATCCTTGACTTTATAGAGCTAGCAAATTATGCGAAACCTATAGTATAAGGGTGTTTGGTATAGCAAGGGTTAATGTGGGACTGGAGAACAGTACTGCCCATATTGTGATGTAAAGAATCACATGAGAGTAGACAGTGTGTAGAGGAATCCAAGAGAAGTCCGAATAGATAGGGCTATATCTTGGAGGTATCTATATAGTTGTGTGTTAACAATAAACAGTTTATGTTCAACCACACAACCCTCCAGACCTCTTAGTGAGACACCAAGAACCTTACAACAAAACCTTTATAAAACATTGGGGATTACTCAGCTGGAATTTTGTGTCTTGGCACCACATTTTAGGAAGGATGACAAGACCTTAAAGTGGTTCCAGAAGAGATTCACCAGAATGGTACTGGATTTGAGGGTCTTCAATTGTGTGGCAAGATTAGAGAAGCTGGGGTTGCTCTCCTTAGAGCAGGAAAGTTTGAGAGGAGATTTAATAGAGCTGTTCAAAATCATGAATGGTTTTGATAGGTTAAATAAGACGAAACTGTTTCCAGTGCTAAATGGGTTAGTAATCAGAGGACGCAGATTTAAGGTGATTGACAAAAGAATCAGAAGACATGAGGTTTAAAAAAAATTAATGCAGTTAGCTGTTGTGTTCTAGATTTCAGTTTCAAAAGAGTTGTGGAAGACTATTCAAAAGTAATTAGCAAAAGGTAATTGAATAAATACTTGAAGGAAAAAGCATTACAGAACTATGGAGAAAGAGCAGAGGAGTGAGATTAATTGAATGGCTCTACCAAAGAACCAGTACAGGCACAATGGGCTGAATGGCCTCCTGTGTTGTATTATGATATTCTAAAATATCAGAATTGGGTGTGCAGTCTTTCAGTTCCGCAGACACTGACAGCTCTTCTCACTTCAAGGTGCTGCTTACCAATTCTACCCAGAATGCTAACTGGGCAGTGCTGTGTATGCCACAGGATTCTCCCAGTGCAAGTGAAATGCAAAATAATCTTTTTAGTTCTTTTTTATTTCCTTCAACTGAGAGCTATATCTGCCTGGAGTGGATATTACCTCATACAGGAGGTATGCCTTGTTCACCTTCATTACTTTCCATTTCACTCCTGGTGTTTGACAAGGTGTTTACTAAAACCCGCTTTCACAGCCACATTTCCTTTCTCAGTGACTGTCTCCGTCTCCGACTTACCCCACGTGGATTTCAACTGAAATTCCATCCCTCATGTTTCAAACCCACCCAGGATTACAGGTATCTCCGGGACATAAAACGTTTCTCGGACTGCTGTTCCCGTTGCATTCTGAGATCCACACTCAGTGCCTTGCGCCGCCATATGAACACACTCAACCTCTCCCTCCAGCAGTACCGCCGTACCCTTTTTCAAAGCTGCACGTGCCCCCAGTTTCATTTTATTCCCCATCTCATCTGACGCCGCAACAAGAAACTTTTTCTCTTTCTCTCAAGTGCTAAGGAACGCAAGCTGCAACAACTCATTGACACCAACACCCATCTAGGACCCTCCACCCCTGCCTGTTCCTCCGTCCCCACCCCATCTTCCAATCCCAGCCCCGGCAGTGTATTGACTATACCCCCTGACCTTCCCCTCTCCAACGCTGAATGTTCAGTCCTCAGCAAAGGACTTAGTTTCATACCTTTATGCCCTCATCTCAATGAATTTCGGGCTCAGCACGATGCTGAACTCTTCTTCCGCCGCCTTCGTCTCCGTGCTCACTTCTTTGGGCAGGAGTCCTCTCCCCGTTCAATGGATCCTTTTACTCATCTCCTATATTCTCCCTCCAACTGGACTCCTCCCTCTGGATTCTTACCTTCTCTTGATCTTTTCATTGAGAACTGTCAGCGTGACATTAGTCGTCTCAATTTCTCTGCTCCTCTCATCCATTCTAATCTGTCTCTCTCTGAACTTACTGCACTCCGCTCTCTCAGGTCCAACCCTAACATTGTCATCAAACCCGCTGACAAGGGTGGTGCTGTTGTTGTCTGGAGCACTGACCTCTACCTCACGGAGGCTGAGCGTCAACACGCAGACACTTCCTCCTACCTCTCCCTGGACCATGACCCCACCACTGAACATCAAGCCATTGTTTCCAGGACTGTTACTGACCTCATCTCCTCTGGAGATCTTCCTTCCACAGCTTCCAACCTGATAGTCTCCCAACTTCTACCTCCTACCCAAAATCCACAAACAGGACTGTCCCGGCAGACTGATCATGTCAGCCTATTCCTGCCCTACGGAACTCATTTCTCGTTATCTTGACTCCCTTCTCTCTCCCCTTGTACAGTCCCTTCCCACCTACATCCGTGATTCCTCTGACACCTTACATCACATCAACAATTTCCAGTTCCCTGTGCCCAGCCACCTCTTCTTCACCATGGACATCCAATCCCTTTACATCTCCATCCCCCACCAGGATGGTCTGAGGGCTCTCCGTTTCTTCCTCAAACAGAGGCCCGAACAATCCCCATCCACCACGACTCTCCTCCGTCTGGCTGAACTTGTTCTCACACTGAACAATTTCTCCTTAAACTCTTCTCACTTCCTCCAAATAAAAGGTGTGGCTATGGGCCCCAGCGATGCCTGTCTCTTTATGGGGTATGTGGAACATTCCTTGTTCCAGTCCTACACCGGCCCCCTCCCACAACTCTTTCCCCGGTACATCGATGATTACTTCGGTGCTGCTTCATGCTCTCGTCGGGACCTGGAAAAATTTGTTAATTTTTCTTCCTATTTTCACCCCTCCATCATTTTCACATGGTCCATCTCTGACACTTCCCTTCCCTTCCTTGACCTCTCTGTCTCAATTTCTGGTGATAGACTGCCAACCAATATCCATTACAAGCCTACCGACTCCCACAGCTACCTTGACTACAGCTCCTCACACCCCGCTTCCTGTAAGGACTCCATCCCATTCTCTCAGTTCCTTCGCCTCCGTCGCATCTGTTCTGATGATGCTACCTTCAAAAACAGTTCCTCTGACATATCCTCCTTCTTCTTTAACCGAGGTTTTCCACCCACGGTAGTTGACAGGGCCCTCAACCGTGTCCGGCCCATCTCCCGCGCATCCACCCTCACGCCTTCCCCTCCCTCACAGAAACATGATAGGGTCCTCCTTGTTCTCATCTATCACCCCACCAGCCTCCACATTCAAAGGATCATCCTCCGCCATTTCCGCCAACTCCAGCATGATGCCACCACCAAACACATCTTCCCTTCACCCCCCCCACCCCCACCGGCATTCCATAGGGATCGTTCCCTCCATGACACCCTGGTCCATTCCTCCATCACCCCCTACTCCTCAACCCACACCTATGGCACCAAACCCAGGCATACGCAAAATATGCAACACCCACCCCTTCACTTCCTCTCTCCTCACTGACCAAGGGCCCAAACACTCCTTTCAAGTGAAGCAGCATTTCACTTGCATTTCCCCCAACTACTGCATTCGTTGCTCCCAATGCGGTCTCCTCTACATTGGAGAGACCAAACGCAGACTGGGCGACTGCTTTGCAGAACACCTTCAGTCTGTCCGCAAGAGTGACCCAAACCTCCCTGTTGCTTGCCATTTTAACACTCCACCCTGCTCTCTTGCCCACATGTCTGTCCTTGGCTTGCTGCATTGTTCCAGTGAAGCTCAACGCAAACTGGAGGAACATCACCCCATCTTCCAACTAGGCATTTTATAGACCTCGGGACTGAATATTAAGTTCAACAACTTTAGATCTTGAACTCCCTCCTCCAACCCCACCCCCTTTCTGTTTCTTCCCCCTCCCTTTTGTTTTTTCCAATAATTTATATAGATTTTTCTTTTCCCACCTATTTCCATTATTTTTAAATCTATACCTTTTATGCCCTTTTAGTCTTATTTCATCCCACCCCCACTAGACCTATCTGTACCTTGCGTGTCCTGCCATCCATTCTTAATTAGCACATTCTTTTACATAATATCACCACCTTCAACACCTCTTTGTTCTTTTGTCTGTGACATCTTTTGATTATCTGTTCCTATCACTGCTTGCTTGTCCCTACAACCACCCCCCCCTCCACTTCTCTCCCCCCAACCCCCCCCCCCCCCCCCCCCCCCCCCCCCCAGCCCCCCTCCCCCCACCTTAAACCAGCTTATATTTCACCCCTCTCCTGTTTTTACTTAGTTCTGTGGAAGGGTCATGAGGACTCAAAACATCAACTTTGATCTTCTCCACCGATGCTGCCAGACCTGCTGAGTTTTTCCAGGTATTTCTGTTTTTGTTTTGGATTTCCAGCATCCGCAGTTTTTTGTTTTTATCTAGGAAGAATGTAATGTTGATTATAGCTATAGTGGTCTTCTGGAATAGTTTTGATTGTCTAAGCGGGTCAGAGAGGAATTTTCCTGAATTTTTAAAAAATCTCCAAATTGGCGTGTACTTTTATCTAGTTTTTCACCTCTGCAGGAGTTCACATGGTTTTAGGTGGGATGGGGTGTATTAATATAGTGATACACTTGGCGGCACAATGTTATGGGAAAGAGTACATGAACCAGTAGTCTTTTCCTGTCTATCATTTTTCATACGTTCTTAGTTTAGCTTTCAGCTGAGATTCAATACTGCCAGATGGATCCAGCAAACAATGATAAACTGTCTGATTATTCATTTACAGTTCGCATATCTTCTGTAGAATATTGCTTCTGATTTTTAGTTCATAGTTCTTCAATCACATGCTCATAAATGTCATTCCAATCCCTTTCACCACCTCTCTATTGGAATTTTTTTATTTTTGGAACAAGAATCCAAGCAGTTTTGTAAATGGCCCAAGTAATAAGCTCTGAACTGAAAAAAAACCTGTTTCAGAACAATCGTCTGCTGGCTGGGAGTTGACTTCAGTTGAGGTTTCATACATGCTTTTTTCTGCAAACTGGAAATTTTCTGCCAAATGCATAATGCACATGTTGAAAAATGTTGCTTCAAGTAATCCATCTTATTCTCAGCAAATGTTCTTGAGCATTAAAGGCAAAGTGTTTTCTTTTTGTCACTTACCACAATGGCAAACTGAATTTCTCATTCATAGGGCGGAATCGTCCCAGATTTGTACTAAATGCAGTAGCGGCTGGGTAAAATGATGTTTTATCCACCAGCTGCAAAGGCGGCTTTTCACACTGTACTATCTCAAACCTGCCGTATTAATTATGCATTCCCGGGAACCGTGCCATTTTGATGGCAGGTAGGCTCCCATTCACCCATCACTTTGCCACTTCATCATGCCGAGCATTGTATTTAAAGTCCAGATACGTGTATACATCTCAGTGCTTTCAGTCCATGATTATGCCACAAAAGGCAAAAAGACTGCAGCTCCCAGGTTTAGTGACATGTCACTGAAACGTCTTTTGGCCATCGTGGATGCCTGCCGTGTTGTGTTCTACCCCCTGCTCTGGCTGGAGGGTGGGCAGCAGTGTGACCAACCAGGCTTGGGAGGCGGTGGCAGTGATGATCAGTGACAATGCTGCACAGAAGAGTTTGGCCTTCCAATGCAGATAAAGGGTTAATGATCTCATCCGTGCAGCCAGGGTATGGCAACCATCTCATCACTCTAAACTCACCCACTCAAGCCCATCACACATTCACTGGCATCTCACTCACTGCCAGCTCAAGGGACATCACCACCCATTCTCACACACATACCCTCTCATGTCCATCTGGCCTCATCTCTGCAGACTGCCTCCTCAGTGCTCAGCATTTTGAGGTCACAGATCAACATGTGCCCCCACACACAACTTGGGTTACCCTCCTTCCCCAGTACAGCTCTCGTCCCGCAGCCTCTTCTGTTGCCTGAGGCCACTTCCCCCCCCCACCTTCGCAAAGCAAGCCCTAACCCTGCAGCCATTGAAAAGCCACCCACATATGGCTGATCTGGTAGGTAGACACCTGCCTTGAGCCTCCCCAGAAGTGATGTGATGCTGTCTGTGAAACCTGGAGCTGATGGCTGTGAGTGCTGACTGAAGCAAGGTAGGCAAACAAACCTTGAAGTCCGGAGCAAAGTGCAGCCCATCAGTTGCATGTCACTTATGTACTGATGTGAAACACGTTGGCGTGTTTTCCTGCCTTGGCGGGTGAGGGGATGATTCCGGTGGACTGGCCTAATGATGATATTTAGATGTATTACAATAAGGTTCTCGGCATCTGATGGCAGGAAATGCGCCCCACCATTGGCAGGCTGAGCGGAGGATCGCAAACTGGTTTCACTCGGTCGTGAAACCGATCGGGCCATATTGTCAGCTCACACCGTCGAACACACCCGATGCCGGCAAGCACAGAAAACCCTAACCAAAGTAAAATTTTGATCCATCTTTTTCCCAATGTCAACCCTTTTTGACTGCATGCTCCAAAGGTGTATCAGTGTCCTCTCTGAAAGAAGTATTCACAGAAACTGCTATAATTCCTGTTGTCCTGTGACAAATCTATTTAATTGCAAACTAATTCAGCCCTTTATTTTTCTTTCATGAGACAGTTCAGTCCCGTCCCCCTGCACTCCATCCATAATGTTTGCCCTTTGCTGTGATGTAGTATGTTGGGATTCCTTGATGTTGTTTGGGCTTTCTTTTACTGACCTGAAGGGGTTATTCGAATTGGTCAGGTTGACCATGATAATGGCTGTCCTCCCATACAAAGTTGCTGGTGTTGCCATCGGCAGAATTTAACGAGTGGCAAGGTTTCCCACCCCGTCATCAAAAAAGCCGGCTGTGTTAATTGGCTGCAGACCTGTTTTCCACCCCCACCTGGGGAGGAAATCCTGTCTCTGAAAGCTGCTGGCCATCTGATTAGTCGGCAGGTCTCTGATTCTGGCAGTGCCATGGGGAGCAGGGACAAAGAGCCAGTAGCCACATGCAAGGGAAGTCTGAGGGGCTCTCAATGGGACCTGGACAGGAGGACCTGACATGGGGGGGAATGATGTGAGGGGATGTGGGGGTTGCAGTGCAAAGGCCAAGGGGTTGGAGACATCACAAGGGGAAGACCCTATGGGGGGGTCCCTTGATTGCAAAAGGGGGCCCATAAGGAAGGCCTCCCCCCTCCCTGCAACCACCCCCACCCTTTCAAGGACCAAGAAGACTAACCTGCGAGGCCCCCCTCCCCCTACCTGCCCCACCATCCCTGAACTCCTCCCGATGGCCAAAATATAGCAGCCAGGGTGGAAAGTGACCTTAAGTGGCCATTAGTTGGCCACTTACAGGCCTCAACTGGGGCAAGGGCAGGTGGTTCACCCTAGGCCTCACTTGCCACCCGTAAAATCATGGCAAGGTTAGTGTGGGAGTGTACGTGGTGGAAAAGTCACTTGCAGAATTTTACAGGCAGCTTCCTCTCCCCACTGCCTGCACACCCACCTGCGGAAGACTGTAAATTTTCCCTATGGTGCTGATTTCAGACCTTTTCAGGCCATGTTTCAAACTATTTCAGCAGATAGCTAATAAGCAGCAACCAAGGCACACACTTCGCTTTTGTCTCAGCATTTTAGCAACAGATAAAGAAAAAAGAGAGAATGACCACCAAATGACTCAAAGTGCTTCACAGCCAACAAAGTACTTTTGAAATGTAGTCAGTTTTGTAATGTAGGAAAAATGGCAGCCAAATTGTTCACAGCAAACTCTCACAAACAGCAACGTGCTAATAACCAGATAATCTATGATGCTGATTGAGGGATAAATATTGGCCAGGGCAAAAGGGATCACACCCCTGCTCATCTTCAAAATATTGCCAAGGGATCTTATACATCCACTTGATTAGGCAGATGGGGCCTTGATTTAACATCTTATTTGAAAAACAGCACTGGCAACAGTGCAGTACTCCCTCCACACTCACCGAACGCACCAGCAGGTTTCCCATGCACGAAAAGGTTAAAGTGCATGAAAACATTAAAGTGCACATGCATAAAGCAAGTGCATTTGAGCATTGGAATCACCTGCTTAAAGAACGTTAATATTACACATTTTTATTTACTAATCCAAAATGTAACCAGGCACATCTGAATTCCAAAGTCACCATGTGACCATACAGGACAGCACTGCTCTAAATGGTTCAAGGTAGTTCTGATATCATCAACAGAATCAACAGTAAGAGTTGACTGGAATGACTTTTGTTGGCTTCATGTCACCAAGGAGTTGACAGCTGAGTTGTGGGGTGGAATTTAATGAGCTGAACACAGGTCCCAACAGTGGACCTGGAAGTGAACAGAGTGCTGCTGGGAGCACACGGTAGCCAGTCACTTATTGGTTCCGTGTGCAACACCTGCTGGATCACAGAATGGAGGTGGAAAACTTGGACGCAGCTTCTGATATAACATGGTCTGGCGCCATTTTTAAATGGCAGCCAGACTTGTCTGCAGTGATTTCTGTGTACCTGTGTGGCATTTGGAAACCACATAAAATTAACATTAGTGCATACAGCATCAACTTTTAGTTGCAAAGCAAAAGATTTTGAAGGGCAAAGTGTTGTTCACAGCCTAATAAAACAGAGGCATCAGTATCTGAAGCTGTATAGGAAGAACTGAGACAAGAGTCACAGAGCTTGGGAATGGGAAAGCTCTCAAAAAGAATAGCCCCACTGTTCAATGATGCCTCCTTGCAGGTTTTCTTCCAGTTGTCCTGGAGTGGCATGATATGCTGTTCACTGTGGACAGAAAGAAAAGGTTATCATGCATCACCAAGGAAGCATGGACGGAGATCGCTGTGGAGGTCAGCACGTGGGTTCCAGCAGCGTGACTGGCTCCAATGCCGCAAATGGGTTAATGACCTACTATGAGCTACAAGGGTGAGTCTGGTTGAAAGAGTATATGGAAGTGACTGTCAGATGGTGAAGAGGTAAGGGGGTCTCAAAGGCTGGGGCATGAAACCAGATGGGAGACAGAAATGAATGCCCCAGGAGCAGTGGTCACTGGTGGAATGGAATTAGGTTTTGTCACAACCATTTGCCTCTCATTGATGGGATATTCCAAGGCTGCTGTGAGTGGACATATAAAAGAGACATGCGGGAGAACTCATCATGGTACTGAGGAATGCCAGTCCAGGAGGGGGAAAAAAAAAACTATTGTCTGCAGACCCACTTAACCCTTCTGCTTGCAGGACCAAAGGGCCCACAATGCTGGGGAAAGGGCAAAACCAAGTGGAGATCTGCCTGACATTAAGACCTTTATTTGTAGGGATGGATGCTCTGGAACTGGCTGGGGAGCAGTGTGGTCATGCCATCATGGATGGAGAGATTGGCATAATGGGCAATGAGAGTGAGAAGCACTTGAAAGGGATATCATGCTATAGGCACAAAGGAGGCCTGTGACACGTGAATGTGAGGATTGATTGCCAAGGCTTTTAGATTAATTATTTGCTGCCTTCCATTCATGTGTCAGGACCTTGGAGAGACATGCAGCTGTCTCAGCTGAAACCTTACAGTGCATCTCTGGGTAGGAGGGAACCCAAGCCTCAGAAGATGCAACATTACATCATTCCTCCACACCATCCACCAGCACAGATACATTCATCTTGGAGGAAATGTGTTTGTGATAAGGCTTGGATTCACAGTCTGGTGACACATCACTGACGCCCAGGAGCTGTGACAGCCAAGCGCCCTGACAGTCAAAGAATGGAGGCTAGCCCCATGTTGAGCCCTAAGCTAATGTTGGGCCCCTGGTGTCAGCCATACTGTACTGCTGGAGTTTCAGCGTGGAACAGGAGAACATCTGATGGAGGTGGCAGAGGCACTGAGCAGACGTCTGCAGATGATGAAGTCTATTCGCATAATTTGCAAAAGAAGCAAAATCGATATGAGAGAAACATTTTCATGCAGCGAGTGGTTAAGGTTTGGAATGCACTTCCTTGAGTGTGGTGGAGGCAGGTTTAATTGAGGCATTCAAAAGGGAATTAGACTGTTACTTGAAAATGAACAAGGTGGCATTCTCCCACCTTCCTAACAAAGTGAATTGCCATTCGGTGGACCAGTGCAAATATGATGGGCTGAATGGCCTCCTTCTGTGCTATACAAATTTTGTGATTCTGAGATTCCATCCAGGCCAAAAGCTCTGCTATGTCTCAGGTTTCTGAGCACCTAGCTTCCTCCATGGAGAGGTTGGTGACTCTCCCGGAGAGCTGGATCCAACGGTGGTATGTACTCTGACGTGCTTACCATCACCTTGGTCATGAACTCCTTGCAGCAGGGGCTAGATAAGAGGGAGATGGTGAGCCTGGGGTCCCATTCAGGTTGCCATTTAACTCCGATATACAGGGAAATGCCATCACACAGCAAGAGGAAGGAGAAAATGCAGAAAGTGACATCTGAGGGCTTCTCTTATGGCGCTCCAGGGTTGAACAAGCGCAGCTCTCCTCCTGTCAGTGACCCGACCACATCCTGTAGACTATGCCACAGAGGAGGCCTCTGCTCTGATGAGAGAGCCCCTCAGCATGCCAGGCCCTTCAAGGCCTCAACACCCAAAGGATGGCTACCAAGGTTATCTCAGGTAATGGAGCAGCACGCCCAACAGGCTGCCTTCAGCTCAGCTGCAGATTCAGGGGCCACACCTAGTCGTTGGAATTGGAAGTGATTTTGGAAGAATGCTTAGTTGTACTGTGATGGCACAGTGTATATGCCTTTAATGTTAGTATGTAGCTGCTGTGTAAGATTAAATTGTGATGGCAATTCTCATTCTGCTTTATTTATTCTTTTTCTTGTGACCTTTAATTGGAAATGACTGAACTTGTGCCATGAAGTTTATGTATGTGGTGGTACCGTTGTTGTATATCCATTTCCGTAGATGGGGCAGTGGGCATGGAGAGGCTGTGTGATGGCTGGTGGAATCACTGGAGAAGTGAAGGAGATGTCATCTACTGGATCATACTGCAAAGCACCATGGCATAGTCTAGGCACCAGAATCTAATTTTGAGAAGGCCTATTGGCTTCACTATGGTGGTCTGGTTAGAGCTGTGGCAGGCTGCGCGTATTGTACCTTGGCCTCAGTGCTAGGGTTTCTCACCAGTGTCCATGTTTTGAGAGGGTACTTGCTATTGCTGAGGATCCATCCATTGAGCCTGTTATGACCGATGCAGTTGGTAAAGTGGAATTATTTTAATAAACCCCAGAGGGAAACTCTAAACAACTGTCATAACCAATAATTTTAAGCGTTATGTTTGAGATGCAATTTTAAACTCAGGAATCGGACCACTAGTTCTGGAGGTTTTACATTAAACTAAATGAAACATTTTATTAATTTACACAGGTTAAAATATATGTACAAATAGCTACAAATTGCTATAATAACTTTTAACAAATTCCCAAAGTAATCTCCGTTAAGGTATCAGCAACCCATAGACTTAACCAAACACCAGGCAAAACATTTTCACCTTACAAATTCAAAATGAGGTTCTTTTCACTGCGTAGCCAGTTGGAGGCTTGCAGCTGCCTTTTGATCTGACATTGCCTCTGCCTGCATACCCGAAAACTACTGAAGTTATACCTACCAGCCCCATTGAATGTTAATTCTCATTGTATCAACAACCTCTTTGAACTTCACCTTTGAACAATGAAACCCCTTTCATAATACCAATTTTGTTAGTAATATAAACATGTTGCTTGGTAGCTGCTAGAAAGGCGTCAATTTTTACTCCACTTCTTGAATGCTCTATTCAAAAAATGTAAATACACGGCATCTCTCTTACATATCAAAACTAGTACATATCAAAGCACCCAGTTGGCTTTAATCCAATTAAGACATACCCACAGAGTAAACCTCTGTTTTAAAAGAAAAATACTTTCCAAAATATCATATACATTAATAGCTTCATGACAGAGCCTTGAGAAGTTTGAACAGCTGTGGCAGTTGTGATTTCCTGATAATAATCGAGTTGTGACTGCTCCCCGGGAAACGGCACACACCCTGGAGGATGTGATTCCTATGGTCACATACCAGCTGCATGTTAACTGAATAGAACCCTTTCCTATTGATGAAGGCTACAGGCTAGACCAATGCAGCTTTGGTTGTGCCTCTATCACACACTGCACATGTGGGAAGCCTTCAATGGCCCTGAAGACTTACAGAACTTTCAGTCTGATGCCTGGGTCAGTGTAATGGCACAAACTCTGAGGCCCTTTTGAATAGTGCCCTTATGACTTCCATAATGCAGTGATATGTGGCTGCCTGTGATATATGTGGAGAGAAACAGTTAGCATTTCAGGTTGAAGACCCTTCATCTGAACACTGAAGGGTCATCAACTGAAAACGTTAACTCTGTTTTTGGACCACAGAGACCCTCACCTCTGCACTCAGTTTTTATGTCACTTGTTTGTTTCTGTGGTTTGGACATCCTGCAGAGCTGGTCTTTGACAATAGTCATCATCAATCTTCTTGATGAGATTTTTTTTCTCAATTTTTGATAAAAGAATGATGTACCGCATATTACTTCTCCATGCAGATATTCACAGTCAAATGGGGCAATTGAGGTGTTGTACATAGATTCAGAACTGCTTTGAAAAAAGGTTTTCCAAGCAATGTTACTTCAATTCTTATTTTTTGCTGTGTGTGGCCTGTTCATTTCAATGCACAGTACCAAAGCCGCCGCACAGGCATAGTACCTTAAATGGGACAGTGAATGACCTACGCAGTATCCTTTGGGCTGCTTTGTGGCCCGAGCATGCACACAACTTAAAGGGAACATTGCTTACAAGATCCAGTACCAAGGGTTAAAAGTATTTCATCAGCAATATGTACATTGCATTATGCCACTTGCTGAGAAGCTAGATAAATGCTCAGCCCCCAACAATCAGTGATTTATCACTGATTTAACACCAGAACCTAATCTGTTCAGGAATACAGCCACTATGAAGTTAAGCTCGAGGTTGTGTGCATGCTTGTGGAAGGGAGAATTAGAATTATCCCGTAGCTATATGGTAACAATGCAGACTAATTGCTTCGGAGTTATGTACTATTAACAACTTTACCAAGTAATTTATGATATAGACAAAATATATAAGCTTGACTTAAGAAAGTACACTTTTGATTAGTATGGGTGGTGCAGCTCACAAGATTGGGTGTGCTAGAGGTTGCTGGATCAGATGGAGATTAATCATGCAAATTTCCCACCTGAATTGCACTACGTGGGAGTATCCACCTGGCCTTTTCACATTTGCAACAGATTCATTTAAATGGTAAATTTCTTTGAAATGTTGAGCAATGGGATTTCCTAACCTTTTTGGTTGAAATGTGTGTGTGCTTGGCTCATTCAAATAGGCAATTATGGCTTTTCAGGAAGTAAGTTTTTTTTAAAATTGCTATAATCTATGTTCTGGGGATTGGAATTGTCTGTGGTTAAATTTTTGAAGAAGGCCAAGGATGATTCAAGACAGATTTGCTCCCAGCAAAGTTTGACTGTCCGCACTCTTATTACACATGCAGATACTGTGTACAAACATATACCTTCTTGGAAGGTTATGGCTGAATTGAGATGTCCACTGGAATCTAATCTGCAGACAACATTGACCACACAGATCCTCATCACAGCACTCAAATTTTATTCCACTGTTTCCTTCCATGCTATTTCAGGACATATCTAACACTAAGTAATTTTCAAGTGCACAGATGAATCAAGCTTCATCAGTTTCTCACAACTGTCACTAATTTGCCTCTATTTTATTCTCTGCTCAGTTGAAATATGTGGATATCAAGATACGTCTGAAGGAACTTGATACAGCAATGGTCCTGACAGCATCCCGGCTGTAGTATGAAGACTTGTGCTTCAGAATGAGCCACGCTCTTAGTCAAGCTGTTCCAGTACAGCTACAACACTGGCATCCACCCAACATTGTAGAAAATTGCCCAGATATTTTTTGTCCAGTAAGAACAGGACAAATCCAATTCAGCCAATCAACTCCATCAGTCTCTTCTCAAACTCAACCATTAGCAAAGTGATGGAAGGTCTCGTTGACAGTGCTACCAATCAGCACTTGCTCAGCAAGATTCCGCTAGGGCCACTTGGCTCTCATTACAACATTGGTTCAAATTCTAGAGATGAGGTGAAAGCGACTGCCTTTGACATCAACGCAGCATTTGACCGATTGTGGCATCAAGAAGCTCTGGCAAAACTGACATCGGTGGAAATCTGGGGGAAGCTCCCCACTGGTTGAAGTAATTTAGCACAAAGCAAGATTGTTATGGTTTTTGGAGGCCAACCACCCAGAAGAATTAAGGGCAATTGATGCATGGGAACACCAGCATGCAAGTTCCCCTCCAAGGCATGCACCATTTTGACTTGGCATGATATTGCTGTTCCTTCATTGTTGCTGAGTCAAAATCCTAGAACTCCCTCTGTAACAGCACTTTGGGTGCACCTACACCACATGGAGTGCAGCAGTTTAAGAAGGCTGCTCGCCACCACATTCTACAAGCCAATTAGGATTGGCAATAAATGCTGTCATTGCCAGCAATGCTCACATCCCATGAATGAATAAAAAAATTGTGCTGTGACCTACTACTTATACTTGGTTGACTACATTTGGTATGTGTCTTCTGGAACATAACATACTCCTTTAGGGTAACGCTCAAGGGAAGATTGGTGTCAAATGGTTGACCATTAGATGTCTGTGGGCATAAGCCCTGAGATAACCCTGAAAATAGTTTTGTCACATTTAATGTTCTGACACCGTAATTTGTATGTTATTTGAGCACTGTCCTCCTGTACTACTGCATCCATACTCCTGCTGCTGGATACTTTCCCATCATATCTAATGGTCTGTTAATTGTCAGATTGGGATCTGATTACCTTACATGTTAAAGGCAGACAAGATAGCATACAATAAATTGAAGGCAAAGCTTCTCTTACAGCAGTATGAGCATTTGTAAGAGATATTCCCATGGAACGAATGATCTTTGCCAATTTGAGCATTACTGCAGAGGTCACTGGAGCTTCTATGCACTCCATAGTGGGCTGCATTTCTGGTGAGCTACTGTACATGAATGCACAGATGCAAGTAATGGACCGCTCTAAGTGGTCACCAAAAATTATAGGTTGTCTTACACTCAAATGACGATAAAATGCAATGAAAAATCTATCCAATAATGCCAATCTTGAGAAAATGTCAGTGAAGCACAAAAGAGCAGGATCCCAAGTAAATATATACATAGCTTTATCCTACATGGGAGGTTAACCAAATCAAATAGTTTACAATGAAGTCATCTATCATGCTAATGAAAGGAACAATAATGCACAAACATCTCAAGGCTCCATGGATTAATTTATAATTGGACTTGGAACCCAAAATAAATCAATTTCCTTTATACAGTTCAAATGGATGCTTTCCTTATTTTTGGGAGCAATCATCGACACCAACATCCATCCAGGACCCTCCACCCCTGCCTGTCCCTCTGCCCCCATCCCGTCTTCCAATCCCAGCCCCGGCCGTGTATTCACCATACCCCCTGACCTTCCCCTCTCCAAAGCTGAACGTTCAGTGCTCAACAAAGGACTTAGTTTCATACGCTTACGCCCTCATCTCAATGAATTTCGGGCTCGGCATGGTGCTGAACTCTTCCACCAACTTCATCTCCGTGCTCACTTCTTTGGGCAGGAGTCCTCTCCCCGTTCAATGGATCCTTTTATGCTTCTCCAATATTCTCCCTCCACCTGGACCCTTCCCTCTGGATTCTTACCTTTTCTTGATCTTTTCATTGAGAACTGTCGGCATGACATTAGTCATCTCAATTTCTCTGCTCCTTTCACCCACTCTAACCTGTCTGTCTCTGAACTTGCTGCACTCCGTTCTCTCAGGTCCAACACTGACATTGTCACCAAACCCGCTGACAAGGGTGGTGCTGTTGTTGTCTGACGCACTGACCTCTACCTCACGGAGGCTGAGCGTCAACTCGCAGACACTTCCTCCTACCTCCCCCTGGACCATGACCCCACCACTGAACATCAAGCCATTGTTTCCAGGACTGTTACTGACCTCATCTCCTCTGGAGATCTTCCTTCCACAGCTTCCAACCTGATAGTCTCCCAACTTCTACCTCCTACCCAAAATCCACAAACAGGACTGTCCCGGCAGACCAATCGTATTAGCCTGTTCCTGCCCCATGGAACTCATTTCTTGCTATCTTGACTCCATTCTCTCTCCCTTTGTCCAGTCCCTTCCCACCTACATCCGTGATTCCTCTGACACCCTACATCATATCAACAATTTCCAGTTCCCTGGCCCCAACCACCTCCTCTTCACCATGGACATCCAATTCCTCTACACCTCCTTTCCCCACCGGGATGGTCTGATAGTTCTCCGCTTCTTCCTCGAACAGAGGCCTGAACAATCCCCATCCACCACGACTCTCCTCTGTCAGGCTGAACTTGTTCCCACACTTAACAATTTCTCCTTAAACTCCTCTCACTTCCTCCAAATAAAAGGTGTGGCTATGGGTACCCACATGGGCCCCAGTGATGCCTGTCTCTTTATGGGGGACCTTGTTCCGGTCCCCTCCCACAACTCTTTCTCTGGTACATCGATGATTACTTTGGTGCTGCTTCATGCTCTCATCTGGATCTGGAAAAATTTATTAATTTTGCTTCCAATTTTCACCCCTCCATCATTTTCACATGGTCCATCTCTGACACTCCCCTTCCCTTTCCTTGACCTATCTGTCTCAATCTCTGGTGATAGACTGTCCACCAATATCCATTACAAGCCTACTGACTCCCACAACTACCTCAACTACAGCTCCCCACACCCCACTTCCTGTAAGGACTCCATCCCATTCTCCCAATTCCTTCGCCTCCGTCGCATCTGTTCTGATGATGCCACTTTCAAAAACAGTTCCTCTGACATGTCTTCCTTCTTCCTTAACCAAGGATTTCCACCCACAGTGGTTGACAGGGCCCTCAACTGTGTCCGGCCCATCTCCCGCGCATCCGCCCTCACACCTTCTTCTCCCTCCCAAAAACATGATAGGGTCCCCCTTGTCCTCACTTATCACCCCACCAGCCTTTGCATTCAAAGGTTCATCCTCTGCCATTTCCGCCAACTCCACCATGATGCCACCACCAAACACATCTTCCCTTCACCCCCCTGGCGGCATTCCGCAGGAATCGTTCCCTCCGGGACACCCTGGTCCACTCCTCCATCACCCCCTACACCTCAACCCCCTCCCACGGCACCTTCCCATACAATCGCAGAAGGTGTAACACCTGCCCCTTCACTTCCCCTCTCCTCATCGTCCTAGGGCCCAAACACTCCTTTCAAGTGAAGCACCATTTCACATGCACTTCCCTCAATTTAGTCTACTGCATTTGTTGCTCCCAATGTGGTTTCCTTTACATTGGAGAGACCAAACACAGACTGGGTGACTGCTTTGCAGAACATCTTCGGTCTGTCCGCAAGCATTATCTAGACATCCCTGTTGCTTGCCATTTCAACACTCCACCCTGCTCTCATGCCCACATGTCCATCCTTGGCCTGCTGCATTGTTCCAGTGAAGCTCAACGTAAACTGGAGGAACAGCACCTCATCTTCCGACTAGGCATTTTACAGCCTTCTGGACTGAATATTAAGTTCAACAATTTTAGATCATGAACTCTCTCCTCTATCCCCACCCCCTTTCCAATCCCCCCCCCCTTTTTTTTCCAATAATTTGTATAGATTTTTCTTTTCCCACCTATTTCCATTATTTTTAAATGTATTTCCACCTATTGTTTTATCTCTACCTTTTAGCCTTTTTTGATTCCTTCACCCCACCCCAACCCCACTATGGCTATCTGTACCTTGCTTCTCCTGCTTTCTACCCTTAATTAGCACATTCCTTAGATAATATCACCACCTTCAACACCTCTTTGTCCTTTTGTCTGTGACATCTTTTGGTTATCTCTCCCTTTCACTGGCCCTTTATCCAGCTCTACTTGTCCCGCACCCCCCCTTAAACCAGTTTATATTTCCCTTCTCTTCTATTTTTACTTAGTTCTGTTGAAGGGTCATTCGGACTCGAAACGTTAACTGTGTTCCTCTCCGCAGATGCTGCCAGACCTGCTGAGTTTTTCCAGGTATTTTTGTTTTTCTTTTGGATTTCCAGCATCTGCAGTTTTTTGTTTTTCACTATTTAGTGGGGTTAGTTTTGACTTTTGCCAACAGTGTAAAACAGGCGATATCACCTCAACCAGCCATTACACATCATTAAAACAATTGAAAATGGGAGGAATGTATAATAGGTGGCTGATTTGACATCACTTGTTTTACAGTATTGCCAAAGTCAAAATTACTTCCTGTGAGTCTTTAGGAGGTATTCAGTTTAATTTAAAGCTGTAGGGTTCACAGTTTTTCCGTTAAGTTCATTATTACCAAGAAACATTTTCTTTACCTTTGATGGTGTTAATGATGGTGTTTAGAATCATCAGGCTCATTGCCATGGTTCATGTTTTGGGTTTGTATGCTAACACCCACACCCAGGACTCCTGCCCTACCCTTCATTCAATGCTAAAACATCTTATGAAACTGTAAAAATGTTATATTGTCACGCATGCCAGCTGGCATGATAAGCCATTGGGAAGTTTTCACAATAATCAACTTGCTGTAAGGTGTTATTACATTTAATGTGGTATATTTAAAGAAAAATTAATCATTTACAACACGTTTCCACAGATTGTTTGGCTAATGCAGAGCCATGTTTAAGGGAGATCCAGTGCCAGCCCAAATGTGTGTAGGAAAGTGTAAATCCAGCTATTCTATAGGATTTTTAAACAGTGATACAATATTTTCAAGATTCTTTAACTTTTTGCAGAGCATTTTGAAGTTACATCAGCGGTTTCTCAGAAGAAATCCAATAAAGGGGGAGAAAGCATGAGCAAGTTAAGAAAAATAATGCAAATGAGGTAGATAGAAAGACTGTAAAGAAAACAGATGTTCAAGATGCAATAATGACAAAGAGGTAGACAGTATATAGCACAGATTTCACCATTTTAAAATTATTTTTTGGTTTGTTTCCTTGCAGATGTGCGTTGGCTTGAAACCTATGTAAATTCCTGTATTATATGAAAGTTTCTATGTACAGACATTTGGAAGGGGAAACGAATGAAACCTTGTAATAATCAGTGATGGGAATGTTATAATATCCCATGAATATGTTGTTGTTTTGCTAAAACAAGAAAATTACAGAATGGGCAGGACATGTGTTTTTCAGAAATGTTAGCAGTCTTCAGCATAGCAGCAGGTTTCATTGCATAAGGCAAGGCTATTATAAGAAGGTGAATGAGGTGTGCTGATCTAAAACAGCTAAATTCCTGTACAATTTTTTGAAATGTATTTTTCTTCTTTTTCTTGTGAGTATTTAAGAAAAATACAGGAAAATCACTAAAAGAATGAAAAACAAAATTAGAGAACGTGGGAAAAGTCTGAAAGGAACTTAACTATTCCAATGGTTTCCTGACCAAATCCTCACTTTCCATTCTTTGTAAACTAAAACAGGGCCAGGAGAAGTTTGATATAAATCTTGAGTTGTGACCAGGGTTCCTACTTACCTAACTCTTCAATGTTTTCTCTGCCCTGGCTTCCAGCTACATGTTCTCTCCTTCTTGTTCATGTACACACTTCTATAAAATGAGTAGAAGTGGTAGATGACTCACAGAATTCACAGAACGCACAAGGACATTCATATAACAGCATGTAGCCCATCATAGAAACATGCCTATGGACATGTGGGCTTAAGTACAGTAGATGGAAGGATTTGTCAAGGAGAACAGCATTTGAGAAGCCAAGGAAAATATTACCAGTTGGAAAGGGAACTGCTGCAAAATGTACTTTGCTCCATAATAACCATTAATGGGCAAAAGTCAAAGTTCAACATGACTGTGAATGGGAGGTAACTGTACAACCTAATAAAATAAGTTTAGGTTGGGAATTCCTACCTTATAACACCAAATGAGGTCATTATAAGTATTGCAGTACTGCTGGGCAGCGCTATTTGCATTAATGTAATTCACTATCTCCTTGGCCTTTTATCCTGGCAGCCAATTGCCATCTACATAAAAATGCATCCCCCTCCTCTGTTATGCTTGCTGCAATAATATTTGAGATGGACTTTTGAATGAATACTTATTGTGGGCATGTACACTGTAATTTGTTTTTTTTCCCTTCAGAGCTACAAAAACAGTTAGGTTACTATAGATGCATAGGACCCTTAGCACACAGTTAGCTGCCTACTAATAGATGAATTTGTAGTTCAATCCTGGAGCTTGCTGACAATTACATGCTGTGTCACCTTACCAATATCGGGTGCCTGTTAATAGCACCCCCCTCAACTCATATTACTATTGAGCTAGTCAGTCTCAGCAATTATTAATCCTGTCAGAATTTCACTATTTTTCACTTTTGAAAAAAAGGCAACAGTATTATAGATCAATGTCATTATAACGCAAATGTACTGATGTAAGTCTACTACCATTAGCTTACAATAACCTCTGAAGTTAATTAATTTGAAGACGTTCTTATTCAATGTATGACTTCTGAAATTGTGTCTTTTACATTAATCTATAACAATAAGATCTGGGCCAAACTGGTCAGTTTGAAGTTATGGATGAGAAGACAGTCCAAAGTATGAAATACATTAACACATGGCTGACAGAGTCACTACTTATCTGAGGGTTTTCATGAAATTACGCAACATTCTGATAAAAATATAACTTCAAACGTTCAAATTCTGATTATGCTACCAGAGATGTACTATTTGCAGTCATAAACAATTAAGCACATGTTTTGCCATAACTATTAGTTTTAGTGTCACTGACACAACTTCCATAGCTCACTGCAACTCACCATTAGAATATGTGAATATCCTCTTCTGTCCTACTCATTAGAAAATTGAATATCTTACAGGAACCCCCACATCAGAAAGTATTACTATCCTACTGTGTCCTACCATTAGAAAATGGCAGTACCCTAATGGATTCCACCAGAAAATGTCAATATAACATTAATTCCGCTATTAGCAAACGTGAATCATCATGTTGAGTGTTACCCATTAGAAAGTGTGAATATCATAATGGGTTTCACCCATTTTAAAATGGCAATGTCATCCTGGGCCCCACCATTTAAAAAACTGGAGTATCATACTGGCTCCCATTATAAACTGTCAAAATCACACTAGGTCCACTACTAGAAAATGTGCATTATCATTCTGGGTCTTGCCTAACAGATAATGCTATAATGCTAGAATCATATTGGGCATGCCCATTAGAAAACCTCAAGGTGAATATCATACTTGATTCCACAATTAAAATATGTGAATATAATACTGAGTTCCACCCATTAGAAAATACGAATATCACACTGGGGTCTCACTCATTGTAAGATAGCAATATCACACTTTGGACTCTGATTATAAAATGGCATTATCATGCTGGATCCCACCCATTATAACATGTGAACATCATACTGGGTTGCACCATTATAAACTATGAATATCATACAAAATTCCACCTATTATATAATGGCAATGTCACAATAATTCTACCCATTTCAGAATGACATTCACTATATCATCCAATATTCAATAACACACTGGGTCCACCACTTAATATGAATGTCATACTGGGGCCCAAAGATCCAAAAATATCAATGTTATGCTGTGTTTTATCGACTAGAATATATGACATCATACTGCTCCACCATTAGATGATTAGACTATAATGCTGGATCCTACCATTAGAAAGTGACAGTATCACACTGGGTCCCTCCTATTAGAAAAAGGGCGGTATCATTATTTGATACCAGCATTAGAAAATGTGTGGGAATGCTGAGAGGCCTATTCAAGTCTAAAGAAAAGCAAGAAAACTGAAATATTAATGAGCCCTCTGTGCATGAGTACTTCAGAATCATGTTCAGCTTTTTGATTACTTTGTTAGTTCCCTTTTCTACTCAGTCGGCTCAATTGGCTGAACTCTCTTGATGTGAAGGTTGTACACATCTCCTGTGAAATGCACATACTTTCTGAAATTTCCAGAAAGTAGCATTCAATTACTTCTATCTCTACACTCCTGTGTGTCAGACCTGTCTGTCTCAGATTTTTTCAATTCTCCGTATTGCTATATTTCTGACTGATATTTTTTGCCATGTAACACACTTGGAACTTAATTGTGTCTCCCAGGATTGTTCACTAGAAGTCTAGCCTTGCTCATAACTCAATGTCTTCATGTCACATGGAATATCATGGGCTGGATTTTATGCCCACTGTCCCACCCTACCCCTTCCCCCACTGCTTCCTCAACCAGGCATGTTTTCAGCAGCTGGTGGGGGTGGGGGGGATGTGGGCAACGTAAAATATGTTGGGTGCTCAATTCACTTCCTATCTGCCCACCCCTGGCCTATTCCCCATAATATGGAGGTGGGTGGGTAAGGCACCCAGAAGGCCACCTGCCTTTAGACCTCCTGAGGCCTTCAACTGCCCAATTCAGTGTCAGTTAAGGTCTTTAAGAGCCTCCACTAGCATAAAACGCTGGGCAGTGACAGACATGCCAGAGTTCAAAGGCTGTTTTTGAAATTGCTTCCTTCAAAAGGTGGGAAGGAAGGAGGGGTTTCCTCAATCGAGGGTACCCTGTGCATGTTGGGGGCACCCCCCAAAATGTCACCATCCCACTTCGTTCCTCTCTGCATGCCCTCCAAAGCTCACCCCCTCAAACCCTCTCTTCCCCTTCTTAGGTTCTCTGATTCCCTCCCCGCCCTAAAAGCCCAGGACTTAACCTGTCTCTGGTCACCATGATCTTTTTCCAGGGGGCCTCCTTGCAGTCCCAGCAGTGTCCACTACAGAGTTCTGACGCTGATGAGACTGCTAGAGCTGCTGCCCAATCAGATTGGCTGGTATCTTTCAAGGGTGGGACTTCATATCAACTTGGGGGGGCAGAAGTCCGACCCACAGCCTGTTAAGCCCGACCCAGCGGTTTATCGCTGCAAGGCAGGCTTTTTAAAAGTCGATCCATTAGGGACCCATTTTCTTTCTTGGAGGGTGAGCAGTAGCCACACCCCAGCCTCCACCATGAAATCCAACCCCAAAGCTTTAAAAGTGAAACAATACACTGCACAAGGATTTTAAACATTCTTTGAATCATGCAGTGCCACTTTCACTAATTCTTATCTAATTCTGTCTGGGTGAAAGCATCTAATCCGGTATGTGAAAGTGAGGTCGCACTGTGACACAAGAGGTGAGATAAAGGAATTGAGTCAAAGGAACATTGGACAAGATAATTTCTCAGGAACCTTTATAGAGTCTGACCTCATCATTCTGTTCCTCATCGTTGTTTTCCTCGTAGTTATAGCAATAAAGGGAGAAATTATCCTCAACATCAACTTCCTCTTTATTCTCTTGTATATTGTTGCTGTAGTGAATCTGCAGGAAGGAAAGGTAGGAGCTAAGAATGGATGAGGATTGCTACCTTAGAATTAAAGGGAAAAGAAGGGGTGAAAGCGTGTAGGTATGTAGTTCTTCATAGGATTGCCATTGTGACAGGTACTGTAGGTATCCTATCATTAACCTGGTATCACCAGATTGAACAGACTGCTCCTCCACAATAAAAGCAAAATTCCACAGATGCTGGAAATCTGAAATAAAAACAGAAAATTCTGGAAAAACTCAACAGGTCTGGCAGCACCTGTGGAGAGAGGGACAGAGTTAACGTTTCAAGTCTGTATGATTCTTCTTCAAAGTTAAAGAGAAGTAGAAATGTGATGAATTTTAAACTGCCTAAGAGGGAGTGGAGCGAAATAGAAGGTCAGGGATAGGTGGGAGCTAAGGAGAAATTTGACAAAGGTGTCATCGGCACAAGACAAAGGGAGTATTAATAGCAGCATTAAAGGCTAAAGAAGGTGCTGATAGTGGTATAAAGATAAGATAGCAAAATGTGTTAATAGCAGGACAAGGGTCAGTGCCCAATGAAAGCAAAAACAAGTAACAGATAGCCCTGTCGGTGGGGGGAGGGGGGATTTGGGGAAAATGGATAAAAAATTGAATTTTAAAAAAATGAATAAACAGAAAAGAAATTGGAATAAAAAAGGGCCAAAGTTAGAAGAGAGAGTTCATGGTCTGAAGTTGTTGAATTCAGTTTTAAGTCCAGAAGGCTGCAAATTACCTAATCGGAAGATGAGATGCTGTTCTTCCAGTTTGTGCTGGGCTTCACTGGAACATTGCAGTGGGCCAAGGATGGACATGTGGGCATGAAACCAAGATGGTGTGCTGAAATGGCTAGCAACAGGAAGGTCTGGGTCATGCTTGCGGACTGAGCAAAGGTGTTCTTCAAAGCGGTCACCCAGTCTGCGTTTAGTCTCCTCAATGTAGGACACTGCTTTGAGAGCAGCGAATAGAGTAGACTAAATTGCTCCTCCATGAGCTCCTTGAACCCACCTCTAGGTGAAGTGTGTGCAGAATGATGTCCAAAGAAGAAAAGGGAAGGTGGTATACTACCTTGCCTGTCCTAGTCAGGTTATTTAACTTTCCAGGATTAGTCTTCAGCCCTGGCATAGGAGAGCTGATCCTCAGCGTGAACACTATTTTCCTTTCAATGTCAAGAGTGATGTTTTTAGTGAATTTTCTACATTGGAAACCAAGCAGTCTATGTCTCCTGAGTTCAATTTCATCCAGGAGAGATCACAGGGCATACTCTAAATTGTATCATATTCTTCTCTGTATTTAAGCTATGCCTTGGTCTCTCATACGGCTGTCTGTATATATTTCCAATGGTAAACATTCTTAAGTGGTAGAAAATTATTCACGAGCTATGTCGTTGAGATAACTGACAGTCGACCAGGTGAGTGAGTATTGTTTTGTACTCACTTGCTAATCCTCAACCTGTTAGTAAAATATTCAATCAGAACTGATCTTCTAATGGCTGCATTTAATTTCCATGCATCCCAATAGATTAGTCCTGTTTTACACAGATTTTACATGAACCACTTTCCCGGTGGTTATGCAAATGTTCTGTTGTAAATTATTTTTCAAACCATAGGTATGTGCAAATCATTTTCTATTGGCCTAAAAGATTCTGGAGGAGGCCTACAATTTGAATGGCAATGGTGAGACTACTAAAGAGATGGCAAATGTCATCCTGGGTTGGGGAATGGGCACGGTTGCTGAATCTCTTGGAAAAAAACATGTAGGAGCCCCCAATAAGATCTCTTCGCAAGAGCAAAGGCTTGAAATGATTAAAAAATCAATTTGATGTTCGGTCTCTCAGATGCCCCTGTCTGATTCCCAGTTGATCTTATGGCTGGGGGTGGGGGGTGATGTTGGGGGGGTCACTGTAACAAGTTTTATGCAAGAAATTTGGCTGTAAGACACAGACGCAGTGTAACTAGGTGCTGGCCATTTCATAGCCTTTCTAGTAGAACCCCATCAAAACTATGGCATGAGTCTGCTGGAGCATCCAAGGATTTTTGAGGATAGAAAAATGTATTTCTGCGATTCACTGACAATCGGGAATTATTGCAACTGCATTGATACCAGGTACTGATAGCACAATAATGCCTGATTGATTTCAGTCTTAGCTCACAGGCATGAATTACATATTAAGAATGTTTTTGATGAGATAGCAGACTAATTGAGGAAAGGCAAAACAAACATTAAATGTATTCAGAAGAAATATTTCAGAAACAAAAATGAATGTCTTTTTCATTTTCTTGTTGATGATTTTGTCCCTGTATTTTATCTGTAAATACTTAAGTCTAGTTACTATTTAACTGAGATCGGGGATGACAGTAGGAGTTACATAAAACTTCTAATTATGCTTTCTGCTAAATTCCAATTGTACCCTGTGAAAAGTTAACTAATTTTACTAACTCTTTAATACAAGAATTTTTGTTTCTTAGTTAGAATTCTGCAATTGTACATGGTGATTCAGTAATTATATAACCCTATTCTTTCAGTCATATGAAAGTATATTTAATTTTGTATTAAGTTGCATTATTGACACTAATGTCCAATTAAAATATTTGTGTATAATTAGAGAATGAATTTCAGATGAAATAAAAATAGGTGACAGTGGTCAGGTTAGGGTATCAGTTGTCTCACAATGAGATAACTGTCAGATCTGTAGGTTTAGAGGGGAGCTCATGGTTGATTTTTCTTCTCTCTCTGCCGGAAAGGTTGGATTTTTATGCTCTATCTGGGAAGAGGTCCCTCTGGAGATAGTTAGGGAATAACCCACAGTGAAGGGAAAAAGTGGAAAATACATAAATTTAAATATCAGAGCTTTTAGGAAGGAGGCCCAGATGGGTGCATGTTCCAGCTCAAGGCAAATTCCATGCTTTACCTGTAGAGCCTAGATTACCATTTTGATGAAATGTTTATTCATAGTTTTAGTCCATTGCATGATCTGTAATGTATTATATAAATAAATAGAAAAAAAAGTTTTTCTTTATTATTTTGAGAGACCTTTACAAATTGTACTGTATTTCACTAAGTATCAGCTATAATCCGTTTTGTATTGCATTCAGGAATCCTAATGGGGTTGAGCACAACATGCTGTAAATTGCTTTGGCATCTGTGTGGGTAATCCAAATGCTACTTTGGAAATCATGCTATATTCTGCAGCCAGAATACTTCACTTAGATCATTTTTAATCATGAAATCAAACCCAAGAAGGTTGAGATGCAAATTCCAATTTCAAACTGGTTGCACGATACTATTTCAAGCTTATAACAAAAGGCAAAATTAAGTTTTATTTTTAAGTGGTTTGAAACCTGTGAAAAATCTCATCATACAATCACCCCCTTGTCTCTGTGGTCCATTCTGTAGATGATGATAAGGAATCAAAAAACATACACAAAGACAGAACTCCCTTGAGTAACTCTGTTACTAAATCCAAAACTAAAGAACTAAATCAAACTAGAGAGACTGAATGCAGTCACCCCTTGGAGAAGACTCAAGTGATTTCACATTGAGACAGATGTGAAGAGGAAGTCAGCCAACACCTCAGCTTCTATGAGTGTATTGAAAAATAGCATGTCATCACCCCTCTACTGCATTATGAGCTAGGCAGCTGGAGAAAAGTATTATTCGGAGGTTACTTTCCCACATCACCTATCCATGTCTTAAAATAATATGCAGGAAAACATATTAAAGTGCCAAATCTTCCTCTGTTTGTAGGTACCAGTGTGTACACCTGTACTTCTAATATCCCTTCAAAAGAAAAGCATTTGAAGAATTTACCTTTATAATATGATCTAACATATTACTGTCACCTTATAGTATAAGATAACATCTCCAACGACTTTTAATCTGTCTTTTCAAACCTCTGGCACTTGAAAGATAGCCCCTAGAGCTGTTCTAGCTATTTAATTCCTTTGCAAAGTTTTTCACAAGATTTTGTACACTGTGGGGGCAATTTAATTCATGATCTAGCTCACTCCTTCCATTATTTACGTGAAAATTGAAATGTACCATACTGAAAACATCTTATGATAAGCCTGAAACTGTAGCTTCAGGCAGAATATCTTTCTGGGCACATGCAACCACAGAGACAAGGGGGTGATTGTATGATGAGATTTTTCACAGGTTTCAAACCACTTAAAAATAAAACTTAATTTTGCCTTTTGTTATAAACAGCATTATTTGTATCAATCATCTTGATTTTTTAATTCAATAAATATATGCAATATAAGATTAAATATGCAATAATTGTATAAAAATATATGTAATGTAAAAATAAAATGCAATGTGATGTAATATTTTGTGCATTTAATGCATGCTCAACAACTAGTTCCACTGGTAAATACAAAGATTGAATGGAAAAAGCCTTTTCTGCCATAACAACTTAAAGCATATAAATGAATCAGCTTATCTTGCCTTGATTATTTGACAGTTTTTTCCATGGGGACAGCGGTCTGCAGGTAAGTATAAACATCCTTAATAATTAAGTGTGAAGTAGCTCGCTGGCCTATTGAGGGATACTCTAGGAAACTTGCTAAGGGTCTTCTGGGGTATATTTGCAATATATACATTGAACAGTATCACCTTGATATTGCTCATTGGAAATTATGCTAATTGTTAAGTTGACAAGGGTTTCAAGTTATTTATTTAAGATTTTATGTAAGATTTTGTTCTTTAAAAATCATGATTACATGCCTTTTTCTTCTAGCACTGGAGCACAGATTTATATCTATAACAGAATACAATTGTTAACTGAATTGCTAATGATGTATGAGGTCCATACATGCTATGACACATCTCAGTGAGGCAGCAAGAGTTCTGAGGGTCTTGGAATGAGTAAGGCTTTTGATGTAGCTCTATGGAATCTGGCAGTCCTGTAAACAACAACCTAGGTTTAATTCACTTTCTGACTGTCTATATGGTAGATTTATCCTTATTTCAGCAGTGTCCTTGTTTACACCATTTTAACTCTCAAATTGGAACTGAGTATAGAAAGTATATTTTCATTAAACCCTCATATAACAATTCAGATCCAAGCGCCTACGGCTTTTGTACAGAGTGTATTCCTGTCACGCAGCACACAAATATTAAACACACCCATGAAGTAATGGTGAAACCTCACCATTGAAAAGCTGGGAAATAGGTGTTTTCCCAACATATTTTTGAATGAGCAATACAGAGGAGGGGTGAGTGAGTTGTTTGCCAGCAAAGGTGCAACTTCAGTAATAAGCGCCAAAATCACAATCACAAGGGAACAAATGGCCCAGCTTTTCGGCGAGTTTAATGCACTGCACTATTCCTCTAATCGGCATTGGCAACCATGAGTTTCAATTGGATTGGTCCATGATTATGCCTGGCAGTGGTTTGCCGTTGCCCTCTGCAGTGTGGCTGACCAGCAAAGTCTCCCACTCTTTACCACTTGCCATCAGGTGTATTGGAAGGGTTTACAGGCTGATAATCAACCTGTTTGGTCATGTTTTAAATGTTTCTGTGGCCATCAAGCCCTGAAGTGGAACTTCAACCTGGAGCTTCTGGCACAGAGGTAGGGGTACATCCACTGCACCACAAGACCTCCAACTGCACTTGATGCTTAAATCATCCAGCAGCCTATAGCAAACAGGAGATACTCATGAGTTTTGAATTTGCCAAAAGTTTATGACTGATTTAGTCCTTAACCTCATGAAAATGGCATTTGTCCTCAGCCTTCTCGTGGGTTTCATGAAGTTACTGCATTTGCCTCATTGCCAATTCCACCCTCTGGTGCAGTCATCCTCCATCATCAGCGCCTGGAGCTGGGGCTAAGGAAGTCCCAAAGGAATAAAATTATGGGAGCTATGTGATTGGCCAACTCTGGCACATCCTGTGCAGCGGGCCATGCTGGGTAGGATGCTGCCCTGGCCATGCTGTGCCAGCACCAATAGCATGAGGAGGTCACAGAGTGATGTCAATTAGCTGTTCTGGCTGATGTGCTGTCTGCTGCTGGGACATGAAGAGGGACATGTTAAAAATGATGCTGAAAAGTTCTTATTTTTTTAAAAATTATTGCTGGAAACCTCATCACACCCGTGGACATATAATCCTGCCCCTAAAATTGGGCTGGAAATTAAAATATATGTTTGCAAAATGTTGCGAGATAGTGAAGAATTGCTGGTTGATAATTTTCTTATTTCATCCATAGTGTTACAGGTTCTTTCCCTGTTCGGTATCTTACTGATATAGTTATAATTTAACAAAGAAAGGACCACAGTGCCTTCTTGACAGAAGAAATTAATTGTATAGGTAAGTCGATTGTGTGGTTCTGTATCAAGAAGGTGTTTTCAAGTTTAGAATAATTTTGTTGCAAAACAGGAAACATTTTTTACTAGCAGAGTTCATTTGAAATTTCCATGCACTGGCTAAGAGTTTCAAAGTGAAGGACTCCCAACAGTGGGTTGAACTTCTAGGGATAACGAAGCTGAGAAGACTGAGAAAGAGAGAAAGTTTTAGGCGCATGACTCCAAAATTAAAGAATACAAGAACCAGGAGATTTTGGCCTGGGATGACCATGTTTGAGACATGAGCTAAGCCTGTGTCGAACTGGGAGTCTGCATCCGTGGGACGGTTGTAGGAGATTTGAAGGCAAATCTTGCCTGAAGTATGCTGAAGGCCCAAGAAATCTCAACCCTTATATGAATTTTTGAAGCAGTACACAGACCAAGTGGTTAATCTTCCAATTTCAGCTAAGTATCTGAATTGGGTTTTAGGGGATGTAAGTCAAATAGGTGTAGAAGGAAAGTTGAGTTAGGAAGTTTGATTTAAATTATAAGTAATTGTGTTTATTCTGCATTTAATACATTTAATATAACTGGCTAATGTAGTAATTAATATTTATGATTTTTGATTTTTGTGTAGCAAAATTCTTTAGGTTTTAACTGAAACTTGTGGCTTCATTATTTTCCATAAATACCTGGGTTTTCAGATTCTTAAAGAAAATGTTGCTGGTCTCAACCTAGGTCAGAAAAACATTCTACTTCTCCTTCCTTATAGAGAACACAATGAGTCAGCATGTAGATTTGCCAGGATAACAGGATTCCGGATACTGCAGGGACCCATCAATTGCACACATGTGACTTTGTGAGCCCCCCCCCAACCCCCACTCTCCCCCAACTCCTCCTCCTCCTCCCCACCCCTCCCCCCACTGCCGATAGTGAAAGTACAGGAACTGCAAGGGTTACCATTCCATCTATAAGCAATTGGTGTGCAAACATGCTTGGCATATCATGTCAGTCAAAGCCCGCAGTCATTATGTCTTTATTCTGAGACAGTCTGCCATTCTTGCCATCTTTGCATTTCAAGAATATCCAGAGGGTTTTTTTTATACATTCATGGGATCTGGGTGTTGCTGGCTGGGCCCGCATTTATTGCCCATCCCTAGTTGTTCTTGAGATGGTGATGGTGAGCTTCCTTTTTGGACCGCTGCAGTCCACATGGTGTAGGTACACCCACAGTGCAGATAAGGAGGAAGTTCCAGGGTTTTTATGTAGCAACATTGAAGGAATGGCGATATATTTCCAAGTCAGGATGGGCAATGACTTGGAGGGGAACTTCCAGGTGGTGGTGTTCCCATCTATCTGCTGTCCTTGTCCTCTAGATGATAGTGTTTGTGGGTTTGGAAAATGCTGTCTAAGGAGGAATGGTGAGCTCCTGCAGTGCATCTTGCAGATGGTACACACTGCTGCTACTGTGCGTTGGTGGTGGAGGGAATGAATGTTTATGGATGTGGTGCCAATCCATTGGGCTGCTTTGTCCTGGATGGTGTCAAACTTCTTGTGTTGTTGGAGTTGCACTCATCCAGGCAAGTGGAGAGTATTCTATCACAGTCATGACTTGTGCCTTGTAGATGGTGGGCAGGCTTTGGGGAGTCAGGAGGTGAGTTATGTGCCGCAAGATTCCCAGCCTCTGGCCTGCTCTTGTAGGCCTAATATTTATATGGCCAGTCCAGTTATGTTTCTGGTCAATGGTAACCCCCAGGATGTTGATAGTGGGGTATTCAGTGACGGTAATGCCATAGAATGTCAAGGGGTGATGGCTGGATTCTCCCTTGTTGGAGATGGCCATTGCCTGGCACTCGTGTGGTGTGAATGTTACTTGTCACTTGTCAGCCCAGCCTGGATATTGCCCAGGTCTTGCTGCATTTGGACATAGACTGCCTCAGTATCTGAGGAGTCACAAATGGTGCTAAACATTGTGCAGTCATCAGCGAACATCCCCACTCCTGACCTTATGATGGAAGACAGGTCATTGATGAAGCAGCTGAAGGTGGTTAGGCCTAGGACACTACCCTGAGGAACTCCTGCAGTGCTGTCCTGGAACTGGGCTGATTGGCTTCCAACAACCACAACCGTCTTCCTTTGTGCTAGGTATGTCTCCAAACAGTGGAAAGTTTTCCCCCTGATTCCCATTGACTCCAGTTTTGCTAGGGCTCCTTGATGCCACACTTGGTCAAATGCCGCCTTGATGTCAAGGGCAGTCACCCTCACCTCACCTCTGGAGTTCATCTCTTTTGTCCACGTTTGAACCAAGGCTGTATTGAGGTCAGGGGCTGAGTGACTCTGACGGAACCCAAACTGAGTGTCAGCGAGCAGGTTACTGCTAAGCAAGTGCCGCTTGATAGCCCTGTTGATGACCTCTTCCATTATTTTACTGATATGGAGAGTAGACTGATGACAGAAATTGGCCAGGTTGGATTTGTCCTGCTTTATGTGTGCAGGATACACCTGGGCAATTTTCCACATTGCCGGGTAAATGCCAGTGTTGTAGCTGTACTGGAACAGCTTGGCTAAGGTCACAGCAGGTCCTGGAGTACTAGTTTTCAGTATTATTGCCAGAATATTGTCAGGGCCCGTAGCCTTTGTAGCATCCGATGCCTTTAGCACTTTTAGTAGAGTGAATCGAATTGGCTGAAAACTGGCATCTGTGATACTGGGGAGCTCTGGAGGAGGCCGAGATGAATCATCCATTCAGCACTTCTGGCTGAAGATTGTTGCAAATGCTTCAGCCATATTTTCTGGACTGATGTGTTGGGCTCCCCTGTCATTGAGAATGGGGATATTTGTGGAGCCTCTTCCTCCAGCGATTTGTTTTATTGTCCACCACCATTCACGACTGGATGTGGCAAGACTACAGGGCTTAGATCTGATCCGTTGGTTGTGGAATCGCTTAGCTCTGTCTATCACTTGCTGCATATGCTGTTTGGAATGCAAGTAGCCCTGTGTTGTAGCTTCACCAAGTTGACACCTCATTTTTAGGTATGTCTGGTGCTTTTCCTGGCATGCTCTCCTACACTCTTCATTGAGCCAGGATTGATCCCCTGACATGGTGGTAATGGTAGAATGGGGGATATGCCAGGCAGTGAGGTTACAGATTGTGGTTGAGTACAATTCTACTGCTTCTGGTGGCCCACAGCACCTCATGGTTGTCCAGTCTTGAGTTGCTGGATCTATTTGAAATCTATCCCACTTTGAACAGTGGTAGTGTCACACAACATGATGGAGGGTATCCTCAATGTGAAGATGAGACTTCGTTTCCACAAGGACTGTGCAGTGGTCACTCTACCTATACTGCCATTATCAGATGCATCTGCGGCAGGCAGGTTAGTGAAGACGAGGTCAAGTAAGTTTTTCCCTCTTGTTGGTTTCCTCTCTACCTGCCACAGACCCAGTCTAGTAGTTATGTCATTTAGGATTCGGCCAGCTCGGTCAGTAGTGGTGCTACCAAGCCACTCTTGGGTGATGGACATTGAAGTCCCTCACCCAGAGTACATTCTGTGCTCTTGCCACCCTCAGTGCTTCTTCCAAGTGGTGTTCAACATGGAGGAGTACTGACTCATCAGCTGAGGGGGTGGGGTCAGTACGTGGTTATCAGTAGGAGGTTTCTTGCCCACGTTTGACCTGATGCCATAAGACTTCACAGGGTCCAGACTCGATGTTGAGGACTCCTAGGGCAACTCCCTTCCGACTGTATACCACTGTGCTGCCACCTCTGCTGGGTCTGTCTTTCCAGTGAGACAGGACATACCCAGGGATGGTGATGCTGGTATCTGGGAGGTGATCTGTAAGGTATGATTCCGTGAGGATGACTATGTCAGGCTGTTGCTTGACCAGTCTGTGAGACAGCTCTCCAATTTTGGCACTAGCCCCCAGATGTTAGTAAGGAGGACTTTTCAGGGCCTACAGGGCTGCATTTGCCGTTGTCATTTCCAGTGCCTAGGTCAATGCCAGGTGGTCCAGGTTCATTCCTTCTAGACCTTGTAGCGGTTTGAAATACCTGAGTGGCTTGCTAGGCCATTTCCGAGGGCATTTAAGTGCCACCACATTGCTGAGTCACATGTAGGCCAGACCTGGTAAGGACAGCAGATTTCCTTCCCAAAAAGAGGGCATTTGTGAACTAGCTGGGTATTTATGACATTCAACAATGATTTTATTATCATCATTAGACTTTTAATTCCAGATTATTATTGAATTCAAACTTCACCATCTGCTGTGGTGGGATTTGAACCCAGGTCCCCCAGAGCATTACTCTAGGTCTCTGAATTACTCATCCAGTAACAGTACCACTATGCCACTGACTCCCTTCAGTGGAGGGATACACAAGGCTGATGAACCTCCTCCAAAACATGACCATGCAAGAACAGCAGACATATAATGAGAGCCATGAAGCCAAAAGTAATATCATTAATAGACCATTGGCATGCAGAAGCAATGCTTCCAATGCCTGGATTGTATGCCTGGAGCCCTCCAGTACAAGCTGGAGTGAGTCTTCAAGTTTGTGATGGTCTGCTGCTTCTTCTGCATTCCCCTTTGAGCACTGAGGTCTGCAAGCATAATGGCGACAGCCTAACTTACATTGCAGGAGGCTTGGATCTCATGGCCTCTGTCTGAGTTTCCACTCCAGCAGTGAATTCTGTGATGGGTGAATTGGGTGAATTCTGCCTGTGCTCAGACAGCACCCACAAGACATGGCATCATGGTTGGGTCCACAAGTATTGCCAGAGAGTTAACCACTACTTCCATGCTAGAAAGCATGGGTTCCAAGCTCTGCATGATACCCTCTTCCACTTTGGAGCCAGACTCTTCCATGCTCCCTGACAGTGACAGGAATGCACCAAGCAAAAAACTGCGGATGCTGGAAATCTGAAACAAAAACTCAGCAGGTCTGACAGCATCTGCAGAGAGGAATACAGTTAACGTTTTGAGTCCGTATAACTCTGCACCAAGCAACTTGGTGTGCCTGTTCATCAGTGTTCTCCTGTATGCCGCTACATCAAAGTCCTCATCTGATTCCCCTGAACCGGAACTCATCCGTTACTATACCCTCTGGTAAACTGTCACCCAAAGTGTCCTCTCCTCCTAGCCTTCTGCGACCAATTCATGCCTGGTGATTCACCATATAAAAATCCCAACTCTATACCATCCTCTAAGCCACATGGAGTGCCCGTATCTGAACTGGTGTTAGATCAAGTGACAGTGCTACTTTATCAGAGGTCTGATGCAGTTCCCTCTCTTCCTCCTTGGACTGCACTGCCTGGGCAGGGAGCAATTCTTGAATAACTGAAAGCAGAAATTTGAAAGGGGAGTGTGGGGAGGTGGGCCTTGAGAGGTCCATGCATGGACTATACAAACTGCAGTCATATGACAGGATGAGAGTGAAGTGTGATTTGAGAAGGGGCTTAAAGCAGTAATGTACTGTCAGCCTGAATACTCTCTGTGATATACAGGGCCTGTTGCAGTCAGTCCTATTATGCACAACACCACTTCCTCCACCAGATCTCACCATGGCCCTACATTATTGTCATAAGATTTCTTTACTATTATAATCCAGTCCCTTTGTAATAAAGGGTAACATACCAGTTGCCTTCCTAAGTGCTTGCTGTACCTGCATGTCAACTTCCTATGGTAAGAGGACACTCGGGTCCCTCTGAATACCAACATTTCCCAGTTTCTCACCACTTAAAAAACACTTGTCTAATTTCCATGCCAAAGTGCAAACTTCACACTTACCCATATTATACTTCATCTGCCATGTTGTTGTCGACAGCCTCGGATTTTGGAATGTATGATAAGAGACATTGTACCAGGGCATTTGTAAGATCATAATGTGATTTGGCAGAGTCAACATGGCTTTATGAAAGGGAAATCATGTTTCACAAATCTGTTATAGCTTTTTGAGATTAGAACTAGTTGGATAGATATAGGGGAAAGTGGATGTAATATATTTCGATTTTCAAAGAAAAACATTCAGTAAGGTTATTACTCAAAATTAAGAGTGGAGTTTCACAGCTCCTTCCACCGGCAGGTTTTTCCAGTCCCACTGAAGTCAATGGACTTTTGAACGGCTCACCACATTTTCCAGCCCCGCCCCTGCCGCAACAGGGCCATGAAATTCCACCCTAAGTGATACGGGACTGGAGGTACTATATTAGCATAGAATGAGGATTGATTAATGAACAGAAAATGGAGGGTCAGAATAAAAAGGTCATTTTGAAGTTGGTGGGCTGTAACAGAGTTAACACTTCAGTTCTGATGAAAGGTCATCTATCTGAAATGCTAACTCAGTATCTCGCTCCATAGATGCTGCCTGACTACTAAACATTTCCAATATTTCCTGTTTGTTTCAGAATTGGCTTTGCCCATTTCCAAAGTTACTGCTGTAAGGAACAATTATGAATCATCCCAAATCTCATACATATTAATTATGCTACATCTATTACTAAGTTAACATTTTACAAAGGTTCTTGTTGAATTTGCTTAGATGTTACTTCAGCAATGTAGCAATCTAGTGCAATCTATTGAAAAGAAACAGTGAGCTCATTAATATATTATTTTTCAAGTTCAGTGTTGATATATTGAAAATTTGACATATAAATTTGAAAGTAGTCAGCATCCACTCAGTTGGCTATGATCCATATCTTCCCAACTTCTTTCTTTGAAATTGATTTGACTTTGCAGTGATTTGTATAAACGGATGTTTGATTTAAATGTAAATTAGTGAGAGTGATATAAATGTATGATTTCCAATGTTATGCATTCTAAATAGTGCCAACTTTTCAGGACTTGCAACAGTGAAAACCTCATTTTGATCTATGACTGTTAAGTGGTTTACCTGAAAGGATTGATAAATTGTTTCAAATTCTATTGTGAACCTTTATCGCAGCAGGTTAGTTAGGGCAGAAGGAAATGCGTATACAATTGTGAGCATCAAATCCACATGCTTTTAAGAAATATTGAGTAATTAATGTTTGTGCTCAGCTACAAGAAAATTTTTTAACTTATATTAAATCTAATAACGTTCGCACCTTAATTTATTTTTTAGTTTCCCTTGAATCATTAGTATTTTGTCCTCTTCCTCTACTATGCAAGCAGAATTAAAGTACTCATGTCGCAATTCTGCCATTTTCTTATTAACCATTATAGTTTTACTTGCATCATGAAATATCCTTGATGAATCTTTTCCATACACTTGTTTGTATCCCATGGTTAACTTGAATTTATAATTTTGAAGTAGAAGCCCATTCTCCTCCCTCTACCAATCTTTAGGATTTGTCTGTGCCTATTAGTCAAGGAACACTTTCGGAGCAGAGGGGGAAGGATGCTGGGGTAGGGGGAGGAAAAACAGGTGGGAATTTTTCAGCCCCTTGTGGCAGGTTCCTCTGTGGCAGCACCGGTGAGCCATTGAAATTTCCGTTCACGTTGATGGGAATCTTCCCATCCTGCTGGCTTGAGGAGCTGGAAAATTCTAGCCAGAGTGACAGATTTCCCCAAACTCCTTTCAGTTTTAACTGATTGGCATGTTTTAATATTGTTACTCCAGGGGCTGAATTTTCCCCCATAGGTGGGAGGGATGTTGATGGGCGGGTGCAAATGGGCACGCTTCCGATCAGTGCCCCCGATCGGAGGCGCAAAGCCATTTTACACGGGAGGGTCAATTAAGACCTGACCAGTGTGACATCCGCACGGAAGTGCTATGCGCTCCCTGTGTGGGTGGGGGGGTGGAATCCCAAAATCGAGAGTGTGCTGTTTCGAGCATTCGCTCGAAAGATCACACTCATCTCCCTGAGGCTAAGTGCTGCCTCAGGGAGATCGTCTGTAAATGTGAAAAAGCTCAAAATAGAAAAATAAAATTTCCCTAACATGTCCCCTCATGTGACAATGTCACATGAGTTGGGACATGTTCATAATTTCCAAGAAACTTTATTAAAATTTTTAAAACCCTACATGAAACCTCATCCCATCTGTGGGTGAGGTTTCGTGGTTTTTTCTAGTTCGCGCCACCTATTACTTTAATTGCTCCATCAATGGCCTCAATTGGACATTGACAGGTCGGCGGGTGCACAGCTGATTTTGCTGCACCCCCACCTTCCTACAAATTTAAATGGGGCGCGGTGACGTCGGGAGTTCCGCCCGACGTCACCACACATCATTTTACGCGTCTGCGAGTGGGCCCTGCCCCCGCTCGCTGACGGTAAAACCCAGCCCTGGATTTTCTACCCAGTGGCTAGCCTGATTGGTGATCTGGCTGCTGAGAGGTGGGGAAAGTTGCACAAAAGGATGCAGTGGAGAAACAGGTTTTTCTCATGATGGTGGGGTTGCGGGGGGGGTCGGGTGCAAGAAATTATAGTGGATGAATTGGTGGTCACGGGAACATGAAATTGCAGGGGGAGGGTCGGTGATTGTAAAGGTGCTGTGGGAGACTGGGGGTCAGAGATTGTGGAAATGAGTAGTCAGAAATATCATTGTGGGGTTTAGAAGTGAGCTTATTGGGATTGAAGAAAGTACATCCATTTATCCTGTCCTCAGGCAGTGCTACGATGGGATTTACCTTATGGACCTAACCTTTCCCATTTGCTTTTGTCTGTCAGATTTTCCCGAGGCCAGACAACTGCAGCTGACATGAGTTAAAAATAGAAAGCTTGTAAAAATGGAGGCACTCAACCTCCTTAAAAGATTTCAATGACTGATATGCCTCCTGGGAATGGCTGGTTATCCACCACCCCACCACTGTCCTGCTTCCATTAGGAAGTGGATGAGTTTGAGGGGAGTCGAATGAGTTTGAGGTGGGATGGGTTCTGGTTTGAACTTTTTTTACATTTTAACTCCCCATACCAATCAATCACACTCAGCCAAATATATTCATTTTTGTGGATTAATATGACCCCTAAGTGTCTCTGATGTCCAGGTGGTTTAAGGTCATATATAGTCCCTAATGTAGAATCCATCAACTCTCCACATAATGTATGCAAGTGAAGAGGGTGTTCAGTAGAGTGCAAACCTCTGCCATGCTGTGATAACTCAATATTATTACAATTACGCAGCTCTTCCTTGAGGCTATTCCTAGGTTTGTTGTTGCTCTTTAACTAAAAACCTGAAAAAAACCATTTTTTGTTAAGAGCTTCCATTTTCCAGGCTCCAGGTCAATCCACATTCAGCAACCTGCTCTGAACACTCTGCTTACATTTTGACGGCTTTGACAAATTCCACCATAACAGCTTAGACAATCCACAACATTCTAAACCAATCAACAACTTTCTAAGTGAAACAACACACAGCATTCCAAAAAAAGTCACTCATCCTATCTCCCAATGTTAACAGGTCATTCAAAAAGAGTCCAAGACCTGGATCCAAATCTCATCTTTGTCCGAAACCCATTACTTCTTCCTTGGGCCATACCCTATCTGTATAGCAAGTTTTGTTAAAACCTTCTATTAGTTTTTGAGATATACGGCAGGATTTTCCTTTCGCAGGCAGGCCTGGGAGTGGCCCGATCGCTGCCCGATCACGATTTCACACTGGCTGGCCTATTAATGGCCAGCCAGCGTGAAAGGTGCGCTGAAAGGCTTAGTGCTGCTGAGTTGGGGGCAGAAGGAGGGCAAGTGCAGAAGTCTGCGCATGTGTGGGGGAGTGCACGCTGACAGCTCCCTGAGCGCACAGAGCCGTCTCAGGGAGCTGAAGATTTGGACAAAGGAAAATAAAGATTTAATAAATGATATAAACATGTCCCCACATGTAACTCAGTCATATGAAGAGGACATGTTTAAAATGAAGTGGACATTTTTTTTTGTTTTTTTTAATTTACTGTTGGAAACCTCGCCCTGCCGGTGAATGAAGATTCGTAAAAAATGCAAAGGCCGCCTGGCCTATTCGCCTGCCTACCAACTGTAAAGTTGGATGGGCAGCGAAAAATACAAATTAATGAATTGCTCAAGGACCTTAATAGGCCTCTTAATTGCCGACCTGCGCATGCCTGCTGACTGAAAAATTGGGAGAGAGCGCAATGACATTGGGACGCTCGCCTGGCATCATCCTGCGTGATTTTACACCCAATTGGGTCGGGTTTACGCCCGCCCGACGAACATAAATTCCTGCCCATATTGTTTACAGACTAACAGACTCTCAGACTAACAGGGGCAAAAATATTACCCCTACCCCTGTAATTACAGAGGTGGAAGCTCCTGGATGATCACACATTACTTGGCATTACAGTGACAGGGGAATCGTGTGAACTGATCTCACCACTATAACCAGTGCTACTGTCATTTCAGATTGGTTTGCCTTCAGCGCTTTGGCTTCTTTCTGAGTCATTATTGTCACTTTCTCCTCCTTATCCAAATTAGTCACAATGCTCCCCTTATTTAAATCAGTACCCAACAGAAACTAAAAAGATATGAGAATACACGTGCCTACTACTTTTAAATCATAGGTGGGTTTCTAGCTGAACTTAGTCAATGGCATTCAACCACTGAGATCATGAAAATCGACCATCTTCTCTTCTAACCATTGGTTGTACTGCACCACATGTGGTTGCGGCAATGTTAAATTACACCCAGTATCACTAATCCTTTAGTGAGTCACTTATTTAATTTAGATTGTACATAGGGATACAGTCATATTGCTTGCACTGCGTGTCATTGCATGCTCGAAAAGAATCAGATTTTCTGATTAGGACTGGTTTCCTCTTTGGCACCTAGTCCCACTCCTGTACCAGTTATTCATATATTACCTCACTTTGTTACAGGTGGAGCACTGGGGATATAACAGTTGGGTCTACTGTATTGTATTTTTGCTTGACTGTACATTTTGAATAAAAATCCGAATAGTTAAAGGATACCCATTTTATGTAAAAGCAGATGGTGAACATAATGATGCATTCCAGACCTTTTGGTAATCATCTTCTCAATTGCAAGTCAAGAATTGTAAAATGCACCGACATTTTCAGACTTTAGGAAAACCTGGAATTTGCAATAGCCCAAGTCATTTTCCTAAATTTAGCAATATGAGATTTGTGCTAGATTTTACATTGCCCTATTTAACAAATACATCATAATGTATTTGTTTGTTTGATTGCAAATGAACTTTGATTTATTTTGCATTTTTTTTTATTATTCATTCACAGGATGTGAGCGTCACTGGCTAGACCAGCATTTATTGCCTATCTCTAATTACTCTTGAGAAGGTGGTGGCAAGCTGCCTTTTTGAACCGCTGCAGTCCTTTTTGTGTAGGTACACCCACAGTGCTATTAGGGAGGGAGTTCCAGGATTTTGATCCTGACAGTGAAGGAACGGTGATATGTTTCCAAGTCAAGATAGTGAGTGGCTTGGAGGGGAACTTCCAGGTGGTGGTGTTCCCAAGTGTCTACCACCAGTCCATTCCCTGGTGCTGATCACTCTATTTCACCAGTGCTGACTGCTCCATTTCCCCCAATTTAGTTTTGCTCAGTGTTCTTTGCTCCACTATGGCTGATTACCCAGCAATTTTTCATTTAGTTTGGTGCTAGAATTTTTCAACTTCTTCCATATCCTTATCCCTCCCTATCTCTAATCTACTTCATTTCTGCAACCTCTGAGATTTCTGTTCCTCTCCAATTCTGGCATCTTACACGTTCTGGTTTTAATCACTCCATCATTGTTGTTCATCCTTTTAGTTATCGAGTTCTTGGGCTCCAGAAATTCCCTTCCGAAACTTCTCCTCCTGTGAACCTTGCTTTCCTCATTTTAAATGCCCTTTAAAGCTTGCTATTTCTTAATTTGACCAAGCTTTAGGTCAGCTATCCTAATATCCCCATATGTGGTTGGGTGGCAAATATTTTTTGATAACATCCCTGTGAAGTACCCTGGGTGTTCTACAGCAATAAAGGTGCTGTAGAATATTTTTCTTTGTATTAATACAAGTTGTTGCTGTTATGGTTCCACCTTGGTAGTTATAATTACGTGAAGATATACAGAAATGAAAACATTCACCGCTCTTGCTCAATTGGATAATTACGCTGTGCACAAGATGCTCAGCTGTTTCCTGCTGCAGGTTTGCACAGCTTATGTGCCCATTCATTCATAATTACAGAATTCATCTCTTTATATGAAATGCCTTTGAAATGACAGCTTCATTCACTTTTGTTTACCTTTAAGCAATCAGATTATTTTAATGCTGTTGGCTAAATAAAAATCTTTTCTGCATGATATCTGGCATTACAGAGTACAACTTCCATTGGAACAAATATGTTGACCTTCTAGAAATTATGACATTTATTTTATATCTTCTGTATTCCTGGATAGAGGGGATGCCCTTTGAGGAATGATTAAATAGATAGGGCCTTTATTCCCTGGAGTTCAGAAGAATGAGAGGTGATCTCATTCAAACATACAAAATTCTTACGGGGCTCAACAGGGTAGATGCCCGAAGGAAATTTCCCCTGGCTAGGGGTTCTAGAACCAGGGGGCACAGTCTCAGAATAAGGGGCAAGCCATTTAGGACTGATGAGGAGGAATTTATTCATTCAGAGGATGTTGAATCTTTGGAATTCTCTACCACATGGGGCTGTGGAGGCTCAGCCGTTGAGTAAGTTTAAGACTGAGATCGATAGATTTCTACACACGTGTACGGGGATAGTGCAGGAAAATGGTATTGAAGTAGAAGATCAACCTAAGTGGCTGAGTGGGCTCAAAGGTCTGAATGGCCTACTCCTGCTCCTATTTCTTGGGTTCTTATTGTCCTTTTTTGATTTGGACGTATCATTGATGCTTTGTGCCAAGAGCAAACATAGTAGTTCTAAACCTTCAGCCTTGCACAACTGTTTCAGAATCTAGTCATTTTTATTGCAATTATTAGGACAGTAACTGCCAAACGGCATGCATGCTAATTGGTTTCCTTTTTCCACAAACATCAGTGATATGGCCTAAAGTAGCAGATTGTGGCTGGGTAACTCATATCAGCTTGAACCAGCAGTTAACTTAATTCTGCTATTGCTACTCAATATTCCAAAAGTGGATACATTATTCCCTTATCCCTGCTGTATATCTCTCACTTTCTCCGTGTGCTTCCCACACACTTTGCTCTTTTACTGTATTCAAATTTCTCTAGCTTTTACTATTTTTGCCTTTCTCCAATCTTTCTCTCTGTATTCATTTGGACCCATTCTCTTTGTATCTATGTTTCTTTTTCTCATCATTTACAGCTCTTTCAGCCCTCCCTTACTCTCCTCTTCTATATCTGCCCCACACTCTCCTTTTCTTGAATTGGAAGGGAGCCTATTTGGGGAGGGTTGTGCTGTCATGCGCTTATATTCTGGATTTGATATCTTCCACGTTTCATTCATGCTGTAATTGGATCCATGATTAGATAAATAAAGAGGAACCTGGAAGCTGGCACGACACATACAGGTGACAGAACTAGGATTTGGGTCTGGGTGGTAATGAGGAAAGAAGGTTAATACTGTTGGACTGGAACTGGAAGAGACATGGGCACTGATTAAGATTATGATTAGCATGGGCCCAGGCAATGAACAGAGCTGAAGGCTGCCAATTTCTGCTCACCTATATGCTTCCTGTGATATAATGGGGAGAGCAGTCCAAAGAGGCCAGTGAGCAAATTTCTTGAGGCTGGAAAACCAGAGTATGCTCAGCTGTGAGGTTCTGAACTGTCAAATAGCCTGCTAACACACTGGTTTCGGCTTCTCCTCTCCCCACCCCCAACCTCTCCAGAATGAGCACCCTCAGTAGAGGAAGAAAGAAGGCTGTTTTGAAAAGCTGGCACAGCAGTACAAATTGTTGTGAACAATGATCTGGACTTTGCAGTAGAAATAACATTGAGGCTATCAACACTCACCATAATTAAAGAGTAAATTGTTCAGCAATTTTCAGTGATCACACATATGCAGTTAAGTGTGGAAATCAGGAAGCTGCTGTCCAAATTACCCTGCTCCTCCAAAACTTCCCTACACCACTATCTTGCCAATAGACTCGCCATTAAAACACGTGGAAGAGCATGAATTTGTGATATTTACCCACTAGATATCCAGAAAACATTAGGGCTTTTCCATTCAAGTATCAGTAAATTTTTAACTGCCTGATAGGTCTTAAGTACTGCCAAACAACGTCTCTGGCACTGAAAATTAGCATTTCCAAGCCTGATTTCTTCAGATTTTAATTATTGATTAGAGATTTAAAACAACGTAAAAGTTTAATTGTTTTAACTTTTCTCTGTCTCATTTACCCCTCTCTCTGTTGCTGCATGTGGGCAATTGTAAATGTAATAAATACCATTTATTTACTGCTGACTGCAAAATCTGGGTATTTATAGTAATTTATTGCATCTTTCAGTTACTGAACACTAGCTTTCAAAAAATGGGCTGATATGTATTACTCGTCTCAGGACAACTATCCTTTCTGGTTGACCCTATGACAAAGAAGACTAAAGATAAAATTACTATAAAAGCAAAATACTGCGGATGCTGGAAATCTGAAATAAAAACAGAAAATGCTGGAAAAGCTCAGCCGGTCTGGCAGTATCTTTTTTTTTATTCATTCATGGGATATGGGCATCATTGGCTAGGCCAGCATTTATTGCCCATCCCTAAATGCCCTTGTTCAGAGGGCATTTAAGAGTCAACCACATTGCTGTGAGTCTGGAGTCACATGTAGATCAGACCAGATAAGGACATTAGTGGACCAGATAAGTTTTTTCCAACAGTCGGCAGTGGTTTCATGGTCATGGTAGAGAGAGAAACTCAGTTAACATTTCAAGTCTAATATGACTGTTCATCAGAACTCAAAGTTAGTATAAGTGGTGACATAACTTATGTAAAAGTTAATTATTTCATTTCCATTTTTAGTCATTTTTTTTTACATAGTGAGAAGCTTCTCTATAACATTCCCATTTTGGCAAACGTTGTAAAAATTGCTATTAAAATAAACGATAATTGCATTACTTTGACTGAAAGCTGGTGACTAAATGCTGTAATTAATCTTAGGCAGCTACACCCTTCTAAAAACGTCAGTAGAGGAAGACTGCTTAGGTGAGCATTAAAGCACACATCAGTAAGGTCAATCTGTTTAGATTTTGGCAGAGAGAGATGGGGGCACTGTTTGAGTGGCCTGTGTGTTGTCATTCATTATGGACTTTTTAAACATTTTATGTGATCTCTCTTCTCCAATGTTTTGCAAGGAGCAAAATAAATCATGCAGTTGGTATAACAAACATCAACATTAAAAACTACAAAGTTTAAGTTCATTTCAACATTCCCAAATAATCTTTAGAACTTCTTCCATGCTATGAGCTCAGCCACCATGAACACAATCTGGCTGTCACTTGCACATTCAAGACTGATTTGCTGTGATGACACTGCAGGTCATTCACATCAGTTTTTAACAGATAGTGCCACTTACCTAAGTAAAACAAGCAATAAAAATTTTAAAAAATTATGAAGAATAGCTGAAAGAAATACCTAGTGCAATTTTGTAGGAAAGTAGAGTGCTCTAGAAAATTGGATGGAACCTTACCCAGCATCTCATCAATGTTTTACTGGGTTCTATGTATTAACCCCTATCCTTGCATGTTATTTATTTTCCTGGCCATCCCATTTCTTGTTGTAGTTTTATAAGTATTTTGCATGAAAATGCTGTCATGATATAAAAGTTAGTATTTATATCTGTCAATACCAAATCACAAATCTTTTCTCAACCTAACATTCATCTAATTAAAGTATACAAATCATTGTTTGATAGTACAGAACTTGAGTATTGCTGAAAAAAAGACTTTTTTTCGAAGCTTTTCATCTTCACAGAATCACAGAATTGTTATGGTGTAGAAGGAGGTCATTTGGCCCATCCTGAACTCATCAGAATAATCTCAAAAATGCCAATATCAGGGGAAATTTTACTTGATACTATATGAGAAGAGAGTGCTGATTAGTTGGCATGTGAACTCTGATTGGTAGAGGCATTGCCATGGAGAATGCACCAGTTAATGGTGCCTGACAGTTAACTGCCATGCATCATTTGAAATTTTAAACCAAACAGCTTGACTCTGGTCATTGCACTAAGGAATGAACCAGCAAATGGCTATAACTTACTTTGTTTAGCTGAAACAGGCGCAATGTGTGTACACGTTCTTTCTATCTGCAAAGAACAGGGCCCTGTGTATTCATACATGTAGCTTCCAGTACACACAAATGCACCACACAGCAAGCCCAACTGACAATCTTAAATTGATTGTCAGCGTAATTTTGAGCACACTGGGGATTATTTAGCAAATGTTGTCCAATCGTGGATCACATCTAATGTTGGACACTGTTTTGAGTTTTGCAAGCAGGGTCTGGTTACTATAGTCTGTACCTTGCCTGTTGCAAACAGCGGAAGGGACATGCTGTTTCATACGATCTGCCAGTATTTGGGATGTACGGCCTACATGCCTAGCACCACACTGTCACTGAAATTCACATGCCACATTACTCATTGATAGGCAGAACATCTTTTTGGGTGGACGGCAGCATCCTGTTAGTGGCGAATACCACTCGTGTTGCTACTGCATAGTAGCAGGAGCATTTTTGAGATACCTTGCCCTTCCAGAGTAATCTGAGGTAGACTGGGCACTTTTCAGGGCCGAAAGTGCCGTCACTCATCTAATGAGTCCACTTGTCAACCAGTCAGCACTCTATTCTCGTACAGTATAAAATTGATGCTTCCCCTGACATTGGTATTCTTGCGTTTGTTCTCACTCCAATACAGCCTTTCCCACTGTCCCGCTCCATACCATCGCACATATTCCATGACGCCAACAGCATTTCTCTCTTTCCCCTACCACCCCTAACCTCCCCAGCCCCCCTCTAGGCATCCACGTCTGTCGCACCTCTTCATTCCTCTCCTCACGGTCTAATCCCTTTCCCCTACCCAGCACAGACCATTGCCGCCCAACAATACCTCATGCAGCCGAACACCTGCAGCAAGAAGATCCACGTCCTGGAAGCTCCTGCAGCGTGAAGATCCCTATCTTGGAAGCTCCTGCAGTGAGAATATCCACTTCCTAGAAGCTGCTGCAGAGTGAAGATCCTTATCCTGGAAGCTCCTGCAGTGAGATGATCCACATCCTGGAAGCTCCAGCTGGGCAATGATCCACGTGGGTAGATGTTCCACCCACCCACTGCTGCACATGGTGTTCCAGGGTCCACGGTCACTGGAGGCCTCTATCTTCCACCCTCCACAAGCTGCCCCAGGCCTGCTACCGGTTGAGTCCCGACACCCATCCACTCCCGTGCCACATTGATCCGAATGTGTTCCGGACCGGCGTGATATCCTGCTGGTGGCATGGATATTTGGATAATTGGATGGGGTTGGGGGGGCGGGGGGGCAGCTATTCCAGCTGGGCCTTCATCTGCATCGCTTTAACAACATGCAAAACAGCTTCACATCAGCCTCTGACAGGAATGGTGACCCACCATGACAGGCGGGAGCGCACGTTCCCACTGTCAGCCCATGCTGGTGGGAAACTAATTTTTCAGCTCCCATCACATTGTTTCCCCTTTCCCCAGCCACCATTAAACATGGCATTGTTGGGACTGGAAAATCCCGGACCAAGGTTTGTATGAATTGACACTTACCTCGATGAATTGCAAAGTTTTTGTTTTTAAATAATTGCCAAAGATATAGATTATAAGAAGATCATGCATGGTTTTAGTTATTGGACATTTCCTATTGACTTTATATGCCAGGATATATTTCCTAGTATAATGGAGCTCTCTCTAGCCTCTGAGGTGGGGGGGTGGGGGCGGAATTAAACCATATGTATTTATAACATTCTCATAGATGAAGGCCAGTTAAGCAATACTATGAAAACCAACAATCACGCCATTGAGATATAAGAGGAAGACTACCTTTGTTCTTTGTGCAACAAAATTGTTTTCAAGGAATAAGTTTACAATGTTGTTCCATTATGTGCACAGGAGAAATATTCTCTGATGGACAATTAATTGATACCATTGAAATTGATGAAGACCAATTCATGCAAAATTTCTATTAATGCTACCACCACTAATTGCTTCCTGTACTCAGCAAACCTTGTAAATAAAAGCAGCTGCAAATGTCACTTGTTCAGAACTGCCTTATTGTGCATCTCTAAAGAAACAGAACTTTATTACTACATTAATGCTTTAACTACAAATGCAGAATTAATCTAAATTGAGGCATGATAGCAGCTGTCTAAACTGTACAATTTGGGGAACTATATCGCTATGATACGTTTTTTAGAGTTAAGGGAAGAACTGATTACCCCAATTAATAATTCAGCCAACGTGCTATGAATACATAGCCAGTATCACCACCATCCACACCCCTTCGACCTTTTGTTTATGATATCTTTTGCAATCCCACCTTTGCCTCCACTTATCACTGGCCTTCTATTCAGCTTCACCTGTCCCATCCTCCTTAAACAGTGTATATTTCACTATCTTTACTTCTCTTTAGTTCTGTAGAAGATCATATGGACTTGAAACGTTAACTCTGTCTTTCTCTCCACAGATGCTATCAGACCTGCTGACCTTTTCCAGCACTTTTTGTTTTTGTTTGCTATGAATACAGAATATATTAGAAGTACTAACTCTGATTTTCAGGATGTTAAATTTGAAAGAAAGGAATACAAAATGGGTTTAATAATTTATGAAAGTAAACTGATATCATTATGAATAATTCCAACAAGACAAATAATATGGGGTCAATTTTGGAACATGGTTGTAAGCTCTAAGTGGGTATAAATTTAACCAGAATGGCAATATGCTAATGGCATCAATTTTCTAGCATCACTATTTCTATCATTATTCATATGTTCAATTTGAATGGGTATTCAGAAGATGTATCTGTTAAGTCAAACAGAATGCAGTGCGTAAGATGGGAGGTGTGCGGAATTGAGGGTTGCAGTAACGGTGAGTGTGTGAATATGAGAATTTGGAAATAGAGTGAAGTATGCAGCAGTGATTGTAAGATAGTGAATGGAAGCGAAGGAAGTGTGTTTTGTGAGTAATGAAGCTGCAGTTGGCAGAGGTGTGAACAGGGAATAATAGAGCAGTATTGTTAATTTTGAAGAAGGCATTGAATTTGTTTTGGCATTGCATCCATGTCCTAGGAGCTAAGGATTTTCTGTCCCCAGAGGAACAGGTTCTCCACACCACTGCCCCACAATGCCACCTCCCCCACCTCCATCTGAACCTGGGTACCCACTTTTCACTTCTCCAAGCCTTTTTTTCATCAATTATAGAAGTTCCCCTGTTGTCTGCAGTCAGAGTGCACCAGTCAGAGTGCACTTCCCATTCAAGAACCCCTAAATACCTATTAATGGCATCAGAGATGCTCAATATCCCACAGCCCATGCCAGCATGCAGCCAATAAAATGAGTGTTGTGGGCTGAAAATCAAAATAATTACAATGAGCTTCCTCCACCAAAATTAAATGGTCCCTGGGAACACCTCACGTGTGTGCAGTGTGTGTCCACTGCCTGGATACCTGTCTTTAGCCTATTTATTATATTCATTCCTGGAAAATGAATGTTGTTGACATTTCCACTGCTCTTCTTTGAAGCCAGACACAGAGCTGTCATCAGGGTTTTCTTTGGTGCTAGTCTCACAGCTTTCACTTTTAAAAACAAATTGTGAACCATTCTGCTCAGGTCCCAACTCCTGATCCCCATTTTCTTCCATGCCTGCATTCATTTTAATGTCCAAGCCTTTGAAAAAAGTTTCAGCTAAACATCTTAATTGTCTTCCAAAACAACTGAAACAACCTCATCTTATTTAAATTCAGGAGCGGTTTTAAATATAAATTCATTTTCATGATCTGACCATTTGGGTTGCTTTTCCAGGAGAGACAAATTTAATTATGCATTCTTTTGTGCAAGCAGCAGATCTTTCTGCCATTAAAGTCCTACTGAAGTCTGCTTTAAAATCGTCATTGAACTTATTTTGATGTTCAGCTAAGAAAGCTTGATAATCCTTTTTATTTACTTCATGAGTTCTATTGATCTCCTCTGATTTTTTTTATTTATTCATTCATGGGATGTGGGCATCACTGGCTAGACCAGCATTTATTGCCCATCCCTAATTACCCTTGTTCAGATGGCATTTTAAGAGTCAACTACACTGCCGTGGGTTTGGAGTCACATCCAGGCTAGACCAGGCAAGGACAGCAGATTTCCTTCCCTTTACAACAATCGACAATGGTTTCATTGTCATCGTTAGATTTTTAATTCTAGATTTTTATTAAATTCAAATTTCATTATCTGCCATGGTGGCATTCGAACCCGGGTCCCCAGAGCATTACCCTGGGTCTCTGGATTACCAGTCCAGTGGTAAGCCATCCCCCACCGCTTCAGTTTGATTCTTTTTTTCTAATTCAGCTCTGGAAACTACTGCTGCTTCTTCTAAAGTTCTAATTTGTGTTCAAGGACAAAAATTTTTCCTGTGGCTCTGTAGTGTTAAAACTGGGCCCAGATTTTTCAATTTATTTCAAAGCATATTTCTTCCTTCCATTTTTTTATCAGTGGGTTTGAGGACTCTCCCAACTGCTTTGCCACATCTTGGTCATGCCTTTTCTGCATTTTTAGATCAAGCTGTTTTAAGGCTTCTCCAACTGCGACTAATTTTTCCTCCTTAGCTTGATGTCACTTTTAAACTAGCAAGATGAGTTTTACTAATTCTTCTGTCACATCTTTAGTAGAAGCATCCATCTTGGCAGGAGATTTACAAATAGTAATTAATTTCTTCAAGCCACCCAGCTTTTCCTGTAAAACCTCAGTTTCAGCAGCCTCAGGGGGTTTTTCCGAAACCATTGGAGACGCCAATACTTATTTCCAGCTAAATCATTTCTCCAACAGAAAATCCACAACTTTTATAGGCAAATGAGAAATGACGATAATAGGAACAGTGACTAAGCCACACTTGAAATTAATTATTTAAAAGGGAATGGATAATTTCCATCAATAACTAATACCTTTGCAACCAATGAACGATCCAAAGAGAGATTCACATCACCCTGCAAACCCTGCCAACTGAGATGTCTCTGCATCTCTAAGGATGAAAATTGACTTACTGCCTCACTGGATAAAAGTGGGGACACTTTACCCTCAAACAGAAAGCTTCTATAAATTCATGTATCCTGATTCGCTCTGTCAATCAACAAGGGAGAAACTCTACCTGCATGACAAGCTTTAACTGATATGACAGTATTTTCTGGAGGGAAACTGTGCAACCATACAAATGTCAGTTATTTTCTCACTTCCAACATTCGGCCTATACATGTCCTTTTCTATGATGACAATAGCATATAAGTCCCCCTCAACCCCAGCTTATCCTCCAGACTTGTCCTTTCGCAACTCGGAGGATTGACTGTGTCGTCACCTTGGCCACCTTCCTTATTGGAACAAGATTTCTTTTCACTATCAAACCTTTTATCTCTCCAATTTCTCTGAAAGTTTTTAGACAGGAGCCTGTTACCAATATGCTTATAAGACAATTCATAATCATCTGCCACTACTGCAACTTCCTATGGTAATAAAGAACTTGAGTATTGCTGAAAAAAGACGCATGTTGTCAAAGATTTTCATCTTGCACTCGTCAGGATGATTTGCGAAAATACCAAATGTAAAGAGAATAACAATTTATACTTCATGAAAAGAGAGTACTAGTGTACAACTCTTGGTAGAGGCATTGCCATGGACAATGCATCAGTTAACTGCCAAGCTTTGTTTAAATTCAAACCAGGAAGGTTGACTCTGGTCAAGGAATTGCCCTGAGTACTGAACCAGAGAATGGCTGTCTGTTGACACTTTACCAGGTAAATGATGGACTAAAAATGGGCCGCAGGCAAGGACTTCCTAAACTAAGAGTTTGTGCTACTGAACCTAAGTTGGAACCAGCCCATCAAGCCTGCACTGGCTCTCTGAAAGAACATTCTACCTAGCCCCACTCCCCTGTTTTATCCCTGTAATCTTGCACATCCTTTCTTTTCAGATAGCAATCCAATTCCCCTTTGAATACCTTGATCAGACCTCTCTCCACCACCCTCTCAGGAAGTTCGTTCCAGACTCCAACCACCCTCTGGGTGAAAGAATGTTTTCCTCACATCCTCTACTCCTTTTGCTAATTACTTTGAACCTGTGTCCTTTAGTTCTTGATGTCCTCTTATGTCTGAACGTTGCCGGAGATACTGGATGCCAAGGGCTCTGCCATAGTTGGACCCATGGTCCGGAGAACCATCTCATCCATAGGCTTCAGGAGATGCAGGTGTCCTTGTCCTCCTCTGGCTCTGATCCCTTCTATTGTGTGCTATCTTGTCTTGCAAGAGTGAGAGAAAAATATCAGTGACTGTGTCGCTTGCCATAGCTAAACAGCTTGAGGTGTGTGGAAGCAGTGAGAGATGGGTGTGGAGGTGATGGCCTTGATAAGTGTGTGAGGGTGAGGTGGAGTAGCTGAATGTTAGGTGCAAGTCCTGAGTGCAAAGGGCTGAGGCTGAATGAATGATGAAGTGTTAAGCACTGAGCAATGTAAGAGGCTCATGGAGTAATGAGTAGGACATTCCATGTGAAGGTGCATACACTGAGCTTGGAAACCTGCGTAAGGTCAATAGACTTCTTGTGGCACTACTGCCAGGCTCTTGGTTTCAGAGGCCAGGACTTGACCTCCCTAGTAACTTGATCTCAGAACCTTCTGAGGGTTATCCTTATGGGCCCCCACCCACCCCGGACCCCTCCCCCAGGCCAAAACCACCTACTCCCCACCGCCCACCACAAATCCTCATGTCCAAATTATGGCAAAGATCAATTTTTAGGTGTAAGTCTCTTTGAAGCTTTCTTGCATAGTCATACAATTTGGCCGCAAGTCTGCAAAACTATGAGACCTCAATAAACCTTTCCTGAACAGCCTACATCACTACAGTAACTTCCATCCCTAGATTGTTACATTTTAGTAAAAACAAATTGAAATTCATAATTAAAATGTATTCTATGAATACAGTAGACAGGTTTAAAAATAAAACGGTTGTAATTTTAAATCAACCATTACCAACATTACAAGTAAAGAATAGATGATTGGAGTAACTAACGGGTTGACTATGTGAATGGATGGACAGCATCAGCAACAACAGCTGTGTTTATACAGCACTTTTAACATAACAAAACATTCCAAAGTGCTTCACAGGAGCAATGTAAAGCAGAATTTGACACTAAGCCACATAAGGATAGTAGGGCAGCTGACGAGCAGTTTGGTCAAAGGGGTAGGATTTAAGATGCTCTTAAAGGAAGAAAGAGAAGAAGAGAGTCAGAGAGGTGGAGAGAGGGAATTCAAGAGCTTAGGGCCTTGGTAACTGAAGGGACAACCACCAATAGCGGAGCGCTTATATTCGGCAATGCTAAACAGAGAGAAGCATAGACATCTCGGAGGTTTGTAGGGCTAGAGAAGGTTACAGAGATAGGAAGTGATGAGACCATGGAGAGATTTGAAAACAAGGATGAAAATTTTGAAATTGAATTGTTGCTTAACCATTGTCTGATGTAGGTCAGCGAGTACAAGGACGATGAGTGAGTTAGGATATGGAGAGCAAAATTTTTGATGAGTTCAGGTTTATGAAGGCAGAATGTGGGAGGCTAGCCAGGACTGTGATGGAATAGTCAAGGCTAGAGGTAACAAAGGCATGGATAAGTATTTTAGCAGATGGGCTGAGGCAGGGATGGAGTCAAGCAATGCTATGGATGTGGGAATTCTACCTTTTTCACCATCTACAGGATCTATTTGGCCTGAATAGCTCTGAAGGCTTCAGGAGAATTCTGCATTTTGAATGAAACAGGAGGAATTTCTATTTTAAAAATGACCAAACAAATTATTAAATTACTCTGTTAAACTCAGAAAGAGATGCTAGTCAAATACACATTTGAGCCAATTGCATATGATGTTTGTACTTGAATTGGATTGTTTGCCTCCAACACTTGATGCAGAATTTTAAGTTCCGCAGGCAGGTGCGCACCTGACCCTGTCGGGCTTAAAATAGCGCCGATGATGTCGGGTGAGTGTCCCAACGTCATCGTGCACTCGCGTGATATTTTGGTTGGGGTAACAAGTGAGTGCCAGAGCCTTGCCCGCCATTAATTAAGAGGCCATTTAAGATCATTAATAGCCAATTGATGGCGATTTTTCGTTGCCTGTGCGATTTCGCGCTCGTCACTACCAACCAGCCGACAATTTCAAAAACCTCTTCTACAGGTGGGATAAAAGGATGAGCTGCATTGCCAGCGTCTGTAGTGGGGAGTTTGGTACATAGTTTATACTTATTGGTGTTTGGCAGCTTCATTCTTAGCATTTCCATGCTTCATTTAAGGACTCCTTGGTGACTCTAAGGCCCTCAGAGGATTCAGACCATGTGGACCCTTCCAGGTATCAGACAGCCTTCCCTTACCCACCTTCTCAAGGGCAATTAGGGATGGGCAATGAAAGTTGGCCCACTGGTGGCTCTTCCTCTGAGGAGGAAGACAGGGGCAGAAGGGAGAGGAGGCCAGGTGTCCCAATGCAGCTTCCAGGGGAGGGACCTGTGGGAGGAGAGGCGCAGGCACAAAGGACGCAGGGCCAGCGGGTAGTCCAAGGTGGAAGGGGCTGCAGAAGACGCCACTATCCTGCTGCCAGGGTATACAGGAGGCGATGCAACTACCTCAATATGTCCGAGGTGCAGTGCCGAAGGAGGCTCCACCTCTCGAGGGAGACAGTGACCTCCATTTGTCAGATGATTGGGTCTAAGATCAGCTCTGACTGTGTGGGTGGACATCCCATGCCAGTGGTCCGAAGGTCACGGTTGCCCTCAACTTCTATGCCTCCAGCTCTTTCCAGGGATCAGTCGAGGATCTGTGGGGAGTCTCCCAATCAGCTGTCCACAGTTGCGTCACGCTGGTGACAGAAGCTCTGTTCAGGTGGGGACTGACCTTTATTCTTTACCGTACGGATGAGGTCAGCCAGGCTGAGCGAGCCAGGGGTTTTGCAGTGATTGCTGGCTTCCCCCATGTCCAGGGTGCAATAGACTGCACACATGTGGCCATCAAGGCGCTAGTGGGTGAGCCCAGTGCCTTCATCAACAGGAAGGAATTCCACTCCATGAACATGCAGTTACTTTGAGACCACAGGATGCAGCTTCTGCAATTTTGTGCAAGGTACCCAGGCAGCTCCCATATGCTTACATCCCGAGACACTCCCAAGTGCCGAGGTTCTTCGGTGTTCCAGCCCGACTGGATGGATGGCTGCTGGGTGACAAGGTCTATCCGTTGAAAAGGTGGCTCATGACACCTCTTCACCACCCAAGAACAGAGGGAGAGCAGCTTTACAATACGAGTCATGCCTTCACAAGGACGGTGATAGAGAGAACCATAGGTCTTCTCAAGATGTGTTTTTGATGCCTGGACCATTCAGGGGGAGCACTACAATACCCCCCAGAGCGGGTGTCACTGATAGTGCTTGTATGCTGCGCTCTCCACAATCTGGCACTGGCAAGGGGGATCCACTGGAGGAAGAGGATCTTGACACAGCTGCACAGGACACAGATGATGAGTCCGATAGTGAATCAGAAGAGGAGCACAGTGAGCAGAAGGCTGAGCGCATGGAGGAGACCTCGATAACTTCCATGGAGGCAGGTGTGAAGCAGGTGCAAGTGAAGTCTGGATGCCCTGCAGCATCAGGGGTGGCCCTTCAGTGTCCAGAGAGCGAGTGTGCACTGGCGAAACTAGAAAGGAGAACAAGGACGTCATTAGTTAAAGTCAACACGCTGTCACTGTGCATGCCAGGCACACGGGTGAGACCATGGTAACTGCATCATGGTGCCATCATCTTTCAATGATCAATGGGGACTCCAGGTTCAAGACTCCCATCAATGAATAGACTACACTAGAAGGGTTGCACAGTCTGAAACTCTCACCTCTGTACACTGCGCTCTTACCTTCGTCTGGCACCTCTACCTCTTCACGCCTGGTTGCTCTCTAGCTCTAGGACGTCCTGCTCGAACCTACTGAACAGCAGCAGGTTGGGCAGGCTTCTGCCTCTATGTGTTCTCTCAGCTTGGTTATGGCTCGTCTTCTCCTGAAAGGATAGAGGAGCATTGATTAGTCTACTCTCTGCCTGCTGCGCCATTGCAGCCTGGCCAACCCCAGCTGAGGCACACTTTCAGGGCACATCTGAGTCATGGCCCACGAGCCACAAGGCACTCAGTCCAAGCAGCCAGGGCTCACCCTCTTGGCCAGCTCTGGTGTCATTTACATTTGGCACTCAGACTCTAGCATCCCTGAGATCCATGGGGGGTGGCCACACCTTAACACTCCTGCACACTGACCCATTCCAACACAGTACTCACCCTCCCTGAGCACAGCAGGTCATTCAATTGCTTCTGGCACTACATCCATGTGCACCACACCACATCATGGTTGCTCACCAGCTCTGCCACCTCCTCCCATGCCCTCTTTTTGAGGTGTGGTGGCCTCCTCCTCCCATCTCTGGGGACAACTCTGCAATGACTGGATCCAAACAACTTGGCACATTTTTCTGTAAATGAAGCTAACTTTAACCCTTTGTGTGCCAGTGATATAAAGAAAGTAAGACATCAATGCAGTGATGCATCTTAAAATAAATGTTTCATTTGTCTCACAGGTTCCCTTCTGGCAGTCATCTCTTCCAGCAGGACCGCGAGGCACTCATCTGAAAAGCGAGGGGCCGTGTGCCCACCTGACTTGCCCTCCCACCTGGTGTCTTCAGCCGCACTCAACTCCATTAAGACAACCCAGAACAGATGCCCTTCCATGGCAGTCTTTCTGGCGCTGCCTGGGCTGTTTTTAAACTGGCCACTGGGTCACCATTGGACCCGGCAGCCAACAGGTCTCCGCACCTACCCAGCCCTTGCCAGCTAGTGAAGAGCCATGTTTCACGCTGGGTGGGCCTTAATTGGCCCACCAGCGTGAAATCGTGGTCGGGGCCGATCGCGGGCGGCGGGCCGTTTCCTGGCCATTCCTGACCGCGCCTGCCCACTGACCTCAAAATTCTGCCCTTGAGATTCATGCAGGGGTAAAATGGGAAATTGGTCCCTTCCCATCAATTTCCTGCAGAGTGGATTTGATTACAATTACCCACTTAGTTCAGTTGAGCAACTAACTCTGCAATGACTGGATCCAAACAACTTGGCACATTTTTCTGTAAATGAAGCTAACTTTAACCCTTTGTGTGCCAGTGATATAAAGAAAGTAAGACATCAATGCAGTGATGCATCTTAAAATAAATGTTTCATTTGTCTCACAGGTTCATCAACAGCAACTGTGCCATCCTTCTTCTGCTCAACATATTGCTGTCAGTCCTGATCTTTACTAAATTCACACTTGGGTATCTAGGAATGTTCTAGAAACTGGTTTTCTATCTTTATTTTTGACATGACCTGACATTGTCAGTAGCTGTTTGAATCTCGTAGCACCAGAAACGTAACAATGATGGTTTTTATCAATGCAGAGAAGTTGTAAATTCAGAGTTAGCATGAAGTTGCACTCCACTTTTTCTAGTGCAGCTGTAGCCTTAGGGAAAGATGAGAGATTATCTCATCAATGTTGTTGTGTGTATCTTAGTAATCATGTTAATTATCAATTAGAGTTCTCTACTATAACACTGAAGAAGATGTTGAATATACAATATGCATCAGCAAGTGACGTTACTTAAATGATTGAACCATGACTCAGAATTAGTTCTCATTAATTTATAGACTTAATAATGTTAGTTATTTTAAACAAGAAGTTTTAATTTATGAATGCTTCAGTTATTTTTATCTGTTGTACATACCAAGTCAGATGAGACAAAACGTTGTCTAGCATGCAGCTGGAATGACTGATTAAAACTAAAGTCAATTTTGCTCAGGCTGTTTTCTGATATATTATTTGTAGGAGGAAAAAACAAAACATATTCTCAAAACATCCTCTGGTCCTACATTGCAGTATTTTTCACTGTGGAGAATTTTATAATGTCAGTGTTGCCAATGCGAAACCTTTCACACTGGAAGTAGAAATTGGAAATGTAGGTGCTGACTTAACATGACTTTCTATCTGTTCATTTTAATGGACAGAAATGTGTGGGCAGCGCACACCCAAATCTCTGAATTGGACTGCTGGCAGGTGAGGCTCCCTTCCAGCTGTGTCGCCTCATAAAGTTATCTCTGTATATTGAAGCTGCTTGTAAATTATTTGAATGAATTGTTTGTGGTATAGTCCCACTGATGCTGATCTGCTGCCGAAGCCGGGTTTTTATCTACTATTTATGGTTTTGTGTTCAAGATATTAATTGTTCTACCCGTGAAAACTTTGAAAAGTGGATAATTGAAGCTGAAAGAAAGTGGGAGTGAAACAGCAGGTGAAAGTTAGCCAGCCGTACCCCAACTCAAACCCACCATCCCCACCATATGGCACAATGTAATGTAGCAATGTCAGAAATTATATTATTTGTGGTCTCATTAAGTTTGAAGGCACAATGTTAAAATGATTAGCACCCATAAATGAAATATTCAAACAAATAGAGCCTGGTATTATTCCACTTCCAATTTCTTAGAACAACAAGGTTTGAGAGAAGTCAGGTGTATTGCTGAGGGATTGTGGTGTGATTGCTTCTAATATGCTAATTTATAAATCCTTGTAAGTCTCAAGAAAAAAATGGAGGCTTTGATTATGTCATTGTGACTATGTAGATATTGTTGTGGTGGGTCTTCGTACCTGATTGTGTAACCAACTATATGAGCATAGTTTACTGGAAAGCTGAATCTTAGGTAGCAGCAAAACTGTAAAGTGGCCACTTCAGCCTCAATGTTTACAAAAATGATCTATGAAGATAGTACATAACAAAAGGAATTGGTTACTAGATAAATTTGATTTAGATTGTGAGATTAAGAAGTATTTGCAAATTTATCTGAAACACCATTATTTAAAATAATTATTTGTATGTCAGTTTTTGTACTGCACAAGATTCAGTACAGCCATTATTTTGATGTGTGGCATTTGTAAAAAGAAAAGTTGTGGGTGAAATCTATGACAAAAATGCCCATCTACTCGAAGAGTCAGAACACCATTTTGTCATTTTTTGCTGACCACAAGGAGTCACAATCTTCACTCCCAGAACTTTTCAGTAAGTTGAAAAAGCAGGCTTAGTTAATTTATGCATTCATAAGTTAATAATTATTTTCTTCCTAAAGTGCTACTAATTTCTAATGATTTCTAATGGTTTGTCCCTACAACCACACCAACCCCCTCCACTTCTCTCTCTCTACCCCCATCCAAACCAGCCCCCCCCCCCACCCCCCCCCCCCCCCACACACACACACACACACCTTAAACCAGCTTATATTTCACCCCTTTCTTGGACTCACTCAAGTTCTGTCGAAGGGTCATGAGGACTCGAAACGTCAACTCTTTTCTTCTCCGCCGATGCTGCCAGACCTGCTGAGTTTTTCCAGGTAATTCTGTTTTTGTTTTTTTTAATTTCTAATGAAGTGGCTTGGAATGACCATAACTCATTGGCTGGAATTTTCCAGCCCTGTTGGCAGCAGGCATCATATGGGCACATTATCGTGAGAAGGCCAAAAATCAGTTTCACACTGTCGTGAAACCAGTTTGCAATTGTCTGCTTCACCCTTCAGTGGCGGGCCACGTTTCAGGAACCTAATTTCAATATTTTAGCATCTCATTATAAGCCCTGCTTTCTGGAATCATTCCCCCCAGGCTGGATCACCCAGGCACGTCAGCGTGTTTCACAACTGTACGTAAGCAATGTGAACCTGGCGAGCTGCACTTCGCTTGGGACTTTGAGGTTTGTTTGCCTACCTTACTTCGGGTAGCACCCGCAGACATCAGTGCCAGGCTTTGCGGGCAGCACCACATTCCTTTTAGGGGCAGGTCTCTACCTACCAGACCAGCCGTAACATGGGAGTGTCTTTTCAATGGCTGCAGAGGAAGGGGAGAAATAGCCTCAGGCAAGAGAAAAGGCTGCAGGGCGAGGGCTGTACTAGAGAAGGGGGGTATCCCAGGGCATGTGTGGGGGCACAAATTGATCTGTGCAAGTGGTCTCAAGGTGGTGAGGACTGAGGAGGCAGTCTCCAGAAGGGATGAGGCCAGATGGACATGTGAGGATGTCTGTGTGTGAGAGAGTGAGTGGTGATGTCCCTTGAGTTGGCAGTGAGTGAATGTGTCATGGCCTTGTGAGTGTGTGAGTTAGAGTGATAATGTGGTTGCCTTACCCTGGCAGCACAGATGAGATCATTCATCTGTTTTCTGCACTGGATGACCAACCTCTTATGTGCAGCGTTGGCACTGACCACCTCTGCCACCACCTCCAAGCCGGAGTGATGAGACAGATGGGTCTCCTGCGACCAGAGCCAGGGTAGAGGACATTGTGGCGGGCCTACACGGAAAGAGTTGCACGGATGTGTTACTGAATCGGGGGCCTGCACTTTTCTTGGCTTTCTTGGGGCATGTCTTCACTGGAGCAGTCCTTAGCTGCAAGCATTGAGAAGTATGCGCATGGCTGCAGTTTAAATATGGCACCGTGCATGAGGGCCTGGCAAGCAGATAGGGGCTCCCCACCAGCAAGACAGCGTGTTTCCTGTGGCTGCATAATTAATAAGGTGGGAATGGGACGATATGCTGCAAAAACCCGCCATTGCAGCTAGCAGGTCAAAAGACGTTTTTCCTGCCTGCTACTGCATTTTGTGCAAATCTGGGGCGATTCAGCCCATCACTTATATGCAGCACTGAAAGGGACAAAAATCTTGGAACTTGAAAAGGTGCACTGCAGCTTAAAATCATAGGAGCGCTTGTTCCTGCACTCAAGGATCACTGGCATCTTTTAATTAGAAAATCAGCAAAGTTTGCAACTTGTCTAAAACTTTGTTGTTCAAAGTCATAAAAAGTAGAATAATGCCAAAGCATTTGTTTTAATGTTTCATTTATGGGTGCTAATCATGTTAACACTGGAACTTAAAACTATATGAGACCACAAAAAATACAATGTTTGGAAATATCCAATGCTTCATAATAAAGACTTTTGTAACAACTTGAGAATCTTGGCATTACTTAATAACTAGATTGCCTTCAGTAACAAGGCTGCTGACATGCAGACTATTTACCAAATATGTGATAAATAATTTCAACTAAGGGCAAGTTTTTACATTTGAAAAATAATTTGTTGCTGTGCAATTCCAGTTTTGTTTCTCCCATGGTAGGAGTAAGCATATCAAAGTTGAGTTGTTCTTTGGACCGCAGATGAACCACATTTGTAACTGCATGATCTGGCTTGGCATTTGGAGCTCATGAACAAGCCACTCAATCTGCCTTTTATTTTCAAATCCTGACATAAAAGGTTCTAAAAATGGATCGGAGGATGGGTGCACTGTACAGCCAAATGATATTTTTAAATCAGATCTTTCAACAGAGTAGTTAACAACAAGCTTCTTGAAAGTAAAGGGCTAAAATATTTCACATTGATAGGATCTGATATATATATATATTTTTAAAAATTCACCTGTGTAGAACATGCTTCAAACTACTTGGCGAACTTTTTGCTTTCTTTAAATCACCATAGTGCCTTCTTGTAGTGATAAGTAAACAGTTTCAGTGGCACCTCAGACATGATCCAGTTCCCTTTAGTGGCTATGGATCATTTCAAGAGTTTTAAGATGGTGTTTCAAGCAAAAGTCACATATTTGTCATTGCAAGAACTGCACTTTTCAGAGTGTGAGAACTTGCTGAAACCTATTATCAAGTTTCTGTTGCCACCTACATGGAGCATTAGTATCTATACACAGTTTAATTGAAACTCTGTGATTGGGCAACTTGCAGCAGTGGGAGAAGTTAATAAGCAGCTTGAAAGCACATATACAGCCACACGCATGTCCTTGCTTGCTTTTTAAGGGTGGAAGCATTTTTTTCATAGAAGGCCAAGTCTTTGATTTTAACTTGCCAGTGGATGCCTTGTCATGAACTTGACAGTTTCTGTACTGATAAAAGAGTGTTTACTGATATTAACCTTGAGCAACATAAATCAGATTATTTCCGATTAACTGTTCATTATAACCCTAGAAGTGTGACTGTTGACTTTGATGCACAAAAACGTGTGGATTTTTTTACATATCCTTTCTGCATCTAGTTGTATTCTCCCACCAAACCCTCTGTTATGATAACTAGTTTAGGCATGAGTCTGAGCCATTATTAATCCCATAATAGGAAAAAAGGTGTGTGATTTGGGGGTTTACTCAGTCACGAAAGCAAGTATCAGTCTATTCATGATTTTGTAAAATAGGTTTAAGGTTAATTAGATTATTTAAAAATTCTCTAATCCTTATCCTATTGAGAAACAAAGCTTTATATGTGTGAAATCCTAGTCCAGTGCAATTATCAAAACTTTTCCTGGTGCAGACCTATATTCAAAGCTTTAACGGGATGTTTACTTGATGACAAACAACGTTTGAGTGATTTATCTTACTTTGTCAATGTGAAATGGACATTACATGATTCTGTGAGCGATGTAGGTAAATAAAAAGTAACATTCAAATGATTGCTTCACAAGCAGTTGACCATAGGATTATAATGAACGCTTTGGCATGAATAAATTAATCATGAAAGGGTTAAGAATCTCATGTTAATTTTTGTTGACGTGCTCAAAGAAAGGGGATAGTCATTCGCTTCGGTGGCTTTTCAATGCCCGTGATTAACATTCCACACAAACCTACACAACCACACATGCACCTGCATTCAGTAAGAGTTGGTTTCTCACAAAACTCTATTTTAATTAGTGTTTTTTTATTTATATATGATTAGAGAGGTTACAGTATTGCCAGTGATGTGGAGAAAGTTTGGTGCAAATGTTGTTTACACCCATCTTTTCAACAAATCACTTGCATTATGTCTTTTTATCTCAAGTTATCAGATCTATTCAAAAGTGGATCACATGAAGGTCATTGCTATTTAATCAACAAATCCTCCTAATCCACCTCTGTTATCCATGCAATTCTTGTCTGTGATTAGAAGATCTCTGTGATTAGAAGATCTTTGTTGTGTCATGCTGCATGTTTACTCAATAATGCATATCAAAAATTTGCGCTTTTGTATTTAACAGAGTAATTAAATGTAGATTTCATAATTCATTTTACGTAAAATGACAGAATGTACAGCACAAAAATGGGCCGTTCGGCCTATTTGATCTGAGCCATCATTTATGGTCCACACAAGCCTCCTCCCACTCCGCCTCTTCATCTGATCCTATCAGCAAAGCGTTCTTTGCAAATTCTTGTCTTTGGCCTGTGGGTTTTGTTAGTTTGCCCCAAAACCTATTCTAGATAACAATTAGCTTGAATTGAATGGACGGGTTGAGCAACATTATTTGCTTTGAATAAAAGAATTCTTCCAAACAATGGCTTCTTCAGATTTGAAAAGCTTATTGCTATAGCTTTGCAAGAAGTCCTGTAATAAATTATACACTAGGTTTGTTTGGGTTGATCATAAAGAATTAAAATGTGATGGTTTCAATAGCTTTATAAATTGGCCACTTTAAGTGAACAGTATTTCAAATTAGGTAGCTTCTTCAATTTCCTTATTACAGATGTAACGTTGCAGTCTTTCGATACCTTAAAGGCTACCTGAGGAAATCCTGTAAGAATTTATCATGCAACAAATAGGACTTAATCATGATTAAAACTCAATAACTGAACCTATATATTCTGGTTGCTATTCAGCTAGTTTAAAAGAGCCAAAGAATACCATATATTATTTTTTGATCTTGGTTCTTTTAAGAATATGATCAGTTGTCTTTTATTTGGCCTTCACTAAATGTCCGTAAGTCTTCACTTTCAAAACATCAGGCAGTTTTATCGGGACACCCATGTCAGGGTCAAATGACAGTCACAATCCGGCATTGTGTGGGGAAAGTTACCCAGCAGTGATTTCCCCAGAATTGACCAATTAGTGGCCAGTGGGTTGGCTCGCTACCTACTGTACAGTGAATGCGTTCTCAATGCTTTGGCCGAGCAGGCAGAGAAGGCCTCAAAGCCTGCAAAAAGTGATGGGTCCCTGGTCTTATGCCAAGATGGTTCCTGCAGGCAAGTGGCCTACTCCCCAAAGACTTTAGCAATAGGCTTAAGTGGCCTTTAAATACTTCAATAGCCTATCCACCACTTGTGCCTGCCCACCTTTGTTCTCGACCCATCAGGTGTTGCAGGGAGGGTGGTGGAGGGTTGCAAAATCCTACCCCTTGTCTCACCATTATTTGAATTGAGAAGGTAGAAACATTATTGCTTTAAAATTGAATTTAAAATTTAAATTTAAAAAGTAGCCACTGTTCTTGGTGGTGCTACTGGGATTAGAGAGCTGTCAGCTATTTGATTGACTGGCTGCTCTCCTGCTCAGATGGGAGCGGAAGTCCTACCTGAAAGCAATTAACTCCCCTCCAAGCATTAAATGCCTGCGGGTTGAGCCACCGGAGTGAAGACAGGGTTGCCCCCAACTCTTTCAGTGGGGGAGCCAGGGTTTTGGCACCCCTTTAAATCCAGTCCAGTGATGCACTATATGGAATCTCCAACACACCCCTGTATCAGCCAGTAAAATAAACTTCAATATCATGAGATTGTAAGAATCTCTTATTTGCCACTGCCTTCCAAGTTGGCTCTGTTGGTTTAAAAAAAAGGGAAGCAGTAAAAATAGATTACTACATGCATATTGCATGCATACTCTATGCATATGACACTGACATTTATGACATAATCTCAAGCCCTGGCTGCGTTCATCCTTGTAGCAGTCAGAGGTCAACTATAACCTATCCCAGCTGGACGAACGGGGTGAAGGGACCATTAAAGTTGATTGAATTGACTGATCCCCCACTGTAATCATGCTGGCCCCATTTTAATTGCTCAATTCATTTGAGTGACTTAAGAGTCAGCCAGAAGTGGGCAGATGGCTCATGAATGCATGCAAAATAGAGTCTTATGATGTCATTAGGACCCCAACATGATTTTAACTGAGTGCTCAACAGCATTACCCATTGGCCAACCTACTGAGATTGACTTCAAGCACTAACTGACTGACCCAAGTGGAAGCATTTATTTAAAAGAGCATTAAGCTGAAGGTACTCGCAGTATAGGAATTATTGTGCTATTTCACCTAGTGAATTTTAAAGTGCTGTTTGAGATTGGAGATTGCTGATTTTGTCATACTCATCCTGATTAGGCTCTCACAGAGCATCATAGTGTTGCTTTTGCTTCATTGATTGTGGTAGAGGGAAGTTGCAGGAAGGGAGCTGCAGTATTATCCATAATAGCCTTGATTAGCTATCGGTGAGCCTACCAGAAAACAGCAGGTGAAGGCCAGGGGCTTCTTATGGCCAAAAGTCACTTCCTGCAACAGAATCTGCTGTTTGCTCTTTATTTTACCAATTGAGGTTAACCTCAGAATACTTTAGCCTGACAATAAGTCTGAAGAAGACAGAGATCTTATATCAACCCCCCTGGCCATGTACTCCAAGGCTCCACAGTCATTAATGCGCCCCCCTGTTCAGTGCAGATGTTTTGCCTCTTGGGAGTATCCTTTCCAATAATACCATCGCCTGGCAAAAGCAAGCTCAGTGTATGGCAGGCCCACTCACAGAGTTTGGAAAGAGCATGAAGTTTGTCTCAGAACAAAGATCTAAGTCAGCAGGCCATGGTTCTTATATCACTTCTTGATGGGTGCAACCTACCGTCATCACATAAAGCAACTAGAAGCATTCCATCCTCACTGTCTGAGATCAAGTGACAGGACAAGCTCCCCAACACCGAGCTTCTTGCAGAGTGGTACATACCATGATCGAGAGCATGCTCATCAGAGCTCAGTCTTACTGGGTCGGTCATGTGGTTCACACATGCCAAAGGCAGCATGGGAATCCACACCATAGGACGTCCCAAACTTAAAGACAATTTGAAAGCCAACCTCAGAGCTTGCAAGCTGAATCACAATACATGGAAAAAAGAACCTTGATCAGACTCAAATTACAGAAGTCTCTGTCATCAAGTGATTTTGACGTTTAAGGAGAACACTTGTCCTTCAGGACAAGCGAGCATGGAGCAAAGCCAATGACTTCATCCATCCCTCCAACACTGACTTCATATGCAGTATCTGCAAGTGATTATGCAAATTGAGACTTGGTTTAATGGCATATGTGAGATATCATTAACCTAGCAGTCTTTTTTTCACTTGCTGAACACTGATCATTGAAGTGACGGGAGAATCCATCAGACTCCATCATAAGGTTAAGTACATACTGATGCAGGGCATTGATTGGTTGGTTACTTGAGCACATACAAAGAGATATTTACTGACACAGCAGTAGAGTGGCATCAGGAGAAAAATACCTGTAATGTTTCACTCTGTCAAAAAATTTATTCCAAGTAAAGACCAATTCTGGTTTCTTCTTTCATAAACTGGCTATTAGGAGTGTAACATCTGCTTTCCCAAATGGTCATACATTGCCAGGAGCTGTCAACTCACCACTGCCCTTAATCTTAAAGCCGTGGGGTAAACCTTTGTGGTCTATTTTGTTATGTGTTTTACTACACATTTGTGTTTAATTGACTAGCAGTGGTTGTGTGGGATGAGCAGAGAGCTTGTAAGTGTTCATGGTGCCCAAGGCTCCAAGACTTTTTAATTCAGCTCTGTGGTTATTGTACATTCTTGGTGTCTTCCTACTATGGGTGGAAAAGAGAATTTGCCTCCCTGCCCTCACATCTTTGGTTAGAAGCTCCAGAAAGGCCCCAGAAAAACTAGGGACTTGCTGGCAAAACATAGCTGCAGAAAATCTTCGTGCAGCAGGATTAATCTTGGACCAATGAATTCAATCTCCCCTTAAGAGATGTATTCCCTCTGTAAATTAGAGGCCCACCAGAAAATATTCAAAATGGACATGTTTCCTGTTCCTATTGCGAGTGAGTGAGAAAGCTGCTTGTCAAATATAAATGAGGTCCAGGTTTTGAAATCTCTCCTGGCCCAAAGTTTATGCCAGCAAGTGTGTTTTGCAGTCACCACGCACTCCCATCCGCTTGAAATCCATTCAAGATTAAAATGACCCCATAGTATTATTCTGTGTGTACAAATATTGATTCGTCGTGAAGAGCGCAGAGTTGTCAGCAGCAATTGTCAACATGGACAATATTTAAATACTCCACGCTGATTCATTTTGGAGTATCCTGTCACTGCATAATGATTGAAAATTATATAATGTACTTTTGCTGTGTGTTTTTGTTATTGATGGTTTCTCGTGATAACCCAATTTAACTCAACTGGTTAAAACTACTATTGAAAATGTGCATCTTTAGGATTAGTGTGATTTTCTGCTTGGTTTTCAGTGTGCTGAGTAAATAAGCCAATTCTTGTAAAACTAAGGCAAGAAAATGTGTCCATTCTCCTCTAAGTAATGTTCAGGAATAGCCTTTCTGGACCTAAACAAAATTGCCTCCATGCTACTTTAACCAAAACAATTAAAATATGCAGTCAATAAATCACTGGGGAAAAAGCAGCTCGTTTAATGGTTGCAGAATGGGAAACCCCCATCCAGTCAGCCTCCAACAAACGTCATCAGTAGTAGGAGGCACCGTAGTGGGTGTTGAATAAACATAAGGGACGAGGAAGTTAAGCCACTCTTCGTACAGCATAGCCTGTTGCGTCTGTGTTAGGATTAGTTTTTAACTGCACAGAATGTCTGAAAACAAGAAAAAGGGCAGAGGAAAAAAGAAAGGTGACAAACGTGGTAAAGGCAAGGGGAAAAGAAAAGGTAATTTATTTTAAACAATGTCTCTAGTGAAGCTACGAATTCAAATTAGTTGCTACTCTTTTGACTTTTTTTAGGTTGTGCCCTTATGCAAAAAGGGACAAGTTACTGCAAATCAATGTAATCTTCTTGACTGTATGATTTGGATGAGTTTTAACACGTAAGAAACTGGGTTATTTTGACTGTTAAAGATAAACCCTGCAATAAATTCTATGCTTTATGAAAGGTCTTAATGGAATATTTAAGTAGTAGCAATTTTCAAAATATATATTCTAAAATCTACTTGCTAAAAGTGGAAGAAATGAAAATCAATGCAGGCATATATTCAATTCTCAGATTTTTTTAAAAATATGGTCAGAATTCCCTTTTTTGGAGTAACCTGCCTCACTGTAATGCTCATGCCTTATTGTAGTACCTGGAAAGACAGTCTGGCTCAAGTGCGGACTTTTTGTGTAGTGTGTTAAATCATGGTGCCAACTCCAATACTTAGCTGCATTCCTTCATGCAAAAGCTACTTCAATCTGGAAATGTCACATCTTCTAACTTTTATTCTCAATTTAAACTCCTTTACTGCTATAACCACTAAGGCATGAACATTGTAACTTGTAATCTCGTTGAGATTTTGACTTGCAGTAATTCTGAATAGCAGTTTTCCTTAGAAGAGTTTTCAGTGAATTTTAAAGAGTACAGATTTTGTGTTGCATTTTTCAATGTGCTATGGCTGCAACGCATCAAGTTGAACATCTTGTTGTATGTGTTTTGACAGCTTCTGTACTGGTAATCGTTTAATTTGTTTACTGATGTTTAAGTACGGTTTCTCAAATGAATTATATGATATATGCTTTAATTTGACTAACTAAAGTTTTTAGTACTGCTTGATTAGTCAAGCTGATGATGCAGTATTTTTACTTTAGTGGATCACTACTCAGAGCAATGCATCTATTCACCCCAGTGTTAATGTCTAAATAAGTAATCCCTTTCTGCATCTCTTTAAGTTGATGATAAAGCACTTTCAAAGTTGTTTTGCAGGTTAGTAAATCATTGAGTAGCTAAAGTTGTGTCCACGGGCCATGAACCAAAAGGATAGGTGCCCAATATTAATGCTGCTGTCAAGCTGGAAGCAAGGCAGTGAATGAAACCATCCTCCATGGGGAACTATGTGACTTTGTTTAGTACTCCTCATTTCTGCCTTGCTGAGATTGACAACTCAGGGTGAATGACAGCCTCTGACACTCTGTGGTCCCACACATTGGACTTCAGTGTGATGTGAAGCTGTACAGCCCTTGATAAGTCATAACTTAAAAAAGCATTAGGTTGTTGAAAAGTCAGTCGCATTCAGCTTACTTATCTAACAGCAGCATTTAGCAAGGAAATTAGTAAAATGGAAAAATTCAGAACTGATTTCTTGAAAGCAACGCTACCTGATTTCCGCAGCAGTTTCATGCTATTGCAGCAGAATCTGATCCCTTTGCTCATCACAACATTTCCGCTTTTGATTCACTCACTGCCAAGCTTGTGGACAAGTTCCATCCTTCATTTCCATGCGAGGCTGCTGATGTATCACTGGATTGGGAAAAGTAATCAAATCTGAAACTGGGTTTGCCTGGTTTATGTTCCACTGCAAGACACAATACAGTGTGCTTTAGCAACTGATATTATTCAACTCATGTATAGGTCCTCTAACGAAAGTGTGAAAAATTTTAGGTGTGGAAAGGTTGGCTCATAATATTTCTGCTGCCAAAATTGTCATCAAGTACCTGGTTTCAAAATGGCAGTTATCTATATTCACAGGCAGGTTCAAAATTCAATGCATTAAGGCAAGTCAGTGACATTGAAGGCTGTATTCAAACAGAAGCACATTAGACAGCGACTGGCTGGCACAGGGCATGTGATTCCTTAGATTGATTTCTGAAATATGCTGTAAGTGGGTAAAATGTAACATTGTGAACAGTCAGGCGCTAAACGAACATAGCAACCTGGAAATTCAGGCACATCCATTTTTGCGCATAGTTGGGCACAGGGTGCAAGCCCCACCACTGAATTGTGAAGCCTGAGGCATCCATTGGGCCTCAGGTTGCAGTACAGTGAAGCCAGCATGGTGCAAGCATCCAGCCGGCGAAGAGGGCACCAAAATCAGGCTGCTGCTATTAGCATCATTGCAGTCCTCAGATAAGTTATCTGCAGTGTCCTGCCAATATTTATCCCTTAAGCAACATCACAAAAACAGATTATTAGTTGATATCACATTGCTTTTTGGGGGACTGCTGTGTGCAAATTGGCTGTCACATTTCTTAAATTACAACAGTGACTACATTGCAAATATATTTCATTGGCTGCAAAGTGCTTTGAGGTGTCCTGAAGTTGTGAAAGGTACTATATAAATGCAAGCCTGCCTCTTCTTTCTCCTGCTCCTTTGGGCTCCACATCGAAATCTGTAAATGTGAAAATCTTACTTTTTTTTTTGCAGGTTGTTCCACAGTCAGTTGTTTTGGGCAAGGGAGACAGATGGACTGAAAGCCCCAATTTCCCTTTCCCTTTTGTCCAAAATCAGTTTATTTTATTTTTGATAAGGCTGATGTGTGTACCCAAAGTTAGTGTTAATGTGCGGTCAATTTAAAAGTCACCAGCAGCAGACTTTCATGGATTTAAATAAAGAGTATTATTTATTCTCACACACACCTGGAAAGGTCTATCACCATGTTAATCACAACATGCCCACAAGAAAGATACAGTTAAAGACAGTAGTGCATTAAAACCAAACAGAATAGTTAGCGGTTTACATGTCTTAGAGAATCCAGTGGAGGAGGGAGATTTTCCCATTCTGGAATTGAAGTTCAGGTAAGTTCAGTTAAGACGGCTGTGGTCAAACCCCAATAAACTGCAGGGCTCCTTCAAACTAAAGGCTGTTCAGCAGGTTGTGTAGACAGACTCTGATGGCTGTTGCAACTGGAGGCCCAATTTCTTATAGGCAAACACAGAGTTGTTCCAAACAGGCTGGAGGAGGCTTTTAAAATAATTTAAGTCTCACAGGTCATGAAATGGCAAGGTGACACAGCCTTATTTTTCACAGCTGCGATATGTTGCTGGTGTTCTGCAGACTGCCCAGTCTCAATTTTTGATAAAAGGATTTCAAAATCACAGGGCAGTTTTAGTTACATGATGAATGGCCATTGCTAATGATGGAAGACAAATGATGGTCTTTCATAGTTAATAAGGAGTTTGTCACATGGTCAAAAGCTATTGATATGCAACGGAATGTAGATAGTGAAGTTTAGCACTTTATATCGGCTACTCAGTTTCGCTGGATCTCCTTTGTTACATGGCAGACCTGGAATCAGAGAGCCTGAGAGTTTATTGTCCCTGAGTTTTGGAGTAAGTCTTGACAATAGCGGGTATGAAATTCCGCAGAAGAGTACTGTTTAGGCATGTCCATTCAAGGGAGCCCTCTGCCCATTCTAATCCAATTTGGAACTTTCCAGAAAGCTTGCTAGGCTGTTGAAGTTGCAAAACTGCCCCCTTGGCAGTCATCCTACAGTAATATCTTCATGCCTGCACTAGCATGTGTAGTATAAGGGTATTCAGGTTAGTAAGAGTTAAGGTGGGACCTGAGAACAGTATCACCCACAGTATGCTGCAGCAAGTTACATAATAGTAGACAGGGAGACAGAGTGGTGTAGAAAGAGTCTGAGAGAAGTCGACACAATGATAGTACCTGGATAGGGCGGTTCTTTGGAGATATGTGTAGAGTTATGAATTATTAATAAACACTTTATGTTCAACCACATAAGCTTCCAGACCTCTTAGTGAGATACCAAACAACCTTACATAATGGTGGCAGCAGTGGGATCAAACCCATGCCTCCAAAGAGACTGAAGAGCTGAAGAACCAGCTGAATGGAAAAGAGGAGGCATTGAGATGAAAAACCAAGCTGCGAGCAGTTAATGAATTCATGAGTGGCACAATTACAGAACTGAAATGAGTTAAGACTTTGCTGTAGCCAGAACTAGCCAAATCACAAAATGGGCGAGCAAAATTCAGGAAAAATACCATTGCCAAACCTAATAGAATGCAGAATCAAAGGACCCAGCCAGATCACTAAAGGGTGAGCCAAAACCAAACCTGATCAAACATAAAGTTAAAGAACCTAGCCAGATCACAAAAGGGTGAGCAAAATTCAGGGAAAATACCATTGCCAAACCTTATAAAACGCAGAGTCAGAGGACCTAGCCAGATCACAAAAATGGTGAGCAAAATCCTAAAAAGGGCTGCACTTACCTTTAGAATAATCAGAGCACTAACCAGGCAGAGCATACTGATTGTTTAACCAGCATAACTGGAGGAGTGCTGCAGCTGAGTCTGAAGCCGGTGCCATACCATGTGACAGCCAAGTGCGGATGATTGAGAAAAAAGAGAGTAGCATGTGAAAAAAGATCATATTCATAATATGTTGGATAAAGACTTGGGAGGAGATGTAGTATAAGGGTGTTCAGAATGGTAAGGATTAAGATGGGACTGGAGGACCATACCACCCACAGTATGATGCAGAGATTCACATGACAGCAGACAGGAGACAGTATGGTGTAGAGAAAGAGTCTGAAAGAAATCGGCATGATGATGGCACCTAGGCAGGGCTATACCTTTGAGATATATACATAGTTATGAGTTGTTAATAAACTCTTTTACGCCAGCGGGATCTTACGGTCCAGCTTGGCATGTCTCACCGCATTTTACGGCCCCGTCCCCTCCATGACAGCACCGTAAATTTCCAGCCTTTATGTTCAACCACACAGGCCTCCAGACCTCTTAGTGAGACACCAAACAACCTTACAAAAGCATGGTGTTATCTTTACTAAGTGTAGCCAGTGCTGGTATGGTCTGCCCCAGGGCAAACCAGTCTTGGAGTGGAGTCCCCAAATAGGGTTAGGCCCCTTATTTGCATATACAAAGGGAAAATGCCTGTTTCAGGTGTAGACCCTGGATGCTGATTTCTGATCCTGTCTCAATATGGCAAATACTGCACTTCAGGCCAGAAGTGTGTACACATTTCCTACCCACCATTTTGGGGCCTTAGTATGTCAGTCAGTGCCCAGAAACTGGGTGCTGCGTGACTGAATATATAGGCTATTTTGTCGAACTGCTACAGGATTAGCACAAGTAAGGTGGTGGGCTGGTCCATCACTCCACTGATTTAATGTGGATTATGTGCAGAAAATAAAATTGAAGCTGTTCTTTTCATGTGAATCGAGGGGATTTTGAAAATTAAGCAATAAATTCACTAAACATTTAAATATTTATATGATGTGTACTGAATTATTTTTTTCACTTTGATAAACTTGTCACTTTCTTAAAAATATATCTGTTTGCCTATAACTGAGACTGATTGCTAATTAGAATGTTGTGCAACATAAAGTGCCCTTTCAGACCAAAAAGATGACATCTAAACAACTATTAGCGAATCAGTTTTTTTTAAGTGGTACTTGTACCACATAGCATTAAATTTAACATTAAGTTCTACAACTGCTTAATGTGTTGTCTAATAAATTATCTACATCAGCATTATTTGTAGTTTTCTACAAGTTATTAAAGAAGGAAAATTGAACCTATATTTTCATTGTACTTTTCACATTCTAATTATGCACCAAACTGCTTCATCACCAACAAATGCTGTTTGAAATGTTGTTTTGAACACAGCTAACATTTGTGTACAGCAAGGTCTTACAGACTGCAATCAGAGTAATGACCCAGTTATCCTGTTTGGTGGTACAATTATGTGAGATGAATGTTGCCTGGGATGCCAAGATAACTTACTGCCCTTTGAAAAGTGCCATAGGATCTTTTACTTCCATCTGAACAATCAGACTGGGCCTCAGCTTAATGTTGGGGGTGGGGTGTTTGTAGGGTTGTATGTTGTCTCTTGAAGATGTCTAGAGCTTGTATATTTGAACAATAACTGTCTGTTAATAACATATAACTATATACATATATACAGGATACAGTCCTGATTGGGCACTATCTTCATGCCAACTTCCACCAGATTCACTCCTACGCTCCATTACTCCCATGTGATGGGCCCCGGAAGGAAACTGGAATTCAAAGCCCTCCGCCACCCCGCAGGCCTGACCTGACTGCCAGCTTTGTGTGGGAGCTGATTTCATACCCTTCCAGAACCAGCAAGCTGCGGAGAGATGCTGCTTGGCACCTACAACTCACCAGTGGTTCAGCTCTCCGACTGGCACAATTGGGCAGGTGGTTTGGCTGCTCTATCATTTCTGTACCCATTTTGAGCACTTCTTGAAAATTGGCCTGAAGGTTTTGTCAAAAAGCTACAGCCCAACAATGCAGAATTTCCTCAGTATCTCAGTGAGGAATCTGCTTATATGCATGTACTGGAGTAATTCTAAAACTCACAGTTTTCTGACTCAGGTGAGGCTGCAATCGGTGAGCAAAGTTAACACTCGAGAAGTAAATGGTTACAGAGACTGGTGGAATAAGAAACTATTCATTTGCTTGGTCAACTAAGGGATTTCTGATAGTATCTGTCGGTTATATGAGCCATTGCAGAATACCTTATAAATGTGCCTCTGTTGCGTTTTGGAATGTCTGACTATTTGGCTGAGGAAGGATTCAGATGAAATTGATGCTAATATGTTACTTTTAAGTTAAATTTCATCCACAAGGGATTCAATCCTCAGAACAGATTTGCACCGGAGTACAGATTAGATTTCAGATGTAGCATTAATCCAGATTCTTTGGAACAATAGACGTTGGTTTAAAACAGCTCAGTAAACATTTACGTGTGAGATGTTGGAATGGCTCTATTCATTTGAAGTCAGCTGGGGTTCATTGCCAGGAGCTCACACCTAGGAGGGTGGTTAGTCAGCTCTGATTGGAAACACAGCTGGCTGATCCCCAAACACAAGCAGCTGAGATGAAAACAGACAAATTCTGGAAAAACTCAGTGTGTTGGGCTACATCTAAGGGAAAAAGAATCAAGTTAACATTTTAGGAATGTGATCCTTTGTCAGACCAAGCAGTTTCTACCTGAGGCATTAACTTTTTCCACAGATTCAGTATTTTTCAGATTTGGCTTTGGATTTCCAACGTTTGTAAAATTATTTTTGTTTTGTTACAGTGAGCTAGGAGATAGAGGCTAAGCCTTTCTCTAGGAGCAAAGAAGCAAACCTAGATATGCAAATTACTAGAAGTAGTGACACCAAGGCAAAATATTGCGGATGCTGGAAACCTGCAAAACAGCAGAAAATGCTGGAAGTGCTCAGCAGGTCTGGCAGCATCTGTGGGAACAGAAACAGAGCTTACCAGCCGGATTTTCGCTTCTAAGGCAGGTAGCGTTGGAAATCTCCTGGCTTAGTGTACAGCCTTGGGGCAAAGTGCCCTGAATGGTGACATTTTTACTCAGGGATTGGTCGGTGCGGAGGGCAGTGGAGTGTGTAGAATTCGACCTGCTGCCCCTGGATACAGATTGAAGACGGCCACAGGGGTTGCTGACTGCCAAGGCAGTTGTTTAAAAGACCACTCTCGGTTCTCTTTAACTTTGTCACAGCTGCTGCTTACAGATTAGGCCCTCTAGCCATCACTCCTCAAGCTCTATTTCCTCCCCCACTTTCCATGCCTCATCCATTCCATTCATGCTCCCCCCACATCTCCCATGGCTCTTACACACTCCGTGCCAACTCACCCAGTATCTACCATTGGCAGACCTCAGGATCCATGCTGAGATGAAATAAAATAAATATCTAATTATCTATTACAGCTTTCATTATAATAAGCAAACAGTCCCATTCATGAAAGCCCACTCAATACATTTAAAACCCCTCAAATTCTTAACCCCTTATAAAAACAAACATGGGTATTCATAACTCCACATCAAAGACAGTTAATCATTTAATAACCTGTTTGAGCTATCAATAGAACTGTGAATTTACAATCCCTCACAGTGAAAATGATAGATTGTGGAAAGCAGTCAACAATTAATAATGTTATAATGATAGCACTTAGGGTTATGTCAGATATATGTCAGTTATATCAGATCATGCTGCAAGCAGATCTATATACTCAGAAACATCATGGAACAAAACCTAGAGTACGGGTCACCAACCTTTTCTTTAATGAGAGCTACTTCTGATTAATGAAAAATATTCTGAGCTACTAAAACATATATTGAAAATATATGGATTGCTAAGTGCTAGGTATTAAGCTAGGAATCTCCAACCCTATTCCTGGAGATCCCCAACCCAGCAGGTTTTATAGGTCATTGCATCACCAATTTAAGACTTGGATCAATTTCATTGTGATCAGTTAAACAGATGATTTGTTAAATTAAGTCTAAAATCAGATTGGGAACACCTGTAAATTCAGCCAGCGTTCTCTTAATTGAACAGATTACTTGCTTCATTGATCAATAACTGACAGTTGTTCCCAGTCTTTAGAAACAGGTGACCTATGAGACTAACTGGATTGGGGCTCTCCAGGACCAGGCTTGGTCTTAAAATGCTTGTGCGCTGTTGAAAAATGTCTCGACATTGCTCTTTCTTCCCACGGCAACTCTGACACTGCAGATTAAACAAACACACTTGTCTTTAAATGCTTGAAAACAAAAAATTGTTTGCCCACTCTTAATGGAAATAGTATGTATTTTGCCTTTTTTTGGATAGAGCAGCTTCCACATCCATGTTGTCAACAAGGGTAGATTATTTTTCCTGCCGCACACTAGCTAGCAGAGTTGTGCTAGTACAGTTGGTCCTCGACTTATGTAAGTCCTCACTTACAGCGGCTCGCAATTGCCATCCATGTTATTATTTAAGGCAGTCAGACCCATACTTACAGCATGATGCTGACTCAGGCATTGGTGTTGGTTACAAAAGTCAGCAAACTAGTTAGCTTGTGGCGGAAAAATAATTATAATTTAAAATAAATAATTTTAAAGATCCTTGGAGTCTCCATGACTCCATGAATATCTGGCCCAACATTTCATGTTAAGGACCTTTCTTCAGTTCTGTAAAAGTTCCTTGTCCTGAAAGATTAATTCTGTTTCTCTCTCCACTAAAAATAATGATGCGAGTTAATAATATTATAAAAAAAGAACAAACCAAGCACTAGAGTTTATTTCTAGAAAAGAATTGAAAAATAAAGAAGTTATGCTAAACTTGCATCAAACCTTAGTTAGACCACACTTTTGGGGCAGAATTTTAAGTCCTGCAGGCAGGCACGTGCCGGACTCGATCGGGCATAAAATAACACGATGACGTCGATTGAGAGTCCTGATGTCACTGCACAGCTGCGCGATATTTCAATCGGTGGGCATGAGCGGGTGCCGGAGCTGCCCCGCCATGAATTAAGAGGCCACTTAAGGCCATTAAAAAGCCAATTATGCCGATTTTTTGTTGCCCGTGTGATTTTATGCTCATCACATGGGCAGAACGGGCAGGCGGCCAGCCGACATTTTCAAAAACCTCATCCATGGGCGAGATAAAAGCTGCATTGCCAGTGTCTGTAGTGGGGATTTTGGTACATAGTTTGCTGCTGGTGACTTATTGGTAGTTGGCAGCTTCATTTCTGTTTGGGGCTTCATTCTTAGCATTTCCAGGCTTCATTTCAGGACTCCTTGGTGTTTCCAAGGCCCTGGCGGATTCAGATCATGTGGACCCTTCCAGTTATCAGACAGCTTTCTAATTCCCTGGTAATAGGGATTGTGTTCTCCGCTGGTGGCACCTCCTCTGAGGAGGAAGAGAGGAGGAGAAGGAAGAAGAGGTCAGGTGTCCCAATGCAGCTTCCAGGGGAGTGACTGGTGGGAGGAGAGGCTCAGGCATAAAGGGAATTAGGGCTAGCAGGAAACCCAAGGCGGAAGGGACCGCAGAAGACACCACTATCCTGTTGCCAGTGTTTACTGGCGGTGATGCAGCTACCTCAATATGTCCGAGCTGCAATGCCGACAGAAGCTCCACCTCTCAAGGGAGACAGTGACCTCCATTTATCAGATGATAGGCCCTGAGATCAGCTCCAACTGTGTGGGTGGACACCCCATGCCAGTGGCTCTGAAGGTCACAGTGGCCCTCAACTTCTATGCCTCCGGCTCTTTCCAGGGCTCAGTGGGTGATCTTTGTGGAGTCTCCCAATCAGCTGTCCACAGTTGCATCAAGCTGGTGACAGAAGCTCTGTTCAGGCAGGTACTGCCCTTTATTCTTTACCGTACGGATGAGACCAGCCAGGCTGAGCGAGCCAAAGGCTTTGCAGCGATTGCTCGGTTCACCCATATCCAGGGTGCGAACAACTGTACACATGTGGCCATCAAGGCACCAGCAGGTGAGCTCGGTGCCTTCATCAACAGGAAGAGATTCAAACTCCACGAACATGCAGTTAGTTTGTAACCACAGGATGCAGATTCTGCAAGTCATTGCAAGGTACCCAGGCAGCTCCCATGACAAGTACATCCTGAGACACTCCCAGGTGCCGAGGCTCTTCAGGGCTCCAGCCTGACTGGATGGATGGCTGCTGGGTGACAAGGGCTATCCTTTGAAAAGTGGCTTATGACGCCTCTCTGCCACCCAAGAACAGAGGCAGAGAGGCTTTACGAGACCAGAGATCTTTGCAAAATATGCTTCCAATGCCTGGACCGTTCAGGGGGGGTACTACAATACCCCCCCTCCCCCCCGCCCCCCCGCCCCCCCACCCCCACCCCCACACCGAGCAGGTGTCACTGATATTGGTTGCATGCTGCGCTCTCCACAATCTGGCACTGGCAAGGGGGGACCCACTAGAGGAGGAGGATCTTGACGCAGATGCATAGGCCACAGATGATGAGTCCAGTAGTGAGTCAGAAGAGGAGGACAGTGAGGAGAATGCTGAGGGCATGGATGCAGACCTCGATAACCTCCAGGGAGGCAGGACGCCTTGATCCAATGCTCCTTCAGCTAGGCTGCCAAAGATCAGCTTCAGCTGCATGCCAGGGTTGCCGCCTCCATTCCAGATGTCTGAAATTACCCTTTCATTTGAACACAAAATCCACTTAGTGCCTGTGCAATAAAATTTGGAGCCACTGACGTCCAGCATTACATACTGGCATACTCTGCGCCAAAAAAATAAAAAGGTGAAGCATACTCAGACCATTATGACAAAAAGAAAATTGATCTTATTTTGACAATCCAAAAAAGATTGCATAACCTTCTCTGTTCTTCATTTCCACACCAGTAAAGATAAACCAAACATAAATGAATAGAAAGTCACCCATGAACTGTCCCTCTTGTGCTCATGGTGCCTTTAACTTACGTTTGTGAGTGCTATGTCTAGGTGCTCTCTCCTCGCTGCCGCCGACAGTGGGGACAGCCTGCTGACTCTGGTTTCTTTTTGGCCTTGCTGACTTTGGCGGTCGCTCTTTGGCCAGTAGAGCCTGTGCTGGCCTCGCCTGGGAGAGAGCAGCCAGTGCCACGGCTGGCATCTTCCCAGTCATTGCTCCCTCATCAGATGCCATGGTCACTGGTGGAAGGGCAGAGAAGCTGCTGCTGTCATCCAGAGCGCCTTGTGAGGAGCCCGCAGAGCTGACAGGCAGCTCATGCATCAATGTGATGGTGCTCTGGACCTCGCTGCTCACCATTGAGGGCACCTAGCTGGGATACTAGCCTCATCCATCTCCCACACTGGAACCGACTACCTGAGGTCAATTCCTGCATGAGGGTTTGCAGGTCCGAGCGCAACCCCAAGAACCCCTGTTTGTGTTCCTGGAGCTGCCTCTCCAAGAAAGCTGCCACTCTCTCAATGGAGGAAGCAATGTGTTCAGCCATCAGGGTTAACGCAGTGCTCACGCTCCGCATGGACTCATCCACAACAGAGACCATGGTATGCAGACACTCATGAATCTCTGCCAGGTCCTCCCGTACATCTCAGTGAACATCCAGTATCTGCTGCCTAATGGACAACTCCAGAGAGTCATTATCTGCCTTCAATTGAGCATTGTCCTGGTCCCCAGCAATTCTCCGACTGCTGGTGCCCTGGGCACTCCCTGACTTGAGCTGCACCTCAAGCGAGTGTGAAGTGCCCTCATCAAAGTGCACCGACATTCTAGCTGCTGATCTAATGCCCACTGAGATGCTGGTATCCATGCTGGTGCCTGCTTCAGATAGCAGGTGTGATGCAAGTGCAAGTGAAGCCTGGAGGCCCTGCAGCATCAAGGGCGGCCCTTAGGTATCCAGAGAGCGAGTGTGTGCTGGTGAACCTAAAAGGGAGAACAAAGATGTGTCATTAGTTTAAGTCATCAGACTGTCACTGTGCATGCCAGGCACCTGGAGATCTGCAGCACGGTGCCATTGTCTTTCAATGATCAATGTGTCACCAGGTTCGAGGCTCCCCTCAATGAAGGGACTGCACTAGAAAGGTTGCATGATCCGAAACTCTCACTTCTGTGCACTGCACTCTTACTTTCATCTGGCGCCCTCGCCTCTCCACACCTGGTTGCATGGGGAGTGTGCTGGCTCTTGAGCTCAAGGGATCCTGCTCGAACATGCTGAGCAGCAGGAGGTTGGGAGGAGGTCTGCCCTGCTTGGTAATGGCACATGTTCTCCTGAAAGGACAGAGGAACATGGATTATTCCACTGTCTACCTGCAGCGCCGTTGCAGCCTGGCCAACCCCAGGGCACATCCAAGTTGTGGCCCTCGAGCCGCAAGGCACTCAGTCCAAGCAGCCGGGGCTCACTCCCTAGGCCAGCTTTGGCATCATTGACAGTTGGCATCTGGACTCTAGCACTCTTGAGGTCCACAGGGGGGTGGCCACATCTTAATATTTTTGCACACTGACCCATGCCAACACAGTACTCACCCTTCCTGAGCGCAGCAGGTCATTGAGCCGCTTCCGGTACTGCACACCATGTGCGCCGCACCACATCATGGCTGCTCGTCAGCGCTGTTAACCCCTTCCATGCCCTCTTTGTGAGGTGCAGTGGCGTTCTCATCCTCCCACCTCTGGGGCCAAGGCTGTCCCTCCTAGCAGCCACCTCTTCCAGCAGGGCAGCGAAGCACTCATCTGAAAAGTGGGGGGGCCGAGTGCCCACCCAACCTGCCCCCCCACTGCCTGCTATGTCCAGCCACACTGAACTCCATCACTTGAATGTTGAAGACGCAGAGGAAATGTCTTTGCGTGGCAGCCTTCCAGCTGGGCCACTTTTAAACCAGTTGCCATTGGACCCGACAGCCAACAGGCACCCACCGCCGCTTCCTCGCCCTTCCTGACCAGTGACGAGCTGCGTTTCATGCTTGGGGGGGAGGGGGGGGCGGTTTAATTGGCCCGTCAGTGTGAAATCACGATCAAGGGCCAATTGCGGACAGTGGACCTTTTTCCTGGCCGCTCCTGGGCCCGCCCAGCACTCCCACCCAACGACCTCAAAATCTTTCCCTTGGACTACTGTATACAGTTCCAGTCACCATATTATAAAATGGATGTAAAAGCACTGGAGAGGGTCCAAAAATAGATTTACAAGGTTCATACCAGAAATGCAAGGTTATTCCTATCAGGAAAAGAGGAACAGGCTGGGGGTCTGTCTTTTTGAAATAAAACAACCAAGGAGAGATCTAATTGAAGCCATTATGAAAGGTTTTGACAGTGTTCCCACTCTTTAGGGAAGAGAATATCTCGAGATTATCAATATAAGAAATCTAAAATGGAATTGAGAGGAAAATTCTTTACCCAAAGAGTGGTGAGAATGTGGGACTCTCTACCGTAGGGAGTGGTCAAGTTTAATTTGCATTTAAGGAGGAGCTAGAAAAGCTTAGAGAAGGGAATTGCCTGTTATGCTGGTCGGGTTAGAGGACGAAGGAAGGCCGGAGGCTGACTGGAATATAAACGTTCCATGGAACATAAACATGACCTCTTAGGCTGAGAGACCTGTTTCTATGCTGAATGTTAAATGTAATTCTATGGATAGGAAGTCTGACCTAAAGAGTGAAAGCTCTCTTATATTCAGCCTTCAACAGAGTTAGGGAGTTTTCTGGTCAACAGTGTATAGTTAGGTCCAGATTTCCACAACAATGGAGAAGCTCGCCTCGTCATGGAGATATTAGCAGAAATTCCCGAAAATCCTACATCCCGTCCCCAAACATGGTACTTCCTATTTTCATGGTTTGGGATTGGGGCACGTTTCAGCAAGCACAGTTTACAGAGGCAGCTGGCCATTTAAATCACCAGCTGCCTCCACTGAAGTGGATTTTGGTAGGCCAGGCATGTGAAACCGAATGCAGATTAGGTCAGGTGAGAGCAGGTCTGAACTTTGTGTATTTGTTTGGGTAGCCAGAGTACCAGGAGAGGTAAGACTCCTTTGAATCTGGATCCGCAACAACTTTGGGGGAGATCAAGTGACCTATGGGGTAGGTCAGATAATCTTTGGAATTGTTAAAAGTAGGATTAACTATGCACAAAAACGCATAAACCTATTGCTGTCAAGCTCATTGAAACTGTCAACAGATCTGTCAAAATCAGCTCTCAAAGGGACCTGTCAAAACTGTAAGGAGCACTTGTCAAAGGGACCTGTCAAAGGATGTTGTCAAGTCATTTAGAAGTCCTGTCCTTTAAATCTCTAAAAAATTGTCTTGAGTGTTAAAAAAAGGTTGCTTGCTATTTTGCTCTGTCTGTTGACATAAGCTGAGAGCTTCCATTACTGGATCACTGCTGCATGGCTGATTTCAGGACCATCCATTATCCCAGTAGGGTGACTGTCATTTCACTGTTTGATTGACAGCTACAAGTGGCTATAGACTCCTTAATGTGGGACTATGAATTCCGATGCTTGTTGTTATAGTGGATTGTGCACTTGTTTGTTGTTATAAAGCTTTATTTAGTTGAAGGAATGTAAATGTAATAAATGGGTTTTTGTGAATTAGTGTTTTTTTCAATATAGTGAAGTCTGCAATAGACATTTAGAACTTTATTTTATCTCATTTCTGTATGGGTCCAGAGATCTGCCCATGGTGAATACTAGGTGAGTTATGAGGGCAAAGGGTGGTGGGTGGGGGCATGGCTGGCATGAGTTGGCACTAGGTTGATGTAAGGGCTATAAAGGGTGATGGGGCAGGTGGGGGAACAGGTTGGCATGGAAGTTATGAGGGGTTATGGGATAGGTGGGGGGAATGTGGTGGCATGAGTAGGCATGGATGGGGCATGGGGAGTGTGTGGAGGTTGAGGAGGTGTGAGAGGTGAGGGTTGGAGTGATGTTTATGTTTTAATCTTTATTTCTAAGCTTTGGACACAGCGCCAGAGCCTTGAGGCTGGCTTTCTGCCTAGCCTGCCTCCTCATCCAGCATTTTCCTCGGCTCTTCCCAGGTCACCCACCCTGACTTCTAATCTAGCCCCATTCTCCACCATCACCCCCCCCCCCCAAAACCGCACCCACCCCAATCCGCGCTGAAAATCCAACATCCGGGCAGCCATTGTTAAAGGTTGAGTTCGCGGAGCTGGGAATTCTCCCATCTATGTGCACCTGACCCCGGAGCGAAAATCTGGGCCCTAGTCTGCCAATAAAGTGAGATTTACTATAAAATGTAGGCCAGTTTTAAAATGGACCTGCCTGTTGATCCATTATCAGCCACATCTCAGTATAGTGTTTATCAGACTGCCTTTTGGAAGATTGGCTTAATGTATATAATGAGCCAAGTGGGATTATAGTATAAATATCATGTAATTGGATATTGAGCAGTAACAGCGAACTGCTGATTATAAGGAGAACAGGTTCTGCTTATAGGAACGACAAGAGACCAAGTGATGCTAAACCCAAGGGAATATCTGGTGCAGATCAGAAATTTATAACAGCCTTTTAAGCACGGTCATCTTAATTCTCATCTGTGTATATTTGCTTTGTTTTCCCCTCATTGTGTTCTGATCCATTTGAAATGCTGTTCATCTGTAATTTATTCCAATTTTGACAGAATCTATGCCTGAAGTATTAACGTATCTGTTCTCTGCACAGATGCTGATTGACCCACTGAGTACTTTCAGAATTTATGTTTTTCTTTAAGATTTCTATCTTTTTTTTGTTTAATCTCATGAATCTTTGGTATTTCTCTTCTCTGCAGCAATCAGTTTTGTGTATCTTGTAAATGGAGAAAGGAAGGAATGGAATAATATATGAGTATTTGTAATAAACTGGCCCCTTTAAATAAACTTTGACTTTTGGGACTGAAGTTGGAGACTTTCTTGAAATGAAATGACTCATTAAGCTCCATTTATACAATGCATGTTTGTATGACCCACTATTGGGATGCAAGCCAGTGCTGCTCATCCAATTAGTGAGAGAAGCTTGTAGGTTGGAAGCAGTTTGTGAATTTCTGGCTCCAGAGCAGGAAGAAAATAAGCAATAATTTCTTGCTTTTCTTTCTTCTTTTCATTATGCTTCTGACACTTTGAAGTGTGACTATTTCAGCTCAACATTGACCTTTTAATACACGCCAGAATTTGATTTGTTTTCCTCACTGCCATCGAGCGTTATTGCAATAGTCTCAATTCATTGTCAATCTGGTCTTCCAGATCTCTCTCATGTGCCATACATATTATTTTCTTTCCGTTTAAGTAATAGTCCTTTGCTGATTTTCTTTTCCTCGGACATTTCTGCATGCTGAATTTCATCTGCTACTTGCCCAATTCACAAATATATTCTAATCACCCTGTAGTTTATCCTGTTCAACTTTGCAGTCTACCACCTCCATGGCCAGAATCTTCTGGTTGGCATGCGGGGGCGGGCCCTGCTAGCCAACGCGTAAAATGACGCGCAGCGATGTCGGGCATGATTCCGATGTCACCGTGCATCATTCCATATTCAGTTCAGCAGGCGCGCACCGGAGTCGGCTGCGCTCCTGCGAAACTGTCAAAGGCCTATTAAGACCATTTAATTACAATTAAAAGCATTAACAAAGCTGCCCGTCCAACCTTAAAGTTGGCAGGCAAGCACAGAGCTCAGGCAGCTTTTGCATTTACCATGAAACCTCATCCACAGGCAGGATAAATTTCATGAAGACTTTATAAATCAAATGAAAATTTTTATTAAAAATCAGTGACATGTCCCAGTTCATGTGACGCTATCACATGAGGGAACATGACTGAATAATTTTTTTCTTCTTTATTTCAAATAATAATAATCAAACTAATCTCCCTGAGGCAGCTCCATGTCTCAGGGAGATTCCTGCGCTCTTTCACGCGCATGTGTGAAAAAGCACAGGCCCTGACTCTCCCCCCTCCCCCCGCCCGCACAGGGAGCGTTCAGCGCTTCCAGGTGTGTGTCACGCTGGGCGGGTCTTAATTGGCCCACCCAATTAAAATGGCAGTGCACTGCCGATCATGGGCAGCGATCAACTGTCTGCCCACCCGCGCCCGCTCCCGCTCAGTCCCCCCTGACGGGGAGAAAATTCTCTCCCATATGTTTATATTGTCTGCTAATTTAGCCACTGAACTTGAGATCCCTAGCTCTAGGTCATTTATGTAATTTATTGTGGGATGTGAACCATGGTGTTTCCCAGGGATCTATCCCAGGGCCTCAGCTTTTCAGTGTATACATTAATGACTTGGGTGAAAGAATAGAGAGTTATGTATCCAAGTTGGCAGTTGACACTTGTTAGGGGGTACAGTAAGGTGTTTGGATGGGAGCAGGAAGTTACAAAGTGGCATCTCCACAAAGTGAGTGCACTGCTCTGAATCTGAGAAGGAGAAAGTGGAATATTTTCTGAATGGCAAAAGACTAAAAGCTGTGGAGGAGCAAGGGACTTATGTAAGTAAATCACTAAAAGCTTGTGCTCAGGTACAGAAAGGAATTGAAAAATTCGAATGTGAATTAAATGATATTTCAGTAGTACAGACCTGGAGTAGCATGTCAGTTTTAGACAACAAACCTCAAGAAAGCTATATTGGCCTTGGAAAGGATACAGCACAGTTTCACCAGAATTATAAACAGAACATGCTGGAAGTACTCAGCAGGAGTTGCCAGCATCTGATGAATGGTCATTGACCTGAAATGTTAACTCCATTTCTCTCTCCACAGCTACTAGCAGACCTGTTGCATATTTCAGTATTTTCTATTTTTATTTCCAATTTCCAGCATCCGCGGCACTTAGCTTTTGTTTCACCAGAATTATACCTGGCTATATATTCTAGGTGGTAGAGGTCCCGGGTTTGGAATATTAAACAAAGCAGGATGAAAGAAGCCCTGAGTGAGATCCTATGGGTAATATTTTCCTGGACTCATGGAAATCCCTGTACATTGGGTTCTATTAATCAATATATCCATTATAAAATATTTCCACTAATTGCAGCTATTTTTATTTTCAATACAAACTTCCAGCGGAATTACTTCCAAGGACTTACAGAAATCTGAGTACACCACATACAGTGCCTTTCCCCAATCAAAATATCTTTGTCGCACTGACAAAGAAAACCAACAAGTTAGACTGGCAAGACGTCCCTTAATTCATGAACCAATTTTGGCTATTTTAAAAAATTCTTTCTAGGGATGTGGGTGTCATTGATGGGGCCAGCATTTATTGCCCATCCCTGATTATTCTTGAAAAGGTGGTGGGGAGTTGCAGTCCATGTGATTCTACCTCTATCCGACTGCTCACTTTCTTATTTCTCTTCAGAATGCTATACACAATGGACATCAGTCTTCACTGCCCGTAGTTTCTAGGTTACATTTAGAGCCCAGCATCTGTCCTTTTTCCAACACCCAGGCACCTCTCCAGTATTCAGTTATTTCTGGAAGATTCAAGCCAGAATTCTGGCAATCTCTTCCTTTGATTTATTTATCTTGGGTAAAGTTATTTGGAAACCATGCTGGTAGTAAAGTGAATAATGTCACAACACACCGCTGCAATTCCCTTTAATTCCTTCTCCAGATCAAATAAGTTACATAGCCCCTTTAAAACATTTGCAGCCTGCATAGCATCAGATGTCATGCTCTCATCTAATCCCACTTTCAGTAGCCCTACTCCATCAAAAAACTTTAATTATCATCCTTTACTTCTGTTGCCATATCAAAACCAAAATGCTTATTTGCCATTTTAACACCTTTTTATTACACTCCTGGAATGTCTCTTGGCATTGAATCCAACTTAATTCTGTGCCATTGTATTTGTGGCCAATTTTTAAAAAAATTTCTTCTTTAGACTATTTCAATCAGGCAGAAATGATTTTAAGTTTGCATGGGTGCACTTTGGTCCGTTGCATTCAGAATCAAATTCTTGAAAGAGTTCCATAATTTCTACATTCTCTTCTGCATATTCAAACCTGCCAAGTATGCTTTCACAAAACTGCTCAAGCATAAAAAGTTGTCCTCTTAAAAGTTGACAGGTTTGTTTGGGTATTAATAACTACTCCAATCCATATAATGTCAAATGTGATCACACTATGATCGTTGGAACGTAAAGCCCCACCCACCTTTGTATTAGGGTTTTAATTGTTCCCATGATTCATAATCAAATCAAAGATTTTTTTCCATGTTGACATTTTAACAAACTTACTCATAACCAGTCTTGAACTCTGGGCATCCCTTTCCTGTCTTGCCACTAAAGACATTATTATTACAATCAATTTCTAGTAAGGTAAAAACACCAAGTACAATTATTAGTCTATTACTAGTTGCCTACTTATCTCATCCTATAGCTCCAAATCAAGGCTTTCCCTGGGCCGGGTATCCGCTCCTCGGTAATGTGAAGCATTGTTTGTGTCTCTCCACAAATGCATGAGGAGTTTGTACTGAGGCCCCAGTGGTGGAAGCTGGCTACAAAGAGTCCCTGGCCTGTCCTGAACTTGTTTAGCAAGGACCACTGTCATGGTGGTGGTTCAAAGCCTGCCATGTGTCAGATGGGGTTTGTCACAAGGAACTGGTTAGTGACTTCCCATGTTTCCTGTTCTTTTATCCAAAGGATGTCTGCTGGTAGGTCTTGTTCAGGATGATTGCTCCAAATGGGGCACTGAGATGCAAGGCGGGCAGCAGGTGGGTTGAATAGGCCATCATTGAGAGGTAAGTGAGGTGCAGCATGGATGGTTTCAACCAGCCCGTGGGTTTCCATCAATGGGCAGATGTATGCGGGAGTGATGTTTGCGAGGACAGGAAGCCAGGGAGGGGTGTTGAGTGGAGAGTTCCAGTTATGATTCACATTGCTGCATTCAATTAAGTGTCAACAAGATGTCTGTGTATGATGACCTTTTCCAAACTGGTGCACAGTACTCTGCTGTGGAGTATAATAGGGCAGGTGCTGAGGGCTGGTAGGGTTGTGGCAGCAGCACCCCACGAGCTGCAACAAGTTTGGTTAGTAGGTTATTTTGAGCTTTGCTGCTCTTTTCTTCAGATATTCCCATATGAATAAGACCTATATAGAGTATGTAGGTCTTATCCAAGTATGCTGGACTAGGATCGTGCTTTAGGGCTGAATTTTGCCGTCGGTGAGCAGGGGGTGGGGCCCACTCGCCAACATGTAAAATGACACGGTATGACGTTGGACGGAACCCCCAACGTCATCCCGCCCCATTTAAATTTTCAGGAAGGCGGGGGCACAGCAAAATCAACTGTGGGCCCGCTGACCTGTCAATGGCCAATTGAGGCCATTGACAGGATGATTGAAACAATTAAAGGACCTGACCGGCCAGGAGCCCCGGCGGGCAATAGAAAAAACATGAAACCTCATCCATCAGCGGGATGAGGTTTCATGTTGGGATTTAAAAAGTTTAATAACATGAGGGGGACATGTTAAAGATTTTTTTTTCTAATTTTAACGTTTTTAAAACTGTCAGCGATCTCCCCGAGGCAGCACTTAGCCTTTGGTGCACTCTTGCTTTTGAGAAATTCCCCCCGCCCGCACAAGAAGTGCATAGCACTTCCCATCGAATGTCATGCTGGGCGGGCCTTAATTGGCCCACCCACGTAAAATGACGGGGGGAGGCCCACTTCTCTGGCGGGGATCGGCTCCCTGCCCGCCGGAGATTGGGTCAGGCCCACCCACCTGGCAGGCAGAAAATTCTGCCCTTAGTCTCTGGCTATCATTTAGATATGCAATTCTTTTTGAGCACTGGCAGTGTGGAGGTGGAATACACTTGATATGGCTTTAGAGGAATTTAATATGAGATGCCATGTGCTGTAGTAGTCTGTCAACTTTGTAACATCTTCTTTAAGGACCTGGTCCAGAGTGCAAAAGGATGGAGCTTGTGTGGCCCAACAGATGTCATCAGCATAGATGAACTTACGGGACTGGTTGTTAGCAGGTCATTTATATATATGTTGAACAGAGTTGGGGCTAAACTGAGCCCTGTGGTAATCCATTGGCCAGTCTTCTCCATGCTATTCTCCCTTGCACAAGATGGATTCTGAATTGTCTGTTGTGAAGGAATGGTTTGACAATTCTGCTGACTCAAGTTGGGAGCACTCTGGACAGCTTTAGAAGCAGGCTACTGTGCCACACTATCTTAGGAATCTGTGAGGTCCAGTTGCACTATTCCTGTCTTCTGGTTCTTCTGGAGGGCATTTTCAATGTAGGTGGTGAGTGTCAAGACTTGATCACTTGTGTTACATCCCTTACAGAAACCAATTTGGTCAACATTAATGATAGTCTTCACTTCCATAGATATGCATTGCAGGATGAGATGCTCAAAGATCAAGGTAGTGGTGAGCCGATATCTAAACCGCTGCAGTCCATTTGGTGCAGGTCAACCCACAGTGCTGTGAGGAAGGGAATTCCAGGTTTTGGACCTAACAACAGTGAAGGAATGACAGTATCATTCCAAGTTAGAATGGTGTGCGGCACTGAGGGGCACTGGCCAGTGGTGGTTTTTCCATGCATCTGTTGCCCTTGTCCTCCTAGTTGGTAGAGGTCATGGGTTTGTAAGTTGCTGTGCGTTGCTGCAGTGCATCTTGTAGATGGTACACACTGCTGCCAATGTGGTGGAGGGAGTGAATATTTATGGATGGGTTGCCAATCAAGTGGGTTGCTTTGTCCTGATGGTGTCAAGCTTCTTGAGCATTGTTGGAGCTGCACTCATCCAGGCAAGTGGGAATTATTCCATCACATTCCTGTTTTGTGCCTTGTAGATGGTGGACAGGCTTTAGCAAGTCAGGAGCTGAGTTACTCTCTGCAGAATTCCCAGCCACTGGCCTGTTCTTTAACTGCAGTATTTATATGACTGGTCCAGTTAAGTTTTGGGTCAATGGTAAATACCAAGATGTTGATAGTGGGGAATCCAACGATGGGGATGCCATTAATTGATTGTCATGGGGAGATGGTTAGACTCTCTCATGTTGGAGGTGGTCATTGCTTGGCACTTGTGTGGCACATATATTACTTGCCACTTATCAGCCCAAGCCTGAATGTTGTCCAGGATTTGCTACACTTGGACACAGACTACTTCAGTATCTGAGGTGTCGCAAACAGTAGTGAACACTATGTAATCATCAGCACACATCCCCACATCTGACCATAAGATGGGGGAAAGGTCATTGATGAAGCAGCTGAAGATGGTTGGGCCAAGTTCACTACTCTGAGGAATTCCTGCAATTATGTCCTGGGACTGAAATGATTGGCCTCCAACAGCCACAACCATTGTTCTTTGTGGTAAATATGACTCCAACCATTGGAGGGTTTTCCCCCTGATTCCTATTGGCTTTAATGTTGCTAGGGCTCCTTGATGCCACATGTAGTCAAATGTTGATGTCAAGGACAGTCACTCTCACCTCACCTCTTGAAGAAAGCTCTTTTGTCCATGTTTGGACAATGGCTGTAATGAGATCAGGAGCTGAGTGCTTCAAACTGAGCATTGGTGAGCAGATTATAGTTGTGTAAGCGCTTGATAGCACCGTCAAAGACACTTTCTATCACTTCGCTGGTGACCAAGAGGAGGTAATTAGCAGGATTGGATTTGTCGTGCTTTTTGTGGACTGGACATTTCTGGACAATTTTCCACATTGTCAGGTAGATGTCAGTGCTGTAGCTGCACTGAAACAGCTTGGCATAGGGCACCACTAGTTCTGGAGCACAAGTGTTCAGTACTACTGCTAGCATGTTGTCAGGGCCCATTGCCTTTGCTGTATCCAGTGCCTTCAGCTATTTCTTGATATCATGTGGGGTGAAACAAATTGGCTGAAGGTTGGCATCTGTGATGCTGGGGCCTACAGGTAAGAGGCCAAGATGGATCATCCACTCAGTTCCTCTGGCTGAAAATGGTTGCAAATGCTTCAGCCTTGACTTTTACACTGAAGTGCTGAGCTCCGCTTTCATTGAGGATGGGGATATTTGTGAAGCATCCTCTTCCAGCTAGCTGATTAAATTGTCCACCACCATTCAAGAATGGATATGACAGGACTCCAGAGCTTTGATCTGATCCATTGGTTGTGGGATTGGTTAGCTCTAGCTATCTCTTCCACTGATTAACATGCATGTACTCATGTGTTGTATAGTCACCAGTTTGGTCCTTCATTTTTAGCTATGCCTCATGTTCCTCCTGGCATGCTCTCATTGAACCAGGATTGATGCCTCTGCTTGATGTTAATGGTAGAGGGGATATGCTGATTGATTTACAGATTGCAATGAATACACACATCATTCTAATTACCCTCTACCTTTCATCACTAGCTTGTGCCAACTGTAATACTTCAATATAATATTGCCCTTGAGGTCCTTCCCTTAAACTTCCTTACTATTGTCTACATTAGCACAAACAACCTCTTGTCTTCTTTTACCTATGTTTTTTTTTCCCACGTGGGTGACAACAGTTTTGCTCACCTACACTTGCTAGCCTTCTAACAAGCTGGGACATCAGGTTCACAACCTGTGCACCTTAAAGGTATGGCACCATTCATTTTTCTGGGTTCAGTTTGCACTGAGTCCTATTGTGAACCAGATAATCAAATCCCCCAATTCCACAACTTATCTGCTACTATTTCTCTTTTTCCTTCCTTCACTGACAGGCTACTGAATTGCTTCAGTGAATGACACATCTCTTGAGTTTTCACATCATCTCCTTTGAGAGGAGAGAAACTGCTGGGGAGTACTAGGGATGTCCTGTTGCCCAGTCATGACTTCTTTCTGGCAGAGACATACTGTCTTCCTTGAGGCACTGGGATTTTATTTCCTACTGACTCCCAGCATGGTCTTCTGTATAAACATATCCCTTCCTAATCTTTTGATGCATGATCAATTGCTCCCTAAAGCTGACCACTTCAGCTATGAGTGCATCAACCAGCTTGCAATTGTTGCACTGAAATCCACCTGCATCTCAGCCTGGAAGGCAAACATCTCATTGCTTCTGCAATGCACAAAGTAACATTTTAAACTTGTTTGAGTTTTTAAAAATCTTTAACATAGAAGAAAAAGTCAAAGCCCCGTCAATTTAAGTTCTTGAATGTTCTCTTCTTCATCATTTTTTGTTTTTGCTTTTGGATCTTTAATCTAATCAGTACATCGTTCCTATCTCTATACCAAATACCCATTTTTACCAAACTTCAATTTCCCAGCTCATTCCATTATCAGCTCAATCTGCTGTGCTTTCCCACAGCTACAGTCACCGAGGATGCCATTTGTGATTTTTATTTGGTGCTGTGGCAAGGGTGGAATCAGAGAGATTAAAATGTGAAGTTGCAGCTCTGATTTGGGAGGGAGTGACACATTTAAGGATTTGGAGAGGAAAAGAAAGTTGGAAATTGTGCTGCAATTTACAAGACAAAAGGGTCAAGGGTAGGCTTTTTGAGTTGATCTGAAGTGGACTTTGGTTCTATGGCAGGAAGTGCAGTGAAGTATTCCCAGCAGTGTCCCAGCCCCAAAATTATCTTTCAACAAACATGATTTGGGGGTAAAATTCAATTTCAGCAGTTATGCAAAATGGCAGTAGTGGATCATCTTCCCATTATACGTTTGGTCTAAGTTTCCTTTCCATGGGCTTCAGCCCTTTTAACACCCTGTAGATGTTGAATTTAGCCTCATTAACTGGTCACATCTCATTGATGTTTCCGAGTCGGTGCTTTGCACAAACTGTGTAAGCATACATCACAGTGGTGATTACACTTCAAAGGTGTTATATTGGCTATGAAGCACCTTAGGACACCCAGAGGATATGAGAACTATAAATGTGAGGGAAAGGGGGAACACAGATCTGATTATTGTTCAGTGTACTGCTTGGAAAATCAAGCCAACATGGGAAGGGCACAAGGGCACAGGATCAATATCTGATTTGCTGCCAAACATGTTCTGAAAGTCAAATCAAACTGCCTACAGTGGCAGTACATAATCCATCACTGATCAGCCTCTCACTGGGCGTATTGCGGAGATTCAAAAGGAATGTGAAATTCTTAGGAAATATTTCAAGGTTATCCATTTCTGCTGGGGGAGGGAAGACAGTCGAGGTATAGAGCAGTCAGCCATCAGAGGAGAAATGCTGCCAACAAGATTTAATGCTTGAGATTTCTGAATGTTCAATTACTGTAATTGCTTGGTCAACAGTAACCAAGTGAGACCCGGACCTATAAAATAACTTGGGCTTCTTAAGGCACTGACTGAAGGAATGTGTCATGAGCACTTCTACCACTGCCTGCCTAAGCTGAAAATCACTCCTGAGGCTTCCACCCATCTTGCACCAAATGTACTGCAAATTGACAGAGCCACAAAGAAAATTTCCAGCAATGATCAAGAGTAACATCCCAATCTTCCTTTCTGAAAGACTTGAATGACTTTCTGGAGTCTGTATCATTCAGGAGTTGAACTATTTTCTATTTCTGAAGTCAAATTTAGTATTCCACTTCTGACTGCTATTCTCAAATTACCCAAAACCTGTATGATTTAAATCAGTGAACTACCCACTGGTTTACAGATCTTATGTCGCACTGTTAAAGCTATTTGACAAAACCACTGAGCCTAATGGCCAACAGTTCCTCCTATTCTTCCCAATTGCTCTCTGACTTTTGCCAGCTTATTCCTCTTCTACATAATTTTGTCTGTCTTCAGATGTGTTTCCCTGTCACTTTCACCTCTTTGTCACTCCTGCCCCACAGCTCATTTCATTGAGTTTCCATTGCAAATGAATAACCTCACAATGACAGATAGGCCTCCCAATGACTGACCTGTAGACCACTGTACACTATCAGCCCTCCAACCATAATCAGTCCACCAACCAAAATATAACACCAGAAACATCTTCAAATGATAATATGGAACAGATGAGGACAAAAAAGCAAACATCAGGAATACAGAGATATTGGAAAATAAAAAGTACATGTAGGGAATGTTTCATAGATTTTTGTTAGGCCAGGATATCCAGGGGCATGGAGCAAAGGTGGATAAGTGAGGTTGAGGTCAGCCATTGAAGGCTGGAACAGTCTTGGGGAGCTCAATGGTGTGCTCCTGTTCCTAATATTCCTGTGTTGCTCCTGTAACCCAATGCTCGAGTTCTGTAGCTTTGTATTATGCAATGATTTATTTTACATGCCTCACCACTTGCCAAAGAGTAACTCATACTTATCATGTTATTGCATCAAAGAAAGCAATGATATAACTTTTAAAATCTGCTTTATTTACTAACAGAATATTAACTCTGATGCCTAAGATCCACATCATTTCTGTTTAACGTGTTGTAAGCCTATTACATGAATAGGAATAAGTATATGTGGTTGAAATTCAACTTTGGCAGTGCGCAGTATGGGTGGAAGTGGAACAAATTCCTGTTACACACACTGCACCATATTATGTAATGCTATCTATTATATAATGGAAAGTGAAAGTGGGTGGGGATTTATGGCAAGCGACTAATCCACTACTTTACGTTTTGCATCCTTGCCAAAGTTGAATTTCACCCCCTCTAGCTTTACATTTTCTCACCAGGAGCATTTTGTTTCATAATTCTATTGTCAGTAAGCTTGAAAATGTTTTGTGTTTCAGATTGGATTGTAGGTACAGGTATCAACAGAGAATTGAATGGTAGAACACCATTGTATCTGATTAGCTTTCTATACCTCCACACACTTCAAACTGCAAAGAATAATCAAAATGTATGATGTGAAAAATAATACTGATAATTGCAGAGTAAAACCCATTAAATCACTGATAGAAATTTTAGGAATTAAGTTGCAGCATTCAGGCAGAAGGTACACCTGTGTCAACAGGTTATTGAAAATAATCCTATGATAACACTAGAGCACGAAACTAATTGAGGAATTTTGACAAATTATCACTGAAGTCAAGGGGAGGATTTCACCCTCGTCAGGCGGGCGGGACCAGGAGAGGCTGTGCAACGGTCCGCGGCCTGCGATCGGGCCCCAGCCACGATTTCATGCTGACTTGCCAATTAATGACCAGCCAGCATGAATTGCGTGCTGAAATGTTCAGTGCCGCCTGGGTTAGGGGGTGGGGTGGAGAGGGCGAGCAACGGAGTCAGCGCATGCTCGCAGGTGTGCTCACAGAAAGTTCCCTGAAGGCACAGAGCTGCTTCATGGAGCTGAAAACTTTACAAATAAAGATGGTGAAATTAAAGAACACATGTCCCCGCTCATGAGACTGAAATGAGATTTGAACATTTTTATTTTTATTTTTTTAATTAACGTTGTAAACTTCATCCAGCCCGTGGATGAGGTTTCCTCGAAAATCCAAAGGCCACTCGCTCGACGTCAATGCGCGCTATGTGTCGTGCGCACATCCGCACACTGAGGTGAAAATTCTGCCCCAAGTGTTTTCAAGTAACCATACTGAGTAGGAAAGAATCCTTACTTTGTGTATTCATACCCAAAACAACTCTTAACAGTAACATTACAAATATATGTTATATACAATCTTATTGTAGCTTCTATTAAGTATTTTTTTATGTCAGGTATATGTTCTTATGCCATTTGGCATTGTATTAAGGTTTGTGCTACAAGCTTAGAGACGCATTAACAAAGGAATCCTAAATGTTACAATGTGCATCACTTCTTAGCAGCCCATCTATGATCAGGAATGTTCTCAGGGGTTCCCCCTATCAGTAATAGTTATCACCATAACTATGGCAGGAGACATATCTACAAAAGCTCTCATTACACACTTTATCCTGGCTTTCTCTTGAAATTTTGGTAGCCAATTGGAAGAGCCCCTGAGGAAATTTCTGGCCACCACTTTTTGTAGTAATGATTACTTAAGCTCAATACGTGTTAGTATTTGAAGATATTTGTTGGACAGGCTCTTTCAGTGGACTGATTCCAAGGCTAATTTGTGTCTTCACAGCTGTTCCTCCAAAGCTGAAAAAACTGAAGAATCAAACTCTTCTGGAAGGACAAAAGCTTTCCCTGAGATGTGAGGCAGTAGGAAATCCCCGACCCACCTATAAATGGTTCAAAGATGGAAGAGAGATAAAGAAAAACAAAGAAATCAGGATAAAAACTGGCAAGTAAGTTATCAAATACACATTACCCCATTTGACATTGGGGTATTTCTTTCATTAATTCACTAGGAAATTGACTCTTCATTGTGTAGAGTGCTGCTTAAATCACTTTCCACTTAGCATGAATTTTACAGTTGGAGACTAAAGTACAAGGAAAACTTTATACAATAAATATACACATGAGGAACTGCAGTGGTTTAACACACTGTCATTTTTCTAACTGGGTCTGGGTCTGAATTCAGCCCAGGTTGATTGAATGAAAGTTTTCTGATTGATGTAAGAATCCTGTGAAGGGAGTTTAGTAATGTTCATAATACATATTCAATCAGAAAGGCTACAAGGAATGGCTGGGGTTGAAGGGGGGGCATACATGGACCATTGACACCGCTACAATAGATTTGAATACAAAATGCCAAAAATGCAGGATCCAGCTCTATCACTTTAACTATGGCAAAATAGTAATCATATCTTGTCAGTGACTCAAAAACTGATTCCGCTAACTTTCCTGAGGTCAGTCATTTAGATATTAATAGGTGGGCATCATGCCAATAATTCACACATCTTAGAAGTACGCAGAAAATGAGAAGACAGTTTGTTGCCAACCTTCAAATTCAGCTGGTCGAACAAGGGCAATTAGGAATGGGCAACAAATACTGGCCTTGCTAGCGATGTCCACATACCACGAAGGAATTTTAAAAATCTACATCGCTTTCTTGAAAGTACAGTGACATCATCAGGACCCAATGAGCCTGGAATATTCTTATGGGCCCTACTTACATAGCTCCAATATCCTGACCACTGTTACCTATCAAAATGCAATGTGTTTTGTGCAGTCGGTTCTTAAAAGATATCTTTACTGTTGCTAACGGGAGGAATGGACACATGTTGCATATGATGATCAGAGCGCGATTTGTCTTATGATCAATGAGTCATTGTGAGGAGATATAAACTGATACGAATATCTCTGCTACATAACTGGAGATTAGGTGGTTATGAGGTTGGTGACTTGCCTTTGATTTTACCTCCCACTTTGTGTAAGTGCCTTCTTTTCATTTGGTATCTTTCTCTGATGACAGAGTTGAAGTCAAAAACTCACAGTTTGATACATCAGGGGAGAAAGTATGACTATCATGGGGAGTGCTTTTTCCATTTGTATTTGCAGTTCACCACAGCTTTTATGTTTCTGGTTTATGATCATTATGTTACCTCTGATAACAAGGTCACATTCAGTTGTAAATTTTCATTTAGTGTAAATAGACGATGTTGGAGGAGTTGAGACGCCTTTTCTACTGGCCTTAAATGTGAAAAATGAAACTAACCATATAGCTCTTCATGCAACATAAACAACTGAAGGAGGAAGCTCTTAAATGAAAGTTAGAGACCTGTGCTTTAAAATTCACACAAAACTTCAGTTTTGCAAATGCAATTTCAACTGAATGTCTAGACTTTTAAATGATAAACAAAGCAGTTTGATCTATTACAATGAGTGCTAGTGAATTCCTCTCCATAATTCTTGAATCATTAGGATGAGCAATGTGTGAAGGAATTTGCTCACCTATTTTGAGTGGATGGTGATGATGCTTTAAGTAGCTTTTATTATTAAACAAATCAATAATCAAACATGCCAGAAGTTTTGCAGAATCCTATTTTTAACAACCATTTTTATGAATAATTCAACTATGCTGCTGATGTCTAACATAGAAGGCAGTAAAGCCTTTGCATACAAAATGCTCTGGTACATTTTTCACCTAATTTAGACCACTGTGCCACAGATCATTTCCAAACAGAAAAGCTGAATAGGTGATTTGATCTTGGTAAGTAATTCATTGCTAGAACGTTTGTGAAAACATCTCGATTTGACCTTCAGTTTTCACTTCGGTCCCTTTTGGTCAGTGACTCCGTGATTGCCCTGGAATTTCCTGGAATGTTTTGACGTAACTACGGCCTAAGATCACAGGTGCACTGCTTTTTTACTGATAAAATTTGCACTTAAATGATTCATGGCAGTTTATGCTGAAACATTGCTACATGTGAATTTTCTTAATCATTTGCACTATTCCCACATTGCACCTGCTGAAGTATCACTTGGCTATTTAGGATGATTCGTCCCATGTAAAAGACTGGAGAATACAATTTTCCTGCTTATAGCAATAATATAAAACAATCACCCAGATTTTTGCGATGGTAATGACCGTGAAACTGAGAGGAACTTTTGGAGTCTGCACATGCGCAGAATAATATGGAAATCCAGGAGCTGCTGTCAGTGATTCCATGCTTTTACAGAAGGTACACTATTGAGGTAGCATTAGACCTCAATAAATGGGAAAACTTATGAACTGTTGAGAATTTCCACCCTTCTGCACCTAGTCTCACTGTGAAAACCTTTGAAAAAGTTACACTTTGTTGAATGAGGTATAACTGGATTCTTAATGGTATCCCAACTTCATAATTACTGCTAAACACTCTCACTGGCCCTGAGAAGCTAGTTTCGTGTTTGTGGAATGCCGAATTTCTCCATTATGATTTAAAAATTCTCCTTTTTTTAAAGTTTATGGTGAAATTTCAGATTCTATCTAAATCCAATCAGAATCATTTATTTTGTTATCTGAAAATTTTAAATTAAAAGTGAAGGATAATTCCTGGTTTTCTGTGGGTGAATATTTCAGTGTGATTGGCTACAATCTGCTTGCTGTCATGACTGCTGTTATACACCAAGAGATCTCTTTGACTTGGCACTTGATTTAATCTGCCATGAGGAATGAGGAAAATCACATCACAGGGATCCAGTGATCTTCATGGGCAGCTTTCCTCAAGGTCAGCGGCGAGCACCCTTGCTTTGCTGCTTACTGCAAAATCCAGTCCAATATTTATGATTTTTGCAGCAATAGTGCAGCCTAAAATGTCATTAATTGCATTAGTAATTGTGTAACATCAAAGCAATGCAATTTAATTCTCCATAAATCTTTGTAGGAAGTGCTGCCAGCTAGATACAAAAATAAATGTAAAGCAGAATACTGGTCCTGCTATTTCAAATAAGCCCCAGTAGCTTCATATAGCAGCAATTTAAAAAAAAAAAACATTCAGCTGGTCGGATACCAATGCCACCAGTAACCTAGCAGTATATCTCAGTGTTGTCAATTTCATTTATCAGGATGAAAACACCAGTAATTCATGCTGAAAATTATCACTTAAACAATTGTTACGAACGGGTGAGGAGGAATAAGTTGGCTCCCCTTCTACTCAGCCACCTCAGTTGGTTGTAACAAAGGTTTTCAAATTTATTTTCCCTGTAAACGCCTTTTCCAATCCAAGTGTACTTTTTGTTAATAGGGAGCCAATCAAATCAGGTTTTTTGGTTTAGTTACTAAACCCGAGAAAAAATAATAAAGGCACGACAGCACACACAACACATAGCTATCAGAAGAAAGTTACCGAGTCCAATAAAGAATATACAATTCAGTCCTTTGCTTGTCTTTGAGGTGTAGATTGTTGAATGATGTGGTCATTTGAAGCTGGTTGGTTTCCTTTAGAAGTCTGGAATTGACTTGGTTCAGGTCTGTACTTTGTTAACAATACTCTTTTAACTTGAGAGAGAGACTGAGTGAAAGAGAGAGAGAGAGAGCGAGTGAGCAGTGGCGTAGTGTCAAATTTTGAGGTGCAGGAACTCTAGGGAAATATGTTGGCCATATCATTTCTAAATCTACTATTATGTTGTTTTCCTATGCATTGATCATTTGAGTGCCTAAAAATCAGTAAATAATGCTTTTTTAACTGAAAAGTACTAGTGCCGGTGGGCGGTAGGTATTTTATTTTGAACCATGTGGTATTCTGAATTACTAGCTTTTAGCATAGCTAGAATTTCATTTTGCAACAGTTTAATTATTTAATTCAAGCCTATTAAAAACATGATTTAAGGAAAGCTTTACTTACCTCTGACTAGGTGATGGTATATAGTGGGGACACTGCTTTTATTAATTTATATTAATAACCTAGACCTGGGTGTATAGGGCACAATTTCAAAATTTGCAGATGATGCAAAACTTGGGCGCATTGTGAACTGTGAGGAGGATAGTGATAGACTTCAAAAGGACATAGACAGGCTGGTAGAATGGTCAGTCACATGGCAGATGAAATTTAATGTCAAGAAGTGTGAAGTGATATATTTTGGTCAGAAGAATGAGGAGAGATAACACAAAATAAGGGATACAATTCTAAAGGGAATGCAGGAGCAGAGGGGCCTGGGTGTATATGTGAATAAATCATTGAAGGTGGCCGGGCAGGTTGGGAAAGTAGTTAATAAATTATACTGAAACCCAGATTTTATAAGTAGGGGTATAGAGTACAAAAGCAAGTAAGATATGAACCTTCATAAAAACTGGTTCTGCTTCAAGGGGAAAGATATGAAGGTTTTGAAAGGGTGCAGAAAATATTTACATCAATGCCTCCGAGTGACATCAGTTATGTGGATAGATTGGCGAAGCTGGGGCTGTTTTCCTTGGAGACGAGAAGGTTCAAAATTATGAAGAGTCTGGATAGAATAAATGGGGAGAAACTGTTTCCATTGGTAGAAGGTCGAGAACCCTATGGTGATTAACAAAAGAACCAGAGGCGACATGAGGAAAAACTTCATTGTGCATCAGGTGGTTTGGCCCTGGAATGCACTGCCTGAGCATTTGATGGAGACAGATTCAATTGCGGTTCTCAAAAGGGAATTGAATAATTATCTGAAGAGACAATTTTACAGGGCTACATGGAGGAGGTGGAGGAGTGGAAGTGGAACTAGCTGAGTTGCTGTAGCAGATAATGGACACAGAGACAATGTGCTAAATGGCCTCCTTCTATGTTGTAACGATTATATGATTCTAGTATAGATACATTCAAGAAACTTGATAAAAACGTGAGGAAGAAAGAAGCTGAAGGTTACCCTGATAGTGTGATCAAGAAAGGTGAGAGGAGGCTTGTGTAGAACATAAACACCAACATAGATGGGGTGAGCCAAATGGCTTCTGTGCTGTAAATTATATGCTAAGCTGCCAGCAGGGAATACAAACACTATACTGCATTTCACATCATCAGGCTGTTACAGGAAATGAATTAATGTAAATCACTCTCTCTTCCACCCCACACAGTCTCTCCCCCAACACGCTCTTTCTCCCCTACCCCACTCACACTCACTCTCCCCTACTCCCACACTACCCCCCCCACCTCCCACAGTCTCACTCCCCCCAACCCACCACACTCTCTCACCTACCACCACCCCCATACTCTCTCTCTCTCCCCAACACATACAATGCCCACCCCCCACATTCTCCTCCACCCCCCACACTCTGCCTCACCCCCCACGCATTCCCCAACTCTCCCACACTCTACCGCCACCCCCCCACACACTCCTCTCCACACCTCCACCTGTCTCACCCACCCAACCATTCACAGCCTTTCCTCCCACCCCCTCACATTCTCTGTCTCTCTTACATAGTCTCCAGTTATTTACTTACTCAGATGCTGGTGGACCCTGCTCTGGCTGCCTCATGCCCCACTTGAGCTCATACGAACAAGGAGAAGGAGTAGGCCATTCAGACCCTCGAGCCTGCTCTGCCATTTAATAAGATCATGGCTGATCTGATAGTAACCTCAAATCTGCATCCCGCCTACCCCCGATAACCTATCAATCTCTTGCTTACCAAGAATCTATCCACCTCTGCCTTAAAATATTCAGGGTCTGCTTCCACTGCTTTTTCAGGAAGAGAGATCCAAAGACTCACGACCCCCTGAGAAAGAAAAATTCTCTTCATCTCCCTTTTAAATGGGCGACCTCTTGTTTTTAAACAGTGACCTGTGGTTTTAGATTCTCCCACAAGAGGAAACATCCTCTCCACATCCACCCTGTCAAGACCCCTCAGCATCTTATATGTTTCAATCAAGTCACCTCTTACTGTCCTAAAGTCTAAAGGATACAAGCCTAGCTTGTCCAACCTTTCCTCATAAGACAACTCGCTAAACAGAGATCTGTCTGGTAAACCTTCCCTGAACTGCTTTCAACGCCTTTACACTCTTCCTTAAATATGGTGACCAATACTGTACATAGTATTCCAGATATGCTCCATATATCTGAAGCATAACCTCCTTATTTTTGTATTCAATTCCCCTCGCAATAAATTATAACATTCTATTAGCTTTCCTAATTACTTGCTGTACCTGCATTCTAGCCTTTTGCGATTCATGCACTAAGACACCCAGAACCCTCTGCATCTCAGAGCTCTGAAGTCTCTCGCCATTTAGATAATATGCTTCTCTTTTATTATTCCTGCCAAAATGGACAATTTCACATTTTCCCACATTAAATGCCATTTGCCAGATCTTTGCCCACTCATTTAACCTATCAATATATTTTTGTAGCCTTCTTATTTCCTCTTCACAACTTACTTTCCTACCTATCTTTGTGTCATCAGCAAATTTGGCAACCATCCCATCCATCTGCTCATCCAAGTCATTTATAAAAATTGTTAACAGTTGAAGTCCCAACACTGATCTCTGTGGCACACCACTCATTGCATCTTGCCAAACTGAAAAAGTTTGTTGAAAAGTTTGTTGCAGTTCTGTTGAAGGATCATGAGGACTCGAAACGTTAACTCTTTTCTTCTCCGCTGATGCTGCCAGACCTGCTGAGTTTTTCCAGGTAATTCTGTTTTTGTTTTGAAAAAGACCCAATTTTGCCTACTCTCTGTTAGCCAACTAGTCTTCTATCCATGCCAATATGTTACCCCTATACCATAAGCTTTTATTTTCTGCAATAACCTTTAATGTGGCACTTTATCAACTGCCTTCTGGAAACCTAAGTACAATACATCTACCAGTTCCCCTTTATCCACAGCACATGTTTCTTCATCAAAAAACTCCAATAAATTGGTTAAACGTGATTTCCCTTTCACAAAACCGGGGGCGGGCCTGGCATGCCAACGCGTAAAATGACACGCGATGACATCAGGCGTGCGTCCCAACGTCATTGTGCCGAGTTGCGATGTTTCGTTCGGCGGGTGCACGCTGGAGTTGGCTGTGCGCCCACCAATATGTAAACAGCCTATTAAGGCCATTAAGGATCTAATTAAGGTGGTTGTAATCACTGCCCGTCTCACCTTAAGGTCGGTGGGCAGGCGAAAAGGCCAAGCGGCCTTCACAATTTTTAAGAAACCTGAGCTATGAGTGAGATAAGGTTTCCTAAAGCTTTTCTTAAATAAATAAATAAAATTTCACATAAATGAAAACATGTCCCATCTCATTTGACACAGTCACATGAGGGGACATGTTTAAATAAATTTATAAACCTTTTATTTAACAATTTCAAAAACCCTTCAATCTCCCTGAGGCAGCTCCATGCCTCAGGGAGATAAAAGCGTTCTTTCGCACACATGCGCGAAAGAGCACTGGCCTCGACTCTCCCTCCTTCCCCCACCCACACAGGTAGCGCTGAGCAATACCAGTCACGTCTTACGCTGGGCAAGCCTTAATTGGCCCACCTGCATAAAATAGCGGCGCGGAGCCGATCATTGGCAGCGACTGCCCGCTCCCACCAAACCTTCCCGCCGCCTGAAAAATTCAGGCCCATGTTGACTCTGCCTGATTACCTTGAACTTATCCAAGTGCTTTGCTATAGCTTCTCTAACCATAGCTTCTAACATTTTCCCTATGACCGATGTTAAGCTAATTGGCCTACAGTTCCCCCTTTCTGTCTCCCTCCCTTTTTGAATAATGGTGTTCCATTTGCTATCTTCCAATCTAATGGGACCTTCCCCAAATCTAGGGAGTTTTGGAAAATTAAAACCAATGCATCAATTATCTCACTAGCCACTTCTTTTAAGACCCTAGGATGAAGGCCATCAGGATCCTGCAGCTCTACCACTTCTCTGGTGATTGTAATTTTTCTGAGTTCCTCCCTTCCTTCCATTTCCTGATTTATAGTTGCTTTTGGGATGTTACTTGTATCCTCTGTAGTGAAAATTGATGCAAAATGCCTGTTCAATTCATCTGCCATCTCCTTATTTTCCATTATCAACGCTCCAGACTTGCTTTTCTATAGGACCAATGCTCAGTTTGCTAACTTGTTTCTTTTTTAAATATTTATAGACATTTTTACTATCTGTTTTTATATTTCTGGCTAGCTTTCTCTCACACCCTATTTTTTCCCTCCTTATTAATCTTAAAGTCACCCTTTGCTGTTCTTTATATTCTGTCCAATCTTCTGGCCTTCCACCTATCTTTGCACAATTATATACTTTTTCTTTAAGTTTGATACTATCTTTAACCTTTCTAGTTAACCACAAATGGTGTGACCGTCCCTTGGAATTTTTCTTACTCATTGGAACATATCTATTCTGTGTATTCCTAAATGTTTGCCACAGCGTCTCTATTGACCTATCCCTCAACAAAATTTGCCAATCACTTTAGCCAGCTCTGCTTTCATGCCCTCATAATTGCCTTTATTTAAGTTTAAAAACATAGCCTAGGACCCACTCCTCTCTCTCTCTCAAACTGAAAGTAAAATTCATCATCATATAGTCACTGCTACCAAGGCGTACCTTCACTATGAGGTCATTAATTAATCCCATAGTTGCACAATACCAGGTCTAGTATAGCCTGCTCTCTGGTTGGCTCTAGAACACGTTCTAAGAAACTATCCTGGAAACATTCGATGAACTCAAGTAGGCTACCTTTGCCCATCTGACTTTTCCAGTCTCTATGTAGATTACAGTCTCCCATGATTATCGCCGTGCCTTTCTGACAATCTCCGATTATTCCTTCCTTTATGCTCCATCCTACCAATGATGAATTTTACATTCAGATTGAGGGAGAGAGGAGTGGGTCCAAGGCTATGTTTTTAAACTTAAATAAGGGCAATTATGAGGGCATGAAAGCACAGCTGGCTAAAGTGAATTGGAAAATTTGGTTAAGGCATAGGTCAATAGGGATACAGTGGCAAACATTTAAAGGAATATTTCAGAATACACAGAATTGATACATTCAATGAGTAAGAAAAAACCCAAGGGACAAGCACACCATCTGTGGTTAACCAAAAAGGTTAAAAATAATATAAAACTTAAACAAAAAGTACATAATTATGCAAAGATAGGTGGAAGGCCAGAAGATTGGACAGAATATAAGGAACAGCAAAGGGTGACTAAAAGATTAATAAAGAGGGAAAATTAGAGTGTGAGAGAAAGCTAGCCAGAAATATAAAAACAGATAGTAAGAGTTTCTATAAATATTTTTAAAAGGAGCATGTTAACAAAGTGAGCATTGGTCCTATAGAAAGTGAGTTACTATTAGGAGGCCTGTACCTGACTCCCACAAGTGACTTCTTGTCTTTACCATTTCTCATCTCTACCCAAACTGTTTCCACATCCTGGTTTCCTGAACTTAGGTCATTCCTCTCTATTGCGCTAATACCATCATTAACTAACAGAGCCATCCCTCCACCTTTTCGCTTCCTGTTCTTCCTAAATGTCCTATACCCATTAATATTCAGCTCCCAATCCATGTTTTCCTGCAGCCATGTCCCTGTATTGGCTATTAAATCGTACGTATTTATTTCTATGTGCATTCTCAGTTCATCTGTTTGTTTCAAATGCTTTGTGCAATCAGATACAGAACCTTTAGTTTTATCCCTTTATTCATTCTATAAACTCTAGTCTCATTTGTTGATTTACTGTTAGGTTTGTATTCTCTACCCCTTCCTAGAACGGTCTGTTTTTCATTTCCCGTAATAAAACCTTTCTTTTTTGCCTTGTCTCTACTCTTTGATTTACCACATCTTCCCAAATCTGTCCCCTTGCCCCCACTACTTAGTTTAAAACCCTCACTAGTTATGCAGCTCGCAAGAACACTGGTCCCAGCATGGTGCATGTGTAGACCATCCAAATGGTACAGATCCCACTTTCCCCAGTAACGGTGCCAGTGCCCCATGAACCGGAACCCACTTCTACACCAGGCTTTGAGCCACGCATTCATCTCTCTAATCTGATTTGACCTATGTTTGTACCTGGCTCAGGTAACAATCCAGAGATTATGACCTTTTGAGGTTCTGCTTCTTAATTTGGTGCCAAGGCCCTCATACTGATTATGAAGAACCTGCTTCTTTGTCTTGCCTGTGTCGTTGGTACCAACATGGACCACAATGATTGGGTCCTCCCCCTTCCACTGCAAGTTCCTCTCCAGCCCCGAGCAGATGTCCTGAACCCTGGCACTGGGCAGGCAACACAGCCGTCTGGACTCTCACTCTTTGCTGCAGGAACAGTATCAATACATCTGGATATACTGTCCCCAACTACCACTACATTCCTTATTACATCCCCTGCTTGAATGGCTTCCTGTACCACGGTGCCATGGCCAGTTAGCTCATGCACCCTGCAGCCCCCACTCCCATCCAAACAAGCTGAAAAAACCTCAAACCTGTTGGACAAATGCAAGGGCTGAGGCTGCTACACCCCTGCCATCTGGGTCACCTCACCTGCCTCACTTGTAGTCACACCCTCCTGTCCCTGACCACTGACCAAATCAGAAGACTCTATCCTAAGGGATGTGACCGCCTCCTGGAATAAAATGTCCAGATAACTGTCCCCTCCCTGATATGCCGCAGTGTCTGCAGATCAACCTCCAGCTCAATAACTTGGGGCTGAATTTCCTGCAGCCGCAAACACTTACTGCAGATGTGTTTGCTTGGATCACAGTATCCAGAGGCTTCCACATCCTGCAATCGCAGCACATCACCTGTCCTGCCATCTCCAATATATGTTAATTGAACCATTAATAATTGCTAATTAATTAATTATAATTAATAATGAATAAAGCCGACACCTTCCAATAGGTTTAGGCGCTGCCAATAAATTTTACAATACTAATAAAACAATACAGCACTTACAATACTGATAATACTAATAGTACATAATAATAATGCTGGTTTACCTACTCCAGCTGCACCAAAGTGGAAATCAAATATTGGAGGCTGAAAAAGAGTAGAAGACAAACAAAGCACCTCCTCCCCTCCCTTCACTGAACACCCCTCTCAGCACACTTCACTTCTTGGAGTAAACTTTAGCTAAAGCATCTCTTTTCCCCTATGTACTGAATTCCCACCTTGAACCAAATTCCCCAATATACCCACTCGACCTCTGTCTCACTCAGGCCGAAGTCTCCCCTCTCTGACCATGCGCCTCTTACTGACTTGGACCTGCTATGGCCAATCTGGGCCCCATTCCGGCTGCCTCGTGCTCCACTTCAGCCTTTCTGAGCCCTGCTTCAGATGCCTCGCACTGTGCTCTGGCCTGCCTGGGCCCCACTCGTGCTTGAATGGGCCCCACTGCTCTGGCTGCCTCACGCTCTGGGCCTTGGAGCTTACCTTCAAAACTTATCTTCCCACTCTTTGCTGCTCGCCCATTCAGAGGCTGGTTTCTCTCTGCATTTGGTGCTGATAGGCTCACTAGTGAGCCTGAGCCTAACAGCAGCGAATGCAGGTAGGAACCAGCCTGTAGTTAGATAAGCAGCTTTACAGTATTTTTCAAATATAAGTAGCTGAACGTCTAGCAAGTTTGGCGGGCTGCATCAAGTTGCACAAGCCTGCTTTAAATAGAAGATGCTGGACCGATGCTCTGGTGCGCTCCAGCAGCACTACACCATTGAGTGAGAGAGAGAGAGATCTTTACTGCTCTATTCCAGCAATGTTTTTAGATGACTGTGATGTTTCTTTTTCCTCTCCTCCTGATTCTGTTTGGCAGAGCCAGTTTTTTGTTTAAACTCCGGTCTGTATATTTCCAGAAAGGAATTCGATTAGCATGTCTTGCAGTCATTGTAGCAGACAGAGTATTCCCATTTTTTTGATCTATTCATCTCAAAATGTTTGACACATTTCAAGATAGAAATCAACAAGAGATGGGGGTCATTTGATCCTCCAGGGTTTTCACTATCTGATGAGCATATAGCTGGTTAGCAGTTCCCATTGTCTTGACAGAATGATAGTTGATTAATGTCCAAACACTTTGTATTTTTAATGCCTTCCTTTCAAGAGAGTCCCTGTTTGATGTGGGCCTTGACACCTTCTCAGGTGTGAAATTCCATGCAACAAGTCTGCAGTGCAATTCAAATGGAAACTTTTCAGCAAAGTGGTCAACTTATAGTATCAGACATCAGGTGATTCATGGCAACCATTTTTTGATCAATGTCTTTTCATGTATTTTTTTTTAAACAGGGCTTCTTTAAGCTGTTCAATATGTCTGTGCTTAGCAGGCCATGTTGTAGATAGACCTCACTGAGTCATAGTTTTCTGTCCTTGTGACACAGTTTAGAGCAAAGAAAATGAATCATAATATAGATTGCAAATGGATGCAAGTCTTCTGCTGTAAAACTGTGTCCTGTTCAACTTTTCCATTTCATTATTCTGACAATTTACAAATATATATAAAACAAAAACAGAATTACCTGGAAAAACTCAGCAGGTCTGGCAGCATCGGCGGAGAAGAAAAGAGTTGACGTTTCGAGTCCTCATGACCCTTCGACAGAACTGGGTCATGAGGACTCGAAACGTCAACTCTTTTCTTCTCCGCCGATGCTGCCAGACCTGCTGAGTTTTTCCAGGTAATTCTGTTTTTGTTTTGGATTTCCAGCATCCGCAGTTTTTTTGTTTTTATATATATACAAATATATATACATTAGATTGATTCCATTTAATTTTCTTTCTACAGAAAAAACTCGAGACTTCAGATAAATAAACTGAAGGTGGAAGATGCTGGGGAATATACATGTGAGGCTGAGAATGCATTAGGCAAGGACACTTCTAAAACTACCATTAATGTGCAAGCTGGTGAGTGTGTAAATGTTCTGTAGCTTTGTTAATGTTTCTATTATGTAGAGTACTATCAAATCAGTATCCTAAGGGGGTTAATAGAATTTGTACTGATTGTTATAATATTCTTTATAAGAAAGTATTTATATAGAATCAGAATGTTCTTAAATAGTCAACGTCATTTTAAACAGGACAGTGTTGATTGAACTATACCTAGGAATGAAAGAATTAGTAAACTATTTAATCTTGAGAAAGGGAAACTGATGTTGGTGAATGGGGTTTCAGATATTTCGTAATGTCATGGTTGTTGTAGTCATGCCCATGATTTGAGAAGAGGCTATCAATTCCTATGCATCTTTCAACAAATACGGTATTTGACAACATTTGTTGATGATGAATAAATATTATCTGGGCTCCTGTTTGAATTTTAAAAAGGGCTATCCAAGTCCTGAAACATAAAGTGTTGCTTCTGAAACCATTAATCTCTCTCTTTTGCTCAGCTGCTGCTGTTTCTGCAGAGTCATAGACACCTCACGTCACCTCTGCTTTTGATGTCCTTATTCCCAGTAAAGCTCTTACTATCGCCCATTTCCGTTTTTGGCCCTGGTATAGGCCCCACATTCTTCCCTTTAAGTCCAAAGAATTCAGATTTAAATGGTGCATGACTAGTTCAGCCCTCGATCTTCAAATCAGGCTGGACCACTTTAAGTACAACCAAACTCTTCTCTCTTTTGCCAAAACTGTGCGTTACTCCCAGATCATCCTGAAAAGCAGCTGAAACCCCTCACTCCTTTTCTTAGTTGTTAAGTCTCCTTAAACTTATCTCCTTGCCGACTCCATCTTTGCCTCCAACAAGAAGTGCAAGCAGCTCTTGGACTTCTCTCACTGATGATCCACCCAGCTACCTCTGACGCATCCCACCCTTTCCCTTACCTATAAAGCTAAACCCCCCATCCCGCCCCAAAGACTTCCATTTTGTTGTATCTCTCCTATGCTCCTTATGCCCACACTGAGCTCATCATGGCGATGGGACCTGCTTACTTTTTCAAACTTATTCCTGCTAAATTGCAGAGCACACAGTATACTTTCCTGACCTCCAGGGTAGTTAATAGTGTGCTTGTTTCTCTTTCCTCAAGTACTGTCCCCATCTTTTTATATCTGTTGCCATCCTCCCCCTCCTCTCCAAGCCTTTGAGCATATTGTTGCCTCTCAAATTCATGCCCAGCTTTCACACAACCTCATGTTTGAACTTTTCCAATCAGGTTTCCACCCCTGTCCCACCACTGATATGGTCCTAATCAATGTCACAAATGACAGTGTCTGTGGCTGGGATTGTGCTTCATTATCAATTCATTTCCTTCTCAACCTCTGCACTTTGACACGGTTGAACTCCCCATGCTCTTTCGACGATCTCTTCGCCATTGTCTAGCTGTGGGACTGCCCTTGCCAGGTAGCATGCTTACCTGTCCAGTTGTAGCCAGAAAGTCATCTGCAAACTGGGGGTGTTTGGTGGGGTTCCAGTGGGTACATAGGTGACTGCTAAGGCCGATCTGACCCAGAAGGTTCTGCTGCAAATAGTGCAGGATACCACAGACGATTGAGTTTTGGGTGATTTACCGGCTCGGAATTTGCTCTCCTTGCATTTTTTCTCTGCTTCTGATGTGCGCTTGCATTCAAAGGAGGCCACACCCTTTTTTATTTGGTTGCTCCAAGTACAGCAATCCTGGGCGAGCTTCTCCCTGGACAAATGGTCAATATCAAAACTCCTAAGTGAAGCCTTCAAAGTATCCCTGCAGAGCTTACTTTGACCACCAGGAGAGCACAACCCAGACTTGAGCTCTCCATAGAAGATTTGCTTTAATATGAGCGGGTTAGGCATTCTGGCTACATGACCAGCCCAATTTAGCTGTGACTGTCCCCATATGACACTGGCTTAGATTGCCAGTTCGGGTGAGCACCTCAGTGTCTGGCATTTTGTCCTGCTATCTCATCTTTAGAAGCTTCTGAAGGCAGCTCATGTAATAGGACAATAAACAAAGTAGTAGCTCTGGAAAAACTCAGCAGGTCTGGCAGCATCGGCGGAGAAGAAAAGAGTTGACGTTTCGAGTCCTCAGGACCCTTCAACAGAACTGAGTGAATCTAAGGAGAAGGGGGGCGGTGGGGAGAGAAGTGGGGCCACTTCTCTCCCCACCACCCCCCCCCCCCACCTTAAACCAGCTTATATTTCACCCCTCTCCTTAGATTCACTCAGTTCTGTTGAAGGGTCATGAGGACTCGAAACGTCAACTCTTTTCTTCTCCGCCAATGCTGCCAGACCTGCTGAGCTTTTCCAGGTAATTCTGTTTTTGTTTTGGATTTCCAGCATCCGCAGTTTTTTGTTTTTATAAAGTAGTAGCTCTGTTCCTTTTTCTTTCTTTCTGTCTTTTCTTTTGTTCATTCATTCTTTCATCAAATTGTTTTGTACTTTAATACGAGTGTCGCCAGGTTATTTGGTTTGGTTTGAACATCAGCAACAGGAAGACAAATGTCATGGTCCAGGATGTTGTCATACTGCCATCTGTCAGCATTAACAATGTGATGCTTGAGGTTGTTGATAGCTTCACATATCTAGGCTCCACAATCACCTGCAATCTGTCACTTGATGCTGAAATCAACAAACGCATTGCAAAAGCTGCAGCTGTTTTGCCCAAACAGAGTAAGAGCATGTTGAACAACAGCAACCTGACTGAATACACCAAACTGCAACTCTACCAAACCTAAGAAATCGGTGCAACCCTCTACCATGGTGAGACCTCGACATCATAGGCTAGGCAGGAGAAAAGGCTGAACGGTTTCGAAATTCGCTGCCTTAGACATATCCTCGGCATCTCTTGGCAAGGACAAGGTCAACAACTCAGAGGTCATGGAGTGTGCTAAATCCATCAGCATACACTTATTGCTAAATCAACAATGTCTGCATTGGCTCAGCGAATGGATGATGAATGATGATACCCAAAGTCCTTCTGTACGGTGAATTGGACATTGAGTCACAACCTCTGGGCGTCCATACCTCTGCTACAAGGCTACCTGCAAGCAAGATATGAAAATGGTGGATATTGATACAACTGGGAGATGGTTACAGAAGACCATGACATCTGGAGCCTGACTGGTTGGAAGGACATTGGACAAGATGAGCAGAAACGACAAGTTCAGCTGACCGAGAAGAGGGCCCAGAGAAAACAGAGGCTAGCGAATTGTGTACCTTCTCAGTGCACTGTCTTCCTCTGCAGCAAATGCAGCAGGGACTGCCATGCCAGAATGGGGCTCCTGTGGCACACCAGCTGATGCTTAACACAGAGTTGACCATCACGGCACAAACCATAATCTTATGAGATGGAAGGCTGCCATAGACCTACTATGTTATATGTTTGTAGCTCAACAACCACTATGGCAGTAGTGACATAGTGAGGCAGCAGTGTTACTGAATGGAGTTTGTGTCAGACTCAGAGTTGGATTCATTGGATTATTATATTAAAAATTACTTCCCTTACAAGACATTTTGGGGACTTCCTGAGGGCCTATATCATGGGTCTTATGGATTATTCTGGCCTTTGCTTTTACCGAAACAATATTTTTAGTTGCTCAGTTTAAAATTGTTGGTTTCTTTACATTTTTGAGTCATCTATTCAAGTTGAGTTACAGATGATTTCTATCATCAGATTTTTCAGTGGCAACCTGGGATCCAAATGAAAAATGTCAGGGAAGAGAGGGCTTGGCCAATTGCAATGACCATCTGTATGGGAGTACAAATCTGAAAGAAAGAGAATACTGTTTCTGTTCACCCAGTAATATGTAATATTGATATACCCTTGTGAATTAGGGATTTTTAGATGCATAATAAAATGGTTTAAATAATTGTACATATGGCCCATAACCTACAGCAGTAGTAGTTAAATTGCATAATGATGCAATAATTAGAAATTAATATGCTTATTTTTGAGTAATCAGAATCAGGTTATAATCCAAGGCAGAGGTCATTTTATTAGTAATATATTTGTTCAAGCAGATTATTGAACTATCTTCTCCAACATTGTAATCTTGTTGGAGAGGAAACTGTGTTTCATTGCACAGGAAAGGAAAGTGATAACTCCACAAGATCCTTTTAACAGCAGCAGTTTCTTTTCTTTTACTTCACATAAAGTCAATGGGTTCATAGAGTACTGACCAAACCATAAAGAAATGCATTCTTAAACCTACATTTGCTACCATTAATTTAGCAAAGACAATAACTCTTCCACAGCAAGTAGCTGCTGCCAAAAGCTCAGTTAAATCTGTTTATCTTTGAAATGTTAAGATAAAAAGTTTACAGAACTGAAATTAACAGAGTCACTTTGTATTTCTGTACTGATTGTGGGTCTATTCTGTCATTCATAACATTTTTAGGCCTGTTATCAGGGTTCAGTGCCCAATATCCATTGCTTTAAAATATGGTAGATAATGCATATTAAATGTTTTTCCTATGCTCTCCTGTCATGTCCAAGTGACCATGGCAGGAAATATTTTGTTAGTTAACAAAGTATTACCGCAAATAGCCATTTTTTTTCTTATTGAGGAATCTATAAATTGCAATTTATCATTCTCAAGTTTAAAATAATTTCACCAAGTACAATTTCAACCAATGAAACTTTATTCTTATAATTTTAAATGGCATTGAACTATTGTGTGTGTGTATATATATATAATATATATATACATATATATAAAATGATGTGTTGCAATAGCAGATAAAAGCACATATATGTAAGCTGAACTCACTGTATCATCCTTTAGAGGGCAGTGTGACAATTGTACATAGGCTATTATCAATGCATGTCCTAACAGTGCAAATTGTCATATTGTTGAGCTTATTACTGTCTGTAGGCCAAGAGAGAAGTGGTGATGCAAAAGACAGCTGTTGTTCTAAGTAGGAAATCTGTTGTCAATCATAAGTTCCCTTTTGTATGGAGTATGAGGTGGCTGATCTTTCCGTTGTAATGCCCAGGACTTAATTATTATAATTATCCAAGAAGTTGTCCTTGGCAGCAGGTGCAATTGTCCTGAGTTTTAAAACTTGAAACTGATGACATTAATGACCAACATTTTGTACATTTGTGAACAAGAGATGCCCAACTGATTCACTGAGGTAGTGCTTGTGCTCAAATAAATACACTCGCTCAGTGGGCAGAAAGAAGATAAATATTAAATTGCAAGATTTTAATCTCTCAAATCCATAAAATGGGTAACTATAGTTATGTAACTTATGCTGCCAGTGAAATCTGAATTTAAAAATGTGGAAGTGCTTAGTTCTTGCATTGTTGTTCTTGCACCAAACATTATGCAGAAAATCTCAGTCAATATATTTACAGATGATAATCTGTGGTCAAAAAACAACTATTAGTTACCTATTATTTTCTTTTGTTTGTCCATGTCTCTTTATCATCTGCAATCAGTGTTATACTGTCGGGTTTACATTGCAAAACTGCAATCTGAAGAAATTCATGAAAATCCTTATGATTCAAGGTTAAATTATAATTTTAGAACTGTCGACAATTTAAAACAGAGATTCCTACTGTGACAAACAAAACTTTAAGTCAATAATAGTATTATCACTCAGCAGCAAAAGTGCTACAATTGAGGTATGACACTTATACTGCCCTTCATATTACTCTGTAAGTAAGTTTGGCACTGCTCGAGTTTAGGAGTAAACTAGAGCACTTAGAGCATGTGGTTCATTTTACCAAATCAAATCCTTCAAGATCTAAAGATGTGGAACAGCAGCATAATTATTACCAGACTAAGAAGCTTAAGGCCTTTGCTAAAGATCTGGCGACATAGGGCTGGATTTTACACTCTGCCTGCCAGTGGGTTTGAAGGTGGAGAGGCATGTAAAATCCAATCAGTGGCTATCCAATTAATGGCCACCTAATTGCCCTGCTGGTATTTTGTCTGAGGCAGGGTGAGGCCCAAGCCATGCAGGATACCCAAAAGTTTAGCTTTGCGGGCTTGTGTCATGCAAGGTGGGGGGTGGGGGCCTTGGCCTATCAGAGTCACTCCACCCCCCCCCCCCCCCCCCCCCCCCCCCCCCCCAACCCTCCCCCTGCCCACTTCAATCTGATCTCTCCACCCAACCCTCCAATTGCCCCAGTCATCCCCACTCACCACCCCATTGCCTTGACCCCCCCACCTCTCCCCCCCAACCACAGACTTAGATGTCAGTCCAGGTTCTTCAGCATTTGAGACTGTAGTCCCAGCCGTGGCTTCCGGTGGCGCTGCTGCAATTACAGAGCTGCTGGATATCTGGTTGGCCGGCAGCTCTCTAAGGCAGAACTCCCTCCCAAGAAAGAGCCGTTAAATTGCTGTAAGGCAGCCATCAGGATTGTTGGTGGGATTCCCCTTCCTGCCCCGATCTTTTACCCGGGAGGGCAAGGACCATGGTGCCCCCTAATATCCAGCCCATGAATTCAAATCTTATCATGATATTTGAGAATTTAAATTCCATTAAATAAATATGGAATTAAAAGCTAGTATCAGTACAATAAAAACTCATCTGGTTCACTAATGTCTGATAGGAAAGGAAATATGCTGTCCTTACCTGGTCTGGCCTATACTTGACCCCAGACCTGGAAAAATGTGGTTGACTCACAACCACCCTCTCAAATGGCCTAGCAAACCATTCAGTTGTATTCAAAAAGGTATGTGAAGATGGATTTTTTAAAATATTTTTGGGAACATGGTGGTATTCTGTAAAGAAGGCTATGTGTATGTGTGCATTATTAATTAAACTGGGATAAGGTTGGTAAAGATAGCTTGTCTGTGAGAGCAGAGAGATGAAAGGTTAAATATTAGATGCATGCATTTGTAATGAAAGGCTATGGTGGGTGAAGTTGAATGTATGAGTAAATAAGTTGAGTTTTAAAATTTACAATAGGTGAGAGGTAAGGACTTTCCTTTTCAGCTGTTAAATTTCAAAGGGAATTTAGAAGTGACAAGGCACTTTTACAACTTACAAAGATTTCATAAGTAAACAAGGAAAGGTTATTAAATTTTATTTGACCCGAAAGTGAAGGTAATATGAAAGCATGAAAGATTTTTATATTTTGGGAAAATTGAGTTCAAAGAGGGGCTTAGAACAATGGAGCTTAAGATAAAAAGGGAAAAGGATATTTAAGGAAAGATGTTCAGTTGAGTTGGGTTGGCTGTGTGGGGAGGTTTCCTGAGACCAGATCTGTGCTGAGAAAAGTTGTGAATTTGAAGCAGCTATCTAGTTTCAAGCCAGAAAAGTCTTTGTTTACAGAAATCAGTCAGTTTCTGGACTTCCTTTGGTTTTCCACAGCAGAGTGGGAGAGAGTGAGAAGTCATGTGGTATACTTTATTAAATAGCAGCAGTTTTTGCCTTGGGTAATATTACTGGATTTTTATAGTTAAAATCTATAAGGGAGCTGTTGTCAAATAGTTTATTTGTGGGTTCTGATCAAGTGGGTTTTTTGGGGAATGTTTTCTGGGACTGATTTAACTGTGTGATTTTAATTTTGTACATTTAAGGTTTTTTTTCCTTCTTCTTAATAAATCTTTTGCTTTTAAAATCCTAAAAGTGTTACTGGGATTCTATGCTTCTGGGATCAGTAGTTTTCCCCTCGTTTTCAGAATTACAAAAAAAAAGTTATGATCGGTAAGACAGGTTTCCCTCTGGGATTTAGCTTGCTTAGCAAATAACATCAGCTACAGTCATAACAGGTGGCTCACCACCAATTTCTCAAGGCTAATGAGCGATCGGCAATAAAAGCTGTCCTTGCTAGTGTCGCCCAGGTCCCAGGAATGAATAAAAAAATGTTTCCTCACCTCTGTGGCTAGGAAGTTTGATTAACACAATTAAGTAGATAGACCAGTTTCCTTGTTTGCAATAATGTTATATGCTGAAAGTGTTGGTTTCTGAGACACAATTCCAGCCCCAACTATTATAATGGATCCAGTACTACTTAAGAAGCTCGCAAATGATAAACATTGTAATAGTAAACCACACATACTTAAAAAAAATTCTGTGACTATGGTTTACATTGACTGAATATAACTGCATAAACTTCAAAAATCATGACACTTGTAATTAATAAGAATGTGTACTACTTGTAAGTAGATACTGTAAAACATAAAATTGGACATTAAAAATTTTTACTTGATCTATTTCTACTTTAGTTGTTGAACTTGAAAACTAGGAGTAAAAATTATTGTACAGTTGAGCCTTCAAGCATTACAGAAAACAGTTGTGAAGTAATAACTTTGCATGGATTGACTAGATTTGCTATGGGACTGATTAGGAATGAGATTTGAACATTTTGAACAGAGCGTTTTTGGCTGAAGTTACTGTGTACACCATTGATACATAAACCTAGCAGTTGCTTTGTATTCGTGCCAGTTACAAGCCAAAAGACCTTAACAAATGTAAAGAAAGTAAATTACTCTCAGTCTGAGGGAGCAGTGACTGAATGTCAAGAGTGCTTTCATTGAAAGCATATGGTTGAGTGTTTGATTTTACTTAAATCCATAAGTGTCAGAAATATGGGAGCATGTAATTTGTAAAATGAGATAACTTAACAGCTTACTGTAGAATGAACTCTTTTGTACTGCTCCAGCATGTTTACAATGAGTAATAGGATAGTTGAAGTGAGAAATTGCATTAGTAACCTTTAGACAGAAAATCTGAGACCAAATAAGTGGAGTCTGCAAGACAACAATTGTGAACTGTGCAAATCTCTCTCTTGATGGTTACCCTGCAATGTGTAAAAGCAGATCATTTGTTTTCAAAGACATGAGGTGAAATTGTCATTCAGTGGTAGCACAAAACAGGTTATAGTGAATAGGCAGCCTTTTTAACAACCTGTCTGATTATGTTTTCCAGTAAAATTAATGGAAAACCAAATTGGGCAGTGCATAAAATGGCCTTCCAATTTGTACTGGTCCGTTTTGTGCTACCATTAAGGCCACTTCACCCCCACAAATTACTGAAATACATAACTTACCTATTGTTTGCAATATTACTTCTCTAACAACTTCTGAAGAAATTTAATTAATATGAGCAAGATGCCTGATTACTGATTCAACAAAGAGAGTCTGCTTTACACAGAGATTAAGGAAATGGCAGCAGAACGTGAAAAATGGATCCATAATTAAGTGAGACAGCTCCAATGCTTTAGACTTTTTAAAGAAGCACATTTAATTAAGATATGCTCATTTTCATTGTGGCATTTCATCATCTTTCAAAAATGCTTTCTTGTTGCAGGCTACTAGAATTATTATTTTTGTATATTAATATTCATATGAAAAATAACAATTTGTTCAAACATTTTTTATAAATCTGGTGTATTGAGATGTTAGAAATTAATTTTCAGGTAATGATGGTTGATAATGACAAGAACATGCATTTCACTTTAACCGTCATGGTTACACTCAACAAGAATTATCAATTGAGGTAGAATTAATGCCTTGTTGAAATATTTTTGTGGCATATTTATGCCCACGTATAACCAGAAGATATGAATATAAAATCAGCAATGTTAGCGATGAGGAGAATTTGTTTTTGCCAACATGAATATGCAGAACAGACTCCCAGAAAAACAGTTAATGTTAGGTTAGTTAGTTCCTTTGAAGGGGGTTGGATAAGTGTCTGTTTAAAACTAGATTGCAGTTTATTACAATAGTCTCACATGATGTAATACATTATGGAATACAAGGGTTCATGCTCTCCTGAGACCATGGATAAGTTGTCTATGCAAAGCAGCCGGTCAGAGTTGTATGTTTGTGTTGTACGACTGAATTAATATTCTGGCATTATAGCTTCTTCTGTTCACTAATATTAGCAAAAGGTTGTCATTACTATGAATCTGTGACATTTTATACTATGACATTAGTAAATGGAGGCTATAATGAGAATCAGGCATCAATTTTACTGATCTTTGCTTTTGGGTATTTGTTTTTAGTGTCTTCTTTGATGGAATGAATGGATTAGGTGGAGTTCTCAATGGAACAGATTGCATGCAGTTTGTGGAGAGAGAAGACCTTGGTAGATTGACTGGCATTCTTTGCTCAAACCTTTCAAACTCTGTAAATGCTGTTTACTTTATCACATCATTTGGAACTACAGAAGTGTTGAATATGATTTTTCTTTTGCTTGGGACTACAATATTTTAAATTCTGCATGTTGATTCAGTACATGAATAGAAGTTCGATTTAGTACATGAACAGAAGTTTGATTTAAAGGACACTTGATAATAGGTCCCACAAGTAACATTTCTCCACGTCCTACCACAACAACAGTACATAATTCCATCTATCTGTCCACCCTCTGCCATTCACATGCTGTGAAATTCAACTTCGGCAAGAGCATAAGCTGTACAGTGATGCGTTGGCTGCCTGCTATATACCCCACCCAATTGAGTTCAACATAAAGAAAAGTTAGCTAGGATATATGAGTGGCCAGTTCTCTACCACATGTTTTGTGATTGTCAAAGTTAAAGTTCACTCCTATAATCCATTCAATACAAATGTAAATTCTAGTTTTCTCTTTCAAAATATAAAAAATGGGTTTTAGTATTAAATTCTGCCAATTAAGCCAAAAATATGCCAAAGGTCCCATTGGATACAATATTTTTTTGAACAATTGTACCCAACATTAAATGACGAATTTTAATGCATCCATTATCTGCCCCGCCCGATTTCCTTCCTGTTGACTTCAAACAGTCTGTTTAATGAGACTTCAATTTAATGCATTGTTTCCATGACTGATGTGCTATTGTACTGGGTAGTTGTTGCAAAATTTTGTATTCAGTGATGTTTTGGTATTTATTCTCTATATATCTACCGAAAGAATTTTATAAAATAAAGGAAATCTAGTAGTCTGAAGCAGCTACTTTAATATTTGGATTACTTGTCCTCAGGTATTATGTATTGTGTGATTATTTGAGGGACCTGATGAACTAGCTATTGCACTACCTGATTCTAACTGGGTTCAACCTAATAAATAGCAGACTCTAGGCTTCACTGAGGCTTTGTGTATTGTAAGTGCATTTCTTCACACCCAATTACTTTGCAAAGGCGGTTTCTAGAACATATTCACCACAGCAGACGTTGGCTAACTGTTGCAATTGAGGCAAATAAGAGAACAAATCCCACCGCAGCAGGTGAGTTACACAGTTTTCTACATTACAAACTAGTGGGTGGTATTGGAGCCTGAAGGATTGACAGCCGCCTGTGGGCAATAATTCAAATACAAAACTGCACATGGAAACTCTCAGCTGCACCATGTCTCTGGATTAAAAAGCAAAAAAAAAATCACTGCATTAATGATTAAATTCATGTAGATTTTTCCATAACCCAGGAGCAGCATAACATTTTATTCTTAGATCCTTGCCTTTCTTTGTTCATAATAGTTGACTGAAATCTGATCGGTATGTGTGCAAACTGTGTTTGGTATTCCTCATGGAAAGACGAACTGTGATTGTTATTCCCCAGAGCAGCATCATGTGCCCTTCATGTCAGTTTACCAGCAGCTCTCCATATGTGACTCTTTATATTAGCATAATCGATTGCTCATCCTTCTCACCTAGAGATATATTAGATGGTTTTCCTTATGCCGTGTATGACGATGTGCTGTTTGAAGGTTGTTCAGCCGGTGTGCAGCTCTGACTGGAGTGTTTCAATTGCAAGTAGTTTTTAACTGGAGGACACACTGTTGTGCTGCTCATTAGATTTTAATACAACTGACAGCTAAGGTGTTCAGAGACCTTGTTCATCTGCAAGATGTTGGGGATTGCTTGTCAGTTGTGCATTTCTAGTAAAAGAGAACAGTGTTCTCAGCAAAAGGGACTACAATATTTTGTTTCATGGTAAGAAATAGTGCAATTTAAAAATATTCTTTATTCTTGTTTCCACTCATCCTAACTCCATTACGTTAGAAGAAAGAAACAAAAAATTTGCATTACGTTATGTATTTTTGACAACTTCTGCTTATTTTCCTGGGTGAAGCAAAAAACATAAAGTAGGGCATAATTCATGCATCTTCCCTCAGTGTTTCTATGATACTAATATTTTCTGACCTTCTGGATTTAATTTTATATTTTGAGACATTGGCGATGGCTCAGGATGAGCCTGCTTATTCCTTGGCACCACCTATGCATTGTTTCTCTGCCACCATCCCCATTGATGCCTCAGGTGAGGATGAGGAAACCCAAAGCCAACTCAATGGAAATGATCCAAGCCCAGCAGAACCGACTGTTGATTATTTTTGTTGTGTCTGCACAGAGAGGAGCCATGTGCAAAAGTATATAAATTCTGACAAGATCTGTATCGTTTTGGTCCTGGCGTGTTTGATTTTCTTGATATTGTGCATTGCTGGTGCAAAATTGATTCTTGTGAGTGGAAAATACGATGAGAGTGATCTTCCAAATTTACTTGATCTGAAAGGGGTTGCACAGAGTTCGACTGGCACCTACTTCACTGAAACATTGCCTCTGCCTTTAAGTGAAGTGACTTCGGAAAGATCAGATCTTGCGACTGAGGAACAGGCTACAACTTCCTTAGATGTGCTGCAAGCTATACCCACTTCAAACTCTTCCTTCAAAAGTTCCGACAGTTTTAGATTTTCTAGTTACCCTTCTGCCTTTTCCTCATCTATGAAGTTATTGTTACAGTCGTCTCCTGTGACAGAGATTTCAACACAGTCCTTATCCACAACAGAGCTCAACATGATTACAACACAGGAATTCTGTAAGTAATCTCCTCTACAGTTTATTGTACTAACATTGAGCATCATTGTCTTAATGTTAAGAAATAAATTATACAAATAAATTGTTGTTTAAGTTCTGTCACATTCTGTAAAATCAAATATTTCTAATGCTTCATATTTGTAAGGTCACTTCTGGATTCAAGTTGGTGTTTGGTAGTGCACGAAGGTATTCTTATTACTGTCCCAATGAAACAGATAGTGTTGCTTTTCTGTGGGGTACAGTCCATAATATTCTCACACACTGGCTTGTTGCCCAGTCCTTGATTTAGAACACTTCTAATATTGTCATGAATTCTTCAAAATGTCAAAGTGCCAGATGTGTTTTACTTTGTTAATGTTTAACTTTTAAAAGTACAATGAATTTGAAGACATGTAAACATTTAGATTAGAGAAAATGTCAGAATTAATAGATTGCAAGAATCAATCACAAAAGCAGCATTGAAAAAAAACTAAGAAGAATCTGTGCTTCATCAGTATGTAGACAAAAGGGCAACAAAGGTCACATAGAGGACTAGAGATTGTGCAGTTCGTACTAACATGCTGAGTATAGAAAGAATCCTTATTGTCAATATTTTCAGAAATTTTATCCTAAAATGTATTTGCATTTAAAGGAAGTACTACCTAAAAATTCTGATATTTTCAAAAAACAGTAATTGAAATGCTACTTTTTCTGATCCAGTTACAACTTAATGTAGTAAATTAGATTTTCCTTGAATTGTAATTTGGATACAACAATAGGAGAGAGAGGCGAACAAAGCAGAAATAGAGCTTTTGGTCTTTTTATTGAAAACTGAAACCTAAGTGAAGAGCCTAGGTTGTGCTTTCAGCCACCTGGGCCCCATGTTCTGAAATTCTCTCCCTAAACTTTTCTGTTCCACTCACTCTCAACAACAATGACAACAACTTATATTTATATAGTGCCTTTAATGTAATGAAATGAAATGTCCCAAGGCACAGGACCATTATAAAATAAAGTTTTACAAAGTAAAACAAAGGAGAATTAGGTCAGATTATCAAAAGCTTGGTCAAAGAGGTAGATTTTAAAGAGTGCCTTAAAGGTAGGAAGTAAGGTAGAGAGGTGTAGGGAGGGTATTCCAGAGCTTGGGGCATAGGCTACTGATGGTGGGGCCAGCAATGGTGGAGTGATTAAAATGGGGGATGCAGATATCTCATTGGATTGTGTAGAGCTGGGGGAAATTACACAGATTGGGAGAGCAAGACCATGGAGGGGTTTGAAAACAAAGATGAGAATTTAAAAAAAAAATGTTATTTGACCCTGCAGGAGCTAATGTAGGTCAGCAAGCACAGGGTTGATGAGGGAACGGGACTTGCTGCAAGTTAAGATGCAAGCATGAGAAATTTGGATGCCATCCGGTTTATGGAAGTTGGGAGACCAGCCAGGGGTGCATTGGAATTATTAAATCTAGAAGTAACAAAGGCATGGGTGAGGGTTTCAGCACCAGGTGAGCTGAAACAGTGGCGAAGTCAGCGATGTTATGGAAGTTGTAGTAGGCAGTCTTTTTGATGGCATGAATGAGAGCAGAAGCTCATCTCAGGATCAAACGTGACATCAAGGTTGCGAACTGTCTGGCTTAATCTTAGTCTGTTGCCAGGACAAGGAATGAAGTCAGTAGCTAGGGAATAAAGTTTTGAATGATGACGTAAACAATGGGTCCAGTCTTCCGAATATTTAAGTGGAGGAAATTTCTGCTCATCCAGGACTGGGTGTTGATACAGCAATGGAAGAGTCCTCATTTAAGCTGCTCTCCCCTCCTTTAACTATGTTCTTGGTCACCTGCCCTAGTAACTCCCTATGTAGATCAGTATCAAATTTTGTTTAATAATGCTCCTGTGAAGCACTTTGGATGTTTTATTCATTAAAGGTCCTATATAAATTTGTTGTTGAATTGCATTGACCCAAACCAATCTGAGCACATTCTAAAATCATAGATTATGTTGATACTTGCACTCTGTGCATTGGAGGATTTCAGTAACTATTTTATTTTGAATTAATTATACATGGAATATGGAAACAGGCCATTTGGCCCAGTCAGATTATGTCAACATTTACCCTCCATGCAAGCAAAATGGTCCTAATCACAGCTAACCACTCTGTTCCTATATCCTTTCAACCCTTTTCCTTTACCTAGTTAGCCAATCTTATCCGAAATGTTCATATAATCAGGATCACTGGAGGGTATTCCACATTCACACAGCTTTCTGCATAAAGAAGCATCTCATGCCCTTTGTTCTAAATCTCTCAGATTTAATCTTGTATCTATTACTACTCATTCTTTCCACTGATTCATCTTTTCATAATATTAAACACGATTTACAGGACAACATAAGTATCATTATGATGGAAAAGGACTCAAATTTTCAAGTGTTTCTTCATATTACTGAAAAATACATTTTGTTGAAACTTTTCACCTTGCACTCATCAGGACAGCCGCAAGAATGCCAATGTCAGTGGAAGCCACACCTTTATTCTGTATGAGAAGAGAGTGCTGACTGGTTGGCAACTGTCAGTCATCATTAACTGGTGCATTCCCCATGGAAACGCCTCTACTAATCAGAGTCTACTTTCCAACCAATCAGTATGCTTTCTTCATACAGAAAAAAGTTGTTGCTTCCCCTGACATTGGTATTTTTGCAATTTTCTTGATGAGCGCAAGATATAAAGCTTTGACAAAATGTCCTTTTCAGCAATACTCAAGTTCTGTACTACTAAATGAATATTTGTTTCTTCATATTTGTATTTCCTCCAACCAGGCAGTAAGCTAGTGTATCTGCTTATATCTAGAAATCCTCAGTATCCTCCCTAAAGTGTGGAGCCCAGTATTACACATAGTAATCTGAGATCAGGCCTGTTATTACCTGTTGGCTTCTATATTCTACATACCTCCTGACCTAACTTAGAATTCCACTTTCTCATCCAAGGTCCTGCCTTCTTCAAGACCCAGGTGTTGAGAAGGACAAGAGAGGAGGGAAAAAGGGTGAGATAGGATGGCACTGAGAGCCCAGTGTCATCCTGCAATGTCACTGACAAATTAATTAAGTGTGATAGCTCCAGCAAACTGGCTATCAACTACAGCAACTTGTATTTATATAGCACTTTTAACAAATAAAATGCTTCAAGGCACTTTACAGGAGCACTATAAGACAAAATTTGACTCCAAGCCAGATAACAGTATGACCTCCCCATCAAACCGCTAAACAGAATGGTATCCCTCCCAAACTGGCAAATAGTATAGTATCCCTTACAAACAGACTAACAGTCTGCTATCCCCAACAAACTGGTCAGCAGTGTGATCTCCCCAGAAAATTAGCTGATACTACAATATTTCCAGCAAACTGGTTAATTTGTGCCCTTACCTCTTCCATCAGGATTCAATGGAGGCAGTGAAAATATTGGGTCAGTTCTCTGACTCTGAAGAGAATGTAAAGTTCTTATTTTCCTGAGAGAGCCATTTATTCCATTATAATTGGTTTTGAACCACATTACATATCCACGGCATCCTAAAACCTCTAGTAGTTTCCTTTTTTAATTGAATATTTTTTAGCTGCACCTTGACAACCTCTCACTGTTGTTCCATAATTTGTGTGCCAATTTCTCTTTCCACCTCACCTCAGTTATCTTCCCAAATTCCTGGCTTTCATTGTAGTTTTCAGAAAATTGTACCAGCGGAAAAGTTTCAAAGGGCGATAATTTGTTTAGAAAATACCATGAAATGAGAAAGACTAGTTTGTTTTGCTCAAATTGTTAATACATTCAAGAGCAATTTAACTATACATATCTCACTTTTGACCTGAAATTCTCCAGTAATTTTCAGCACATGTGCTCTCACTTCCTCAGTTGTTTTATTTGAAGTTGACACAGAGATGCCATGGTCTGTCTTTTAAATGCTGACAAATTACTTGGACGAAGTGCTGATGGCTCTGATCTGGTTACACTCAAAATCTGGTTTAAATCTGATGTAGTATTTGATTTTGACTTCTAAAGAGGTGTGTGGGACAGTGGTGATTTGTATGATCTTGCTTATTCCTTTAAGGGCACAGTCAATATTTCTAATGGTAAGTAAGTTGGACCCTGCACCCCACCTAAATCACAACCCCTTTACCCAACCCCTAAAGTTTCTTCGGGTTGACAAAGTTCCATTACAGTTATGCTTAATCTATGAAATATTAGACATATGTACAGCCTTTTTCAACATCCCCTTGAAAAGATTCTTACTTTATTCAAGATGAAACATATTTCGAAAGGAAATTTTAATGATCCAAGGAGAAAGAACGACAAGACAGAATTTTAATTATTTCTAAAGCTTGGTATATTTTTTGTGAAGTTTGGGAAGGCTCAAAGCCAAAGTGACGCTATATTCAAGTATTACCATAAATATGACATTACACTTCTCAGGAGAAATGGTCAAATTACCCATTCTTTCCTGCTATGTAACTAGATCTGCCAAACTATGAAATTGTTCACATTCTCTGAGTAAAGTAGAAAATAGTGAAGTCAAAAAAGTTCTGCTGCAAAGTCTCAAAACTTTTCATCATTTTTTAGCAACATTCAGTGTGTAAATTGCAGTATTCAAATATTTTATATTTTAAATGTTAACATAATGATTCAGCACAAAAGTGAATGAGTCTCCCTTGAGTTAGACCTACTCCAGGCATAGTTCCTGTTTCCTGATTATGCCTCTTTAAAACCTTTAGGTAAGTTATTCCTGACAAATGCTTTATCTCCACTTTTTAGCATCTGTTTTATTGTTAGTGTGTGATTTTGGGTAGGTTTTATGCTGCAAACACACAGCCGAGGATTTGCACTGGTGATTTAGTGAAGCAATTGTTTTGGTTGGGCTATGACAACCTGACGACTGACCGATTCTCGGTTATCGGGCTTCATTAGAATTGACCAGTCAATCTCTAGACGCCAATCAGGATATGAATGCAGCTTATTATTGGGAGCCTGCCAAATTATGGCCAGCTCCTATACTGATCCTCCAAGTGGACTCATGCAGTGATGCCACTGATGAACATATATGACTGCTGAACATGTCAATTTACAGAACATGCAAGGAAATAAAAATGTATTAGCATAGCTCCATAGATATGCTCCATTAATGAATACTTGCAACATTTGTTAATTTCTATCTCCTTTGATGATTCTAATAGCTTGTAATAGCTGTTTCAAAATGGCCTATTTGTTTTTAGGCAGGATTTCGAAATGTGCTGCAGATATCAGTAATCCCAATTTAGCTAATTAATATATAGAACAAGAAACCTTGTGAGGATGAAAGCAACTGTTCCCTTTCAGCCGCTCCAATGTCTACTGATTTTCAAATGTAAATGTTTTATCTCAAAAGAATCCCCTCTTTTCTCCTCTAATTAATCATCTCATGATTAAGTTTTCACATTTCTGAATTAAGCTTGATCAGACATCTACTTGGAACTAACATTTTTCCTTTTCAATCATGCATTATGTTAGAATTATGCTACATTCTAGAATCCTGTTTGGACGGAGATGCACTGTATCTCTGTTGTAACACTTGTAACTTGAATAAGCTGTCAATGGCTTACATTGGAGTTATCTCAAGGAGGGATTAATTGACTTTATCAATTCCCACAGTTATAGGCATAGGTCCCCTCATTTAATTGTTAAGTAACCTTGATTCTTTCTGAGGAAACATTCATGTTCTTGGCTATCTTTCTGTCCAGGTCCAGGATAAATGAAAGCAAGTAATCCTCTGCAGGTGTATAAAATTGAGAGATATAACAAAAAATATTGCACAATGCCATGACTAATTAGAAATCTGAACGTCTGTGGCCTATGATCCAAGCTGTAAAGTTGCACCTGCTAGAACACTGCTAGACTTTTCAAGAGTCCCTTAAGCTGCATTTTTCTTGAATGGGGGTTGGGGGTTAGGTGGGGGCACCCATATGGACATAGCACATTTTGAGGACCCAACAATTAAGCCAAAGGAGCCAGACAAAAGCTCTGGAAATCCACTTCAGAGGGATCTGATGCCACTTATAAGGGAAAGAATGTTTTAAAATATCTAAGCTGATTATACTTGAAAGAGGAATCTGCTTTTGCAACATCCCTTATTATTATTATCCATACATTCTAGTGTTCTATCCAGTGTCCCCTGTAAAATTTTGCTGTTGAGTGCAGCCAGTTTTTTTTCAACACACGGTGCTTTTAAATTATATTGTGTGGCCACACATGCGCGTAATTTAACATGGAACAAGGCCTTTTGTGGTACCTTCAATCTACTGTGTTGCAATGCATACGCTCAGCATGCAGAAACATTGTCATAGCAAAATCATAGATTTTTGGGGGGGGGGGGTGGTGGTGTGGGGGTGCAAGGGCAGCTCTGCCGTTGAGGCGACTAGTAGCAGGGCAAGGAGGGGTAAAGGCAGCTCTGCTGTTGAAGTGACAAGTGGCGGGTGCAAGGGCAGCCCTGCCATTGAATATAGCGCACAAGCATTCAGGGTTGTGGGGTAGGGTGGGTGAGGGAAGTGACCACGCATTAGGGAAATCTGTAGAAAGTGACCATTCCTCTGCAACTGAGACAGTTCAAACGCAGCCACATTGATATGATTGGGGTTGGGCTCCTAGCTTATCTGCCCACTCAAGCAACACAGAGGCATCAAAGTGCCATCAAGCTCTCCAGAGCTTCTCCCCACCCCCGGCACAGACTGCAAATTCATGAACATTTTAGTGGATTGCAGAACAGGTGAACGATTGCAAACATTGTACAATCTCCGTGTTAAAGCTGGCCATGTAGCAGTCATCGCTGGAGGTGCTCACAGCTCCTTGCAATGTTGGCATTCTGGTTTGGACCTGTGTCCCCTATGGTACAAGTTAACAGGGCAGCCATTCAGTGCATTAATTCCTGACCATCCAATTGATATCCTTGCACTCTCTGGGAAGCATTAAGGGGCAGTCCCACATAATCAGGACAGCTTCTTAGTACACCCATGCTAACCACGTGTCTCTGTCTTTCATTCTGCAGGAGTACAACATCAGGATCATGCAGCCTGGTGAACTAGCTGTATGCCTGATGGCCTGCAGAGTGCAAAGATGATGGAGGAGAGAACGACTGAGGCTCCTGGCTGTGCAGAAGCAGGAGCAGCAACCTCAGGAACAAAGGCCAGCTGGGGCTCCCCACATGCCACCCAAGAGTCACAATGAGCTGCCGCAGGCCGGATCCCAGTGTCTATAGATGCCGCCTTTCATTCCTGCAGATGGCTAAGAACCAGTGTTGCTGAAGACTGCACATGTCTAGGGAACTGGTCTGTCACATCTGCCAGCTGCTGCAGGATTTGGCGCCATGGGGACATGGAGGGCATCCACTGCCAGTGGCCATGAAAGTGACCGTGGCGCTCAATTTCTACACCAGTGGCTCCTTTCAAGGCTCCACAGTGACCTCTGTGGGATCTCTCAAGCCTCCACCACAAATGGATCCATGAGGTCACAGATGCCATCTTTGCGACGGCACACACCTTTGTGCATTTTGCCCAAGACCAGGACAGCCAGGGTGCAAGAGCGATTGGATTTGCCCAGATCTCTGGTTTTCCACAGGTGCAGGATGCGATTGACTGCACTTGCGTGATGCTCAGATCTCTGTTGCAACACACGGTGAACTATATCAACCGCAATGGGTTCCATTCGCTGAATGTGCTGCTGGTGTGCAACCACCAGAAACGCAACCTGCAGATGTACACACAGCTCCTATATCCTCAGTCGGTAACAGATCCCTGGGCTCTTCCAGGCTCCACAGAAGGTGTAGGTATGGCTCCTCAGGGACAAGTGCTACCCATAGAGGCTGTGGCTGATGACATCTGTGCAGTGGCCTCAGACTGCAGCAGAGCACAGTATAATGGCAGTGGCCAGTGAAAAAGAACACATCACTCACAGCATGGTTGTCTGATGGATGTTGCACTGCTGGATCCTCACTTGGTAGAACACCGCCAACCTCACCATCAGCACAGGAATGATCCAAATCCTCACTGGCCAGCTGGATGGCTCTGTTTTCAAAGTCCATGAGGACCTTGATTTCAGCCATTCAGCCAAGGGTCTACGACCTCTCCCTCTTGTATGCCAGCTTATCCTGCATGAATAGAGATGGAGAAAGTGTAAGCAGGATGCTTGCCAGGCCAGATGATAAGTATGCCGGGCTGTGTGGGTGATGAGTGGCCCCATGGATGGAATGAGGACAATGATGGTGAGCATGAGAGAGTGAATGGTGATGTCCCTTGAACTGGCAGTAATTGAGGGCCCTGTCATTGTGTGATGGGTTTGCGTGTGTGAGAGTTGAGAGTGATGAGAAGAGTGACTTACCTTGGTGGAACGGACGAGATCGTTCATCTTCTTGTGGCACTGGGTGGCTGTCCTCTTTTGCAGGGCATTGGCACTGACCACCACTGCTACCACCTCCCAAGCTGGGTTAGTGCTGTTGCAGCCCATCCTCTGGCCAGAGCGGGAGTAGAGGACATCCCAGCGGGCCTCCACAGCATCCAAAACTGGCTCGAGGGACACGTCGCTGAACCTGGGGACTTCAGTCTTCTCCAGTTTCAGGGCCATGTCTTCCGTGCAGCAGTTGTGGTCTGGAAGCACTGAGATGTGTGTTTGCGGCTGGACTTTAATTATGGTGCCCGGCATGATGCAACGGCAGGTGATAGCGGGAGGGGAAATGAGAACCTGCCCGCCATCGAAACGGCGTGATTCCCAGGAGTGCATAAGTAATGTGGCGGGTTTGAGACAATAAGACGTGAAAACCTGCCACTGCGGCTAATGGGTAAAACGTCATTTTACCCACCCACTACCGCACTTAGTGCAAATGTGGGATGATTCTGCCCAATATGTTGTGTATTTACATACATACAATTTAAAATAACCTTTGTTTATTTGGCAATCATATCCATTTTAATCCTTATTCCTTCTTTATTATCTTCCTTTTTCTCACTGCCTGTATATGCTGTTTCTCCCTTTTGCGTTCCTTTCTGTTTCCACATCATACTTTTTCCTCTGTTTACCGGGCCACTCATGTTCCAGAACTGATCCCAGGAGTCTGCGGCCTTCTCACCTACAATGTTGCTCCAAGCAAACGTTTAATTTCATGATATGCTGTCTTATACTGACTGCATGGTTCTCATAAGGTCTTCTTCCCGATCTTCTGTTTGTTGAAATTGCCATTGTAGGACCTCATTTTTGTATTTTCCCTATGCCACTCGTCCCAGCATGCACCATAACGTCTGGGTGACCCCTCTCCTATCCAAAACATTTGCCTCCTATGAACATCCAAAAACATAGGAACAGGAGGAATCGGTCATTCAGCCCCTCAAACGTGTCTGCCATTCAGTTAGCCATTGCTGATGTGTACATCAATTTTATATTCATGATTTTGCTTCATATCCCTTGATACCTCTGCCGAACAAAATCCTCGATCTCAGTCTTAATAATTTCAATGGACCCGACATCTACAATCTTTTGGGGGAGTTCCAGATTTCCACTACCCTTACGACATTGGCTAAGTGACAGGAAATAGAGAGTAAAGGTTAATGGATGTTTTTCAGACTGGAGGAAGGCTTGTAGTGCAGTTCCCCAGGGGTCAGTGTGATGACCCTTGCTCTACAAGGATAGTGTAGACTTTCAAAAGCACATAGATTGGTGGAATGGGCAGACAAGTTGCAGATGAAATTCAATGCAGAGAAGTGTCAAGTGATTCATTTGGTAAGGAGAATGCAGAGAGACAATGTAAGATAAAGAACAAAACAAAAACAGAATTACCTGGAAAAACTCAGCAGGTCTGGCAGCATCGGCGGAGAAGAAAAGAGTTGACGTTTCGAGTCCTCATGACCCTTTGACAGAACTTGAGCTCGAGTCCAAGAAAGAGTTGAAATATAAGCAATTCTTGGACTCGAACTCAAGTTCTGTCGAAGGGTCATGAGGACTCGAAACATCAACTCTTTTCTTCTCCGCCGATGCTGCCAGACCTGCTGAGTTTTTCCAGGTAATTCTGTTTTTGTTTTGAATTTCCAGCAACCGTAGATTTTTTGTTTTTATCTCTAAGATAAAGAATATGATTCTAAAGGGGGTACTGGAGTGGCGGGACCTGGGTGTATATGTGCATAAATCATTGGAAGTGGCAGGACAGGTTAGGAGCATGGTTAATAAAGTATGCAGCATTCTAGGCTCTGTTAATATGTGCATATAATATAAAAGCAAGAAAGTTATGTTAACTCTGTTTGGCCTCAACTGGAGTATTGTGTCCAGTTCTGGGCATCACGCTTTAGTAAAGACGCGGAGGCAGTGGAGAGAGTGCAGAATAGATTCACAAAAATGATCCCAGCGATGAGGAACTTCAGTTACATGGATAGATTGGAGAAGTTGGGACTGTTTTCCTCATAGAAGAGAAGCTTGAGAGGAGATTTGATAGAGGTATTCAAAATCATGAAGGGCCTGGACAGGGTAGATAGGGAAAACATGTTCTCATTGGTGGAAGGACCGAAGAAGAGTGGGCACAGATTTTAGGTAATTGCCAAAAGAAGCATCGGCACCATGAGAAAAAAACTTTTTCATGTAACGATTAGTTAGGATCTGAAATAGACTGCCTCACTGTTTACTGCATCTTAAAGTTTTGGGTCATCTGCAAATTTTGAAATGGTGCTTGCACTTCCAATCTCAATTCATTAACATATATTAAAAACAGCAGTAGTCCTTGTACTAAACTTTGGGTAACTCCAAGATAAACCTTGGGGTAAATTTTGACTCCCTCCAGTCCAAAAAAACAGCCATTCAGTACAACTCTGTTTCCTCTCCCTTAGCCAATTTTGTATCCTGCTGCTAATGTCTCTTTAATCCCATGAGCTTCAATTTAGCTGATGAGCCTTATGTGTGAAATCCTAATAGAATCACAGAATTGCTACAGCACTGAAGGAGGCCATTCAGTCCATCTTGTCTGCATGCTCTCTGTAGGAGCAATTCACCAAGTGCTCCTTTCCTGCCTTATCCCTGTTGTCCTGCACATTCTTCCTTTTCATGTAGCAATCCAATTCCCTCTTGAATGCCTCAATTGAACTTGCCATCACCAACAAGGTAGATGATTTGAAGGTGCAAATAGAGGTAAATGGGTATGATTTAATTACCATTACAGAGATGTGGTTACCGGGTGACCAGGACTGGGAATTGAATATTCAGAGATAGTCGTCATTTAGGAAGGATAGGCAGTAAATGATATGGAATGCACTACCTGATAAACAGTGGATATGGATTCAATAGTACCTTCAAAAGGGAATTGGATAAATGTTTGAAGGTGAAAAAAAGTTGCAGGGAGCTGAGGAAATGCAGTGCCGTGGGACCAACTGGATTACTCTCAGCCTGCTCCTGCTCCTATGTTCTTCAAAAGAACAGGCGCAGACTTGATAGACTGAATGGCCTCCTTCTGTGCTGTACTAATCTATTATTCATTCTGTGCAAAAGTACTTCCTGATTTCACTCCTAAATGACCGAGCTCCAATTTTAAGATTGTGCCTATTTTTTTCTGCATTTCGCAACCAGAAAATAGTTTATCTGTTTCTACCCTACCAATATCATTTTATCATTTTAAATCAGTCAATTAGTTCACCTTTCAATCTTCTAAAGTCATGGGAATGCCCTCATAATTTAACTCTTTAATCCCTGTACCCTGTCATGTGGCTATGCCCCTTTATTTTTGACAACATGATTTTTCAACTTTCAATTGTCTGGAAATATTGCCATTTGAAAAGAGAGAGATAAACTACTTTTACATGCAAGGCCACCTTCCAAGGTGTGGATGAGAAACACATCTTGAGGAGAGAGACCTTTCCTATAATTCAGAGACCCATCGAAACTCATCACTGTCTAAGGACAATGAAAAGTGTTGGATATTGCAACAATGGATATTGGATACTGCAACAATGGCTGCCACAGACAGGCCCACCCAAAGCCTCTTGGAACTACAGAATGGGTAGAATATTTCAAGGCCAGGCTGCAGCAACTGCAGAGAAATTGGCAAGAAAGCTTTCAGCAGAGGAGACAAGCTGAAGGCTGCTGCTTGCTCCTCTCTCTTTTGGAACAAGTATATGATCCGATTTGGAAGCTTTTACTAGAAACCTATCAGCGAACTGAGATCTCGTAATAATTGCAACATCATCTACATCTGACCATATCCACAAAACCAGCTAATCCAATAGGCCACAACATTTAAAAATCTACACCTCAAGGACACTGAACCGTATATTATTTTAACTTCTTTTAAGCTCTGATACCTTTTTATGTCCGTGTGTGTGTATATAGTTGGGTGGGTGGGCAAGAATGACCGAATGAGAGCCGAATGTTTGATGTTGCAATTTTATTATTTTTTCAGGTTTAGTGGTTAATAAATTTATTTTTTCTTTAACTCAAGAAAACCGTGTTTGATTGATTCCTTTTTGCTCACAGCTTAATAGTTAAATACATTTGGGTTCGGAAAAGACATAGCCTTGTGAAAAAGAAACTTAAATCTTTGTTGTGACCAACTGAGGAGGTTGACTAGAGGGAAGCCAGTTCAGCCCTTCTCGTCTGATCAGAACAATCCTTTTCAAGGTCAAATATACATGTCCTGAGTTTCAGTGCCAAAAACTGAATGCAGTACCTCAGGCGCTCTCTTCTGGCTGTGATTTTAGTCAGAAACACTCGCATAGATGCATCAAAAAACCTGGGAGCTCTCACTTCTGCTGACCAGCACCCGCAAATCCCTCCCCCCCACCCCTCACTTCTTGAGACTGTTGCTCCTCGAAACATCCGACCGTCAACGGCTGGAAAATAGATGAGCCCCTTTAACTGGCTGTGGTGACATTAGCAGTGGATTCAAGTGGACTGTCAATATTGCTGCTCTGCTGCTAATCCTGCCTACAGGAGGTGAATCCAACTCCTGATTGTCTTTGCCAAGCAGCCAACTGGCTTCTGAAATCTGAATAACAACATCCCTTAGGGTCTGCAGAATCTAACTGGTACCATCAGGTCTGTCCTCCTGCTGCAGTAGCATACCTCGAAACAACTTTCATGGTGCTATCTCCTCTGGTTTACTGCTGCGAGACATCTTTAGCCAGCTTTCTCAGATACCTGTTCATGCAGTGTCAGTATATAGGATCAGGTTTCTGACACGATTGCAATGGCAATACGGGTTGTTGAAGAGTAAGTTAGATCTCTGCTGACAATCTAAACTATGAGAGAGCATCAGATCTTGTATCAGAATAACTTCATTTTAATTAATTTTCATTATCAATGTTAATAGTGATATATGTATTTATTAATGACCTTTATTGACTATTTATTACCAATTTATAGCAGAAAAGTCTGACACATTTACTGCCATAACCAGCAGATTTTCCTATTAGCATAAAATCCGTTAGTCATGTGTGCTCCTGGTTATGGAATAATTCAGTGATTGTTCACAGAATTACTTAGAACATCACAGACCACATTGAAATAAATGATAACTACTAAAAAAAAAGTTCAAAATTTATGGTAGCATTAAACTAGACTGTTAACTGCAAGAAACTCATTTGTAGTTGCAACTGAATTTCTGTGTCTTTAAACAAAGTAACCAGATTTGAATGATGAACTTGCATGGGCTTTGAACTTGATGGTTATTAAATATTGTGCCAAAGGAGGGAGTTTTCTATGCCCATTGGAAGTAGATTTAGAGGTGGGGAGCTGTTTGGAAAAAAAAAATGAGTTGGTCCATCTCCATGATAGAGTTTTGGTCCAGTGCTGGCAACCCGCATGACCACAGCACAAATCCTATTAAGGCACTTTCAGAATCAATTTGCAGTTAGCTTCCTACCTCAAGGCAATTTTTGCAGGTGACAGGTGGATGCAGCCACTGTGTCAGCATCCCTGCAACTCAGAGGAGGCAGTTACATAGGGGGAGTTTGGGCTATGTCATGGTATGACTTGAAAGCTTTTTAATGTGTACCAGCACAAAATGGCAAGGCTGATATCTTCCCAGGTCAGAGGCTCACTACTGAGTCTGGAGTCTGATGTTTCCAATAGTGCAGGGAATGATGCAGTAGTAGCTGCTCCCCTGATAAAGATGGCATGCTTCCCTGCCATTCCTCCCACTTGGCCCTCAGCAGCCCCATCACTGATGACACAGTAAGGCTGTTGTCCATCCTAGCAATGGGATGTGCTGTATCCACCTCCTGCTTTCAGAACCCAGCTGCCAGCCCTAATGCACACCAGGAAGAAGGTTCTTATTGGTTAGCTCCCATACAATCGTTCCTAAAGTCCTGTTACTGCTACCAGCTTGATGGGGATATAATAATGGTTTTGACACCAAGACGTTTTTTTATTCATTCATGGGACATGGGCTAGGCCAGCCTTTATTGCCCACCCCTAATTGCCCTTGATCAGGGGGCATTTAAGAGTCAACCACATTGCTACGGGTCTGGAGTCACATGTAAGCCAGACCAGCAGATTTCCTCCCCTAAAGGACATTAGTGAACCAGATGGTTTTTATGACAATCGACAATGGTTTCATTCCAGATTGTTTTTTTTTATTGAATTCAAATTCCACCATCTGCAATGATGGCATTCGAACCCGGGACCCCAGAGCACTATCCTGGGTCTCTGGATTAGTAGTCCAGTGACAATACCACTACCACCACCTCTGCCATACAGTTCAAATCTCATGGTGGAAGCAAAGAAAACACAAACTACAAAAGCAAATTAACATTGGACCATTATGCATTAACAATTGTAATACGTGACTGATTGTTCTGTTGTTATAATCCCTTTAGAGACCGATAACATTTAGAAATATATTTGTATTCCTGCCACCAACTGAAAGGATCACACAAGATTTCAGGTTAAGATTGTTACTGTAACAAATGAGCTAAAATCAACACGGATTAAGCACTATTTAGTAGGCAACTAAAACAACAGAAAAGATATCCCCCTTTAACACGACCAAAAATCCCATGCCAGTTATTTTTCCTGCCCGCTATCTGCAAAATTGCAGTGTTTACAGGAACTAGTCCAACATCACTTCCAACTTCCAACATATTCACTTCTCCCTGTTTCACTGAGTCATAATGTCAAGTGACCATCAAAAGGCACTTCCTCTCAGTTTCTCTCTACTGCTTTGCAATATGTTCGCATGGGACCAGCTGTTTGTCACCGAAGTAATTTAAACACATATTAGAAGAGGAATCTGTCCCAGTCAATAAAATAATGTTCTCCTGGGAAGCTTAGATATTATTTCTGAAAGTACATTCATCAGGATTGAATTAGATCAATGATTTTCAAAAATTTTGAATGAAGGACCTCTTTTCTAAGGATTCGTAATCATGGACCCCAACCCCAGTCTAAACTATAATATTATATAATAATCATGAAAATGCTGCATGTAAAGAGTGTGTTAATAATGCTTTTAGGAAAACCGGTTTTACAGATATCAGTGAGATGGGTGTGCCAAGGAGCAAAGCAAGCAGGGTCATGGGGAGAGCAGGAGTATAGGGGCTGGAGAGTGCGGGGGTGAGATGGGGTTGGTGTGGAGCAGCTAGAGGAGCCGGAGGGTAGAAGCACAGGGGTAACAGAGCACACCACTGGCTGCCTCTCACTCACTTACTCTTGATCATACCACCTTTGTCTATTAGTCAGTTAGACCTTGTACCAGTTTGAAAACTACTGAACTACAGTCATTGACCGGAGTGTTACAAACATACAAACAAGAAGCAGTAGGCCATTCGTCCCGTGAGCCTGCTCCACCATTTAATAAGATCGTGGCTGATCTGATAGTAACCTTAAATCTGCATCCCACCTACCCCCGATAACCTATCGCCCCCTTGCTTACCAAGAATCTATCCACCTCTGCCATAAAATATTCAAAGACTCTGCTTCCACCACCTTTTCAGGAAGAGAGTTCCAAGAACTCACAACCCTCTGAGGGAAAACATTTTGTCTCATCTCTGTTTTAAATGGCAACCCCCTTATTTTTAAACTGTGACCCCTAGTTCTAGATTTTTCCACAAGAGGAAACATTCTCTCTACACCCATCCCGTCAAGACCCCTCAGGATCTTAAGTGTTTCAATCAAGTCATCTCTTACTCTGCTAAACTCCAATGATACAAGCCTAGTCTGCCCAACCTTTCCTCATTAGACCCATTCCAGATATTAATCTGGTAAACCTTCTCTGAACTGCTTCCAACACATTTACATCCTTCTTTAAATAAGGTGACCAATACTGTACACAGTATTCTAAATGTGGTCTCACTAATGCCCTGTTCAACTGAAGCATAACTTCCCTACTTTTGTATTCAATTCCCCTCACAATAAATGATAACATTCTATTAGCTTTCCTAATTACTTGCCGCACTTGTATACTAATGCTCTGTATTAACAACTTCTTATGATTTCAACTGTTTAAAAGTAACTGACCTCGGAGCAATAACTCATGCTGCTGCTTAGTCACCAAGGACACAGCAGCATTATTTTTAAGTCTAAAGGGCAGCAACATGAAAACTAGCATAATCCAGGAAAATCTGGAGTACCATTGGTTTTACTAGGCGATGTTAAATAATACCCCACTATTCCCAGTTAGGGTAAATGTGGCACAGCACAAATGTCCCAGGAAAATACGGAGTGGGATAATTACTGGTGTAAGTCACTAGCTATATAAATTCATTTTTCCTTTGTGCTACTCAAGGTTCTCTATGCCATAAAAAATACAATGTCATAAGCCCCCAGAAAAATCTGAGCCAATAATTTTGAAAAAGGAGACAAAAATGCATTGAATTTCTTTTTCAAAGAATTATTTTGTCATGACCTATGACATTTCTAATGTAACAACACCTACATGGATGTTATAGCACCTGAAGCTGAGAAAAATGTAGCAACGTGCTTTATTGAGATCTAATCAACAAATAGGGACCAAGGCAAAAAGGAGATATTTTGAGATGTGGAAGTAGTTTTCAAGAAGGTTGTTAAGAAAAGAGAGAGGTGGAGGGGCTTAGGGAAGAAATTCGAGAGCTTGGGCCTAGGAAGCTCTAGACACAGATGCCAATGGTGTAAAAAAGGGGAAATAAGTGCAAAAAATGCGGAGACAGAGGAAGAGAGAGTTTGGGAGGGGCGGATATTGCATGACTGGCTTTAAGGACGCTACAGAGATGGAAAGCAATGAGGACATGAAGGGATTTGAAAATGAGTTTGACAATTTTTGACATGAGACATTGGGCCATTCTACAAATCAGTGAGTATGGGATGAAGTTCTGGGATAGTATACAAATGTAGCTCATGGGGGTAGTCGTGGATACCAAGCTGAAAGTGGGAGACTGAATGTAATTTGGTCAAAGTAGTAACCTTTAAGGATGTTTTAGAAATAAGGAAACTATTACAAATTCAGGAATGCTATAGATAAGATACCATGTTGGATTCAGTAGCATCAATCACTTTCAATAGCATGTTGAGTATCTTCATTTTATAAACGTTGACTCACATTGCTCTGCATCTATTTGTTTGACATCTTAACCTAGGGATGAAACAGTAGCATCCAAACTGGATTTTCACATCTTTTGCATGTGTCTCAAAATCCTCTGAAGGCAGATTGAGGAAATACTTGGTTAGACAAGTCCGATACAAATAATTAAATTGGTTTGTTTCATAGGAAGGTGAATACATGGAATAACCATTCCAGTCAGACTCATTTTAATCACTACCATTTATCTTTGCATGACAACACAAAATACAATCATACCACAGTTGTCCACATCTGTGGTTTTGGTTGACTTATAGAAAATACCCACCCTGCATTCTAAACATTATGCTGCCTTTTCTGGGTCTCTTCAAAGATCTTTGCCTGATTGTCTGTGTTTATACATTTTCTCTTATATCCTTCACCATTCAGAGCTATGGGACATGATCAAATACAATACAATGGTCATGAGATCTTTATCAATTACCAGGTCAAGCTAATAAATTGCTTATTATTTACAGCCAATGAGAAGAAGCTAGCTCATTAACATCTTAACTTGCATAAATACCTTCTACTTTAAAACTCAACATTTAAAATAACTTTCTTCTTATCATTGAAAGTGGGAGACTGATTGCAACTATGGTCAAAGAAGTAACTTTTGAGGATGCTTTAGAACCTGTAAGTTTCTAAGGAAAACTCTGAATGTGACAGAGATAAATGGCAAAGCAAAATGCTTTCTGAAGAGCATACTAGAGTTGTAGGTATCTGGTAATTGAAGGTTCTACTACAAATGGTGGAGCAAGGTAGGAAAACTTATTTCAGACCTGTCTGAAGAATAGAGGGAGTGAGCTAGGATGTTGATCTAGAGGGGGTTATAGATGTAGGATGGAATGAGGATATAGGATTGTACGATCAGGATGAGAATTTCAAATCCATAAACTAGGGGACAGGGACGTAATAAAACTTACTAAAGACAATGTTAATGAGTGAGTGGAAATTTGTGCAGAATAGGTTACAGCTTATTGAGTTCTAGATGAGTTAGAAGTTGTGTTGGGTGGAGTTGAGAAAACTAGGGGGTAGGGTGTTTGTGACATCAAAGTTTGACATGAAAAGATATGAATGAAAGTTTTAGCAGCACAAGAGTTGAAGTGGGCAATTTTCCAGAGATGGAAATAAAAGCTTTTGGCAATTGACCAAAAATTTAATTCCGGATGAACAGGATATTGTGGTTGCACCCTTGTGGACTCTGCATGAGCGAGCAGCTGAGGAAGGAGACTGAAATGACATCTTAGGTGGAACATTCCTGATTGAGAGCTGCACTAAGTTGAGTTTTCAACTACTCATTAATTGCAAACACTTATTAAATGCTTTAGGTTTGAACTTCCTCTGGTCAAAACAATTCACTTAGATTTTATGATTTTCAAAGACACTTTGCATACAGAGTGATTTGGTCTGCTCAATCTTGAGTGACAGAACAACCCAACTAATGCTTTGCATTTCTGCAGAGAGCCTGGTAAAGGTAGCATCAGTGTGGAAATAACTACTTGTACTGCTATAAATTGTAAAAATTAAAAACCAGTGTGATTATGACTCAAACTCTAAGTTTAAATTTCTCTCCCTGCTGAAGGGAATGTTATGCTGTAGCAATGCCCATCACTTGATCTGCAGGTTTGTCTATCAACCACAACTTCAACCTCAAAAATGTGTTTCTTCATATTCAGTAAAACTCCATTAGTAACTACCTTTCATGTAATACTTGCAGGAAACACCTCCGGGAATAGTAGTTTATGGAAAATAAACCATTGCATGGTACTATCTGTGTGATTTGTGATGGATTTATAATCAACAACAGTGTGAGTAATTTCTTTTTGATAAATTGGCAGCCCCAGATGTGAATTCTATTTATATGACATGTACAATGTATAATATTTCTTCAAGGAGAACTTACTTCAACTTTTATTTAATTCATCACTTTATGGGGAGACGGTGGTAAAGTACAATGTCACTGGACTAGTAATCCAAAGGCCCAGGCTAGTGATCTGGGGACAGCTGGTGAAATTTGAATTCCATTAGTAAATCTGGAATAAAAAAACTAGTCTCAATAATAGGCACTATAAAACTGTCATTGATTGTTGTAAAAACCCATCTGGTTTACAAATGTCCTTTAAGGACGGAAATCTGTCGCCCTTATCTGGAGTCACATGTAGGCCTGACCAGATTCACAGCAAGATGGTTGACTCTTAAATGCCCCCTGAAATGGCCTGGCAAGCCACTCAGCTTAAGGGCAGCTAGGGATGGGCAGTAAATGCTGACCTTGCCAGTGAAGTCCACATCCCATAAAAGAATAAATTTAAAAAAAAAATGGTTTTCAAGCATATTTATCATTCTGACTGGTTAGTTACACTTGCAATTATTTTTGGGAATCATTAAAATGAAATATGTTAATATTGCTAATAGGAACTCTTCCCACTTCAGGCACCCAGTACCCTGTGGTTGTAGACTCACCCACAAGATGAACCATTTTTTCCAAGTACACCTTGTCAAGACCATTCTTGTATGCTTAAATCAAATCACCCCTCAGTCATCTGAACTCCAGTGGAGTAGCTATCAGAAGATTCAGGAGCTTATGTGAACATAAGAATATAAGAAGTAGGAACAGGAGTGGATCTATTTGGCCCCATGAGTCTGCTCTGCCATTCAATAAGATCATGGGTGATCTGAATGTGGCCATTGCTCCACTTTCTTGCCTGCTCCCTATAACCTTTGACTTCCTTGTAGATCAAAAATCTCACTAACTCATTCTTGAATATGTTCAATGACTCAACCTCCACTGCTCTCTGAGGTAGAGAATTGCAATGTTTAATGACCCTCTAAAGACCCTTTTATTACAAGAGGAATTGAACATAAAAGTAAAGAAGTTCTGCTTCAGTTATACAGGACATTGGTGAGACCGCATCTCGAATACTGTGTGTAGTTTTGGTCTCCTTATTTAAGGAAGGATGTAAATGCATTGGAGGTGGTTCAGATATCTGGAATGAGCGGGTTGTCTTATGAGAATAGGTTGGGTAGACTGGGCTTGTTTCCTCTGAAGGTTAGAAGAGTGAGCGCTGACTTGATTGAAGTATATAAGATTCTGAATGGTCTTGACAAGGTGGACATGGGAAGGATGTTTCCCCTTGTATGTGAGTCCAGAACAAGGGGGTACTGTTTTAAAATGAGGGGTCGCTCTGATAGGACAGAGATGAGGAGAAATTTCTTCCAAGGGTTGTGCAACTTTGGAACTCTCTGCCTCAGAAGGAAGTAGAAGCGGGGTCACTGAGTATTTTTAAGGCAGAGGTAGATAGATTCGAAGATTATTGGGCAAAGATGGGAATGTAGAACTTGAAACACCAAAGGATCAGCCATAATATTATTGAATGGTGGAGCAGGCTCGAGTGGCCAAATGGCCGCCTTCTGCTCCTTTATTGTATGTTCGTGTGTCCACTGATTTTGCAGGAAAGCAAACTACAGGAGATAATGACACCTTTATCTATTTGCTCCATCAACCTTTCAATGTTGGGCATTGGTTCTATAAGGTGAACATAAGAACTAGGAGCAGGAGTAGGCAATTCAGCCCTCGAGCCTGCCATTCATTACGATCATAGATGATCTCATTTCGGCCTCAACTCCAATTTCCCGCCCTCTCCCCATAACCTTTCAACCCCTTACTAATTAAAAGCACATGTTTGAATCCAGAGGCTCCATGCACCTGTTTGAGCTTCCACCAAAGCTGTTAAAGGGTGTTAACATTGACTGCTGACCCCAGTAACAACATCGCTAGAGGTGGCTAAACTTTCAGGTAGACTGCAGAGTCTTCTGGCTGAATTTTCACCATAGACGCAGGATTGTATTTGTGTCAGAAATCTGCCTCTTTTGGGAAACTGACTAAAGTTCAGATTTTTACAGGGTGAGCCCTTAAATGATATGGAGACAGGTTTCCTGTCCACTTAGAGCCTGTTAGAGTGGGAACCTGTGTGGGTCAGATGAAGTGTGAGACCTATTTAGACTCCCCATGGTGGCCATCATTGAGGCTGCTGGTTGTCCAGAGGGGAGATCTGCAGTATGTTACACCCTTCCACTGCACCAGAGGAATCTAACGCTGGAGGCCATGGGGGAGAGGCAAGAGTGGAAGGAGGAGGCCACGCCATCATGTAGCAGCGGCACCTCTGTGCTGAGTTCAGTGTCATCTCCCTCAGCCTCCATTTCATATTGTTCTCTCACCTCCTGCTGCTCACCTGATGAACTATATCATTTCAGGGCCTCACTGTCCTCAAGATCCATGTCTCTCTGGAGGCCAATGTTATGGAGAGTGCAGCAGACAACCACAATGACAAAAGCCATTGCAGGAAGGCAATGGAGGACACCACCCGACCAGTCCAGGCACCAGAATGTTATCTTCAGAAGCCCAGTGGCCAGCTCAATGGTTGTCCGTCTGAGGAGGTGGCATTGGTTCTGTGACTCTGTCTGGGGTTCCCATTGAGGGATCTCCCTTGCCTCGAAGGATTGATCCAGGCACTTTCAGGGTTTGGAATGAGGATCTGAAGCAGCCTGAGCTGGCAGGGGAGTCATGACAGCTTCCAGGAAATGAGCGTACAAATGAAGAACCTCTTGTGGTGATTCCAGACCAGTTGGATGTTGAGGGAGTGGAAGCCCTTCTGTTGATGGATCTCACTGGCCGGTTAGTGAATATCTTAATGGCCACATGGATCCAATCGATGGTGCTGTGCACATGGGGGAATCCAGTGATGGAGGTGAAAGCCAATTCCCTTTGTGCCTGTGAGGCCATATCTGTTGTTTAAAGGATCATGTTGGCCAGCTCTGGCAAAAAATGGCATCAGTGACCAGAGAGATGCAGTGGGATTCAGCCGACTTTGAGATACCACTAAGGTCCAAAGTTGATCTTTGACAGGAGACACAAATGAAGAAGTTCAAGGCCACAGTAACTTTGATGGCCACTGGCAGGACATGGTGTCCAGTGCTGTGAGGTTTTCCACACAAGGGCACAGAGATCTGTGATGATCTAAATGGAGAGTCGCACTTCCATGAGGCACTGGTCCTCAGTCCAGTAGCTTCGTCTTTGGCAGTCAATCCAGTGTTGAGGGTTTGGCTTCCATTGTCATCCTGCCCTTCTTTCCCCTCCTGTGCTGTCCTGATGCCCAGGAATCTGCCCTTCCTGCATAGGATATTCCCCTTTATCCCCACTGGGCCCAAATCTGACAGTTGCACCTCTTTCTGGATGGGTGACCACCCAATAGCCCTAATTAGCAGCCTTGCCACTGCTCCTTTGCCCCTGGAATGCCAGGGGTTTACTAACTGCATTCAAAGCCGAGGTGCTGAGTGCCCACAGTTCCTGCCACATATGCAATGCTTCCCAGTACCCCTTTACCCCGCTGACCGTCTTATGGGTTTGAGTGATTACCATAGGCAGCCATAACTAGCTGTCCACTGTGTACCTGCCCCTCCTTAGCTGTTCTGATGTTTACAGCTTCTACAACCTGTCCACCTTTTTAAATATCCTATCCTTCCCCTTCCACAAGCTCTAAATAAGTTTTATAACAGGTAGAATTGAACTTATGGGGATGAGAGTAAGAATCCCGTCCCACCTTCCCCCATTCTGGTGATTATTGCTGGTGCTAGGGGATTTGTGCATTGAAATTGACACGGTGGTATTTTCAGGGCACCCTGCACACCTACCCCGCCTCCATTCCTGTCTTTAGGGGGGCTCTGAAAATTCAACCCCTGATTTCAGCTTCAAACACTCTTGGGTGAGGTGTAACAGAACCAAATGTCAAATAATGCTTTCTCCACTATGCCCCAATGATAGAAAATCACATCCTGCTGCACAACTTTGACGTTTTTCGTGTTAGAATTCTATGGCCTATCTGACTGGGTTTGCGTATTAATGTCAACTTAGGGCCTGAACTGCTTCCTGTGCCAACAGCCATTACAAGAAACTTGGATCAATACATTCTTCCTGCAAACACAAGGCAATGCAATACTTTATGAAATGTAAATGCAAATGAATACTTGCATAAATTATCTGTCTAAATATATGCAATATATACAATAACTTTCTAAAATACATATGCAAATTTGCTATCTTGATAATACCATTTGAAAAAAACAGGTAAAGCTCTTATGTCAAATGATTTTGCCCAACAGGAACTGCCTTGAGACTGCTCAAAATCATTTGACATAAGATCTTTACAGCCAGAAGTCAGAGGAGAGTTCAAGCCCATTGTCTTGTCTTGATTTACACCTAAGCCTCAAATGTAAAAGGCAATATCTAGCTAACTGCAGCGTATTTATGACATCACAATTTGCAAGCTGCACTCTTTTCCCAGTGTTGTTAAAGGCGGAAGCTAAGAAATTCAGGTGATGCCCATCTGGCCACCCCTAATCTAAATCCCAGGAAAAATTTGGAATGGGTGCCCTGCCTAACCAATGGGATTTCACATTGACTTGTCCTTTTGTTGAGGAGGAGCACAGGCTTGGCTGGCCAAATATTTCAAAGGCAACAAATTGATTAGTTCCTTCTTCCTCAAGGGTGGCCCAATTTCCAACCAAAAATTGACTTGACTTGAATTAATTCCATTTCAATACAGCAATGTGTGGCCCAGATACAGGCGCCCTGACCAATGATCATAAAAAAGGCACTTCTGGTGAGATTTCCAGGGACCCCAGTATCCCCCCAATCCACCCCCAAAAGTGATTTAGGACATATGGGGATGCAACAGGAAATAGCGCTTTCTTTTGTAGAATTTCTCGAGCTGGAAAGGATTTTTTTCCCCAATTTCTTCCCTACTGCCTCTACTGCACCTAATTTCTGCCTTTAAATACCACTCATTTGCGAGACTAGAAACTTGGGGGATGTGATTATAGAAGGCATGTGGGTTTTTGTATCTTTTATTTAAATCCATCTATTTTTACATTTCCTAGTTTTTAATTTGCCTGTAGTTTCGAAACTGTTTTCGGCATTTCCAGGGCTCTATCTATTGGGTCCAGAACTTTCACGGACATCTAGCTCAATTTAAACAATCTGCTCTGAGAGTAACAGCAAACACTGCGGACGAGATAGGCATCCACAATCGGGTCATATTTTAAGTATATTTCTCAACCACCTTTATCAGCACTCTTTCAAGATTCTTTTGGTTCTGACTGTCTATTGTTTATTCTGCTCAGTAAACAAATCTGGAATCACATTAAATTGTGTGTAAATGCAAAATGTTACGTATGTTAATACTGAAAAAGCACCAAAGACCTTCAAATCTTCATGTTTCTGGTAATGCAAAACATGTCAATATGATTCAGTTCCAAAGCAGACATCACTGACCTTGAATTTTCTTGTGTGCTCTGCTGGACTCCTCATAATTCAAATGACAATCCAATGGAATGTTCCAGAAACCGGTACCCAAATACATTGGACCCCAGTTAATGCTGAGAGGCCCTGGTCAGTATTGTAAGATATTATGCAGGATGAAATCTTTACCCATCCATAGCCAGGGGGAAGAACTCAGGATGAAGACTTTGTTTGCTCATTAGTCCCACTTTATAGGAGAGGTCCAGCTCAATACTGGAGGCCATTATCCCAAAGCAGATAAGGTATAAGGTACTGGCCTCCAAAAGGAAGCCTGTGAGCAGACTAAGAAGGAAAGGGAATTCAGGAAGCAGAATCAACCTCTGAAGGTAAAGTTAAAATTTTTTAAAGCTCCTGGATTGGCCCTCTTCCACAGAGCAGAGAGAGAGAACTCCATAAGATCTCTATGGGATGGAGGAACTGCCTCGCACAAAGTGACCAGAATTTCCCAGAAGAATGGAACATGGAAGGAGCCTGAGTTACAGATACCCTCTTCCAAACTCAATGCTAATTTGGCACCCTCCATGGCACTGGCAAGGGCAGTCATCATGTAAACACTGGGATTGTGGCCAATGAATGTTTATAGTCAGGATCTCAAGTCTGCTGTGTAGGATCTACCATAGTAAAACATATCAAAACAACTGTTGGTGCAGTATAGAGATAAGGCTTTATTATTTTGTGGTATTTAGCAGCTTTTGCAATTTTTTCTTGGAACTGCAGACACATGCTTTTTGTGTTGGTTGTCCCTTTTAATGCACCAGAAGGGCTTTATCACTAGTAAAAACCCATTGTTATTCTATTTTATATATTGTCAGCCATGCTGTAATGAGTATTTTATTTCCAAAAATGCCATAGTGTGTGCTATTTTCATTATTACACAAAAAAGCACTGTACAATTATTGATTTGCTTAACCTTCTGGAGATTCTGACAATTCTCTACTAAAATGAAGCAATTGTAGAAATTCATCATTTGAAGATTTATTGTTTACAATAACTTGCATGCAGATTGGTAAATAGCTTTTGCTTTTTGATATACACTTTCAAGGGATTTGTCCCATTTTTGCCTATGTAAACAAGATCAAGTTAATCCCATTTATTATGACACCATGCAGTATTATTTCTACCCCAATATTGTGATATTTTATGTTCAGAATTACATGGAGCTTAGTGTCACATCATTGTGACATCATGTATGTGACCTCATCACCATGCATTTTTAGATTGTGGTGTTAGATAACACAGAACTGCTCATCATGATCCAGTCATGGTCACTATCTGTGCTTACTGTATTTAAAATACTTCAACCATTTCCAGCACTGTGGTGTGCATGGCAATTACTCACAGGTTAGTCATATTAATATTAATTGATAGTCGCTAGTATACCAAGTTTGACAGTCACAGGGAAAAGGGAAGAGTATTTGAATTGCTTCTTTGGTTAATATTCAGAACCTGAAGGCTATTAGTGCCTGCGGAAGTTTAATGTGGAAATCAGGAATGCCATTATGTTGTAGTTTTCATAATATATAATATTGTGCATACTAAATTAGATTGTAAATCCAATTCATTACCTTGCTGGATTAACGCTTTGGTGCCTTTAATGTTTAAAATGCAAACTAATAAACAGCTGCTTAGCATAGCAGCTGTGTCACTGTAAGTGTACATAAAATTCAAACGTTATGGGATATTCTGGTATTGAAATGCTATTTGCAAAATGGGTTTTACATGGGATCATCAAAGAATAATAAATTCCTCATGATATGTATAATAGAGTACGAACTATGTACCTTTAATATTTCAACAACAGCAATGTGCATTTATATAGTGCTTTCAACATTAATAAAAACTCTCAAGGCACTCCACTGGAGCTCATCAAACAAAAAGTGACACTGAGCCAGATAAGGGGAAGTTAGGTCAGGCGATTGAAAGCTTGGCCAAAAAAGTAGATTTTAAGGAGAGTCTTAAAGGAGTAGAGACAGGATAGAACGGCAGTGATATTTAGGGAGGTAATTCCAGTGCTTAGAACCTAGACAGCTAAAGGTATGGGCACCAATGGAGTGACTAAAATTGGAACATTCAAGAGGCCAGTGGCATTGAAAAGTATGGTTGTGCATTTTAACCAAAGCAATGGGCTTTTTGGAAACAGTACTAAACAGCAGCACTGTTAATTATCAAGTGGCAGGTGTAATGGTGGGTGGGGAGGAACAATGCACCAGAGGCCAGCGTAAAGACTTTTTGCATCCTGTTAAAGCGCTGCAGATGAAGGCCCGAAGGGAATAGTCCCTCCCCCTGTCCAATTATCCGCACACGCCAGCAGGATATCACACTGGTTGGGAACATGTACATGCTGTGTCGCTCTGGACATGTCGGGTCTCATCTGGAAGAAGGCCTGGGGCAGTTTGTGGAGAGCGGAAGGTAGAGGCCTCCAGCAACCATAGTGTCTGGAACACCATGCAGCAGTGGGTAGGTGGAGCATCTACCACATGGATCATTGCGCAGCTGGAGCTTCCAGGGAGTGGACCATCTTGCTGCAGGAGCTTCCGGGATGTGGATTTTTATGCTGCAGGTTGTTAGCTACATGAGATAGTGTTAGGTAGTGATGGTCTGTGCTGGGTGGTGTGGAGAGAGGAATGAAGAGGTGGGTGGGTGTGTGTGTGGAGGCCAAGAGGGGGTTGAGGGTGGTAGGGGAAAGAGAGAAGCTGAGGGTGTCATGGAATGTATGAGGTGGTTTATGGAGTGGAAGCATGGATGGGCCGTGGTGGATTGCAACCGGGGGTGGGGTGGGTGTGCAGTGTGAACGGGCATGGGGGGCTGCGTGTGTGAACCGGCATGGGTGGGGGGGGGAATGGTGGTGGGGAGAAGAGGGGAAAGGGACTCAGAGGGAGGGATCCATGGTGTCAATTGATGAGTCCTGGGGGACATACTGAGGGAATTGTTGGTAGGAAGGGATGGTCAGGGTTAAAGGGGCCAACGGGAACCAGTAAAGTGGGAAGGTGAGGGACCTGTGATGATGGGTGAAGGGATGCGTTGGGTAATTGGAGGGCACATGGAAGTAAAACCAGATTCTGGGGGTCAGCAGCATAAGAGTGGCATGTCAATTGTCATGAGGGTAGGCTCCTTGGGAAGATAGGGGACATTGGCATTGATCTGCACTGGACAGAGGGTGATGTGGGAGAGTGGTAGGGTGACTGTGGGGAGGCTAAAGGTCACATCAGGAGGGTCAATGGTTATGGCGGGGGGGGGGGTGGGGGGGAGGGTATAGATCACAGGGTGAGGTTTGAAGGTGTGGGACTCGACCTGAAAAGTCACACTCACCACATGCAATTATCTAAAGCGTCAAGTTGGAGATCTTGAGATGCTGCATAGGAGTATGGTCATGGGATTAAGTGGAGCAGCAGGTCAGTTCAACCGGACAACTGAAGTGGAACCTCAGCATGTAGTACTTACAATGCTCGGACGTTTCAACAAACGAACATGTGAAGGGCAAAGGCTCAGCATCTCCCTCTCTCTTTCTCTCTCCTCCATCCCCCACGCCCCCCACCCCCAGGATTGCTGGGCCGCCTCCTCTTTCACAGATGACAAAGAGGTTGATGTCCGGGCGCTTTTTAAATATGGCACCCAGATACGATGAAGGGGCATATGTCATTCACCCCGCCCAGCATCTTGCGATTCGGCGAGAATTACAGTCTGGCTTCACAGTGGGAAACACTCCTGGTCCCGGTCCCCGCCCACGGTGCAGGACTTGGGCCTAGAATGGAAAATCCCGACCCAAGTCTTTATCATGGACACCACTTTGGGGAATTAAAGTATTGTTTCACACATGTTCTCATTTGATCAGCTTATTCTCCTCTAACCCTTATCCAACCAGGGTGGAGCCCATTACAATTGTGAAATTGTTGTTCATGACATAACATTTTTGGAGGCTTAGCCAGTGATAGAACAATTTTTGTAGCCACAGAAATGCTGCACATGTCTCTGCTTTCCTCCACTAGGTCAGGCTGTCTTCAGCAATATTTGGGCATGTAATAAGAAAGAAGCATTTTCAAATAACCAAACTGAATTAATGTTGTATAGGCAATTTACAACAGCACAGTCTATAGGATGGTTTTTTTTTAAAGATATGTGTTAATTATCATTGGGTGCTTGAGAGTAGGGTGTGGTATTTAAGAATTGATTTCAGTATGGCTGTGAGAATGTTTTAGGAGACATGTTCCCGTAAAATTAAAGCATCCAACTGGTGTTGAGCTCCAGGCAGTGTGTCATTTGCGCAAAAGACCATCAAGGTTTACTTGTGTCTGCATGCAATGCTCATGAGTAAGGATTTCTTATATTCAGAAAGGAACTGCCTTTGCTCCAGGGTTACTGTTCAGATTTCAAAACATTAAATCCCAGGATGTGAAGAATTAAATGGGTGAAATGCTCTCTCCTGTGATGCGATGACACACACACAATTTTTATATAGTAAATTCTCTTAGAACTGCATGTTTCACATTTCAGCCTGTGATTATTTTTACTCAGATACCTGAACTAGTAGAGCAAGGATTTTGAGTTGGGAGTGAGGGTGGGAGGTGGAGTGAGGCAGTAGATGTCAAAGGGAGACAAATAATTTTCACTCATTCCATTTGTAATGGTGAAGAAGAGTAATGTCAAAAATTCTAAACAATGAACTAGCTTTGCTGCCAACCCGGTGGCTGGGGAAGTGTTTCCCTGGCCTTACTGCTTGGCAGCTGGAGCTTTCTCTGGAATGGGGAGGTAAGCCCATTTAAAATGTTAATTGAGGTCCTATGATGTACAAGCCAAAAGAAAGGGTTATCACTTCAGAGAATTTATGGAAAATTACAAGGGCTTACAAAAGTGAGAAAATCTTTGAGGAGTCATAGGTAACATTAGACTTAGTAAGTGAACACACCTGTGATAATGGGTAGATTAAGATTTATTAATATAGTAGGAAAGGTAAAGTTTGTGTGTTACCCAAGAGATTACATGAACAAACAAATATCAGGGCTCTGTCTATCAAAGCAGAATGAAACAAGGTCTCAAAAGAGTCAGATGGAAAAACAGAAGCAAGCTTCTACTGAACACTTGTAAATCGAGGTGATTTTGTGGGAGGGACAAGCTGGTTACACATCTCAAATATGAAAAAATCCAAGGTAGCATTATGTTACTCCTGGTCAGCTTAAGAAGGAGGAAAATTTGCTCTGAGTGATAGTATGAACAGGAAAATTCCACTGATCAGTCCTCAAAGTCAAAATTGATTCTGTTATTTGTGGGACTGGGGGAATAGAGTTGATCCCCAGGGCTCAGAATGGGACTATTAGCCTGGCTTCAGAAGCACAATGCAAATTAATCAGTTTTGCAGGTGATACTAATCCAGTCAGAGAAATGGATTCAGAAGAGACGATGAACATAACAGAATTATATATTTTTTCTTCATTCATAGGATGTGGGCATCACTGGCTAGGCCAGCATTTGTCGCTCATCCTTAATTGCCCTTGAGGTGGTGCTGATCTGCCTTCTTGAGCTGCGGCAGTCCATGCTGTGTAGTTACACCCACGGTGCTGTTAGGGAGGAAGTTCCAGCATTTTGACCCTGCAACAGTGAAGGAACAGCAATATAGTTCCAAGTTAGGATGATGAGTGACTTGGAGGGGAACTTCCAGGTGGTGGTGTTCCCATGTGTTTGTTGCCCTTGTCCTTCTAGATGGTAGCGGCCATGGGTTTAGAAGGTCCTGTCTAATAAGTCTTGGTAAGTTCCTGTAGATGATACATATTGCTGCCACTGTGTGGTGGTGGAGGAAAAGAGTGAATGTTTATGGATGGAGTGCCAATCTAGCGGGTTGCTTTGTCCTGGATGGTGTCAAGCTTCTTGAGTGTTGTTGGAGCTGCACTCATCCAGGCAAGTGGAGAGTATTCCATCACATTACTGACTTGTGCCTTGTAAATGGTGGACAGACTTTGGGGAGTCAGGAGGTGAGTTACTCACAGCACGATTCCTAGCCTCTGGCCTGCTTTTGTAGCCACAGTATTTACATGGTTAGTGCAATTCGGTTTCTGGTCAATGGTAACTCCCAGGATGTTAGTAGTGGGCAGCTCAGTGATATAATGTCAATAATGAGTTGGATTGAATCAATAAGTGTACAGAAAAATGGCAGATGAAATTTAATGCATAAAAATGTGAAGTATGAGACATGAGGAAGTAAGAAATACATGCACCCCCTGAGTAGTGTTGAAATAGCTAAGGAAGAAGATGAAATAAACCATGACATCTTAGTTGACTCAAGACTCAACACACCCAACGTAAGTAAAGCAGCAATCAACAAGGACAATAACATGTTAATCTACATAAGCAAAACAATATAAATCAGATGAAGACCAAACTTGATGATGTCCTAGTCAAATTATGCCTTGAGTAGTGTGTCCCATTTTGATTACCCATACACAAGGGAGACATTCAATCACTTGAGGCAAAGAAGATCCATAGAGTTAATCTCTGGTATTAGGGGCCCAAGCAATAAAAAAAAAGTTGGATAACAGGTGATTTCATAGAGACAGTTAAGAGAATGGAAAAGATAAACATGGAGTATTATGATAACTAGTAAGAGTAGGACAAAAGAAAATAGTTTCAAATTACCCATAACTAAATGTAAGACTGATGTTTTACACAAAGCAGCAATCAACACATTGAATAGTCTTCCAGGAAGACTCAATAGGTGAAAAAAGCTATTTGTGTGTTGAGAAGGGTAAAATGGTTTGTTTGTTAGGTTTTGTTTATGTGCCTGGATAGACTTGTGGCTAAAAGGTTTCTTTTAGGTTTCTTTGTGTATATACATTTTTAATGAGGTTTTACAACCCCTGAAGTTGAGGAGATGGGTTACAAGGGTTGAAAGTTCAGTGATTCTGAAGGTAAAGCATAAAGTAGAAAACTTTACTGTTGTATAGTGACAGTGATCCAGTGACACAGACATAAAAGGGCAGGAGTTGAGAGAGGGAGTGGTCAGGGCCAGTCAGAGAGAAGACAGGATTTTAAGCTCTCTGAGAAGGAAAACCTATAAGGCTATTGGGACTGTAGTTAATTGTATAATCAGTTATAGGACTCAGTAAAGTGATCAGTTTAGCAGAGGTGCTACTGGAAGACTGAATTTAGGGAACTCATTTGTTTGCAATGCAGTTGAAGAAACAATTAATTTTAATGCAGTTTTTGGGTGTCTCGGGGAGAGGTACGAGTTGGGTGAGAAGCATCAAGTGAATGGTCCGGAATTCACCAGAAGAAAACCATGTGCAGCTGTGCCAGCCCCAAGTGAAAAGCCTTTGTGTCAAGCTAGTGGTAACTCCTTACTGGTTTGTGTGTCTGTTAAGACATTGCTGGGGTAAACGAATAGTGGGAATTTAAATTGTTGTCTTGTGCTTGTATTGAGATCTTTCCAACCTTTTCGTCTGGTGTAATTCAGTCCATTTTTCTTCTTTTAATGCAGAAAATAAATTATTTATTAAAACTTCATCAGTAGACTCCTGTGAATTTGTTCAGTAACTTTCCTCCATGGTTTCTTAAAAAGTTAGGACATATCAAGCCAGGATTCACTCTGGGATCTGACTTCTCCAATATTAACAGCAGCTAAGATCGTAACAATGAACGAAGGTGCACAGAAGGCTTTCTTTATTCTATGCATGATCATGGCACATGTATAACCTTTTTTTCATTTCCACCAGTTTACATGCTGCTTCCTCTAGAATGATTTTCAACATCACTGCAAGTGATTTTCCATACTGTACATGTTTTTCAAACACTAGTTCCTTTCATGTCCATAAATAGAAAAATTATTGCATCTTTCACAGCTCAAGATATCATATATTAGGCAACCAATGAAATATTTTTGAAGTATAGGAATGTCAGAAAACATCGCAGCCTATCTGTGCCAGGCAAAGGTCCTTCCGCAATGAAATAAATGACCAGTTACATCTTTTTTTATATATATATGGTACTGCTTGAGAGAAAAGTTCTGCTGGCAGAATTCCTCTTCTCTTGGAATAATGAATAGGGACCTATTATATCCACTTTAAGAGAGCAAGTAGGATCCTGGTTTAATGTCTCATCCAAAAAAAATGACACCTCCAACAATACAGCACTCCCTTAATATTGTATTGAACTAAGCATCAGGCTAGTTTGTGCTAAATTTCTAGAGTGGGGCTTGATACATAATCTCCTGATTCAGAGGTGAAGGTCTGATCACTGAGCCAAGTCTGACCCTTAAATGTTCTGTTCCCTTACTTCATAGTTATAATATTCGTGATTTCTTTTGTGCTCGCTTTCAAATCCTGTTACTCCTACTGACCAGCTCATCTGACTAATTGATTACTTTCCTCCAAAAGGATTCACTCCACAGGAGATTAATGAACTTTTCAACATCTATGCACTCATTAAATTCATTGTGATTAGCTATTAGGCATTTTTGTAACATTAGTGCAAAGTGTTCACATTTGAAGTTTAGCATCGTTTTTCATCTGTTAAAGCCAAAACTGAGCTTGGCTGCACATTCTTCCATTTGGAATGGATCAAAAGCTTCATGAGCTTGGGAGCTCTTTAAAAAGTTCAGGACTTTTGGCTTTGTTTTTCTTTGACAGAGAGTTCTTAGTACAGTATTCAGTTTATAAATGTTTGCTGACAGTTTTGTGATTTATTATTTTTTTCTCTGAATGTGTATAAAAAATCTAAACAAAGTGTATAGTATTTGCCAAATCACACTAGAAACATGAGTAAATAAAGTATGTGCTTGGCAAAGCAAAAAAACCAGAAAAAGAGACTTGAAGAAGGAACTTCTAGAAGACAAATTTCCATGAAGGCTCAGAATTATGCAAGATAAGAGAAGGCATGCCTGGGAGATCAGCAGGCATCAGATCTAGACTGTTTACTATCATTCATGCCTTCAGTTCCTGGCACGCACATATCCCAATGATACTGAGGAATCAGTTCTACAGGCACTGGGTCAGCATTGTAGCTGTTGCAGATATATGCCATCTTCTGTGTAGATAACTTAAAACAACTAATACTCGAATGATGGCACTACCAATGACCATGAATGTTATCTCTTCCCTCCATCTTTTTCACTGCCATCTTCTGTTAGACATGCAGCTGGACTGTATTGTGGAATGGAATCTTTGGAGTGTTTTTTTAAAAAGCAAACCACCACATGGTGACACACTGTCTGCCACTAGCTGAACACCATTAATTGCTCACTTAAGGGCCTCGATTGATGGCTGGGTGGGGAGGCTGTCCTCGAGCTGGACTTCATCAGGCGGAGGCAGCGAGGTCCCCATCCTATGCCCTCCTGCCCAATCGAATTACCCCCTTGCCACCAAATTTGCCTCCAGGTTGAGGGATGGGGGGGAAGGGCTTTAAATTCCACCCTACATTGCCAGTCATCTCTTTACCTAATCTGGAATTTGCAGAGCCAAAATGCATTTAAATTATTTACAGCATTATAAATGAGGGCTTATAAAATTTCTATCCCCACATGTGAGCACACCTGTTATTTTCTGTATCCTTTTAATTTTCCCCACCCCTCTGGTAGAGCGCAACACTAGGCTCAATTTAGACCAGAAGTTGCCTTGCGTATTTTGTTAAGTCTAATCACAGAAATCATGGTTCATAAATCTATTTAAAAAGTAATATGCATCAACATTACCTTTTCATTAATTAATACCTTTTTAAACTTAGGGAGAATCTACACTTTAAAGACAAATGAGATTGGTTTGTAAAACATTATCTGAATAAATAGGATGCATCCTCATTATGCATGCTTGGCTGAGAGCCCAGACTCATAAGAGTATTATCTGAGTGGGAGTTTGTTTTGACAGCTGGAGAAATCTGTGGACTTTGCTTGATTGGCATCTTTCAGTGGCTATAGTGTTATTTTTTCTGTGATCTCTTTTGTCAATGTCTTTATTTATTTGAACAAGAATAAGATGTGTGAAGTGTTTGAAGCCTCTGTTATTTATACTTTAATTAGCTGTCTGACATTTCTATAGGGTTGTAGGTTGTAGCAGTTTTTTTGAGAAAAAGTAGTTTTGTGTATGGCTTTTTTGTTTTAACAGTTTCACAAATACCATTGTTACAATAGGGTTTATTGGCTCTGTCCATAGTGTATACTGGGTGAATGAGCATGGAAGAGCTGGATGTTTGGCGTGGAGACTGAGGGCCCAATGGGGGTGGGTGGGGGGGCATGTGTTGGCATGGAGTGAGATGGGGGATATAAAGAGGGCATGGATAAGAGCTTTTGAACATTCCTTTCAAAAGGTACCTGACTCCAGGCTATGATTCATGATTTTTCTGAGAACCGCGAACCATGAGTCATGGCAAAGTTGGCTTGGTTGAATGAAAATTGCGAGGTGCTAAGGAGATGCCTACTCCCGCAATAGAGCCAGCCAGATTGGGACTGCAGCGTGTAGGCTTGCTACCTGCAACCTTATCCCGTGCCAGTGATAATTGGGGGCACTGCACATGGGGGCAGGAATCTCAGATTCTGGTCCCACCCACCATTTTTAAATGGCACTGGGGCCATTCCAACTTGGGAAAAATCTGGGCCAGTCACTCAGATATCAGATGCTTAGATGTGTTTAACTTCTATAAATAGTAAATAAAACATAAAATACGTAAACCACTCATTAAAATACATTTTTGAAGGTTCATTGGCATTTCGTGAAATGATAATAGCAATTCATTTGGTACTTGTGTCAGTACCTATATGCCCACTGAAAATATGCAAATATTGCTTTGTGATAAGAGGTACATGCATGGCAGTTTATAAACTTTAATATGTAGCTAGGAGTTTATTTTAACATCTTTTAATGTAACCCACTTCATATGAAACTGACAAGATTGAGCCAGCCACTTATTTTACACCCCATGTGATTTTACACTCTATTGGAAACAATAATACAGAATAAAACTGGTAAGTCTCAAAATACCATTAGTTTCCCATGATGTGGCTTAGGTTAAAAAGACCCCGTCGATTGTGCAGGCAAAAGAAAACCAGTCAAACATTACATAATTATTAAGCATCATACACAATCTGCTTTGGTTTATAATGTAATTGTTTAGGTTTAGTTGAGATTAGTGGAAAACCATTGAATGTGGAACTTTCACATCACACTGACTATTACAGCCTCCAGCAAAGACCTTGTAAATATCTGACTTAGTCGTCTTTCCAGGGTTACCATATTGCTGCTGTATTTCACCAAATAGTAAGGAAGCAGTCATTTTTCACGCAGCCTAGTGACAACACTTAAATTTTGAGAAAAGGAAGTGAAATGTTTGTCCAAGAATAATGTTTTCTGATTGAAAGAAGTTGCAGATACAGCTAACAAGGATCTAAAATTTCATTTGGAGTGACGAAACATTCAAAACACAAAGCAAAATATGTAACAGCTTATGAATATTTTGTCAAAAATCAACACTATAGAAGTACTTCTGAATTAAATGTTTTAGAGAAATTTTTTTAAAAAGACATAATTCATAATTGTCAACAGCTTTAAGCTACATTTTTTATGTAGGCTTTGTACAGCCCTTAAATGTTCTCTAAAATGGCAGTTTATTCATCTTTCTTTAAACATTGTTGATTATATAATTGTAAAATTTAGTTTTAAATTGAGACGTTTACAAATCTTGTTGAAACCTTATTCACTCTGTTATAAATTCCAGCTTGTAAACACCCATTTTAAAATGCAGTTATACTTAAAAGTATTGTCTTGCAATTAAGATGATTCTAACATGCATCATTCTAAATGAAAAACAATCTTTCAAGAACTAACAAAAGAGACACTCATTTCCAATAGGTACTTCTGACCTTGGGGAGAATCTATAGGAGTTTAAAATCGACTGCTAATTTACAGAGAAACAATTACCATCTAATCGACCTCTTACTATCCTTTAGAAGAATTAACCTATGATTGCCCTTGGAATATTTCTTTTCTGACAATTAGTCTCGTCATATTAAAGGGATAGACTGTAGACGTAAAGCTTATACACTGCATGGTGCATGATTTAATGCTCTTTCCCTTATAAAATAACATATCCTTTTGACTTTGAGAAGTGCCACCAGAAATCCACTCATAAATTTGAAAAAATTGTGTTGAGCTTATCTATTCCCAATCCAAGGTCTGACTGGGCTGGGCGACCACTCTTCCTGTCATAGTAACTTGTTCTGATTGGGCAGGTTGTTCTGATTGGGCAGGTTTTGAATTTTAGGGTAGAATGTGATGCGGGGAAAGGACGGGGTGACTGCAGAAAATGACTTTGGATTGGAATTGGGAGAATTGCGGAAAATGTCATTGAGAATACCTGCTGAGGCAGGCAGCCAAATGAAATTCTTAGGAAGGTAATAAGAAGCAAATTTGCATGTTGATTCTCTCTTAGCACCGGAGTTCCATGTGTCTGCAACCTGGACAGCTGGAAAAGGTGAGTTCGCAGCAGGAAGAACTTCCTCAGTGAAACTGAACAAGCTGTGATGACTTTTGATCAGTTACACTGAAGATCTCGAGCCACGGCCAGGTGAAAGGCTGCTGTTCAAAGCATTCCTTTTGTCAGAGAGTGCCTTCAATGCTTGACAGGTGATTGCCAACTGCTTGGAAGGCACTGCACCTTTCCAGCACTCCCCACCTTTCAGCTACACTTCCCTGCTGCCAGCCTTGACAGCAATTGTGTTGAAATAAATGAAAAATAGTTATGAAAAATCATCCCTCCAGCCCCCACCCCAGCATACACTTCCTAGGCCCCATCCATGCCACTCTCTGCCAGCCCACCCCCCCTCCCCCACACCTACTCCCCATGGCCCCCATATCCCCATTCCAACTTAGTGCCCCTCTACCTGCCTATGCTGACTGAGTACCAACCCATGCCACACATCCACCAACCTTTGCTCTTATCCCCTCCATGCTAACTCACCTAGTATACTTGGACAGTTCCTTGATAGCTTTGACATTTTCAGGTCAGCTTTGATAGCTTTGTCAGCTTTGACACTTCCTGGATAGTTTTGACAGGTTTGACAGCTGGGCTGCTCTTTGACAGCTTGACAGTTCCAATGATTTTGTGCGTAAACAGTGCATAATCTTGTTCACTTTTAACAATCCCAAAGGGTGCTTTACCTCCCCCAAAGGTGTCCCAGGACCCTACCCAAAGAGGTTCCTTACCTCTCCAAATGGGTATCCTGGCTATCCAAATGCAGTCACCCAGTTCAGACCTCCTTTCCTGTTCTAATCTGCACACTTTGGATTCAACACTACTTTTTTTTTTCCAGAAATCCCTCTTCTCTGAAGGCAGCTGGTGTTTTAAATGGCCAGCTGCCTCTATGAATTGTGCACGCGTGAACCTTGGCCTGATGCCAGTCCTGCCCCCACGAAGATGAGAAATGCCGGGTTCAAGGATGGGACTTAAACACTTTGGCCATTTCCTGGATTTTTGGCATGATGGAGAGGCTGTCTATTGTGGCAAAATTCTGGGCTGATGTTTCCGGTCTATGACCTTTTACCAGGAACTGAGAAAAGTCATAGGTTTTGAGCAAGGGGTGGGTGGGACAAGAACAAGAAGGTCTGATAGGGTGGCAGACAGGAGAGATTGAATGACGTAAGAGTTAGTCTTTCAAGGCCAAAAGGAATGGTGATGGAACAAGAAAAACAAAAAAACAAAATATGTGCGTAGAGCATGTGCACTACTGTCTGATAGTGAAAATAAGAGGAAAACTGAAATGTGCAAAGAAAAGAAAACAACATGTTGGGGCAGAGTTTATGGTCTGAAATTGTTGCACTCAATGCTGAGTCCAGAACACTGTAAAGTGTCTAACTGAAAGATGAGGTGCTGTTCCTCAAGCTTACATTGAGCTTCACTGGAATGGTGTGGCAGGCCAAGGACTGAGATGTCAGCGTTAAAACAAGGCGGAAAATGAAAATGACAGACCGTTGAAAGCTCATGGTCATGCTTGTGGACTGATCAGAGGTGTTCCACAAAGCAGTAAACCCAATCTGTGTTTGATATCCCCAGTGTAGGGGAGATACATTGTAAGCAGCATCTACATGCTGCCCCTGAGTGGTGTTTCTGAAAACCATTGTAGTTTCCATATGTACACTGATGGCATTCAGCTCTCTGTCATCACCACCTCTCTCGATCCCTCTACTATCTATAAATTCAGACTTTTTGTTTGACATACAGTACCGAATAAGCAGAAATTTCTACCAATTAAGTATTGGGAATACTAAAATCATTGTCTTTGGTCTGCAGTAGCAAACTCTGCCAGTGACACCATCTCTCTCCCTGGCAACTATCTATAGCTGAACCAGACTTTTCACAACTTTGGTAATATATTTGATCCTGAGATGAGCTTCTAAATATATATCCATGCCATCACTAAGACCATCTGTTTCTACCCTTTAACATCTCCTGATTCTGCTCCTGTCTCAGCTCAGCCTGCTAAAACCCTCATCCATGACTTTGTTACCTCTAGACCTGACTATTCCAATACACTCCTGGCTGGTTTCTCATGTTCTACCCTCCATAAACTTGAGTTCATCCAAAAATCCTCTGCCTTAACTCACATCAGATCCCGTTCACCCATCATCCCTGTGCTCACTGGCCTACATTCGCTCCTAGTAAAACAACACCTCAATTTTTAAATTCTCATCCATGTTTCAAATGGCCTCACCTCTCTCTATTTCTAGAATCTCCTTAAGCCCCAACATCCTCAGATATCTGTTTTTCTAATTCTGGCCCCTTGAGCATCCTTATCACTCCACCATTGGTGGCTGTGCCTTCAGTTGTCAAGGCCCAAAACTCTGAAACACCCTCCTTGAGCCTTTCCACCTAAACTCTACCTCACTATCCTCCTTTAAGACCAAGCTTTTGGTCATTTGTCATAATATCCCTTTTATGAGGCTTGTGTAAAATTTTTGTTTTATAATGGGCAGAAGTTAGCCCTTGGCTGGCGGGTGGGCCACACCGGATCGGCGGCGGGCGGGCAGCTGAACCCTGCTGCCAAAACGGGGCCCGCCGCCATTTTGAGTGGGCGGGCCAATTAAGGTCAGCCCAGCGGCCTGCCCGACAGGAAGCGCTATGCACTTCCTGTTCCGGGGGGAGCGAATGCCCAACTGTGAAAGTGCGCTCCTTTGTGCATGCGCGTGAAAGAGCACACTGCTCCCTGAGGCAAAGTCCTGACTCAGGAAGTTTAGTGAAAGGTGAGTAAAGTCAAAAAATAGAGACATTTTTAAATTATTAACATGTCCTCCTCATGTGACAATGTCACATGACATGGGACATGTTGATAAACTCATAAAATTTATTAAGTTTTTACAAAATGGTAATGAAACCTCATCCCCTGAGTGGATGAAGTTTCATTAATGACCTAGAGCCCACTGGGGCTCCTGGCCTGCCCACCAGCCTTAAGGTTGGACGGGCAGGGTCTTTAGATATCTTAATGAGCCTGTCAATGGCTGCAATTGGCCATTGAAAGGTCAGCTGGCGGGTGACAGCTGATTTCGCTGTCCGCCCGCCTTCCTTAAGATTTAAATGGCCCAGGATGACGTCGGGGATTCCTCCCAACTTCATCCCGCGTCATTTTCTCCTTGGCGAGCGGGCCCTTCCCCCAAATCGCTGAGGGGAAAATCCTGGCCAATGTTGCTGTAAAGTGCCTTGGATATTTCATGTTAAAGGCACTGTGGAGGTATACATTATGGTTGTTTGTTGCCCATTGTCACACAACCACTGTCAGTGAAGCAGGTAATTCTCACATTCGCAGCACACACTTGCAGCTAACCTCAGTCCTGGCTCCTGGTTTGGTCTTCCCTTCTTAAGGCTTTCATTGTAGTCTCAGGCAGAAAATTCAGAAAACATTAGAAAGACAGAAAGAAATATAGAAATACAAGCAGAGGGAAAGAGACAAAGGGCAGAATTTTACACCCTGTGGGTGGGCGCGTGCCCGACCCGATCAGGTGTAAAATAGCGCCCGATGATGTCAGGCGAGTGTCCTGACATCATCTTGTACTCGCTGGAGAGTTGGTAGTGCACCCCCTGACAATTAAGATGTCTATTAAGACCATTAAAATATTAATTAAGAGAGATTTTTCACTGCCCGTCCAAACTTACGGTTGGCGGGAGAGCAAATTGGCCAGGCGGCCTTTGCATTTTTGAGAGAACCTCATCCAAAGGCGGGATGAGGTTTCTGACATTAATATAAAAAGATGAAAATGTTTTGACAGCATTTTTATTATGTGTATGTTCATGGGAGTGAGTTCTATGGGCTGAATTTTGCCCCCCTTCAGGTGGGGGTGGGGGGGGGCATTGAAGGGCAGGCACGCACTTGCAAGCATCCGATTGGCACCCCCGATCGGAGGCGAGGCGCCATTTTGCATGGGCGGGTCAACTAAGGCCCGCCAGCATGATGTCTGCACAGAAGCGTGATGCGCTCCCTGTGCGGGCGTTGGGGGGGGATCCCAAAATCAAGAGTGCACTCTTTTGCGCATTCGCACAAAACGCACTCATCTCCCTGAGGCTAAGCGCTGCCTCAGGGAGATTGGCTCAAAATGTACAAAACCTAGAAATAGAAAAGTAAAATTCCCCTAACGTGTCCCCTCATGTGACACTGTCACATAAGTTGGGACATGTCCATAATTGTCGCAAAAACTTTACTAAAATTTTTTAAACCCTGCATGAAACTTTATCCCGCCCGTGGATGAGGTTTCATGTTTTTTCTCGTTCCCGCCAGGGCTCCTGGCCTGCCCGCCAACCTTAAGTTTGGACGGGCAGGTCCTTTAATTACTTAATTGACTTTGTCAATGGCCTCAATTGGCTATTGACAGGTCGGCGGGTGCGCAGCTGATTTTGCTGCGTCCCCACCTTCCTGAAAACTTAAATGGAGTTCCCCCCCGACGTCACCGCACGCCATTTTATGCATTGGCAAGTGGGCCCCGCCCCAGCTCGCCAAAGCGTAAAATCCTGCCCTATTTGTGGTAATTTTTTCTGGGATTTTAAAACCTTTATTTTTGTTTTTAAAATTCTTCAGTTCCCTGAGGCAGCTTTCAGTGCGCGCTCCCCCCGTGTCTGCGCAGACTTCAGTGTTTTCCTCTTCTGTCCCCACCCCGGCATCGCTGAGTCTTTCAGCGCGCGTTTCACACTGGCTGGTCGTTAATTGGGCAGCCACTGTGAAATCGCGGTTGGGGGCTGATCGCGGGTGGTGGACTGTTTCCCAGCTGTTCCTGCGCACCACCCCCCCCCCCCCCCAACCAACGACCCAAAAACCCTACCCACAGATTTTCTTTTGCCCCTGAGACCAACAAAGTTTTCCAATAGATAAAAACAAAAAACTGCGGATGCTGGAAATCCAAAACAAAAACAGAATTACCTGGAAAAACTCAGCAGGTCTGGCAGCATCGGCAGAGAAGAAAAGAGTTGACGTTTCGAGCCCTCATGACCCTTCACAGAACACTGTTCTTTGAAGGGTCATGAGGACTCGAAACATCAACTCTTTTCTTCTCTGCCAATGCTGCCAGACCTGCTGAGTTTTTCCAAATTTTTCCAATAGTTGTTTTTGTTTCACTTGAAAACTCCATTTTCCCCATGGAGTACAAGCATCAAAATATTTAATGCTTTCATCTGAAACTTCATTCTGTGTTATTTTAGCAGTGGTTATACACTTTTATTCAAATAGCAGATAAGAGAAATTTCAAATGAACAAATAAGTGTTTGTTTGTTGGTATCTCAAAATGTAATTTTAAGATCTATCTGTTAACTAATAATGTAAATCCATTCGCTGATTAATTCATGTGGTTAATCTTATGCTGCTGTCTGCCATCGTACTAATTCCATTTGATCCAATCATATGTATCCTGCATCATGTTGGATGCCTTTTTAGCGTTATTTACAGCACCTTTTTTAAAACCATTTTTTCTTCCCAAAGAGTTCAGGATCTTGTCCTTCCAAACTATCATAGCAAATAATTTATACCATATGTGCTTAATCACTTTAAAGTCAGATTGACTGCCTTCTATACCTGAGGAGGGTGCATGATATGTTTTGACTTTTTGCCACCCAAGTAAGATGACACTGAGTGAATGGTTTGGGATTATACATGAGGAATGATTCCTGTACTGCATATTTAAAAAACTTATTATCTTTTATCGCACAGAAATCAGTGCTATATTTTATAGTTACAACTTATATTTACAGTGTCTTTACTATAACAAAACATCCCAAGGCACTTCAGAGGAGCATTATAAAACAGAGTATAACACTGAGCCACATAAGGAGATATTAAGTCAGATGACCAAAAGCTTGGTCAAAGGGGATGATTTTAAGGAGTGTCTTAAAGTAGGAAAGCAAGGCAGAGAGGTGGAAAGATGTAGGGAGGGTATTCCAACACTTGGGGCCCAGGCAACTGAAGATACAGCCCCCCAATGGTAATGAAAGTTCTTTAAGATATTACCTTTAGCAATATCATATGAGTGAAAACAAGCTTCACAAGAAAAATCTATTAGGGGGAGCTCACAGAGTTTCCAGTGAGAGATTACAGAGAGTGGTTAGTCTAATCAATGAGCACTGTTCCTTTAATTTCAGGGACACTGGGGTAGAGTTTTTTTTTTCCTCTAAGCAGTGTTTGGGAGACTGGTCCCAGGTGACCAAATTAAATTAAAATTGACTTGCAGGGCTCCTCTATGGCAGAACCACCAGCTGATGGCAGATGATGTGCACGTAATTCAAAGTCAGACCATCAGTGGAAATGTATCATTCCGCAATATTTTCAGGTGCTGCAAATTTGTTTCAGCCAGGCTAGGGGCTTCAAAGAGACTTCTTTGGATTTAGATTGAACCCAGCATATTGACTGAAAGCTTAATTGTAAGCATCTACATTGAAAACAGATAATTGCATTTGTGGCTTTTCGTGGCCTCGAATCATAAAGTAAAATAATCCATTGTTTAGCATTCAATTACCTGTCTCATTCATGGAGCCAAGACTTGGATGAAGTCAAGGCTGTTTTAATCTGAATTAAAACTGCATTCAACTTGAAGGAGGATTTAGGGTTATATAGCACGTTTCACAACCACAGGCATCCCAAGGCATATAACGTGAAGTGTAATCACTGTTATAATGTAGGAAATGTGGCCGCCAATATGTGTACAGCAAGCTCCCACAAGCAGCAACGTGATAATGGCCAGATAATCTTTTCTTTTGTGTGATGTCGATTGAAGAATAAATATTGCCAGGACACCAGGGATGACTCCTGATCTCTTCTTCAAAATAGTGCCTTGGTATCTTTTATGTCTACCTGAGAGGGCCTCAGTTTAATATTTCATCAGAAACTTAGCACCACAGACAGTGCAGCACCCCCTCAGTAGTAAACAAGTGTCAGCCTAGATTTTTGTGTTCCGTTGACAGTGGATTGTCCCAATGATGGTGGAATTGCAGCTAACAGCTAGAATACCAATAAGGGTAGGCAAGGTTGACAAAATACAAATTAAATTGAAGTGAGGAGGGATAGGAAAGCTGAATATGTAAACTGTTTAACTTGAGAAATTATTTGTAAAGGACCTGAAGAAAGAATGAGGAAGGGAGGGACACACAAAAAGTGCTTCAGAGGCTCCACTCATGCCACCTCTGTGCCTGTCTTCCTGTAACTTAGCAATGGAAGTTGAGAGAGGGCCAGTCTATGAAATATAATCAATTGTAAACTGCAATTATGAGATAATAAAAGAGATTAACTGGTACTGGGAAGACAAGAACAGGTATTACATGAGCAATGCAGACTAAGAATTGGACTACTACAGAGTTAGGAGAAGTTCTGCTCTGCTCCCAGGACTTCCTCTTGAGTTGGGGGCGGAATTCTCTCCTTAAAGCAATTAACACAGCTCCTAGGGTTAAATTACTGTAGGGCAGCCCTCGAGATTGTGGGACAATTCAGCAGGGGAGGTGGGGCCATGGTACCCGGTAAAATCCAGTTCCAGGTCTCTGCAATGCACAATTCAAAGAGGTTTATGGGCAACATTTTCCCCCCCCGTCGTGGGGGATGTGCTGGAGCAGGTGCGGGAGGGTTCCCGATCGGTGCTCCCGATTGGGGGCATGCCTCCATTTTACATAGGTGGGCCAATTAAGGCCCGCCCAGTGTGACCAGCGCCAGGAACCACTATGCGCTCGCTGTGCGATGGGGAGGATTCCCTGAGCCGAGAATGTGCTTTTTCGCACATGCGCACAGGTCCTCCTGAGGCAAAGTGCTGCCTCAGGGAGATCGGCTCAGACTTGAAACCTTAAATAAAGATGAGGGAAAAATTTTGCTGCCATGTCCCCTCATGTGACACTGCCACATGAGTTGGGTCATGTCCATAACTTTTAGTTTAACACACTCTGAAATTTTAAAATCCCTCATGAAATCTCATCCCTCCTGTGGATGAGGTTTCATGCTTTTTCAGAAGCCCACCAGGGCTCCCAGCCTGCCCACCAACCATACGGTTAGACAGGCAGGTCCATTAATGGCTTCAGTTTCTTAATGGTTTCAGTTTCTTAATGGCCTTGGTAGCCCGCCGACCTGAGAATGCAAATGACGCAGGGTGATGTTGGGACGCGCATCCGACGTCAGCCCGCATCATTTTATGTGTCGGCAAGCGGGCCCTGCCCCCACTCACCAAACAGAAGATTCTACCCAATGTCCATCAGAATCTATCAGTGAAACTATGTAGCTGGCCAGCAAATATAACTCCTTCTACAAGGGAATCAATTAGAATGAATAGTAGCTCAGATATTGCATATGTGAAATGAAGTATAAGCACAAAGGGGCAACACCACACCACATCAGGCTGACATCCTTCATATGCCACATAATGAACAAAATAAATGCCCTGCACTTACTTTATTAAAACCAACATAATTGTTCAAATTAAGAATCCAGCATAAGAATGCAACAGTGTTGCATGAGGGGACATGTCAGGAATATTTTTTCCACCCTTCCACAAAATTTTTAAATCTTCCACCAATCTCCCTGAGGCAGCACTTTGCCTCAGGGAGATCTGCGCACTATTTTGCGCGCATGCGTGAAACAGCACACTCCTGGCTCAGGGAATACCACCCCCCCCCTGCAGAGGGTGTGCACAGAGCTTCTGAGTGGGCATCATGCTGGGCGGGACTTAATTGCCCCACCCACCTCAGGAACCCACCTGCCCATGCCTGCTCCCACACATTTCTCCCGATAGGGGGAAAATGTTGCCCTTAGTTACAGAAACAACACAAGCAAGACCTTCTGCATATAAAGCAGTGAAAGAAATGGCCTGCCTTGTGTGCTGTTAGATATGGAAGAGAAGAAGAAGAAAATGAAATTATGCATATCATACAAGAAAATGTTGAAAACTTTTAATTAAGAAAGGTTGCAACCAAATTCATGTCTCTGCTGTAACCCTGCATCAGCATCAACCCTACATCAGCATCAATGGAGGAAAGTTGGGAACGATGTTTCAAAGGTGTTGCACTCCAACTCACCCTAACTTTTGACATTTACTGCATTGAGGCATTCCAGTGAGTTTGGACACCAATCTCCCCTTAAATACCATTGATGTTGATTAGTACGCTACAAAGTTAACAAGGATTCAATTGGAAGAATGCTGCTGCCTATTCAATATTTGTCCAAGCTTTTAAAATAAGTTCTGGATTGTAAAGCAGATATTTTTCTTGCATGCTTACACAACTACTTGATATTTAGTTGTTTGGTAGTACGGGACTTGAGTATTGCTGAAAAAGAGACTTTTTGTTGAAGCTTCTGTCTTGTACTCATCAGGACAACTTGCAAGAAGATATCGATGTCAGGGGAAACAACATGTTTATACTGAATGAGAATAGAGTGCTGATTGGTTGGCAAGTGGACTCTGATTTGTAGAGGCGTTGCCATGGAGAATGCATGACGCGCTGTAAGGCTGGCCTTATCACAACCTCGGAAATAGCCATATGCCGTGGTGAGCCATTTGCTCACCATGCAATCTTGATGCTGAAATATGGAGTATCAAAGACATTCTGCGGCATAATGGCTACCCTGATAAGATCATTTCACACTGTATATTGTGCAGACCCGTGGAAGGGCCTAAGGCCATTACTTTCGGCTCTGAAAGGTGCCCAGCCTACCTTACCTTGCCCTTCCAGGGTAATCTATCTCAAACATTTGAGCAACGGGTGAAGCTAGCTGCTTCATGCTTCTGCTATATAGCAGCAACACAAGTGGTATGCACCACCAACAGGATGCTGCCATCAAGCCAAAAGGACGTTCTGCCTATTACACAAATGAGTAATTCAGTATATGAATTTCAGTGCCCAGTGTGATGTTAGGTATGTAGGCTGTACATCCCACAGACTGGGAGATCGTATCAAACAGCGTGTCCATTCTGCTCTTCATAATGGGCAAGGTACGGACCATGCCCAACCAGACCCTGCTTGCAAAACTCAGCATCCAACATTAGATGTGATTCCGTGATTGGACAACATTTGCTAAATAATTTGTGTGCTAAGAATTATGCTGACAACCAATTTAAGATGGTCAGTCGGGCTCATTGTGTGGTGCATTTGCGTGTACTGGAAGCTACATATATGAATACGTATATAGAACGGAAAGAACAGATACACACATTGTGCCTGTTTCAGCTAAATAAATGGCAGCCGTTCATTGGTTCATTCCTCGGGGCAATGTTTTAGCCAAACAGAGCCAAGCTGTCTGGTTTAAATTTCAAACAGTGCTTGGCAGTTAACTGTCAGTCACTATCAACTGGTGCATTCTCCTTGGCAATACCTCTAACAATCAGAGCCCGCTTGCCAACCAATCAACTCTCTCCTCATACAGTATGAATATGTTTTTTCCCTTGACCTTGGTATTTTCTTGTGAATTGTCCTGATGAGTGGAAAGTAAAATGCTTTGACAAAAAAAGTATCTTTTTCAGCAATACTAGACATTTCTGTAAAATAAATTGCTCTTCAGATTGCTGAATTGTCTTTCTAGATATAAGATTGTACTTTAATTGAATTGAGATTAAGACATCGCATTTAATATTACTGGGGCTTGAATTTTTCCCACGTTGGGTGGGCTTGGTGGGAGCGGGTAAGGTCAGTTGCCGCCCGCAATTGGCTCCGCACTGCGATTTCACGTGGGCGGGCCAATTAAGCCCTGCCCTGTGTGGATCGCGAGCGGTGGCGCTGAGTGCTACCTATGTGGGCAGGGGGAGGTGGGAGAGCGGGCCTGGTGCACAGTTCACACGTGCGCGCAAAAGAGCACTTCAATCTTTCTGAGGCACGGGGCTTGAGCGCTTTTTGAAAAAATTGATAAATACAATAAAAATTCAATGAAACATGCCCCTCAGGTGACTGTGTCACATGAGATGGGATATGTTTTAAATTTCAAAAGCAAGTTTTTATTTAATTTTTAATAGCTTTAGGAAACCTCATCCCGCTCATGGATGAGGTTTCCTAAAAAATGTAAAGGCTGCTTGGCCTTCTCGCCTGCCCACCAACCATAAGGTTGGACAGGCAGCATAAAATTCAGGTTAATTCGGGTTAAATTCAGCTTAATGACCTTAATAGGCTTTTCAATTATTGGTCGACGCGCAGCCGACTCTGGTGCATGCCCGCCAAACGAAATAGCGCGAAGGTGCGTTGGGATGTCATCGTATGCCATTTTACATTCCAGTGTGTCAGGCTTGTGCCCATACGCTAAATGTAAAATTCTGGCCTAGGAGTTTACTGATTGTTCAGTTAGAAGTTTAACAACCTGTTGGAGCACTCTGCTGTCTTTGTTAGAAGGAAGCAAATCTTTGTATTTACCTGTTTAGTTCAATTTGCTTTGTCTGTATATTGATTGTTATTCATAGTTCTCCTGTTATGTGTAGATTAAATCATACACAGGTAGAATTACATAAATGCATTACTTAGTGCCATGATCTGTATTCAAGTGTGAGTTACAAGGGCCTTTACACTCACCAACCAGCAGATGGGAATTAATGTCATACAGTAACTTTTGACTATGATAGTTCTGTCATGGTATCTTGCATAATGTTAAGGCACTAGCAGAGTACTAATGCATGTAATCAAGCTAACTTTGTTAAATAATCTTAAAATAGCATGTTGTATATGTATTTCAAGGATTTACATGGATAATTATTTAATCATATTGTTGGATAAAAGCAACAAAATAATTTGCTTTCTCAGCGATGTGTTAGATGTGACATTCTTATTTTTCTTGGTCTCCATTATTGGTCTGATGTAATGCAAGGGAAGTCATCTTAGAAGGTTAATTAAGAAGTTCACAGCATGGTAACACTGCATGACTAAATAGAATAGGACCTATAGACTTACTGAAACTTTGTGATTAATGGAAGTGTCTCTTGAGTCTGGCTGGCTTGATCAAACGGCACTTGCTGGGTCCATTAACTGAATTTTCAACAAAAAACATGTAGTGAATGCCAAATAATACTTGATTGTGTCTCATTTATGTCCCACATATTGAAGTAGAACTTCACTCCACTGGTTGGATGCCTGATAGTTAACCAGCTGGTAGCCCATTAGTGTTGGCGCGAGGACTGATCTATATTGAGGTCTGAACCTCATAAACATTATTTGGCAGGCTTTGGGAACCAAACAGTCACTTCTTACAGCTTGTTGGCTCTGAGTTGACCTGAGAGAGGAGTTATGATTGCAGAGGTTGAAGGGAAGCCTCATGTGGCAACAGCCCATGTTATTCTTGAGGAGCCCAGAGGAGAATATCCTGAAAATAACTTTAACCTTTATCTTTTTGGGCCTCTTCTGCTATACTATCAAGATTTACTGACTGTAACATTGACCCTTGTAGAGACTGATAATTTTCAGAATAGATATGAAAGTTTACAGAAGAGATGTGAATCTCCCAGTGGCCGACAGAAGGAACTACACAGGATTTCACATTTTAGACATTTACTGCAACAAACAAACTAAAATCAATATTGATTAAACATTACTTAGTGGGCAACTAATACACAAAGCTACAGAAATGATACTTTCCCCATTAACTAATTGACACAACTGAAAACCTCATGCCAGCATTATATATTACGCTACACTCCCAGTAGATATGTGGCCTAGTGGATAAAGTCTCAAAGTCTTCCTGGCTGTTCAACATGCTCTCTTTTCCCTGTTACATCAGGGTGAGTCTTCTAGTCTTCCATTGCCTCTTGAAAGTCCCCTCAGCCAATTTCCTTAGCATTATTGAACTAACTTCTAGCAGCAATGTACCCTCCAGGCCCACATTGGTCTTTAAATCTCTACAGGTCCTGTTTCTTAAAATGGGGAATCTGTTTTCACCAGCCTTCTGCATTTGGTTAACAGCAAAACAATCTTTCCCTCTGCTTAGCACCACAGCTGTTGTTTTCAGTCTTCCTCTCCAGGTGTCTCTGTCTGTCTGAGTCTGACAGTCTGTGTTCATTAAACAAGCTGCCCCTCTTTTGTGTCCAGGCGTGAAAACTGGCACTTGACTTCCTATGGGTTTCAACCTGGGCCTCTCTCCTCATCGCACCAAATCTCATGGGCCTGTCTCCAGGCAGATGATTACCATCCCCCTCATCGGGATATTCTGCCTACCTTAACTTAAAAGAAACAGTTTAAAACATAATCGTCTTATAAAGTCTCACATTTGTAGCAATGTACACAATGGAAATTCTGTTCAGTAGGCATTTAAAACAGCATTGAGGTGCTTTGTATATCAGAGGATCCCTGCACAGATTAATGATCTAGCAGGTGCCAGGGGTTTCCCAGTGGAAGGATCTTAAACCTGTTACCTCATTTTAACTCCAGTACTGTTCTATTTCCACCGGGTAGAAAGGTTTAAAATGTCCTTCATTGTATGACACTTAAACAGCATTTATACATGAGGTATTTGAAATGCTTATAAAACCAATCTGAGATACTAGATCGAAACACCACCATTAGTAGCAGAATAGATTCTGCTATTAGTCACCTCTTCTATAATGGTGAAGAACTCATCTGGTTCCCAACATTTGTTAAATCAATGGTTCTCAAACTGAAGATTGGTAGAGGCTTTCCGGGGCTTTGTGAAATAAGTGAATGAATGGTGGCTGGAGGCGTCAATGAGGCAATTGGATGAAGAAGACGTCAATCATTGGTACCCACTTATGAGTCTCTGAGTTATTACCAATATTCGTGAGCAAACTATGACTGCCCATTTCTCCCATGAGTGCCTCCTGACTTCCAACTGTGACCACACAAATGCTTGCAAAGGTGCTGCTAATGACTGACATCATCCTCATCCAGTAACCGCAAGGCATTTCATCTATGAACCAGAAAAACAGTTAGGGAAAGTTGGGTTTTTATTCTTTAAAAAAAAACCTCCCCTGTGAGCATGAAGGTGGTAAAAAGTAGTAAATAAAAATATTTGACCACAGCAGTTAAAGAAACTGGCTAGCATTTTTGGGCTAGTCTAGAGTTGAGTTTAATTTGATGTCTTATATCAAATACCATATCATAGGTGGGGGTTCTAAGGCCTGAATCCTCAGGTCAGTGTGCGGGAGTGGGCCCTGCTCGCCGACATGTAAATGACGTGAGGTGATGTCAGGCGTGCGTCCCGACGTCACCACATGCCATTCCGTCTTCAGTTCGGCAGGCATGCACCAGAGTTAAAATGTCAAAGGCCTATTAAGGCCATTTAACAACCAATTGAAACAATTAACAGAGCTGCCCATCCAACATTAAGGTTGGTGGGCAGGCAAAGAGCCCAGGTGGCCTTTGCATTTATCATGAAACCTCATCCATGGGCGGGATGAGGTTTCATGAAGGCTTTATAAATTAAATATTAATAGCTCTATTAAAATTCATTGACATCTCCCAGCTCATGTGACACTGTCACATGAGGGGACATGTCTGAATAATTTTTTAAAATTTTAATTCTTCATAATCAAAGTAATATCCGAGGCAGCTCCGTGCCTCGGAAATTTCTGCGGTCTTTTGCGCACATGTGCAAAAGAGCGCAGGCCCCGACTCTCCCTCCTCCCCCCACCCGCAGAGGGAGCGCTCAGTGCTTCCGGGTGCTCGTCACGCTAGGCGGGCCTTAATTGGTCCACCCACGTAAAATGGCGGCACGCAGCCGATCTCGGGCAGCGATTGGCTGTAAGCGTGCCCACTCCCGTTCAGCCCCCTGACGGGGAGGAAATTCTTCCCTATTATTACTATTCCATTTTAAAAGGGTCCTTCAATCATAAAATGTTGAAAGCCGCTGCATTAAAGGATTTCCAGCTGTTACTTACTATGCACCGTTGGTTTGTTGGCGAGTTTTCATCATATTATTTTCACACACTTTAACTTTATTTTTGAGTAATTATTAGTACATGATTTAAATGATATGAAATTCATATTCATGATTGTTACAAAAGAGGCATTATATGCCTCCTCATTCATTTAATGTTCATTCAATATGAAACTTTAAGATGTTTAATTTTAACGTCTTTCGATATTTTCAATTTGCCAATAGAGCATAAAACTAGTATTACAGATCAGCTATAAAAACTGTCCTATTTTCATTTTTACTGATGGGAAAGAAAATAGGGCCATTGCTATAATAGGCGGCCATTCCACAATACCAGATGTACACAGGGCAGCAAGGTGAAAATCTGCCCCAGAAAAATTTAATTTCTATTCTTGATGCAGATCTGCAGGCTTAAGTGGCTCCTGCATGTTCTTGAAGACCGTTTAGAAGCAAGAGATTAATTAACTGTTACTTTGCCAAACGATATATATTTGTTGCTTCTGTAGTTGTGTAACCTTGTGTAACCAATTGTCCCAATGACAGTTTTCGGGATTAATGTGGCTACACTTGCATCCGTACCAGGGAACAGGTCAGCAATATCTTATAGGCTTTACAAATAGAGTATGATTAATATACTGACAACCATAAAGGGAACAAATTATCCTGAGGCTGGGATTTTCCAACCCCGTCGTGGTGGGACTCATCATGGGATGATCCCGGCAGTGGGTGGGGCCTGAATATCCCACCCTGAGTCTTTTATTTCCAATATTACAACTCAATTAAATAATTAACGACTTGGAAATAAAATGGGATCTTCTCAATGGGCAGAGTTTCTTCCCCCCCCCCCCCCACCCGCCTGTTGGGGAGGGTGGGCGGGAGCGGGTGCAAACCCGATCGGGTCTGCACCGCCATTTTACGTGGGCGGACCAATTAAGGCCCGCCTAGCATGACGCACACCCGGAAGTGCTGAGCACTTCCTGTGCAGGCGGGGGGAGGGGGGAGGGAATTCCCTGAGTCAGGGCCTGTGCTCTTTTATGCATACACGCAGAAGAGTGCAGAAATCATGCCTCAGGGAGATTAGTTAAAGTTTTTAAAAGCTAAATAAAGGAAAGAAAATATTTTATCACATGTCCCCTCATGTGACAGTGTCACATGAGCTGGGACATATCAAGGAACATTAATGATGAAATTTATATAAATTAAATAAAGTTTATGAAACCTCATCCCACCAGTGGATGATGTTCCATGAAAAATGAGAAGGCCATCTGGGCTTTTCGCCTGCCCGCCAACCTTAAGGTTGGACGGGCAGCTCATTTAACTATTTTAATTAGTTTTTAACAGCCCTTAATAGGCCTTTGACAGTTTGGTGGGTGCGCAGCCGAGTCTGCTGTGCACCCACCGATCTGGAAATCTAAATGATGTGTGGTGATGTTGGGACGCACGCCCGATGTCACCACACGTCATTTTATGCACAGGGAGCGGGCCCCACCGAAAATTCTGCCGGATGTCACTGAGATCTGTGACTGAAATGACATATTATCCCACTGCTAACACAAATGATTATAATTTAAAGTATAAATCATCAGGGAAAGGCATCCTTAATTAAGAATAGAAATAGAAAATATCACATACGCAGCAAATCTGGCAGCATCGGTGAAGAGAGAAACAGAGTTAATGTTTATCGTTATCTTCTCTCTCCGCAGATACTGCCGCACCTGCTGAGTATTTCCAATGTTTTCTGTTTTAATTCAGATTTCCACCACCTGCAATATTTTGCTTTTGCATTCATGATTAAAGATGGCCAACATAGATTCATAAGTGCAAGTTATGTCTGACAAATGTAATAGAATTCTTTGAGGAAATATTGGATTATAATGATAAAGGAAATGCAGTAAATATTGTGCATTTGGTAAGGTTTTTCCTAGGCGGCTTGTTGATAAAATGAGTGCATTTGATATTAAAAGTTGAGATAATGTTATAGGAAGTTTGTTATGGACATAGAAGATGAAGTGGTGATTCATGGATACTTTTCAGGCCAGAGGGATGTAAGCAGTGGCATTCCCTTGGGCCCCATGCATTGACATGGGGCCCATTACTTTTTCAACATATAAAATGGCCTAGACTTAGGTGTGAGGACTCAATAGCAAAAGCTGAAAATAATGCAAAAATAGGGAGTGTAACTAACTAATAAAAGTGACTTCAGGAGGGTATAGGCTGGTTAGCTGATTGAGCAGCTGGCTATCAGATGAAATGTAAAGAAATGTGAGAGAACTTTTGGGAAACAGAGTAAGAAGAGACATACCCAATAAAATCTTGAAAGACTCGTGGGGCAGAAAGAGTCAATGTGGAAGGACAAGCCAAATGCAAAAAAAAAACTGACATCTTAATTTTTATAAATAAAGATATAGAAAGTAATTGTAAAAAAAGATGATGATAAACTCAACAAATGATTGGTTAGGCTTTGGTAAAAATATAGTGTCCAATTTCAGGTGCATTACTTTATCAGGGTCATAATGAGAGTGCAGACAGATTGTCTAAGATGTGGTTGATGTGAGGTTTTAGTTGTGAGGAGAGACTGAAGAAATCGGGGCTCTTTTCAATAGAAGGATAAATAGATTAAAAGGACATATGATAGAGGCTTTCAAAATTGAGAAGTTTCAAACTTTTGGCAATGGTGGTCGATTCAGTAACTAGAGAGCATCAAAAAGAAAGGCTAGGAGAATTTATTTTTTTATATAAGATTATTAGGAAATTAAATGAGCTACTTGATACAGTGGTGCAAGCAGAACCCATAATTGTGTTAAAAGGAAAAATTGAGAAATATTTGAAAAAAATTAAGGCATGGGAAAGAGCAGTGAAATGGAAGTAAGTGGTTAGCTCTCCCAGGGGTCCATATGAGACAGAATGGAACAAATGGACTTCTGTAATTCTGTGATTTTGGCTTTTTTTTTGATATGCAGGAAATTCTAAATTTGTCCCATGTTTCCTTTTACAGTTGCTACTACGACACTCTCACCTGAATCTGGCCATGCTAGAAGATGCAATGAGTCTGAGAAATCCTACTGTGTCAATGGCGGTGTATGTTATTATATTGATGGTATTAATAAACTTTCTTGCAAGTAAGTGAGTGCACTATTCTATAATATTTTAGAAGGGGTTTATTCAGTATTTCTTTTGATGAAGCATGTTTCCTTTGATGATATTGAAGTTGTTATGCCTTTCGAGTACTGAAGGGTTAGTTTGATAATGATCTAGGGACTGATTATGCTAATTGGACTGTACAGCCCCAACACTGCTGCATAGGGGGTCCAGAAATGTAAGTGATGACGTTTTCACTTCATTGTACTGTTAAATCTAGCAACGATTCAACAATAACTACAATTAATATAACACCTTTAACGTAGTAAAATATCCTAATTCAATTCCCAGGAGTGTTATAAAACAAAATTTGACACCAAGCCACATAAGGGGCATATGACCATGGGCATGGGCAAAGAGATAGGATCTAAGGAGCATCTTAAAGCAGGAAAGAAAATTAAAATACTACGGATGCTGGAAATCTGAAATAAAAACAAAAATGGCTGGTAAAACTCAACAGGTCTAAGAGCATCTGTGGAGAGAAAGATAGAATTAATGTTTTGAGTCCGTATGAGTCTTTTTCAGAACTAAAGAGAAGTAGAAATGTGGTGGAATATATACTGCTTAAAGGGGATGGGAGAGGTGAAGCTGGATAGAAGGCCAGCGATAGGTGGAGGCAAAGGAGAGATTGCAAAATATATCATAAACAAAAGGTCGAAGGGGTGTTGATGGTGATGATACTGGCTATAGGAGGTGTTAATGGTGACACTAAGAGTAGAAAGCAGGATGAGCAAGTGACAGATGGCCCTAGCGGGGGTGGGGTGGGGGGAGGGGACGGTGCAGGAGAAACGATCAAAATAGGCTAAAAGGTGGGGATAAAACAATGAATGGAAGTAAATTTTAAAAATAATAATAGAAATAGGTGGGAAAAAATATAGATATGTGAAAATTTAAAAATTAATATTAGAAAAAAGGGGATCAAAAAGGGGTAGGATGGAGGAGAGATTAAGAAAGTTAGATAGTCACAGAGGTTTAAGGAGGAAATTACAGAGCTTAGGACCTTGACAACTAATATCAGGAACTTTCAAGAGGCAAGAATTAGAGGACAGCAAATGTCTTGGAGGGCTGTGGGCTGGAAGAGATTATAGAGGTAGAAAGGAACAAGGCCATAGAGGGATTTTAAAACAAGGATGAGAATTTTAAAGTCGGTGTTGCTTAGACCAGGGCCAATCCAAAACAGCGAGCACAGAGGTGATGGGTGAATGGGATTTGGTGCAAGTAAGGACATGGGTGGCACAGTTGGATGACCTCAAGTTTATGGGAGAAGGAGGAGCTAGGAGTATTTTTAGTTTTATTTTTTATGGGATGTGGGTGTCGCTGGCTAGGCCAGCCTTTATTGCCCATCCCTAATTTCCCTTGAGAAGGTGGTGGTGAGCTGCCTTCTTGAACCGCTGCAGACCATGTGCTCCAGGAATACCCACAGTGCTGTGAAGAAGGAAGTTCCAGGATTTTGACCCAGTGGCAGTGTAGGAACAGCAATATATTTTCAAGTCAGGATGGTATGACTTGGACGGGAACTTGCAGGTGGTAGTGTTCCCATGTATCTGGTGCCCTTGTCCTTCTAGGTGGTAGAAGTCGTGGGTTTGGAAGGTGCTGTCAAAGGAGTACATCAGAATTTTTGTGTCTAGAACTAATAAGGGCATGGATGAGGCTTTGAGCAGCAGATGACCTGAAGCAGAGCTGAATCAGGCCATGTTACAAGGTGGAAAGAAAAGTCTTAGGGCAGAATCTTCCGATCAGCGTGTGGCGGCGGGCCCAACACACCGATGAGTAAAATGACGCGCGATGATGTCGGGTGTGCGTTCTGACATCATCACATGCCATTGCGATATTTCATTAGGTGGGCGCGCGGCGGAGTCAGCTGCGCACCCATCGAAATGTCAATGGCCTATTAAGGCCATTAAGAAAGTAATTAAAGTTGTAAAGAACGCTGCCCATCCAACCTTAAGGTTGGCGGGCAGCCAAAAAGCCCAAGTGGCCTTCGTGTTTTTCAGGAAACCTCATCCGCGGGCGGGGTGAGGTTTCCTGAAGCTTTTATAAAATAAATAAATAAATGTTCCAACCTTTACAAACATGTCCCAACTCATGTGACACTGTCACATGAGAGGACAAGTTTGAATAAATTTTTAAATCCACTCTTTATTAATTTTCATAACCATTCAATCTCGCTGAGGCAGCTCCGCGCCCGCTCCCACCCAGCCTGCCCACCATAGGAAATATCCAGACCTTAGTGATGGTGCAAACGTATGGTTAGAAGCTCACCTTGGGGTCAAATTTGACAACTCGGCCTCAGATTGTTTCCAGTGAGAGAGATGGACTTGCTGGCTAGGGAACAGACTTTGTATTGGGAACCGAAGGCAGTAGCTTTGGTCTTCCCAATATACAGTTAGAAGATATTTATGCTCATCAGGCACTGACAAGCCGTCTGACAATTTAGTAACAGTGCAGGGGTGGAGAGAGGCAGTGGTGAGGTAGAACTGGGTGTCTTGAATGAACATGTGGAAGCTAATACTGGATGATAGTGCTAAAGGGCAGCATGTAGCTGAGAAATAGGAGAGAGCTAAGCATAGTTAATTAGGGGACACCAGATATAATGGTACAAGAGCAGGAAGCGAAGCCATTGCTAGTGATTCTCTGGCTACAACTGGTTAGATAAGGCAAGTGCAGTTCCCAGCTTGATGACTGTGGAGAGGCTTTGGAGGAGGATGGTGTGGTCAACTGAGTCAAAGGCTACAGACAGATCAAGAAGGACGTGGAGTGATTGTTTACCTTTGCCATAGTCATACATGGTGTCTTTGATAGGAGCCATTTTGGCCTTATGGCAGGGGTGCAAGCTGATTGCAAGAATTCAAACATGGGGCAGAATTTTACATCCCGTGGGCAGGTGTGCACCTGACCCAATCGGGCGTAAAATTGCGCGAGATGATGTCGGGCAATTGTCCTGCCGCCATCGCGCACTTGCGCACTATTTCGCTCAGCGGGTATGCGTAAAAGTCGGAAGCGCGCCCACTGACACAATTAAGCCCATTAACGGTGCAATTGTCTGCGATTTTTTTTGTGGCTCGTCCAACCTTACGGTTGGCGGACGGGCAAATCAGCCAGGCGGCCTTTACATCTTACATGAAACCTCATCCAAGGGCGGGATGAAATCTTCATTAGGAAGTAAAATAAAAAGAGATATCTAGGGACAGCATTTTTGAGGTACACTTTCAGGCGCTTGATTGTGATGCATGAACATTTTGTTTGCAGCTTTTTAGAGCTTTATTTCAGTATTTGCAGGCCTGCAGCTCCCTGAGGCAGCTGTTTGCCTTCAGGCAGCTCTCTCTCAGTGCTCACCTGCGCCCACGGTGACATCATTGCCCACCCTGTTCCCGCCCCCACCCCGGCAGCATGTGAGATCACAGTCGGGGGTCCATCCCCGGCCGCTCCAATGCCCACCAACCATGCACGCCTGATGATCGAAAAATGCAGGCCATGGAATTCTGGGAAAGGTGGGCAATAATTTGGGAGGTGATAACATGTTCAAGGACTTTGGAGTGGTAAGAGAGGTTGGAGATGGATCGGTTGTTTGCAAGGGCAGAGGGGTCAAAAGTTGGTTTTTTTGAGGAGAGGCAGATGACAGAACATTCGAGAGAGAAAGGGAGATGACCTGAGGGGAGAGCATGATTAATAATGTCCGCTAACATGAGAGGCAGAATGGAAAGTGGTTTAATGGAAATAGTGTTGAAGAAGAAGCAGGAAGTGGGTCGTGTGAACATGATTCAGAATTGTGTTCTATTATGTAGCTGACAGGCTAAAAACATAACTTGAAATATGATTCTTTCATATTATGTGTCAATTAAATGAAATAAATATCTGCAAACTACCCAGGCCTTGGCAGTGCTTTTTGAAATAAAAACTAAACCTCCTTTTAAAAACATTACTGAAAGGCACCTTCAGTACTCATTGCTTAACATCTACAAACGTGTACTTATTATGTATTATGCAGAGGGTATCTGGATCTTAACAGTGTGCAGTGTGGCATTTGTGATTTCTGATTTTGGCTAAATGTTGGAAGAAATGTTCAACAAACAGGATATAAATTGAAACTAGCAATAACTCACTCCTTATAGTTTATCCTCTAGGAAGATGGCATGAGTCCAACAAATCAGATAATACAGTTGATGCCTGTAGGGATTTGAAACCCTAAGCTGCCATGTTCAATAGGTACATTCCTGCTATGTAATTATTTATCCTTTACAAGAAAAAAAAGACAAGCTGTTCCTTATTTATTGTTAAATCTTTGACTTTGAAATATAAAGGTGTTCCAAGGCTTTTGTCAACAAATCATTCTGTACAAACCAACTGAAAGCATTTCTTACCTGACACGGTGAAGTGATTTTGAGTAACATCTATATTGTTTGTGAAATATTTCTCAAATAGGTTAATTCATTTGTATGCCCTAACAGTTCTCTCACCAACACAATCTACCTTACATCAGTTTAATATTTTCTGTTCTAAGCTAAATTCCCCACAGTGCATTTTACCAATCCAAATCATTGCTACTATGTGGTTCTGGCCTTTACACAAGGATGAAAGATCGTGCCTCTGTAATCCTATAGATGTAACTTTTCGGAGTATAAATGAATTAACTACATTTGGGGCTTTTAATAATTGCTTTTTGTACCAGTGACTGGCTTTCAACATCTTTTTGGGATCAGCCAATGTATATTTCCAAACTGATTTTATTTATTGGGATAATTTTGGAATGTTTGAATCAATGTTTTATTTTGCAAAAATCTTATCATTATCTCAGGCTTTTGGAAAAGAGAAGTTTCAGACAACATTAATAATGCACCATTATTAATTTTAATAAGTAATGAAGGCAATAATGGTAGCTACAATTGACCTTGTGATCTTGGTGAATTGGACAAGAATTTGTCTTGATTCACTTTCTTGATTAAAATAGACACACTTTTGTTTACAAATTTGTGCATGTGTATGTGAGTGAGAGTGTTTGGATGTTGGGAGAAGGACAGCCTTGTGTTGGCAAGGATGGACCTCACCATTAAATCATTTATGTTCAGGGACTTTCGAAGGCTCTGTATCCTAATATGAGTCAGGAGTGAGGAGGAAAAAAATAAGGTAGGTGGTAGGGGAGGAAATCAATTATATATCAGTATACTAATTTTTTAAAGTCAAAATATTGAGAAGTATTGCACAGATTAAATAAGATTTTCTAAAAGTGCAACAAAAAATACTTAAGATGTTGAAATCTGAACCAAAAGCAGAAAATGCTGGAGACACACAGCGAATTAGGCAGCAGAGAGGAAATTTAGGCCAAATGGGTTAGATTCAAAGGGCAGTGCGATCACTGCCCTCCGCCAAAAAATTCGGGGGCAAGCCTGCCCTGGCTCCAGCGGCTTGCCCTAAATGAATCTAACTCTTGGAGGGGCATTAGTTGGTTTAAGGCGAACCTTCCATCCCCACCTGGGCAGACAGTCCCAATTCAGAGATCTGCCGGCCAGTGAATTGGCTGTCAGCACTCTAGTCCTAACAGTGCCACTGGCAGTGGTGGCTATTGCTGAGACTACAAAAGTCCCCAGTGCTGAAGAACTCGAGTGAAAGTAAGTCTTGGAGGAGGTTGGGGGGTGTGGGGGGAGCAGAATTGACCTGGGAGGGAAGGAGGCACCTCCTACCTGCCCACCATCAGCCCACACAGTGAAAGCTGCCTTGCTGGATGCTTGACAGTCTCTTTTGCTGCTGGTTAAATCCCAGCGGTGGCAGGATGAGGTCCTTAAGTGGCCATTCATTTGTCACTCAAGGGTTTCAATTGGTCCAAGGACGGGCAGGCCACCTGATATCTCCCAAGTCACAGGTAAAATTGCAGCAGGGGCAGGCCAGTTGGCAGCATGTATGCCACTCATGGCTTTTTACCCACCACCAGGGTCCTGTAATATCCTGCAATGTTTCAGGTCAGTGACCTTTTAGAATAGGGAGGTGTAACACATTAACAACTGAAAAGGAAAAATGAAAGCCTGGGAAAATGCATGTGTGATTAAGTGGAGGACAGGAGATGATTAAATAACATAAGTGACAAAAGGAGGCAATATTGAGAAATAAAATGGAGAAGTAAAAGGTGTATCCACGCCCCAGATGATCTGTAAATGGTTACAGAATAATGGCAGGTGGAAGAGATGAGGGACGAATGCTTAGCCTTATACTGACTCCACCATTAATGATACACTCATTTTTAATGGATGAAGTGTTGGATGGATATTTCACTTCTTTTAGTCTTTTTCTACTTATATTGAATTTATATGTGTACAATTTTCTTGCTTTCAGTCTTTTTATAAAACAGTGTTATGAATCTCTATTCCCTCTGCATAATATGGAAACTTTTTGCCTGGTCCACAGTCAGTGAACAATGGCTTTATATAACCCATACATGTATTGTATAATTTATATCTATAGATCAGTTTCTGATGATGTCAGCCTTTGCTAATTAATAGATGTCAGTTTATGATGCCATATTTGAAAATTAAATTTATAAGCAGAAAAGACAATAAGAGAAAAAGTGACAAGAAGTCTTTTAAGTTCAATCTCTATTTCAATGAGGTCTCTGATTTTATCCCAGTGAAATAACCTGGAAAATAAATGTCATTTTTTAACATGGTCAATTAGTGACTCTCCTAAATGATGATCTCGTGGAACCTCGTCTGCTCAGACTGAAGGCAGTTCTATTTATAACAGTATTGGACTCTCAATACTTTCCAAGAGAGAGTGTAGCTTGGAAGGCTCTCTCTAATGAAATGCCTTACCATATTTCCCTATCTGTCTCTCTTGCATACATTCCATTCTTCAAATGGAAGGTTTTATAGGAAGGGAACCCCTCATATTACAATAAAAAAAAATACTTGCTTCCACTTTCGACCAATAGCATGAACTGCTCACTGCAGTGACACGATGGAATTATGCTCAAAATGATTTACAACTACAAGCGTTTTAACAATTGTTCCAATACTGTATTTTAATTTTCACCCTGAATTTTTATATCAAAGAATATACAAGCATGTGACTTCCAGAACTGCTCATTTCTCATTAGAAATTATGCTTTCAAGATACTTGTGCATATTTATAGTTACTCTTCCAACTGTAATCATTTTCTTGTAATTAGAACTTTGAAAAACACCAAACATGTTATTTGCATCACCTGCAATCTGATGAATAATTAACTTCATAATCCTAAACTCCTTCAGCATAAGAACTGTCATGTTGACGAGAACGAGCTATCCAATCTTAGAGTTGTTAGTGACCTTCCTTTACAAGATAATCATAAACATATAGGTACTAATTTTTAGATCCACAGTAATGAAAGAACATTCTCCTCAAATATGATCAAATATAGTTGCAACTGCGTAATAAGTGCATAAAGATGCATCCATTAGTAAAAACACCCAACAAGACCAAGAAACTAATGAAGTGGCTCATTGTATTTGACACCAAGCACTTTTCTTGTGTTTTTGCAGTAATGGCTAAATGGAATGTTTCATGTCTTTGGGACAAATACTCGATTTTCATATTTTCATATAACTATTCTGATTTAATGTTAAATGATAGCATTCATCTTTCAATAACCTTGTTCATATAGGTCAGTTAAGAATGACAAATTTAACCACTAGCGATTGCTGCAATTGGGTTGGTCTCAGTTTACATAGTTTATAAAGAAAGGTTTTGGTTTTGTAGTTAATTGCAATACTTTTAGAAAAACACAAGTAAACTGGCAGTGCATTATTGTTTTATTGCTTCATTCCTTTTGCAATAGTATTTTACAGTTGGTATTGCCAGGTCAACAGATTACTTAACCTAGGTTCCAATGACATCACAGAAATTGATCTATGTTGCATTGATTGCCTCCACAGCTGCAAAAAACCTCTGGCTTTAGAGACATCTGAGTTGCTATCAAAATGAGTACCAGCACACAGACATTATTGGATTTGGTTTTATCTGACAATTGAGAGCTAAAGTAATTTATTATGCTTCACAATAAATTCATGATAACCTTGTTAAATGATGTTCTCATGGTTTCACAAAGTTTTATAGGCTGATTAAATGACTAGAGATAATAGACCATTAAGCACCTTTTAACTCATCTGTACTTTTAGATTACATGTGTTTTGTCAAATCTGTCTCTCTTCCCTCTCCACCCCTTCTCAGTACCTTTCCTATTACTGTCTGCAGCATTATTTGTCCTTCATCTAGTGAAGCAGGATCACCTGACCTAGAGGTTTATTCTGCAAATATGTGGAAGAAGGTGGCATGGCTCCTGTGGGATGAGGACTGTTAATCTTTTCATCCCAGAGGTGAAGTGCTAACCCCTCAAAGGCTCTCCGTCTAATAATATGGTAGAGAGCTGATAAAACTTGCCCTTTGAATGATTACCAAGAGCAGGATTTAAACTCAGGCCTATCTGGTTGGAAATCTGGTACTCTGCCCTAGAGTTCTGTACATTTCAGCTACAAAATTCTGCTTATATTGGCCATATAGTCAAACAACCTGTTAAATTACATGTAGTATAGTTTACAACCTTTTCTGATAATTATTTGTTGGAAATGCTTGTGGATTTCACCTTATTTCTGTGCCACAAGCTGTTCACACATGTCTCACATGACCAACAACAGTCAAAAGATAAATATGTCAGATATTTCAGGTTGGTAGCAAAAAGCCCCAACACCTGCTGGTCTTCCTGGAACTAGCTCTCCTGATGTCAGCAGTACAATTTGCTAGACATCATGAACAGCATAGTCAAATACAGTGTTTCCATGTGACATGAAGATATCATATTATTGCTGACATCCTGATGCCAGTATTTCACAGTCAGCCAACGTATGTGAAAAAACAAACAGAACTTACTTTGCTTCCAGTTTACAAGAAAGCTGGCTGTACAATTGGTATGTAAATGTGAGAATACTTAGGTCACTCTGCTAAGTTTGATCTTGCAATATAAAAGCAAGTTTTGTCAAGCATAACAAAAACATTAACTAAATACTGAAAATGTTGCATTGTAATGTAAAGTCATCCCTGTTATACATAATAGTCTACAAGAAAACAAAATTAAGGTACTTATTATGGATAGAACCTTGCTTATGAATTTCATTAATATAAGTCATCACATTGAAAATGAATAAGGCAGACAGAAAAACTAGTTGCCTGACATTGGTATGAAAATGGAAGACTTTGCCCACTTGCTGGAAACTCATATTTTTAGCACCTCAGTATTGAAATCATGAATCCGAGAGGTGCTGTGTGATGGAGGCATTGAAAAAGTAAATTGTCAATTTTTCATAGAAAAAATGTCATTGTGTAATCAGAGTTTGTGTACCTTATTTAAAAGTAACTTGAGAGTTAATGGACCTCAAGTGTTCTCTGTGCTGTGCAACTAACAGACACTGTTTTTCAAAGGCTGTTGCTCTGAATACTGGTCTACAAAGAATAGGTGTCTGGGTCTGATCTGGGGATAATGACAGAACAAACCATGACTATCACAGCAAATCATGCCATCTTTCTGTATGTTACTTTCTCATCCTTGACCTGCTGAGGGACTGGACACATGTTGTGCAACACTTTACACCATAAAGCTTTGTGTCTTAATCATTTGGTTATTGTTAAGTAATTCACTTCAAAGGGAAATGAATTTAAGTTCAGGCAAAATAATAAATGAAACAGTCTGTGTTGACCATGAACGGAGCAGAGCTATTTAATGCCTCATAGGTTTGTTCGCCTATGTAAAGAGGCACCATAGATTTACTCCACTTACCAGTCTCACAACCACCTTGATTGATTAATCAGCCTGAAGAGCTGAACTGGGAAGACATGTACTGTCAAAAAGAGTTAATTAAGTTTTCAAATAAGACTTAAGCCAAGTCTTGCAAAGGTGAGCTCCACAGAGATAAATTTGCAATAATATGATTGATGTGCAGATTTTTGTTTTAGGTCTTGTCCTGTCCTCAAATAATATCCCAAAGTTAAAACTAGGACCAGACTGATTTACAAGAAATTTCTACAATGTCTCTGGTCATTGGTCAGACAGTTTAATCTAATAAACAAGCATGTTGTAACATTATACTCGGTCACCATTTGCTATTACAAGTTGGCTAATCAGATTGTTGGAACCTGGGATTTCAACTGAGAACAGCCGTTTCCTCAAAAAATATTCTTATGTCAGGAACTGAAAGTTTTCTTAAAAGATATATTTTGAAACTTGATTTTGTTTAAAATCCTAATCATTCCTGGACATTTTTACTTCTTGTCCACCAACTTGTCTCCTTTTTAATCTTCCTAGTTTGAAGATGTTGATTTATGCTGGGGTATAGTTCTACCAACAATATTGCCAAAGTTGCCATGTGCAGGTTTGGAAAGTGAGATCATTGAGCTATTTCACCATGTGATGCAATTCAAAATAAATACAGTGTGTGTCTAACATCTGCAAACTTCCAGCAAAGATCTTTCAATTACATAAGGAATCGGAGCCCTGGGCCTTTTTCAATATACACATAAGCCAGGAGTCAAATCTGATGTAGCTTATTACCTTACCTCGCAGTGCATTTTGTCACTCAACTGTAGCCGCACCATTCCTCGCTATTTTTACTAAAACAAGGCAAACCCTAATAATTACAGTTTCTTCAGGTTCATTAGTGAATTATTTTGATGTTTGTTCTGTAGGTCTTTCCTTCGGGGCTCATTCTTCAAATATCCATATAACCATGGATTCTATTGATATACTGCCATAAGATCAACAGAAACTCCTGAACAAAAGCTAATTCTCCAGGATTTCTTTTGAAGTTATGGCAGGAGATTGGGAGAACCCCCACAAATTCTATCTGAGAAAGTTATTTTTCAGGCATGTTGTAAATATTGTCCCCTACATTCCTTTTGAATGCCCATTTGTTATCTGGATGGATGGACTAGAGAACTGTTCCCAGGATCATCTACTACTATTACTTTTTAGCCAGCCAATACCAGATTTGTGAGGGTAAGGTGACATGACCAGCCCATTAATTTTCTCTAACTTATTCTGGTGAATTGCCACACTTCTGCTTGACACCTTCCATTATGAGATGGCTGCGATTTGGAACTTGCTTTATGGTAAATCAGGGAGACAAAAGCACATATCAAATTTTGTGACAATGTAGATTAATACATGTGCTACAGTTCCAACCATCTGAATAAAGACTCTTAAAAAAGAAATTGGAGCTGCCTTATTAATAACTCAAAGAATCTTCTTGATGATTTAATCTATGGTCATTTCAATTATGAAAATAAGCATTTTGTTGCAAAATTTGGAGAGAACAATTGTTAATATACTGGCCCAGATCTTCCAGTCTCCAGATTGTCAGAGACCAGACATACACCCCAAGATGCGCTCCAGGACTACGCAAAAATCCAAACGCACTGACTCCATGGGAGTTACCCGGGAGGTTTGAACTTCAGTTGGGCAATTTCCCCTACTCCCTGGGACTCTCTGAAAAGTCTGAGTTAAAATCAAACACTTTAGACAGTTATGACTTACTTACCTGAATAGTTACCCAGGAAATGTTAGGCAGAAAAATCCTAGGCTGACTCTTGGGTAACTGCAGAACTGAACCCCTAAACATTCTCACTGAGCTGGTGAGCCACCACCCCCCAGCTCAACACAGCTGACCCGATCTGCCTAGCCCCCATCACCCGACACTTCCCGACAACCCCCCTGTCCCAACCTGACTAGCCCCCACCAACTGACTCTTTTCCCCCCCCCCCCCCCCCCCTCCAATTCCTGACATCCACCCCCAATCAGACATGTCTAGTCCCAACCTGACAACCCCTCCCGGCCCGCCTACCACCGCACCCACCTCCCAAACACCCCACTGTACCCACCTGCCACCCTACCCACTTACTTCACCCATCCTACCCATTTACACCTACACATTCATCTATTCCCTCATGCACTCATTCAGTAACAAACTGCTAAGCTGTGTAAATGTCCCAAAAATTTTCAGTGTGTTAGTGAACATTTCACAGCAGCTAGTGCCATTAAAAAGGGCATGGCTTGTCTTCTACCACCTATCTCCATCTTCACCCCCCCCCCCCCCCCCCCCCCCTCAACCACCACCACCACCAACGATCCAGCGCTATAAGGAAGCAGTTCAATGGAAGACTGCTCCACATTTCTGACGAAGCTAGGAGTGGACGACCCAACCAGAAATGTGGAGCAGTCGTGACGCAGACAGGTAGGAACAGAGTAGCAATGCAACGGTGATTATCGCTCTTTGGAAGATTCAGTCCATTAAACTGTGTCCAGTCACTTCAGCAACTTTTGTGATGAGCATTAATTATAAATTATATTTCTACATTGGAGGCTTTCACATTCTTCAATACTACTTTGTTCAAAAGCCTCATATGCTTCAATTCACATTATCAATCCAGGTGAAGCATCATATCTTTTCTGAAGATTAAACACCACTTCCCCTGGTTATTGCATTTGTTCATCTGCAGTGTTCTTACATTTAACATTTTTCTAATCTACACAATGTTGGTGTCAGGAACAGGCAAAATCAACCTCAATTGGCTGCTTTAACCTCTGATTCATGCACAGTGATGGGATCAATCGCATATATGATGATTTGGCCCACAGCAATTTTATTTTAACAATTTTAACTGTGACGAGATGCTTCAGAGTTTCACTATTTTTCTGATCATCTGCACGTATGGGTGAAAAAGAAAGGCAAGCAAATGAACTGCAAGATTTCTGCTGATTATGATAGATAAATAGTATAATGCTTATCATAACTCATTGAGTTAACAGCTTTTAAAATTAAAAGCAAGATTTTGAGAATATTGACTTTGCTATGCTCCCTTAAAATGTAAAAACAAGTTTACATTTTGAAAACAGTAAATTCCAATAGCTTACAAACATGGTCCTCTGCCAAGTATTCTGGTATTGTGGAGAAATCTATCCCTTAACATTCCATGCTCAAAGGTGATTTGCATGATCAAAATGGGCACTGGAGCAAAATATCATAAAACTGAAAGGAACATAACCTGGAATGAAGCTTCTTCAAGAATTACACTTACACAATTTGGGCTTTAACACAGGGTATAAGTGTATCTGTTAGAGGTATCTCATAACTCTTGTTTTTGATCGCCAGTCAGATTCCTGAGTTACACTTTCACATCAGATTACATTTAAAATTAGTTTGTATGCATATGTTAGTGATAGTCGAACAGCAGACTAACAGGTTGAAGGATTATTTTTCTCATGAATTGTTACACTGCTACATTGTTGACAAGAGCAGGCATAAGGTGGAAGAAATTTGCCAACTCATCTCAACAGTAGTGCAATTATATTTAATTATTTATAGAAGAATATAACTAGCAATCATAGTATAGCACAGAAGGAGGCAATTTGGCCCATCAAGTCTGCAGAGCTGTTTTGTAGAGCAATCCAATTATTCTCACTCCCTGGCATTTTCCCCATATACCTGCATTTTTTTCTTCAAATACCTATCCAATTCCCTTTTAAAAGCTGCTATTAAATCTATCAGGTGGTGCATTTAAAATCCTAACCATATGTGCGTAAAAGAGTTTTTCTTCATGACACCTGGTTCTTTTGCCAATTACCTTAATTCTCTTCCCTCTGGTTATCAGCACTTCAGCTATTGGAAACAGTGGCAGCAATTTTGCGGGCAGTTTGGGGATGAGCTGGTAAAGCAGCACCAAGAGGTGTCGAGGGTGAAATCCCTGACATCTTCCTGTGCCATGCCATTTTGTTAATGGCATGAAAGTTGATAGCACAGGCACCCACCGAGGCCAAATGAGTCGCTTAAATGGGCAATTCAGGCCACATCCCACCATCACAGGCATTTTGCCCGCATTTAGAGGGCCCACCACCAAATGGGGAGACTGCCCTGTGAAACCTGGTAGCCTCCAAGCGGGCTGTATGAGCGGCTCTCCCTCATGGACACTCAATGGCCCATGGAAGGACCCTTCCATCTTGTGGCAGCGGCACTGCCAGTTCTGAGCCCAACTCATCCCCCTTTCCCCTCTCCCTAGGTGTCTCTCAACTCCAGTACTTACTTGTCTTTGAGACAGCCCAGCCACTGAGGCACAATATTCCTGCAGCTGCAGCCTCACCGATGGTCACTGCTAGTGGTGGCACTGCTGAGCTGCCGGCCTTCTCCAGCAGTTCTTGGAGCAATAGATCCTGTCATCCGCCAAAGCACGATTGCCTCCTGCTTTCAGCTCCAGTGTCAAGACTTCTGCCATCTCCAGAAAATTCAGCCAGTTTCTCTTTACTTTAAACCCTTCATGGTTTAAAATTTTTCTATCAAATATCCTTTTCTGCTCTAAGGAGATCAGTCCCAGCTCTTGAAGCCTATCCATGTAACAGTTATCCCTCATTTATGTTACCATTCTAGTAAATCACTTCTATGCCCCCTCTAAAACCTTTACATTCTTCCTAAACCCTGAATTAGCTACATACGCCAGCTGGGGCCAAGCTCATATTTTATATAGGTTTAGTACAACATCCCTGGCTTTTATATTTTGTGTGTCTATTTACAAAGCATAGGATCACTGCTTTCGTAACCTGCCCTGCCAACTTCAAAGATTTGTGCACAGACAATCCCAGGTCTTTCTCTTCTTGCATCCCTTTTAAAATTGCAGCATTTAGCATGTATTGCCTGTCCTTATTCTTCCTACCAAGATGTAACGTCTCACACTTTTCTAGTTGAATTTCAACTGCCATATGTCTGCCCATTCTTTCAACCCATCTTTGTCTAATTGAAGTCTTTTACTAAGATAAAAGCAAAAAACTGCGGATGCTGGAAATCCAAAACAAAAATACCTGGAAAAACTCAGCAGGTCTGGCAGCATCTGCAGAGAGGAGCACAGTTAATGTTTCGAGTCTGAATGACCCTTCAACAGAACTAAGTAAAAATAGAAAAGAGGTGAAATATAAGTTGGTTTAAGAGGGGTGCGGTGGGACAAGAAGAGCTGGATAGAGGGCCAGTGATAGGTGGAGATTGCCAAAAGATGTCACAGATAAAAGGACAAAGGTGTTGAAGGTGGTTATATTATCTAAAGGAATGTGCTAATTAAGGGTAGAAAGCAGGACAAGCAAGGTACAGATAGCCCTAGTGGGGGTGGGGTGGGGGGAAGGGATCGAAATAGGCTAAAAGGTAGAGATAAAACAATGGATGGAAATACAATTAAAAATAATGCAAGTAGGTGGGAAAAGAAAAATCTATATAAATTATTGGAAGAAACAAAAAGGAGGGGGAAAATTGGAAAGGGGGTGGGGATGGAGGAGAGAGTTCATGATCTAAGATTGTTGAATTCAATATTCAGTCCGGAACGCTGTAAAGGGCCTAGTCGGAAGATGAGGTGCTGTTCCTCCAGTTTGCGTTGAGCTTCACTGGAACAATGCAGCAAGCCAAGGATGGACATGTGGGCATGTGAGCAGGGTGGAGTGTTGAAATGGCAAGCGGCATGGAGGTCTGAGTAATACTTGCGGACAGACCGAAGGTGTTCTGCAAAGCAGTCACCCAGTCTGCGTTTGGCCTCTCCAATGTAGAGGAGACCGCATTGGGAGCAACGAATACAGTAGACCAAGTTGAGGGAAGTGCAAGTGAAATGCTGCTTCACTTGAAAGGAGTGTTTGGGCCCTTGGATGGTGAGGAGAGGGGAAGTAAAGGGGCAGGTGTTGCACCTTCTGTGGTTGCATGGGAAGGTGCCGTGGGAGGGGGTTGAGATTTAGGGGGTGATGGAGGAGTGGACCAGGGTGTCCCGGAATGCTGCCGGGGGGTGAAGGGAAGATGTGTTTGGTGGTGGCATCATGCTGGAGTTGGTGGAAATGGCGGAGGATGATCCTTTGAATGCGGAGGCTGGTGGGGTGATAGATGAGGACAAGGGGGACCCTATCATGGTTCTGGGAGGGAGAGGAAGGTGTGAGGGTGGATGCGCAGGAGATGGGCCGGACACAGTGGAGGGCCCTGTCAACCAACGTGGGTGGAAAACCTCGGTGAAGGAAGAAGGAGGGCATGTAAGAGGAACTGTTTTGGTAAGTGGCATCATCAGAACAGATGCAACAGAGGCGAAGGAACTGAGAGAATGGGATGGAGTCCTTACAGGAAGCAGGGTGTGAGGAGCTGTAGTCAAGGGAGCTGTGGGAGTTGGTAGGCTTGTAAGCTCCTCACACCCCGCTTCCTGTAAGGACTCCATCCCATTCTCTGTTCCTTCGCCTCCGTCACATCTGTTCTGATGATGCCACTTTCAAAAAGAGTTCCTCTGACATGTCCTCCTTCCTTAACCGAGGTTTTCCACGCATGGTGGTTGACAGGGCCCTCAACCGTGTCCGGCCCATCTCCCGCGCATCCGCCCTCACACCTTCTTCTCCCACCCAGAAACATGATAGGATCCCCCTTGTCCCCACTTATCACCCCACCAGCCTCCGCATTCAAAGGATCATCCCCACCATTTCTGCCAACTCCAGCATGATGCCACCACCAAACACATCTTCCCTTCACCCCCCAGCGGCATTCCGCAGGGATCATTCCCTCCGGGACACCCTGGTCCACTCCTGCATCACCCCCTATAATTCAACCCCCTCCCACGGCACCTTCCCATGCAACCACAGAAGGTGCAACACCTGCCCCTTTACTTCCCCTCTCCTCACCATCCAAGGGCCCAAACACTCCTTTCAAGTGAAGCAGCATTTCACTTGCACTTCCCTCAACTTGGTCTACTGTATTCGTTGCTCCCAATGCGGTCTCCTCTACATTGGAGAGACCAAACGCAGACTGGGTGACTGCTTTGCAGAACACCTTCGGTCTGTCCGCAAGTATTACTCAGACCTCCATGCCGCTTGCCATTTCAACACTCCACCCTGCTCACATGCCCACATGTCCATCCTTGGCTTGCTGCATTGTTCCAGTGAAGCTCAACGCAAACTGGAGGAACAGCACCTCATCTTCCGACTAGGCCCTTTACAGCGTTCCGGACTGAATATTGAATTCAACAATCTTAGATCATGAACTCTCTCCTCCATCCCCACCCCCTTTCCAATTTTCCCCCTCCTTTTTGTTTCTTCCAATAATTTATATAGATTTTTCTTTTCCCACCTACTTGCATTATTTTTAATTGTATTTCCATCCATTGTTTTATCTCTACCTTTTAGCCTATTTCGATCCCTTCCCCCCACCCCACCCCCACTAGGGCTATCTGTACCTTGCTTGTCCTACTTTCTACCCTTAATTAGCACATTCCTTTAGATAATATCACCACCTTCAACACCTCTTTGCCAAAAGATGTCACAGACAAAAGGACAATCTCCACCTATCACTGGCCCTCTATCCAGCTCTTCTTGTCCCATCGCACCCCGCTTAAACCAACTTATATTTCACCTCTTTTCTATTTTTACTTAGTTCTGTTGAAGGGTCATTCGGACTCAAAACGTTAACTGTGCTCCTCTCCACACTTGCTGCCAGACCTGCTGAGTTTTTCCAGGGTTTTTTTTGTTTTGAAGTTTATTATTAACTTCTTCACTGTTTATCAAATTTCCACATTTTGTGTCATCTGCAAATTTCAAAACTGCCTGGTATCTCCAAGTCCAAGTCACTAATCAAATCAAAATCACCAATGGCCCTGGTACTGAACACTGGGGAAACACCCCATACCGTCTAAAAAAAAATAGCCATTCACAACATCTGTTATCTATCTCTTAGCCAATTTTGTATCTGTGCTTTGTATCTTTTACCCCATGGGCGTCAATTTTTCTAACACGTCTAATATGTGGCACTTTATCAAATACCTTTTGAAAGTCTATAAAACAATAACAGCTGCATCATCCACCCAATTCTGTTGCCTCATCAAGTAGTTCAACATGGTTTGCCTTAACAAATGGCTCTCCTTTATTAGTCCATGTCCAAGTTAATTTTCTCCACAATTATTGTTTCTACAAGCTTCTCCAACACTGACGTTAAATTGACTGTAATTACCATGTTTATCCTTCTCCGCTGTTAACTAATAAGCCCCATGTAATATCCTTATAATGATGTAAAGGTACAGCTAAAGAGTAAAATTTCTTGTAACGTGATTCAGTTTGTTAGATTTGGTGCAGTCAGGTGACCTAAGAGAACTAGGGGAGAATTTTCTCCCTGTTGGGCGGGCCAGTCGGGTGCAATCAGCTGCGTGCTGCCATTTTACGTAGGTGGGTGAATTAAGGCCCGCCCAAGTGTGACACGCACCCGGTGCTGCTCAGTGTTACCTGTGCATGGAGCTGTCTCAGGGAGATTAAGTTCAATTTGAAATATCATAAAAGTTAAGAATCATTTACAAATGTCCCCTCACGCCACAGTGTCACAAGAACTGGGACATGTTAATCAAATGTTTAAGAAATATTAATTTAATAAATCCTGCCTGTGGATAAGGTTCATGAAGAATGCGAAGGCTGCTTGGGCTCTTTGCCTACCCGCCAATCTTAAGGTTGGACAGGCAGTCCTGTCAATTTGGTTAATTAGTTTATTAATGGCCTTAACAGGCCTTTGACAGTTCGGTGGGCATGCAGCCGATTCCGGTGTGTGTCCACCAAATGAAAGATCGGAATGGCGCGTGGTGACGTCGGGACGCAGGCCCAACATCACTGCACGTCATTTCCCTGCACGCCGAACAGAAAATTCTGGCCTTAGTGTAAGTGTCAATGGATTCCTTAGAAACCTTCACAGTCTCTTGTTATTAAACCAGGCTGCATCGGTTACTCCCTCCCCCTCTTCAAATGTAATTGCTGATTTTATTTAATCAATCTGAGATTGAACTGACCCTATGTTTATAATGTCTTCTTTTAACTAAAGGAACATTTGTTTCTGCTTTTCAAAAAGATTAGAAGAACATAGGATAAATAACTTGGAATGTGGGGAAAGCAACAAACAAAAAGAAAGGAATCGGCAAATAACCTGGAATTAGGCAAAAAGAAGATAAAGAAAAATGAGCATTTCTAGAGTTTAATGGGGATAATATAATGAAAAAAATCATGTTTTGTAAGATGGAAAAGTCAGTAATCATTAGTAATTTTAATCAATGTTCTCTTCACTTATTTTGAAAGATATAATGTCTGGATCATATGGAACTTGACTATATTTCCAAATGGATTTTCAGGAAACTAAATGTTTAAAAACATATAATAAGGCAAAATAATGTGGATATTTGTAATGCAAGATTACAGACAATATACAAACATCACACCCTTGTGGACTTTTACCCAGAATACATGAGAAAAGTAGAGAAGTGCTGTTAACCACCAGACTCCATGTTCTGAGCTGATTTCTCCACAATATGGTGAAACATAATTCAGAGTTCTGTGCTTGTGAGAAACATATGTCAAATGATTTAAATGGGGCAAATTCCTTTTGAAAAAAATTACACATAGCTGGTTATTACAAAATGGTTGTCAATACAACTATGATTTTGTAGTCATTACAAAAATTCTGCATCTAATGCCCAACTGATTTGCAAAATTACATTATGAAATGTATTAATACAATTTCATATACAAAACCATGAGTTGTCTTTTAAATATTTAGATAAATCTTCACCATTACCAGGTGCTATTTATATTTTTAGTATATGATACATAGTAATTTCATTCATTAAATTCTAATAACTTCATTTTTAGTATCACTTTCATGCTGACTTGTCGTTGCAGCTTGAATTACTTCACGTTCCTTAATTTTGCCTGTTCTTACCTTTTTACTGCAGTTCTCAGAAGTATATAGTGCAATTTTGTCAGTATTGTTTTAATGCTGTATCAGAACCATGACCCAAAAATTTTATTTGTTTTCACCCAAAATTACTCATCAGTTAATTTTATTGAATTTAAATAAAATGATTTTATATACTTGTTATCATTTTTTTTTTGTACTGAAATAAACTGTTCTGACCTTCAGTGGAACCACTAGTGGTGGTAACAGGAACATGCTATTTCAGCCGCTTCTTTGCATTCTCATTATAACACAAATGATTCCACTGGGGATTGAAGTTATTTTGTAACTTCGGCCTAGCATTTGCCTACATTTGTTTTGTGATTTGTCCCCTTTTCCTCCCCCAGATGCCAACCTGGATTCTTCGGACAAAGATGTTTGGAGACTGAGCCCTTGAGAACATATAAACCTGATCTAAGTATGTTATGTAAGGAAGTGTTGCACTACTTCTAGGTACCCTTGGTGACACCACTGGAGTTGGGACGTTTTACAGAAGCAGCATATAAAGACAACTAGGTTAAAAAAAAAGTTTCTTTTGATAACTTTTCTTCTGCTGTTGAATAATCCAGTGGTCTCACCAATGTTTTTGGGATGTGTGTCCTCGAATGCTCTGTTCTAATGTTAAATCCTTTCTATCTTGTTTCTTTCTCTATGGTTTTTGTTTCTCTTGTCAGGTGTCCAAATGAATTTACAGGTGATCGCTGCCAACACTACGTAATGGCCAGTTTCTACAGTACGTCCATTTCTTCTCTTCTTAAACTGAAGCATGCTATTGCTGAATCATAGCATGCTTTTCTGCTACTGCTTTCTGTTGATGATGCTATTACCTGTCTTTCCTATATCACAATCTCCAATAACCTCCCTAAAACTATTAAACCCATGTATCTTCAGGGAAGAAAAAGGAAATGAAATTAGAAGGTTAGTATCACTTACTAGACACACATAAGGGTACTTCTAGTTTCAATCAAATATCAAAATGAGGCAACACAGTTGACAGAATAAAGTTGCATTTTTTTATAAACAGTTATTGTTCATTTGAAAAATAATACAGCCACGGATATCTATTGAATTCCACTTCAACACACTTTACTGTAAGATGCATAGAAATATGAATTTCTTGAAATCCAATAAATCTGGACAAAGATTGCACTTGGAATTGCCTTTTGCTGACTATATCGTCAGGCAAACCATATAGTTTTTATACATATTGCATGGATATATCAGTTATCAGCAGTAATGTTCAGTCAAGCCCACAAATGTCAATTAACATTTGAGGAAGCAATACTGAATGATAGCACTCTGAATTCTATGAAATGTTAACACCATATGAGGAACAGAACTATTTGAATTGGGCACTACCTAGAAAAGTGTTCGGGAAACATTTTTTTGCGAGTTGGGTTTAGAGGGGACTCAGAGCCAATGTCTGTGGTGGTGAAGTGTCATATCTTCATGTCATGCATTTCAGTTCAATTGCATGATTGTGCCATGGCATTTGGAAACAAAGTTGGAGCAGGATTTTCCGGTCCCACCCACCATGGGAATCATCGCGGGCAGGATGGAAAATTTGGTGGAGCAGCAAAGGGTTCATTGACTTCGGGGAGGACCAGAAAATCATGTCCTTTAAAGAATAAAATGTTTGCCAGATGTTTTTCATGGTGGTATTTTCATAAATATCTGAATGTCATTCAGACCAAACTTGTGCTGCAAGAATAGATAAATGACTATTCTATTCAAGTGATAAGTAATGGAAATTGTAGTATATTTGTTAAAAATTACTAATTATGTAATAGCTATAAACCTCATAATACTAACACATTCGTAATACAAAATGAACAAATTGAATATTTCCATGCCTCTGAGATTTGTATGCAGTTTCTCTTCAGTCAACTTTTTATGCAAAAGCATGTTTGAAAATGGCTCACACGTGTTTATATCTCATCTGGTTTTATTTGTCAGTGCAATTCTCTTCCTATCCTCATTCTGCAAATAAAATAGAAATACACCCAACATGAGAGATGCTTCCATCCAAGATAGAGAGATAGATGAGCCATTAATGTTTAGACAACATGCAAACATTCATTTTATGGCAGGCATAATTTATTATGCAAACAAGTTCATTTTCCTTCTCGTTAAAGATTTTTTGCAATTACTGAATAATTAAATTCTGCAAAATATTGTTACACTGACTATAATTTGTTAAGTTTCAGATATTGATTAGGTGGGACTCAGTGAAGACTAATTCCTATAAGAAATGATAAAGTATGAAAATGTAAAGCTGTTGAAATTTTGATACTGTAATAGAGAAACGATGCAGGATTATATTAACTTAAAAAAGACCTGACAAGTTTATTGAGTGTTTATAATTCTAGTTTATTAATTGTTATTTTATTTTAGTTCCTTCCTGGGTTTAATTCTAGTTACAGTATTATATCAAGATTTACTTTCCTCCTACAATGCCCCTGTCCATTCTATCTACCCTTTATACTTCTGATGTCTTTTTTTCGTTCAAGTGCATTGCTGTCATTCCTCTAGCATTGCTTTTATAATTCTTCTTCTCTCTACTCCCCTTGCCAAAATCCCCTCCCTCAGCCTCTGCATGGAATGACTTCTCATCCTTGATAACTTCAGCCTTAATCTAATTGCCCCTAATCCTCCCCTGACTAATCTCTCAACTTTCCCCATTCACACACATGGCTACCCATTTGACCTTGCCATCGTACAAGGCTTTACCACCTTGGAGATTTTAATCGGCAACACGGTAATCTCTGATCACTACCTTATCTTCTATTCTACCTATGTAATACTAGCACAGCTCCTCTCACATCACACCTTCACTTTGGGAAAATTTTTCCCCCTCAACTCGAACACCACTACACCATCTAATTCCTACCCTGCCTCCTCTGGATTTTAAGTTACTATGCATTATTACATAAATTCAAAAGTTATAACCCCCAAAATTCCCTCTTCAGAACCCTACAATCTGATTTTCACCCTACACTGCCAATATAAAATTTGAATCAGTCATTGGCTGGGATTTTCCATGCCCGCTGGTGTCGTTGTCGTGGGGTGAGGGGACTGATGTTGGGTAGTGCGATCAGTTTCATGATGGCATGAAACCAGCTAGCGATCGTCCGCTCAGCCTGCTGATGGGGGGGGCTGCGTTTCCTGCCGTCGGACATTGTGAACTTCTTTGGAATGCATCTACATATTATTAGGCCAGCCCACCGGAATCGTCTTCTGCCCCCTCCCCCGCTGGATCATCTACCCACATTGACAGGAAAACACAACAGCATTTATAAGGTGTGCACTTGGCGGGCTGCACTCCGCTCGAGACTTTGAGGTTTGTTTGCCTACCTTGCTTCAGTCAGCACTCGCAATCATCAATGCCAGGCTTCACAGACAGCACCACATCACTTTTAGGGGGGCGTGTGGGCAGGTCTCTACTTCTAGGTCAGCCATATTTGGGTGGCTTTTCAATGGCTGCAGGGCTAGGGCTTGCTTGAAGAAGTGGCCTCAGACAAGGGAAGAGGCTGTAGGATCAGGGCTGTACTGTGGAAGGAGGGTTTCCCAAGGTGTGTGTGGGGGCACATGTTGATTTGTGCAGGTGGCCTCAAGATGGTGATGCCTAAAGACGCAGTCTCCAGAGGATATGAGGCCAGAAGGACTTGAGGTATTTGTGTGAGAATGGGTGGTGATGTCCCTTGAACTGGCAGTGAGTGAGATGCCAGTGAATGTGTGATGGGCTTGAGTGTGAGAGTTTAGAGCGATGAGATGACTGCCATATCCTGGCTGCACGTATGAGATCATTCATCCTTTATCTACATTGGATGGTCAACCCAATTTGTGCAACATTGGCACTGACTACCAGTGCCATCACCTACCAAGCCAGAGTGGAAATGTTGCTGCCCCTCCTGCGCCCAGAGTGGGGGTAGAGGAGATCACAGCTCCATGGTGTCCAAAAGGCGTTCAAGGGCTGCAGTATTCTTGCTTTTAGGGGCCATGTTATCTTTGCAGCAGTCATGGGCTGGAAGGATGGAGCATATTTCTACTTTAATTGTGGTGCCTGGCGTGATGAAGACGTGAGGTGATGGGGTGGCAGGTGAATTGGAGCCCGACCACCATCTAAATGGCCTGTATCCCAGGAATGCATAATTAATGTGGTGGGCTTGGGATGATGTGGCGTGAAAAGCCACCATTGCAACCGTTGGGTAAAGTGTCATTTTTCCCGCCTGCTACCACACTTAGTGCAAAGCTGGGATAATTCCACCCATTAATGATATTTTTGGTGACGGTGACCATATTACAAAATCACCCCGAGTCTTCCGTTTTTCCAAAGTTCAATATGGTTGGTCATATCATGCTCCTGCCATCTCTCCACTGTGGTGCACATCCAGAAGATTACCTATGCTTGGTTCCACTGCCACTTGTCAGACTGGAGCTAGCGTATGTTCAGCAGTAAATTTTACCTCCTGCCCCTCACAGACATTTCTGGAGGATCCCAAATTTTAATCCTTGACTGTTTTAGATTTTGTGAGGTTAACAGATGTAATGGTAGATACAAAACTGACCAACAAACTAGAGGTGTAGGCTTTCATATGATGCCTCAGGTGAATACTAATGTATTTGATGCCAAACATGACCTTGGATTATCATGAAATTGTTGGAAACCACATGCTTAAATTTGAATTTAAATTTGAGTTAAATATTGTTTTATGAAAGAAAATAGAAAAACAACCAACGTCAGTAGGGTAAGTGAACTTCTTATTCGTACTTTGGTGATAGGTATATAGTAAAAAATATGTATGAGCATTGATGAGAAATTGAATTTCATGTCTTTGATGCTTATGGAAATTTTTCTGGGATATTTCAACTCTTGGCCTCAACTCATCTTCAGCATCTTACTTGTAGTAAATCATATTGACTGGTTCAGTTACCTATTTAACAAAACTGTGAAGGAAGTCAGCCAGTATTACTGAGACCCAATAAAGGACTGAAGAAGAATCAAACTAGTGGGGAGGATTTTCCCTTCGTCAGGCAGGCGCAGTGGGCAGGCCCGGGAACAGCCGCGAGACTGACCACCACCTGCGATTGGGCTCCGGCCGCGATTTCACGCTGGCTGGCTATTTAACAGCCAACCAGTGTGAAAGGTACGCTAAGAGCCTCAGCACTGCTGGGGTGGGGGCGGGAGGAACATGAGCGCTGAGGTGTGGGCATGCACTGGGAAATGCGCACTGACAGCTCCCTGAAGGCACAGAGCTGCCTCAGGGAGCTGACTGATTTTAAATACAAAAATAAACTTTTTACAATGAGATAAACATGTCCCCACATGTGACTCAGTCACATGAAGAGGGACATGTGAAAAAGGATGTTAAATTTTTTTTTAGTAAGCATTGGAAACCTCACCCTACCCATGGATGAGGTTTCGTTAAAAATGCAAAGGCTGCCTGGCCAATTCGCCCGCCCACCAACCAAATGGTTGAGCAGGCAGCAAAAAATGCAGCTTAATTAATGAATTAAGGCCCTTAATAGGCCTCGTAATTGTTGGCGGGCATGCTGTCACCTCTTGCATGCTCGCACTGACCAAAAGATCATGTGCGCGCGATGGCGTCGGGACGCATACCGCTATTTCACTCCCATCCAGGGTCAGGCATACACCCGCCCGTGAGAAGAAAAATTTTGCCCAGTGAGTCAAAAGATCCTTAAATAATTTCCACACGTTATCAAAGACAGCAATAAGGTAGAAATTTGATTTATCACTTATAATCCTGAACGAATTAAGGAACTATTTATAACAAAACAGAGGAAAAGTTATGCAGACATGATTAAGTACAGCTTGAATCCTTTCATGTTGCTTTGCAAAGTTTCTTCTCATGTGAAAGATCAGTTGAATGCACTGGCATTAATTAGACTAGAATTTTTATTCTGTGAGCATTGTTAAGCTGGGGTTTAAAATTTCAGTTGCATTGTGGATCTAAATCACATATATAAGAATTTCTACACCGGAGATGGATTAATCTTGTTGTAAGATGAAAATACCGAGAATATCCACAGAATAAAATTAGGTGCTAATAATCTAATTATTCATGTTCTGCTACATTATTACTAACTGCATGCACAAACGAGTTCAGGGCTAAAACAAATGAATAGAGAGAAAGAAAGGTCATTCAGCTCATCATATCTGTTTTGCCAAATATGCCACATACAGACCATGTTTTCCTTTGATTTTCTATCTATCAAAGTCTCAAGCTTCATCTAACATTGATCTGTGACAAGTGATTATATTCCTCTATACATCCTTGAGCAAAGATTTTCTCAAAGTCCATCAGTGGTAACTTTCACTGCCGTTATCCTATAATTTAACCAGCTCATTAAAAAATATATCCTTGAACACATTGGCGGGTTTCTACTTTAAAAGTATTAACTCTTGTATTTGATTCCAGATTCAAAGAATTTAATGACTTGCATTCTGAATATGAATTTAACAAAAGTGGGTCATATTTTACTCATGCTCTCAATGCATTTAAACTTTTGATTGCAGCCAGGAATCACTATTCTGAGTATAATTCTGCTAATGCATTATGCGAAATGTTAGTCAGCATCAGTTCTATGAACTTGGATCCGGTGATTCCCACGACACATCCTAATACTAAGGCCTAAATTTTCACAATGATGGAGAGAAAATAGTGGGGGAGGCCAAAATTCGGAAGTTTCACCCCTGAATATGGTCCCTAACATTTTTACAGAGGGGGGTGGGGGAGGAATGGGAGCGAGTCAGGTTTTGCACATACACATTTTGCAGAGACAGCTGCCCATATAAAATCGGCAGTAGCCTCCTGTTATGTCTGATTTTGGTGACCTCGGAGTGTGAAACACAATATATGCTGTGTAGATCTGGTAGGATCCAGTCTGAACTTTGCAGATTTGTTTGGATATCTAGGGTACCCATTTGAAGAAGCACACGGACCCATTTGGAAATTGCTCAAAAGTTGTATTAACTGCCACAGAAGTGGAAAATATTCATTTGCAAACCTCTAGTTTTAACCCAAGGGAGTAGGAATGTAGGGCTGCTGGACTTAGCAGGGCAATTATTTTTGCCCCTACAGACTCGGGCCCTGAGGTAGCAGGAAGAACATTGTGCTTGAGAAAGGTGCATTGTGCTTAGTTACAAGGAAGAGACAAGATGGCATAGTCCCCTCGCACATAGGTGCTATAGAAGCAAGTCAACGTGACCAGAGTTAGGGCACCAAGTCAAGAGCTAGAGGTAGTGCCTAGTGCACCAGGACGGAGATGGAGAAGGAGGAGAGGGAAGACAACCAGGTATTATCATTTGGGAAGGGTGTACCGACCTCAGAGATCATATCTGACCATAACAGAGAACTAGCGCTGAAGGTGCCTGAAGTACGGACACATATTGAATGATCCAGCAACATCTCGAACCAAACTCTATTGACCCCCATGCCTTGCTAGTTAGTCTCTGTAAAGGCAACCATGGCACTCAATTTTTATGCCTCAGGCTCTTTTCAGGGTTATGCAGGAGACTTGTCTGGTATATCCCAGTCAGCAGCACATAGCTGCATAAAGGTATTGACTGATGCCCTGTCGTGTCGAAGGGTCATGAGGACTCGAAACGTCAACTCTTTTCTTCTCCGCCGATGCTGCCAGACCTGCTGAGTTTTTCCAGGTAATTCTGTTTTTGTTTTGGTGTTGACTGATGCCCTGTTTGCTTGTGTGGGGGGACACATTAATTTCCCTGTTGATTTGGCATCTCTGATGCAGACAGCCATGGGCTTTGCCCAATTAGCAGGCTTCCCTCAGGTGCAGGGTGTTATTAGTTGCACCCCCATCACTATAAAGTCTCCAGATCAGCAATCGGACAGTTTCATAAACCGAAAGTCCTTCCATTCCTTCAATGTCCAGTTTGTTTGTGCACAAGTGTGTGTACAGTTCCATGGTAGCAGCCACAGCTCCTTCATACTGAGGAATTCCCAAATCCCTCAGCTATTTCAACCACCTTTACAGATCTGTGGTTGGCTTCTAGGGGGCAAGGGTACCCCTTAAGATCTTTGCTTAGGAGCCCCATTAGGAGCCCTCAAACTGAGGCCAAGTGCAACAGCAGCCATGTTTTCACAAGGGAGTACAATCGAGCAGGCCATTGGCATTCTAAAAATATGCTTCGGGTGCCTCAATCGCTTAGACAAAGCTCTGCAGTATGCCCCAGCATATCTAGAATAGTGGTGGCATATTGCATGCTGCACAACATCATTGCAAGGGAGGGGCCTACAACCAGAAGATGATGATGCCAAGGCCAGAGCTTCAACCTCTAAGGAGGATGACGGGCAGGAGATAGTTCCTGTCCATTCTGACAAATCTGAAATGGAGGAGGTTGGAAAGGCTACCAATGGCAAAGCAGCTGGGAGGCTGGCCACGTAGCCAGGACTGACTCTGTGCAGGAGGGGCTCATCGCCAGATGAGTCCTTAAAAAGCAGATTCACACAGTGTCCTCAGATCTTAGACTTGCCATCAGTCAGTCCTTGATGAGCAACTTCCAAATAAAGAACCTTTCACACGGAAGCCACACTTAGTCAAGGGAATGCCCATCCTCGACAAGAGAGAAAAACTACATCAATGAGCTTTACTCAGTCACACAAAAATGGCTACAACCCTCAACATCATAACCATTGGCCTGAGCATACTGCAAACATACAGCATAAGAAGTCCTTCACAATCTGGCCCCCCTCACATAACCGCCAGTGGCTGTCAATGAGGTGCAAAATCTCTGTTCTGCCACCCTGTGCATGCTCCAAATGTGCCTACAATGCTAAGATTACCAGTAGGACTTAAGACTTCATATCCCAAAATATTTGGATGTGATTGTATGTGTCAAAGTACATGCAGATAAGGCATATTAGGCAGGCTGAGGCTACAACTGCAATAACAGCTCTATGAATGAAATTGCGCAGCATCCATTCAGCCCCATGATCCAATTTCAAGTGTGTGTGCCATATGCAACATTCATAGCTTCCATAAACCACATCTACCCTCACAAAGCACATCTGCTGCCACTTGGAATGTAAAGGCATCCGAAGTAGTGGTGGACAGCAGGTGATCAATAATCCCTGGAGCATACATGGCATCTCGAGCTACGTGGCCTACACCTAGGCCAATGCCTAACACTGACAGGCAGATGACTACCTTCCATCGAACATTCAAGCTTGAGATGCACCGGCTGACCTCCATCTGTTTATGGAGTCTTATCACTGATCCTCCCTTAAAGGCTACAGTGGATGGATAATGAATGAAGCAAAGAGCATCTTAGTCCCTGATCCTTTGTTCACTGCAACTTTATGTGAAACACCGGAGATGGAAGAAGCCTTCTGCTGCCTCACAAATACGTTTACACATTTGCTCCTGTTGATGTCAATGTGAGATTGACCTCGACTTTCCAACCTCGGTGTCACTGGTAAGAATACCCTTCTTAATGTTAACATTCTCATTGAGTTTTGTAGTGTGCAAAGACACACTGAGAAATCTAAGGTCAGAATTTAATGCCTCGCGGGCAGGTCCGGGCCCGACATAATCAGGCATAAAATAGCACAAGAAGACATTGGATGGGTGTACGGACACCATCCCGCACGCGCGCAATCTTCAGCTTGGTGGGCGTGTGCGGGTGTTGGAGCTGTGCCCGCCTTCAATTAAAAGGCCACCTAAGGTCATTAAAAACCCAACTGATCCCGATTTTATGTTGCCTGTGCAATTTCATGCTTGTCGCATGGGCAAAATGGGCAGCAGGCAGCCCACGTTTTGCAAGACCTCATCCAAGGGTGGGATAAAAAGAATCAGCAGCATTGCCAGTGTGAGTACTGAGGAGTTTAGGAGATAGTTTGCTGCTGGTTTCTTATTTGAACTTGACAGCTTCATCTTAGTTCTGAGCATCATCCTTGGCACTTACAAGCTTCATTTCAGGACTTTTTGGTGTCTCCAACGTCCCTGGAGGATTTTGACCACGTGGACCCTTCCAGGTGTCAGACAGCCTTCCCTTACCATGGTAATGGGGATTGTGCTCTCCGCTGGAGGCACCTCCTCTAAGGAGGAAGAGAGGGACAGAGGGAGAGGAGGCCAGGTGTCCCAATGCAGCATCCAAGGGAGCGATGTGTGGGAGGAGAGGTGCAGGGACAGGGGACACAGGGCCAGCAGGTAGTCCAAGGCAGAAGGGGCCACAGAAAACACTGCTATCCTGCTGCCAAGATTTATAGCGATGCAGCTACCTCAATATGTCCAAGGTTCAATGCTGAAGGAGGCTCTGCCTCTCCAAGGAGACTGCAACCTCCATTTGTCTTATGATTGGGCCTGAGATCAGCTCTGACTGTGTGGGTGGACACCCCATGCCATTGGCTCTGAAGGTCACAGTGGCCCTCAACTTCAATGCCTCAGGTGCTTTCCAGGGATCAGTAGGGGATCTTTGTGGAGCGTCTCAATCAGTTGTCCACAGTTGCGTCAAGCTGGTGACAGAAGCTCTGTTCAAGCGGGTAATGACGTTTATTCACTTCTGTACAGACGAGGCCAACTAGGCTGAGTGAACCAGAGGGTTTGTAGCGATAGCTGGGATCCCCCCCGTGTCCAAAGTGCAAATGACTGCACACGTGGCCATCAAGGCACCATTGGATCAGCCGGATGCCTTCATCAACAGGAAGGGCTTCCACTTCATGATGTGCAGATAGTGTGTGACCACAGGACGCAGATACTGCAAGTCGGTGCAAGGTACCCTGGCAGCTCCCATGACACTTATATCCTGAGACACTCCCAGGTGCCAAGCCCCTTCAGTGCTCCAGCCTGACTGGATGGATGGCTGCTCGGTGATAAGAACTATCTGTTGAAAAGGTGGCTCATGACACCTCTCCGCCACCCAAGAACAGAGGCAGAGTAGCATTACAATACAAGTCATGCCTCCACAAGGGCGGTGATAGAGAGGATCATAGGTCTTCTCAAGATGCGTGAATAGAAGGTGTATAAAATTATGAGGGGCATAGATAGGGTAGACAGGAAGGAACTTTTTCCCTTGGTGGAGGGATCAATAACAAGGGAGCATAGATATAAGGTAAGTGGCAGGAGGTTTAGAGGGGATGTGAGGAAGAATTTTTTCACCCAGAGGGTGGTGGAAATCTGGAACTCACTGCCTGAAAGGGTGGTAGAGGCAGAAACCCTCATAACATTTAAGAAATATTTGGATGTGCACTTGCGATGTCATGGCATACAAGGCTATGGGCCTAGTGCTGGAAAATGGGATTAGAATAGTTAGGTACTTGTTTAACTGGCGCAGACTCGATGGGCCAAAGGGCCTTTTTCTGTGCTGTAGACCTCTATAATTCTATGACTCTATTACTATGCATATTTGATGCCTGGACCATTCAGGGACAGCACTGCAATATCCCCTCAGAGTGGGTGTTACTGATAGTGGTTGCACGCTGCACTCTCCACACGGAGCACGGTGAGAATGCTGAGGCCATCGAGGCTGGGACACCAGAGATGCCTTGATCCAACGCTTCTTCAGCTAGGCTGCCAAAGATCTGCTTCCACCTCATGCCAGGGCTGCCAGGGTGATTGAAATGACACTTTCTTTTGAACCCAAAGAGCACTCAGAGCCAGTGCAATATGATTTAGAACCACTCACATCCAGTATTACATACTGGTGCACCCTGCATCAAGAAAAAGGTGAAGCATACGCAGGCCATTACGACAAAAACAAAGTTTATGTAATTTTCACAATCAAAACAAAGCAACATTATCATCTCTAGTGTTCATTTCCACACCAGTAAACATTAACAAAACATTACAGAACAAAAGATCACCTGGGACCGGTCCCTCTTGTGCTTATGATGCCTTAAACATGTTTATGAGTGCTAAGTCTTGTGCCACCACCGCCCCCCACCCCCACCCCCCCACACTCACTGGCATTGGAATTGGAGACAGCCTGGTGACTCTGCTGTCTTGTTGGCCTTGATGACCTTGGCGGTCATCCTCTGGTCAGTGGAGCCTGTGTTGGCCCCGCCATGAAGGGAGCGGCCAGTGCCATGGCTGGCATCTCCCTAGTCATTGCAGCCTCATCAGATGCCACGGTCACTGGTAAAGGGGTGGAGGAGCTGCTGCCATCATCCAGAGTACCCTGAGAGGAGCCCGCAGAGATGACAAGCAGCTCGTGCGCCAACATGGGGTCGCTCTGGACCTCTCTGCTCACCATTGATGGATGGGCACCTATGGGATACTGGGTGTCTCATCCATCTCCCACACTGACACTGACCACCTGACGCCATTGCCTGTGTGAGGGCTTGCAGGTCTAAGCGCAACCTCAGGAACCCCTAATTCTGTCCCTGGAGCTGCCTCTTCGTTAGAGTCGCCACTCCCTCAATGAGGGTCAACGCAGTGCTTATGCTCCACATTGACTCCTCCACAACAGAAACCATTACACTCCTTCCCTCATGGATCTCCGCCTGGTCCTCTAGCACATCCCGCTAGACATTCAGCATCTGCCGCCTAATGGACAGCTCCAGAGGCTCATCATCTGCCTTTGACTGAACATTATCCTGGTCTCCAGCAGTCCTCCAACTGCCGGCACCCTGGGCACTTACTGCCTCCTCAAGTGAATGTGAAGTGCCCTCACTGCTGTGCTCCAACATTCTAGCCAAAGATCTAACACTCACCGAGGTGCTAGTATCTGCACTGGTGACTGGTTCAGAGAGCAGGTGTGACTCCGGTACAGCGGAAGCCAGGTGGTCTTGGGGCATCGGGGTGGGTCTTTGGGGTCCTGCAAATGAGTGCCTGCTGGCGAATCTAAGGGAGAACAAGGACATGCCATTAGTTTAAGCCATCACACGATCACTGTGCATGCCAGATGCCCTGGTGATATAATGGAGATCTGCATCATGGTGCCATTGTCTTTCAATGATCAATGGGAACTCCAGTTTTGAGGCTCCCATCAATGAAGAAACTACATAAGAATGTTTGCACCATCCGAAACTCTCACATCTGTGCACTGCACTCTTATATTCCTCTGACACACCAGCCTCTCCACGGACAGCTGACCGAGGTACGTGGTGCCTCTCCAGCTCCAAGGTATCCTGCTCATATCTTGTCAGGATCAGGAGGTTTGAAGGGCCTCCACCTGTCCATGACCTCTCAATTTGGGTATGGCTCCTCTTCTCAAGTTCCATACTACCAAATATCTATTTGTTATTTGGTTCATGAATGTTAAATACTAATCCTCTTAATCAACATATGTCACTTTCTGATTGTTTAGTTTTTATTCTCTTAATCCTGATGAATCTTAAAAAGGCACAGAGGAGCATCCACTCTCTACCTGCAGCACCACTGCAGCCTGGCCAACCCCACCTGGGGAATACCTTGCAAGGCACACCCAAGTCATGGCCCTCGAGCCGCAAGGCACTCAGTCCAAGCAGCCAGGGCTCACCCCCTTGGCCAGCTGGCAGTTGGCACTCAGGCTCTCATACCCCCTGAGCTCCACAGGGTGATGGCCAGCCTTTAACACTTCACCACATCGATCCATGCCAACACGGTACTCACTTTTCCCAAGCGCAGCAGGTCATTGAACCTGTTGCGGCATTGCACCCATGTGCGTCACACAACGTCGTGGCTGCTGACCTCAGCTGTCACCTCCTTCCAAGCTTTTTGTTGTCAGGTGCGGTGGCCTCCTCCTTCCATCCCTGGAGACGAGGGTGTCCCTCCTGGCAGCCACCTCCTCCAGGAGGACTGTGAGGCACTCATTCAAAAACCGGGGGGGGCTGAGTGCTCACCCAACCTGCCTTCCCTCCTGGCGTCTCCAGCCTCAGTTGAGGCCATTGCTTTGGTCTCCAGAACATAGAAGATATGTTCTTCCCTGGCAGCTTTCAAGGGGCTGCCTGTGCTGTTCTTAAGCCTCCTGCTGGGTTGCCATTGGACCCGGCGCCCCAGTGGCCCTCGCCCCTACCCGGCCCTTCCCGACCATTGGGAAGCATGAATTCACAGTCGTGGGCCGATCGTGGGCAGGGACCTGTTCCCTGACTGGTCCCGGGCCTGCTGATCGTGTACGCCCACCAAGGGTAAAATTCAAGCCTGAGAGTATTTTTTTATATTCATTTACGGGATGTGAACCACTGCAGTCCATGTGATGTGGGTACACCCACAGCACTGTGAGGAAAGGATTCCGGGACTTTGACCCAGCGGCAGTGAAGGAACAGCGATATATTTCCAAGTCAGGATGGTGAGTGACTTGGAGGGGAACTTCCAGGTGGTGGTGTTCCCATTTATCTGCTGCCCTTGTCCTTCTAGATGGTAATGGTTGTGTGTTTGGAAGGTGCTGTCCAAACAGCCTTGCTGAATTCCTGCAGTGCATCTTGTAGATGGTACACACTGCTGCTACTAAGCGTTGGTGGTGGAGGGAGTGAATGTTTGTGGATGTGGTGCCAATTGAGTGGGCTGCTTTGTCCTGGATGGTGTCAAGCTTCTTGAGTGTTGTGGGAGCTGCACTCATTCAGGCAAGTTAGGAATACTCTATCGGCCTCCTGACTCATGCCTTGTGGACAGGCTTTGGGGAGTCAGGAGGTGAGTTACTTGGCACAGAATTCCTAGTGTCTGACCTGCTCTTGTAGCCACAGTATTTATATGGCTAGTCCAGTTCAGTTTCTGGTCAATGGTGACCCCCAGGATGTTGATAAGTGTATTCAAAAAGTGCTCAGTTGTGATATATAAAAATTGATAAGTGTAACCACAATGAACCTATTGGTGCTTTAGATGAGACAGCACCGTGCACTTGTGCACACTCCTATTAAGTACCCCTCCATGTTTCTTCAAAGGAGATGGAGGCAGGCTGCTCAGTTCTCGGTCTATATGGCAACAAGGAGCATGGTAGCTGGTCTCGTTGTGCAGGCACCTGTTGGGGGCCTCCTTCAGACTGCAGCCTCTGCAACTCTGCATGGGCAGCCATGGTCACTGGCAACTATTGAGTAGATGAGAGCTCTAGCAGAGGGATTGGGGAGGTTGAGGAAGATAAGGGTGCTGAGAAGCCTTTGATATCTTCACCCTCCTCCTTAACCTGTACAGCCCTTGTTTGGCCTTCACGTGAGGTTGTTGGGGCTCACTGATGGTACGTAGCAGTTTCCATTCCTGTAACTGCTGTGTCAACAGTGCAACCATCCTGTTGAAGGTACACAGCTCCTCATGTATTCCATGGACCTCAGCGCTCATACTCTGAGCAGACTGATCCAGGCTACTGAGGGAGGTTTGCACTCCTTTCTTGCTGAGAGGCTGCTCTTGCATCCACTCTGAGTGTTGTTACATGTGTCACTCCATGAGAGCGGTCAATATCTCATGGTTAGAGTTCATACAGTTGAACCCCCATGGCAGTTTGGAGCGCATGACAGCAATGGACTCCTCCATTTACAGTCCAAGAACTCCCACTGCTTCAGCGAACTCCGCCAGATGTTCACACATCTGCATCTGATTGTCCAAATAGTGTGCCCCAAAAGATGACTCCCGAGGCTCCACAATCCTACCCACTGGAGCATCGTCATAACATTTCTCCCTCCTATGAGAGGGACTGTGCTGTTCACTGATATTTCTAATTCTGATACCTCCTCCTGCACTCTAGTGTAGTACCCTTCACCTTGTATCACCGACTCCACATGTGCGTTACATCCCTCTGATGTGCTGGTATCTGAATTGGCGGAGTGTGGGCTAGTTTGATGTCACCCTATCTTCCTTGGACTTTGCTTCCTTCTCCTGATGCCCAAGGGATGAGCAGCCCTCAGAGGGTTGAGGGAGCAGAGCTGGGAGATGTGAGAAACTTCATGTTGCGAAAGCACGCTCTGATGCATGCCATTGCCTTCAACTATGCTTGTGCTACCCTTATGATGCAATGCCATCCTTGCATTCCCTCTCATGGCAATGTTGCCTTGTACTCAGTGAACTCACGTCATGACCTCCATTATAACCATCATTCCAAGATACATTTACCACCACCTTTATCACCTGCTACAAGTGATTCACCATCACCAACAGCCAACTGCAAAGGTACCCTGGTTATTTCCATGGCTAACTGTTCCACCACTCCAATTGCTGGCAGCCAGGCTGATATACTCCATCTGGGCCATCTCCTTGGCATACTGTAAAGACAACATGAATTTATGGAAACCTCATATGTGAGGCTTGAGAAGCCACTCCATGCTTTCAGTGCTTCAGTGCAGAACAATGCGAATAGGCAGCAACCATGATAGTTTTTTTTCTGGAGAAAGCCCATGATGGGCCTTCTGTTCCAGAGCCAGCTCACAGTTAAGCAACATTTTGAGTTCCCACTCACCTGAAAGCTTAGTCTCATCTCCACTAAGGCAAAGGAAGTTCACTATGGACTTTCTAACTCACAAATGAGCCATTCTGAAGGGCTTCTTTTTATGTCCGCCTGATTCACCCAACCCACTCTGGGCCTGCCTCCAACCCTACACTACTTCGGGGTTCCCCCCACCCCGACTCCTAATATATCCACACCCCAGACCAAAAATTGGAAGTTTGGGGCCAGTTTTATGGATTTCAAGTTTGCAGAGCTGGGAATTCTCCCAACTCTATGTACCTGACATGAGATCGAAAATTCAGGCCTAAATTTTCATTCATGACCAGCTCATGACTTTTTAAAATTTATTTGTTCATGGGATGTGTGCACTGCTGGCTGTCCAGCATTTAGTTCCCATCCCTAATTGCCCTTGAGATGTAAGCCCCCCTTTTTTTGAACTGCTGCAGTCCATGTGTTGTAGGAACACCCACAGTGCTGATAGGAAGAGAGTTCCACAATTTTGACCCAGTGACAGTGAAGGAACGGCGATATAGTTCCTAGTCAGGGTGTTGTGTGCCTTGGAGCGGAACTTGCCAGCGGTGGTGTTCCCATACATTTGCTGTACTTGTTCTTCTAGATGGTAGAGATAGTGGGTTTGGAAGGTGCTGTCAAAGGAGCCTTAGTGAGTTGCCACAGTGTATTTTGTAGATGGTACACACTGCTGCCACTGTGTGTTACTGGACTGAATGTTTAAGGTGGTGTTTTGTCCTGGATGGTGTCAGGCTTATTGAGTGTTGTTGGGGCTGCACTCATCCAGGTAATTGGAGAGTATTCCATCATACTCCTGACTTGTGTCTTGTAGATGATAGACAGGCTTTGGGGAGATAGGAAGTGAATTACTGTCCAGAATTCACAACCTCTGACCTGCTCTTGTAGCCACAGTATTTATGTGGCTAATCCAGTTCAGTTTCTGGTCAATGGTAACCCCCCCAGGACATTGATAGTGGGGGATTCAGCGATGGTAGTGGCATCAAATGTCGAGGGGAGATGGTTAGATTCTCTCTTGTTGGAGATGGTCACTGCCTGGCACTTGTGTGGCATGAATGTTGATTGCCACTTGTCAGCCCAAGCCAAATATTGTCCAGGTCTTACAGGATATGGACAGAGATTGCTTCAGTTTCTAAGGAGTCATGAATACTGCTGAAAATTGTGCAATTGTCAGCGAACATCCCCACTTCTTGACCTTATGATGGAAGGAAGGTCATTGATAAAGCAGCTGAAGATGGTTGAGCCTAGGACACGAGCCTGAGGAACTCCTGCAGTGATGTCCTGGAATTGAGATGATTGACCTCCAACAACCACAACCATCTTCCTTCATGCTAGGTATGACTCCAACCAGTGGAGCAATGATTCTCATTGACTTCAGTTTTGCTAGTGCTCCTTCATGCCACATTCAGTCAAATGCCATCTTGATGTCAAGGGCAGTCACCATTACCTCACCTCTGGAGTTCAGTTCTTTTGTCCATATTTGGACCAAGGCTTTAATGATGTCAGCAGCTGAGTGGCCCTGGCAGAACCCAAATTGAGAGTCAGTGAGCAGATTATTGATGAGTAAGTGCCACTTGATAGCACTGTTAATGACACCTTCCATTACTTTGCTGTTGATCGAGAGTAGACTGATGGGGCTGTAATTTGCCTGGATGGATTTGTCCTGTTTTTTGTGTACAGAACATACCTGGACAATTTTCCACATCTCCAGGTATATGCCAGTGTTGTAGCTGTATTGGAACAGCTTGGCTAGGGGCATGGCTAGTTCTGGAGCACAAGTCTTCAGTACTATTGATGGAATATTGTCAGGGCCCTTGGCCTTTGCAACATCCAGTGCCTTCAGCCGTTTCTTGATAGTGAATCTTGGATTGAATCAAATTGGTTGAAGACTGGCATCTGTGATGCTGCGAACCTCAGGAGGAGACCAATGTGAATCATCACTTGGCACTTCTGGCTGAAGATGGTTGCAAATGCTTCAGCTTTATCTTTTGCACTGATGTGCTGAGCTCCCCCATCATTGAGGATGGGCATATTTGTGGAACTGCCTCCTCCTACTGTTAGTTGTTTAACTGTCCACCACCATTCATGACTGGATGGGGCAGGACTGCAGAACTTGGATCTGACCTGTTGGTTGTGGAATCACTTAACTCTGTCTCTCGTATGCAGCTTTTGCTGTTTGGCATACAAGTAGCCTGTGTTGTAGCTTCACCAGGTTGACGCTTCATTTTTAGGTATGCCTGGTGCTGCTCCAGACATGCCCTCTTGCACGCTTCATTAAATGAGTTAAGAGACATATTAACACTTTGGCTGATAACAATTCCCCCTCAATTCCTCTAATTTCTTGAAGTAATAATCATTCATCATATAATCAGAGTTAAGAGGTCATTTTCAGCCTTGCTGCTTGGGCAGTAACTTAGCAGAGCAGATTGCCTAGCTGTAGTGGAATCTGTCTGACTCCTGCTTCATTGACGTACATAGGACACCGAAGTTATTTTAAAGTCAAAGCACATGATGCCTATGCTGTTTTGGTCCTGCCCACATTTTATGGGATGAGTGGCTAATTGGGTTTCCCTTAGAGTGATCTCCGGAGACAGCTCAGAAATGGTGAGAATTCAAGTACATTGTGGATCTCTGTCCCAACAAAAACCCTGCCAATTGCTGCTGGATCTCCTACCCTCCCTCCACCTAATTAGCCTAACAACTTTTTCCCACCAACTGTTCCAGTGACACTGCTCCAAATACCACACCTTCAGCACTCACTTGCCAACAACTTCTATCAATCACGACTTCTACCTAATATTCATAAATTCACCTCCCCCTCAGACACTTAGCACTGCTGCAAGCCTCACGCCCACACATCTCACAGCTTAGATATACTGTCAGCTATTCAATCATATCACCCAAACAGATTGCAGGACACTCGCTGACACACTCCCCCCTCTTTTGCAGGGCAAAATACGGCATTACCAGTGATAGCAGCACCTAACTGGCAGTGGACAGGCATGGCTATGTGTCCCTACCCCATGAAGGAGATGGTGCTGGCCATTATTGGAGCAGCCATTGCTAGTCATAGCCACCAGTGGGGTTGAAACCATCGAAGATGATGGTATCCTCATAGCTAACCCTCCTTCTCAGTGGCAGAGGGAAGATAAGATGTGGAACTGTTGATGAACGTGGAATTTGGTTTGTAGTTACTGGTATCGCTGTCAGCTGAGTTATTCAAGGACAACCTGGTCAACAAGGAGCTGTCTACCTTGCTTCCTGGCTTCCTCCTTCTCTTCCTCCTCCTACTTCGCTTTGTGCGTGCAGCTGTTTGTTTTATAACTATTGTAAAGGCCAAGGTTGTGCAGCACGCAGCAGACCACCATGAATCTTGAAAACCTCTCTGCTGAGTATTGCATGGCTCCTTCAGAGAGGTCAAGGCAGCAGAGTGTTGGTTCAGCATCACATTTTGATTGACAGCATGCCTTTCATTGTATGCAGGCTGCCTACGTGTGCACAGGTTGCGCACCATGGTAATGAGCCATGTCATCAACACCCTCTGATTTGTTGTCATTGCTGAAATTCTGATGATACATCAGACTACTGCTGAATGAAAACATCATGACTGCTGTTGGGATACTGGGTATTGACCTACATGAAACACTGCCCGATGGTCAGGTAGACATTGCAGGAGTAGAATCTCTTTCCACTGTGGTATAGGGCAATACAAAGCAATGTGTCTGCAGTCAATGAAACTCTGCACCATGAGCTCAAAAATACTAGCGTTGGCGTCAAATCAGTGGATACACCAACACCCTCACTAAAATGGCTCCGAATCGGCTCACACCAGAAATGTGCATGTGTGCCACTGATGATAAAATTGCATTTGTAGTGCCAAAAGTATGGGTGCTAAGGAGCTGTAATCTGCAGTTGCTGAGTCAGATTGGGCGACAGAGCTGAATTATTAAATGTTGAGACACAATTGTTAACCAGAGTACTAGGGTGCACTCTCTGCAACTAAACATATTAATTCAACTCCCACGTACTGTGGAAGTTAGTGACTCCTGAATATTTCAACTGCCATTGTTACTTAAACAAAAATATTTCAAAAAACATTGGTAAGAGAGATGTAAACCAAAGGAGATTAAGGTAGATCATTATTTTGACTTTCAGCCTTAGTAAAGTATTGACTGAGATGTAATTATTTGATACTTTGGTCTAAATTTTACCTCAGGCTTCAGGATTCTAACGTTGGGACCAAATGGAAATCTTGAGCCTTCACTTGCCTGCCGTGGAACTGGCTCTGTGATCTTACTAGAGGCAGCTTCCTAATTGGCCACCTCTGGATCTGCGGTCCATTTAAGCACAGCAGGCAGGCTCCTGATGCTGCCAGCTAAATCAGTGGGCCAGAAGCTTTAAGTTTCAGCAATACCACGAAGAGAGATGTGGCCTGCTGAGGTATGCAGGAGACCTTTCAGATCGAGGCAAGTAATTTTTTAACACTGGTCGAGGGAGGAAGACCCGACTGATCGGAGGGCAACCCATCCTGGGAGATCATTGAAGTTGCGACGCTGACTTTTCTGCCCATGGCCGCCTCAGTGGGGCATGGAGTTTTCGGCTCTAATGGCCTCCCCAGGGTGCAACAGGGGGGTGCCACCATGACGCTGGAGGCCTCTCCACCCAGCAGGGAGCAGTCCTGCTGTTGTTTGCTGACCTGAGAAAACCGCCCATAATAGGGCCTTTAATTATTTAAATTTGCTGCCCAGCAATAGGACTACTTTGGGGATCTGTATCCACTCTTTTCCAAGTTCCTTCACTTCGAAGTCCATCCAGGGGCCAGAATATCCTGCCCTTTGCCTTAAGTCTCAGCCTGTACTTATATTGAAAGCAGTGTTTTGTTCTGTTCAAGTATCACAAGCACAAGCAACTATCAGTTTTATGGGCACAACTTCCTGCCTGTCGGGCAGACTGGTCGGGGTTGGGCACAAAGCTGATCGCTGCCTGCCACCATTTTATGCGGGCGAGCCAATTAAGGCCCGCCCAGCGTGACACACGGCTGGTAACACTACCTGTGCGGGCAGAGGGAGGAGGAAGAGTCGGGGCCTGCACTCTTTCAGATCATGGAGCTGCCTCAGGAAGATAAAGTTCATATTGAAACTTTTAAATAAAGAAAGATTAAAATTATTTCAACATGTCCCCTCATGTGGCAGTGTCACATGAGGTGGGAGATGTTTATGAATTGTGAAAAAAATATTTATTGTATAAAACCTTCAGGAAACCTCATCCCACTCGTGGATGAGATTTCCTGAAAAACGCGAAGGCCACTTAGGCTCTTCGCCTGCCCGACAACCTTAAGGTTGGACGGGCAGCGTTGCTAATTCCTTTAATCGGTTTTTTAATGTCCTTAACAGGCCTTTGACAGTTGGCGGGTGCGCGGCCGCTGAAACGAAAGATCTGAATGACATGCGGTAACGTCGGGACGCACATCTGACGTTAGCTCACGTTATTTTACGTGTCGGCGTGCTGGGCCCGCCCCCACATACCAACGTGAAAATTCTGGCCTGTGTGTCAGTGATATACTTTTTATAATCGATCGATAGTCACATAAGGCTTAAATCCCTAAAGAAGAAGTTTTAAGTTACTTTTGTATTAAATATATGTAGGAAGGCTGCACTCTTCAATGTTAAAGCAGCTGATGAGGAAAACCCTGAGGAAGGTTCTGGAGACTATTACTACATGCTGTTGTTGCTTGTTTATTAGAGAGACAATAATTAGCTGGTACTATTATGGTATATTTGGTCTGTACGCTCAGGTCCTCACTTTGATTGCTCCCAGTACTTTGGTAATGTAGATCAGTGGTGTTCAGGATGTAGTTCATTGGTTAATTAATGGAAGTTACCGATGTAAACTTACCATGCTAATGGTGGCATTGCACCACCTCCACTGGTGGGGAAGGGTACAATTACCAGTTTATGTTGGCAGTTCCCATTACAAATATAGACTTGGACATTGATTACTGAAAAATTATTACAGCAAGTTTGCGCAAATGTAAGATTTTTAATAATCTCCTGTGATACTGCACACAGGGAGTGAATATCAAGTATAGCCATCAGGTGAAGCGTGAATAGGGGACACATGATAATTAGAGCAAGCTGCACAGATGTCGTTCAGTTGCCTTTTAAAGGCTTTCTTTTTATATTGCACTATAAATTTCTAATTCCAGATTTATAATAAAAACTGCCAATATAAACTTGTCACACTGTAATTATACCCTACTGCTACAGTGGGTCAACTGGAAGGGGAGGCATGTGTATTTCTTACTTCATATTTTGAATATGGATATTAGTTTATGTATGGGAGGGGCTTTTATACAAGAGAGTCTTGTTTTGTTATGTATGGTCATCCCACTTTTGTACGTATGGAATCTACCTTTTTAAAAATCTTTTTGGGCCTTTTTTTTGTATAAGGGACATGGATTTCTGCCGAATCACATGTCAGCAGCTAACTGTTTTTAACACATGTATTTCACCTTCAGTTCCTAATGGTTGGACATTCCTGGTGATGCACTGATTGAATGTATGATTTTATCAACCATTCAACAGTTATATATAATGTTGCAGCTGAAAAGTACCAATATGCCTGTCTATCCAGTTTTACACATTCTTCCCATTTAATATTGAACTTGTCTCTGCTTGACCTTTTTCTTTTTGGAAAATCCAATGAGGCAATTAAACTACATTTCTGTTCTGTCTCACTCTTAATATTCAGGAAATGTTATTTCCCATTCTGCTGGTTCCATTTATAATCTTATTCTCATAAAAGGTTATGAGATGTTGCTCAGACAGCAATATTCTCATCTCTGAGTTAGTAGGTTCGTTCAAGAGACTTAAGGACAATTTAAAGTGGGATAGCATGCACCCAATCTACATTGCATTGTTGTCACTGTTAAATTTGTGGTCACCATTTTTTTCGATGTTCCAGGTGGACTAACCAGCAATCTTTTTAAAGAGTTTCTTAAAAAAGATTTTTTATCTGAACTGGAGCCTGAAGAAGCACTCATGCTCCTCCTGACTCAACATCAGTCCCAACAACCATTGCTAGCCTTCTACTTGGCTCCTTGCCAATTGCCTCCCTCTCCCCTTCTCAGATCTGAGGGCTGCTGTGAGGGCTGCTCAGTAGTCTAATTTAAATAAGGCCAGATATTGAATGGATTTCAGACTGACCTGTTGCACTGATTGGAATGTTCTCTGCTGACCATAATGTTAAGCCCTCGCTCCATATAACATTGCTGGTGTTTCTGGTGTTTCCATAGTCCTGAACTGCAGCCTTTCCACCTAATGTAAAGCACCATTTTAACAAATAATCAGTAACCAAGGAAGTAAAGCACACACAACAATCAAAGCATGTTCATACACTGTGCTTTTTGTCTTACCATTTTACCAGCTAATGCACAAACAGGTTGAAATACACAAGCACGCATGCCCAATGACAATGTTTGTTATTCATTTTTTATTTACTAATCAAAAATGCAATTAACCAGAATTAGATTCCCAACTGCCTACATATGGCTAGTAGCTCATGTATCGAACAGTATGATTTAAAAGACTTTAACAATTAAGAGTTAGGGATAATTCAGTAGCTGGTGTACAGGAATGATATTTTTCAAATTATTCTCTTTCATGCACATGGAGAAAGAACTCTACTAGACATTATACATTCCTCTCACATGTTTCAATTTTGTAACCTTCCTTCTCCCATTTAATTTACAGCCATTGCTTTATGGTATAATCTTCTTTTGACTGTGAATGCTTGTCCTTGAGTCACTATTACTCCTGCAATATTACATCAGAAGGTGTGGGATAATCCTGATATTCAGATGCTTTAAGATTATTCAATGTTTAAAATTATAGACACTTCAGTGTGTGTTACAAGAACATGGGAATAAAGACTTAATAGTTTGTCAAACTTAGCCGAAACACTCAGCCTTGAATTCATTCTCTGATATTCATTATTTTAACTAGTAATTATATAGAGTTAGAAATTATGGAGGTGAATTTCTGTCAATTTTCTCCCTATCTTACGATATAACATCTAAAATGTCTGTGCTTCTTCTGCCAAAGTTACAGTCGATGAATGAGAAAAACTTTGTGGAAATCCACACTCATAAATGTTATTTCCTAGTTATCAGTGGAGCTACTGACCCAAAGTCCTGCAACATTTTTAACCACTTCTGTGGTTTCAGCATCATAATATACCAGCTAATAATTTACAGTGAAGTTGTTATGACATGGCAGATGATGTGTGCCAGGTGGATCAAATCCACAAGGGGAACTTGATCACATGGTCACAACAGTTTTGCAATTTGTATTTTATTTCGAGATGCATGCCCTGAATTCAGAAGCAATAAGTCCACCAAGACTTTAAATTAAACATTTATTAACAAAAGATCTCAAGCACATCCAAATTACTACTATAATAACTCCTAGAACCCCTAATTAACCTGGCTTCTAGTTACACCTCTGTTAAGGCAATGGTAAAAATATCATTTTTAAACAGATGCCAGCAAGTTACCGCAATACCCTGGATGTTGAATTCAAAGTGGCTTTTCCTAGCTTCAGTTTTTGTAGACAGCAGGCTTTGTGCAGAAATGCTGGAGGCTTTTCATACTTCTGGTAGATCTTGCAATGCCCTCCCTGACACAGAGCCTCATCTCCTTTATACATATTATACATTTTAATGTAAATCTCATTGTTCCCATATATCTTTGGAACTTTAACTTTCTCATAATATAAATCTTTTCATGGTGCTAATATTATCAATAACCTTTGGGAAAAATAAACACGCCACTTGGCTTAGCTTCTCTAGCTAGGTGTGACATCCTTCCATCTCTTTGAAACTCAAACTACCCTGAATTATCTAAAAATGCAAATTCTCCTCACCTCACATTCTAAGACTTCAGCCATGTTTACGTATTTAGCATTTCAAACCTAGCTTCTTTTGATGAGTCAAAGCCTCCAGACCAGCTGTCTCCAATTCAATTAGATTTCTCACTCTCTCTCTCACTCACTCTCTCTCTCTCTCTCTCTCTCACACACACACACACACACACACACACACACACACACACACACACACACACACACACACACACACACAAACTTTCCAAACCCCATTATTAACCTGCTTGTACAATAAATCACAATAATATAATGCGAAGTATTATACTTTCGTTGCAAATGCAGAAAAAATCTTTCACTGTAAATCATGGAACTGAATTCTCCAGTTGGCAAGGAGGGGGTTGGGGCCCGCTTACAGCGTAAAATGACACGCGATGACATCGGACGGGCGTCCTGATGTCCCCGCGCGTCATTTGGATTTTCAGTTTGACGGGTGCCCAGCCGACTCTGCTGTGCGCCCACCGAACTGTCAAAGGCCTATTAAGGCCTGTTAAAAACTAATTTAAACAATTAAATGAGCTGCCCGTCCAACCTTAAGGTTGGCAAGCAAGCGAAGAGCCCAGGCGGCCTTTGCATTTTTCATGGAACCTCATCCACAGACGGGATGAGATTTCATGAAGTGTTTAAAAATTCAATAAACATTTTTTTAAAATCATTGCTATGTCCCAGCTCATGTGACACTATCACATGAGGGGACATGTTTTAAAAGTTTTCAGTTACTTTATTTAGACATTTTAAACTTAAACAAATCTCCCTGAGGCACCTCTGTGCTCAGCGCTTCTGGGTGGGCCTTAATTGGCCCGCCCGCGTAAAATGGCAGCGCGTACCCAATCGGGGCACCAATCAGGTTCATGCTCACTCCCCGCACCCCCCCCCCCATCGGAACGGGGGTCAAAATTCAGCTCATGGTGTAACTTTAAACAATCATCACTGAATTCCTTGATTGCATAGCTCAGAGAATTTAAGCAACACGAAGTTGAATCATGATAGTCAGGAAGCTTTCTGGGAATCTTTCCTCAAGCTGTACTTATTTGACTGGATGTGATGCTGCAATTGACCTCAGTATCTTTGGGCTAAGGATGGTAAAATTGGATCAGGTTCCTGTTCTTTGCTGCTGTCTTGTAACATATGGACATTAGGTACAGAATCAGGTTCAGTGATGTTCCTATATAGCCTGCCTATAATCACTTTCAAGTTTCAAGGCATTTGTTGAGGTACTAGAGGGAAAATGTGATCGCCTGGATTCTATCTTAAGATGGCGATGCCTTCAGGAAAGGGAGGGGAGAAAATTGACAAGAAAAGAAACAATAAAAATCCCAATTATAATCATATGTCCTACAGATGAGAAAATATTTCATTATGCCACTGTTATTCATGCATACCTTAACACTCTCATTGCCAATAACGACAAATCAAGCTTATTTTCATGAAGTAGTAACTATAAGTACATTCACTATATACCTAGGCTGAATTGGTAGCAAGATTTTCAAACCCCTTTTAACACTAGTATACATAACTTTAATCCATTGAAGCATCACGTTCACGACAGAGATGATGCCACTTCTGTTCCAAACCTGATAAAACCATAAATAATAACTGATTTTACTCCAAAATAATCACCTATGAGTTTCATAACATTGTTCCTTAGAATTGTAAAAAAAAATGAAGTAATTATTTGTAATTAACTGTATGCCACACATTCCTGTCATGTTTTGCATGTGTAAAACTTTTGCCTGTAATGGTAGTGCCCATTGTCCAAGATCCCTGAGCACTGTGTTACACCTGCCATGTTTCTATACCAAAGTTTGAGCTAACCACATAACGTGTATAATTTTTGGTATGTTTTAAATATTCTTCTCTGAAACTGTTCTCCTTTTTTCTTTCTTTTTTGTCAACTTTCTGCATTGGCAGGGCATCTTGGATTTGAATTTATGGGTATGGAAAACCATTCATTTTAATCTGCAAATGTAAAAAGCTGCCTTGGATTTCTAGCAACTTATTTTGCTTTGAAGGGATGATCTGACTGCAGCTGTCTAGTTGTACGAATCCATCCATTACCAAAATAAAGGAGTCCAGTATCTAATGATGACATTGAGCTACAGATAAGCACAGCTTTTCTATAGCAGCACTCTTTTTGACTAGAGATGAGCTGCAGCTGGCCCAGGAGAACTCTTCCAGATTTATAACTGTTGTAAATAGACAGCATAAAACCACTGCTTAAATGTTTGACCTATAAATTTCATGTTAGCTCCAGATGTATGTAAGTTTGTGTCATCTGTTAGCTTTTCAATAAGTGAAGCTGGTATTTAGATTAGGAGACCTTATTCTTTGAACTTCAAACTTGGTTTATAATAAAGTTGATTTAACAGTAAATCAAGCGAGGTTGCAGGTCATAATGTTTTTGCTGAAGTTGCAGCTAATATAAACAATTTTTATGGCACACAGCTTAAAAATTAGAAATGGACCAAACTAAGGAAAACAGCAAAACATGCAATCTGAGGCAAATGAAACTTATTTATTGAGAGCAAATTAAACAGTTTCATAAACTTGTACCAAAACTTACTTTATTTGAGTGTAAACTTTCAACAAGTTTGTTTTCATCCTGGGTAAGATTGTGCAATTCATTTCAGATTTTGAGACACATTTGTGTATTTTAGGTTGTCCATAGTCATGCACATGATAAATATGATTACTAGCACAGCAGTTCCCTAATATTAAGTGCAAAAGGGTAATAACGAAGCATTAATAACACATGAGCCTGTTCATTTCTCTCACCTTCAGCAAAATGAGTGCTGCTGACATTCTAATTATTGATCACAAAAAAAATTCCAACTCCCATGTCTTGTCAGGACACTATTTATTTAGTCTGGGGCATCCCTTCACAGTCTGCTTTACTTCTTCTCTCAATGTTCCCATTCTCCTCTTCAGTAACAAGCATGCTATGCCAAGCTGTTGACTTCCCCCCTTCACCGCACCCCACCCCACCTCCAAATGTTACCTGATATTTGTACTAAAAAACTTTTTGTGTCTCTCATTTTTCCATTGTCTTTCTATTTCTTTATATTCTCACTTCTGTGATTGACACACATATGGACAGTGTTCAACTAGTCTGACTACTGTCAATTCTCAATATCTATAATTACTAGATAGCAGCAAATAATGTTTCAACTGTTTTTCTAATAACTGAAAATGAATATCAAAATTAGAAGGTTTAAACAAAAATGAAAACGTCATTCAGAATAACTATTTCTCCTTAACTTGAACTCTCTCTGAAGTTTTACCTTCTATTTAAGAAACCAAAGCTTTACCTTAATACCCAGTTATTTTTATTTTACCGCTTAGTTTAAAATAGTTTAGCTTTTTAGATGAAATGTGTTTTTTTTTATGTTTTGTTATGAAGTTTGCCTTTAGTGTGCTGGTGGGAGTGGTAATAGTTGTAATTTTATTTGCTGTGTAGTAAGTACGGTTCAGTATATTACTTCAGTGTATTACTATTTTGAACACTACCTATTATTGTATTTGCACATATATTTGTGTACAGAAGTAATGTGAGAAAAGCTGTAGGCTTTTTACGAGTAACTTGTGATGAAGCAACTTTTAAGTGATGCCTGTGTTTAATTCTGAATGAGGCATTTAACCCTTTTGTTCCCTGTGTTTCTGTTTTCAGAAGCTGAGGAACTGTATCAAAAGAGAGTCTTGACCATTACTGGCATTTGTGTTGCACTTCTTGTTGTTGGAATTGTGTGTGTAGTGGCATATTGTAAAACAAAGTAAGTGTTTAAATCTGCCAGTCACCATAATTTAAAGTGTTTTATCAGAATTTAAAGTAGCTTATAGATTGTTGCAGTTTAAGGTAATTTGATTTTAAAAAATTTGCATGTAATTTAATAGATGTATTTACATTTTTGATATCTAATATGTTCGTATGTATGTTGCAATTTGTTGAAGTTATTTCAATATCCTGTCGTGAACTTACTTTAGTTGTTCTACTTCTTTAGAAAACAAAGAAAGAAAATGCACAGCCATTTGAGGCAAAATCTTTGTGTAGACCATCAAAACCGAAACCTTGCCAATGGGCCCAACCATCCCGGCCCTCTCCCAGAAGATATTCAAATGGTTGATGTACGTGCTTCTATTAAATAAACTGATTTTAGGACAACTAAATGAGTTTATAAGAAGAGATTATTTAGTGATAATCCTGTTTATTGCTTAGCAATTATTTTGGTTAAAATTCTTTTGATTAAAAGACTGAGTTCAGTCTATAGTTAAATAAGAGTCTGCAATTTGGCAGAATACCAGGCAACTCAAATTAATAGCTGCAATCATAGGCTACCTTAAAAGTTAAATAAAAATGTATTTTATCAAACATAATTTAGAGAACTCTGATTGTTACGGACACTGAAGGACATGGCAAGACTTCTTAACTTGCACGTGTCAGAATTGTTAACCCATTAGAATTTTACAATTTTGTTACAACTAATGCAAAAAGCAAATCACCCCCCTCATCCAATACGGCTAATATATTTTTGTGAATTGCCCTTTAGGCATATCTGGTAATTGTGAAGAGTGTGTAAGGATTCACGTTTGTGGTGAAAGTTCACGTGTTTTGAACTACACGCAAGCTACCACAGGTGCAGAAGGTTAAATGTCTTCCTTCTGTGGTGTAATTTCTATGATTGGATGATAACCCAAAAGCCTTTTATGTCCAGTTGATTCCTTAACCCTTAACCTACCATAATGGTTTAAGGAATCACCTTTACAGATTATTATCCATTTTGGGAATAATTTGAGCTGCAAGGGAATACTGCCAGGAAATCCCCAAAAGGAATTAGAAACATATAAACTCATTCAAAACCTATTATAAAAATGTGTTTTTGAGTAATTGCAATCATTTGTTTCTAATCATTTACTCTGTGAATATTTTACCATAGTTTTCTTAAGTAATTAATTATAAAAGTGAAAGATATTTAAATCTTGTTGGCCGTGAGCCTTATTGTTTAACTCTGAAGTTTTTATTTCTTTTCTCTATGTACAGTACATTTCAAAAAATGTTCCAGCCCCTGAACACGTGAGACGACATGAAACGGAAACTTCATTTTCTGCAAGCCAGCCGTCGTCCACATCTCATCACTCCTCCACAGTTACACACACATCCAGCCATAGGTAATTAAACAATTAATGAGCAAGAACTGCCACTTTCATATGAAGACAATAATAGAAATAATATTTACTACTTTAACTTTCAAAACTACCAGATGGTACAGAATTATTGCTGACATTAGTGCAAACTGGCAGCATCTGTTACTCCAAAAGTGTCACTGATGGAAACATCTGCCCACAATGCCACTGATGAGCACATGAACACAGAATACAAATCAATGAATATATGATTAATTTGATTAGTTCATTAATTCTGAGTGTAAATTCAATCTCCACAATCAATGCCTTCTAAACTCTTCTTCTTGAGTGACCCAGCTCTAGGCTTCTCATATGCAGGGCTGACTAATGTCATGAGTGCAATTATCCTTTGAATGCAGTGTCCCTCTATATGTGTGAGTTGTGCCTTTAAATATAAGAACAGAGAAGATTAAAATGGGGTGATTTTTCCATTGCAAGCACTTGCAAGGTATAATTGTTAAACTTTCTACTTGCTGTTCAGCCATTATCAACAAAAATTGTACTCCACAGCCAGATTAATAAACTCTTCAACATTGATTCTGGTTAAGTGGATCATTTAGCCGTTTTCGACCATGCAGGTGTATTATAATTACCACTAGTTTTTCAATATTTCAAAGTTAGTCGTTACTGTGATTTTATTAGTTCATTAATTATGCTGAAAAATGGGCATGCTCTCATTCACCAAAGAAGGTTTGTGAGACCCAAAATTGTAAAACAAGACAGATAATAGGAGAGCTTAAGAATGGCACGTATGCAACAATGCCTGTGCAGCAAATCACTTTTGACACTGATAGATCTTTTCATTTTAAAATTATGACATTAGATATGCATTAGCAGAGTTTGGTGTGTAGTTCCAGTTAGCTGTAACTCAGAAATTAGAATATCTGCAATAAATTAAACTCTAATAGACAACATACAGTGGAAATTGGAAATTTGAAATAAAAACAGACAACACTGGAAATATTCAGCAGATCAGGCAACGTCTATGATAAGAAGAAACAGAGTTAATGTTTCACGTAGTGACCTTTCACCAGAACTCATAGGTCAGAATTTTTCCGTCGGCGATTTGGGGGCGGAGCCCTCAACGTCATACCGCCCCATTTAAGTATTCAGGAAGGCGGGCAGACGGCGAAATCAGCTGTCCGCCCACCAACCTGTCAATGGCCAATTGAGGCCATTGACAGGATAATTAAAATAATTAAAGGCCCTGCCCGTCCAACCTTAAGACTGGTGGGCAGGCCAGGAGCCCCTGTGGGAAGGAGAAAAAGCATGAAACCTCATCCACTACCTGGGATGAGGTTTCATGTCTGTTTAAAAAATCTTTAATAAAGTTTATGTAATATTTATTAACAAGTTCCATCTCGTGTGACATTGTCCCATGAGGGGGATATGTTAATAATTTATTCATTTTGCTATTTTTGATGTTTTTTAAACTGTCATCAATCTTCCTGAGACAGCACTTGGTCTCAGAGAACAGTGCGCATTTTGACAGTTGGGGATTCCCTCCCCCCCTGCACAGAAAGTACAAAGCGCTTCCTGTTGGGCAGCTCGCTGGGCGGGCCAAACTCAAAATGGCGGCAGGGCCCGTTTCGGCAGCGGAGTTCGGTTGCCCGCCCGTCACCGAGCCAGTGGGGCCCGCCCGCCCATCGAGAGCTAAATTCTGCCCATAGGCCCAGATCTTCCATTCTTTAGATCGTTGGAGACCCGATGTACCCCAGAGGATGCGCTACGGAACCCTTCAGTTGTCCCAATGCAAGGGCTCCACAGGAATTGCCCGGAAAGTTTCAACTTCCGATGGGCAATTCCCCAGCCCTTGGGACCCTCCAAAAAAGTCTCCAACTCTGAGTTAGAGTTGGAGACTTTGGAGGGTTCGGACTTACTTTCCTGGAAAATTACCCAGGAAATGTTATGCAGGAAAGAAAGAACTCCAACTCCACCCTGACCCTCCAGTACTCCCCTCTCCCTCTGGCACCTCCCCAACCCTTCAACAGCCCCCTGACCCTCCAACTCCATCTGACACTCCAGGTGGAATTTTATGGCAGTAAGATTCTACGTTCCCGCTGAAGTCAATGGAGTTTAAAATGACTCGCCGCACTTTACAGCCCCCACCGTGACAGGGCCATAAAATTCCAGCCTTCAACTCTGCCCCAACCTTCCCCAAGATCTGACCTGACCCAAACTCACCACCCTACCCACCCTGTCATCCTACTTCCCACCACCTTGCCGCTCTACCATCCTGCCACTCACTCGCACTGATTCAGTAGCACACTGAAAAGTTATTCAAATGTTATAAAGCTTTTCAGTGCGTTCATAAATGAAGACTTACCAGAACACAGCAACGAGTGCCATAAAAAATGGGCGTGGCTTGGCTTCCACTGATGATCCTGCACTATGAGAACAGGTGTGTTCTGCATTTCTGAAGAGACCTGGTTCCGAAGTCCAGGTCAGAAGTGCGGAGCTCCAGCTTCGTGCAAATAAAAAGGATTAGAGTGGCAATCTGACAATGATTCCCACTGCCTGGAAGATTTGGCCCATAAGTTTGGCTAATTTTCTTTGCAATTGACTATTACTGTTCTGGGCAAATTTTCATATGTAAAGCAAAACAATGTTATGACTTGCAGTTCAAAGCTACATTATTAGTGCATTTTTTCAGATTTCATTATTCTCTAAAAGATGAGACAATTCAGATGGAGCACGTTTGTGACTGTTGTACTGGCAATACTGAAGGCAAACTTTTAGTATGGTTGTATTCAGTTTTACTGGGGACTTTCCAGGACGGGGTGTATAGACACTTTGACCTGCTACCAATCAATTTCCACCACTGCCAGGACTGTGAAAACAGCCCTTATAATAACTCAAATACTGCATAACTAAGAGTTACAGTTTATAAGCCTAAGTATGGATATAGGTGATTGAATACTGTATGAAACACTCCAGAGCTGTTGAGAGCTATGAAAATAATGAATACTTGTTTGGGATATAGAAAGAAATGGCTTGCATTTATATAGCACCTTTCATGACTAAGGATTTTGCAAAGATTTCACAGTTGCAATGCTATAAAATCATAATGAAGTACTTTTGAAATACAGTCACTATCTTAATGTAATGTAATGTGGCAACCAATTTGCACATAGCAATGTTCCACAAAGAGCAATGAAATAAATGACCAAATAATCTGTTTTGTTTTAGTCATTTTAGTGGAGGTACATATGTTGGCCAGGGGAGAAGTAGAACTCCACTGCTGTTTTTCTTCAAATAGTGAAATGGGATCTTTCATGTCTACCTAAGGGGGCTCATGATTTACCATCTCACCCAAAAGGCAGCACACCTGCAGTACAACATTCTCTCCATCTGACCCATCATCCTAGATGGTTGCTCAAGTCTGCAGTGGAGCTTTGGCACAACCCTTTGATTCAAAAGCAAAAATGCCATAAGTGAGCCAGTTATGTTGTGTGGAATGTAATTAGATAAATATTCTGGAGTTTTATTTAAGTTGCTTATGGGGAACTGAGAAAACATTTGTCAATTTTTTTCCAGTTTAAATACAGTAACAGGTCATTCTTGATAGCATAGATTGTACATGGTTTTGTTTGTTTTCACACCTTCTCACTCTTTCATTGGAGAACAGTGTGAAGTAATGGAAGAATTCCTAAGCTGATTACTAATCTTACAAGCCATAACCCTAGTGCACCTTCCATGGGCATAACCATCTTTATACCAGACAATAAACTGGTTAGTCCTATATAGACATAAAGCTTTATGTGTTCCAAGTACCTATACAAGGACAGGAGGTTTCCCTTATCCATTGGACATATGTACCCTGCTGGATGTCAACTCAGAATTCAGAGTCAGAGCTCTGATCTCTATTCATGAGCATTGTCTAGCATATGGTTTAAATCCTGCATCTTCTAAGTCGAAGCAGGAATTCTATCACTAAACGGAAAGCTCACTAATTCTAATGTCGTGTGAAGAAAGTGGCATGATGGAATAAATGTTTTTATCTTTACTTCATGATTTCTCATCAACCTTATTCTTTCTTGGCAACCTTTTCATGGATGTATAGTCTAACTAATAAATGTTAACAAAATTTGGCATGATTAATTGAGTTTGCTCTACAATTTCTAATGTAGATGGAGCAGCAACATAGTACGTGCTACTGCAGCAACAAGTTATATGACTAACTTATGAGACATTGCCCTTGTAGCCAGTGTTGCACACATGCAAGTTCCCAATCTGGAATGAGCTGATTAGAATAATCACTGATTAGAAGCAAAGCATCCCCCATAGGCTGTTCTCTTGTGCCTTCTGGTAACTGATCACAGAGGGCCATTTTTTTATTTGTTGATGGCATGGGGTGTCACTGCCTAGGCCAGCATTTATTGTCCATCCCTAGTTGCCCATGAGAGCTGAGTGATTGGCTAGGCCACTTAAGAGTCAATCACATTGCTGTGGGTCTGCAGTCACATGTAAGCCAGACCAGGTAACAATAGCAGATTTCCTTCCCTAAAGGACATTAGTGAACCAGGTAGTTACAACAGTCAACAATGGTTTCGGGGTCATCATTAGATTTTTTATTGAATTCAAATTTCACCATCTGCCGTGGTGGGATTCAAACCCCAGAACATTACCCTGGGTTGCTAGATTACAAGTCCAGTGACAAGACCACTACATCACCGCCTCCCCATTAACCCTCATACATCGGCAACCTGACAATAAGAAATGCAATAAAAGTTCTTGCTTAAAAAATCTGGATATTGATGGTGTATCTATAATTTTGAATAATTGATTTGATATATTGTGTACTTATGTAACAAGTGCCCATAACTTACAAATTATAATTCCTGTCATCCTATCAGCCAAAAAGTAATGCTTTATTGAGACAAACTTCTACTAAGCCGGATAACCTCATGGTCTTTGGGTACAATTAAACTTAATTACTAGTGTCTATCCAACAATTCTGATGAATACATGGCTCTTTCCTATAGAAATGGAGATCACACGTGGAGCATAGAGCGGACTGAGAGTGCAACTTCAGAAATGCATTCTGGTATGATGACATCATCAATAGAAACCAGTAAATGTAACAGTCCCATGGAACCACGAGGCAGACTAAGCGCAGTTTGTGGCCACCATGACACAAGGCATCCGATCTTCCATTGCAGGGACTCAGTGGATTCTCTCAGAGATTCACCTCATAGTGACAGGTATGAAATGAATCATATTATAACACCATGTTGTGTTCTACACATATTTATTTGCAGACTGAATCATTGCAAATTATTTCCCAACAATTGCATGGCAGCCTCCAGCTGTAAATCTGGTGGGAATCCACTGCATTGGCCACAAACTCCACGGGACCCAGGTACTCTAATGCTCTGCCTCAAGTGCAAGTTTATATGCATGATTTTATTGGGCCTGGATCTCTGCACCAAACTCTCACTGTGAGCTGGGGCAGAAAATCCTGGGGCCTCAGTATACCATCAGTACAATTACATTTGGTCTAACCAGGCTTACCTCAATGATAGCCACAGGTGTCCTTCTAATCTGAGAGTCCAGACTTGGCCTGTGACTTGGGCCCCCAAAATTAGAGGGTGATTTTTAAGCCTTTTGACTTAGTGACAGGTAGATTCTTACCCAATGAGGTGGGTAGACTTCTAAGGTCCCCCCCCACCCCCAATATTCTGAAGATCTGCTCATACAAGTTCCTGCCCGAGCCCTGGGCACTTTTATAGGGTGAGCAGGGATGTTTTGTGGCAAGCGTAACCTGGCTGAACTACAGGGATCACTGTCCTATATACTTTCTAGGCTTGTGCATCTTTTTAAACTTTCTGACGGAAATAAAAATACGTCTAAATACTTGATACCAAAATACAGTTGTGCAGTGTCTTCCACAGATATTCTTTGGATTATTGCAGCTACCTGCAGTTTCCTGCTATCAGCTACTTATGTGATTTGTTAGTATTGTCCCACATTGGGGCCATTTTTAAATAGCCTGGTTATGGGGGTGGGGTTGGTGGTGACAGGTGGCCAAATAAGCCCCTTCATGTTCTTATTAAGACCAATGTGCAGACACCAGCTGGAATTTTAAGTCAGCATTTGGGGCCCCACTAGTGCCGATGAATGGAAGGGGTCTCCTGACAACAGACCCTGGGGTGTGTTTGGGGAGGCGTCGGGGGGGGTGGGGGGGTGGTTAGTGGCAGTGCTCCATATATCATTTTTTAACACCCGTCACCATAGCCACGATTGCATGATGGCCACCACTGTTGCCCTGTTTGGAGGTGCCTCTCCACAATGATGGCTTGGCAGCTGTGGCTTCCTTTCATTTTTAAGTATATATGATGTCTTCAGAAGTCTCTTTCACCTACCCACATTGGCAGCTCCCACCTCAGATGATGGGACTGCCAAGGTGCCAGTGCTAGAGACCCTACTCTTTCCATTGACCCTCTAGACTCAGGAGCCTGCCCTCCATTCTTAATTGGATGAGGCTACTGGAGGCTGCCACTTAATTGGCCACCACCTCAAAAATCACATTCTGGGACCCGATGCTGGCTTATGTGGGTTCCCAACACTGGAATTAATATCTACAAATGAAAGAAGCTGCTACATAATCCTGCATGAGGATAGAAACAGTAAATAAAATACAATTGGAGGGAAAATTTGAAAAGAAAAAAAATACAATATACCATGCATACAGATGAATTGAAATAGTACAATAATCTAGTTTATTTTAACTCTCTTTCACTATTTCAAGTGTTGATGCTATTGATTTTCTTTAGGTATGTGTCTGCCCTCACAACACCAGCCCGTTTATCACCTGTTGATTTGCATTACTCTCTCCCTTCATACGCAACTGGTTTTGAGATGTCTCCACGTGGATCTACCCATGCAACATCAATGCCTCCAGCAGCGGTTGGTTATACGGTGGAAGATGAACAGCCTTTGTTGAGAAGATACCACAAGTACCAACAAGACAACCAGAGACACAACCCCTACAAGCAGCGCCACAGCTATCTTCATGACAGCTTTGGAAGTCTCCCCCCTAGTCCAATGAGAATGGTAGAGGATGATGAGTACGAGACAACACAAGAGTACATCCCAGCACTAGATCGACCAAAGAAAATGACAAACAGCAGTAGAAGGTGGAGAAAAACAAAACCAAATGGTCACATTTCACACAGAGCTGAATGCGACTGTGACTCAAACTCAGAAAGTTGCTGCTCTGACACTGATTCTGATGGTGAGAAAGCAGGAGAGCATACACCTTTCTTAAGCACTCAGAACCCTCCAGCAGCAAACACAGAAACAGCTTCAGTATTCCGGTCTTCTGATAGTAGGACTTACTCATCCAATAGACACAATGTGCGAGAGGACGTACACACCCGAGTAACACGTGTAAAATCAAATCAAGACTCAACCCCTGTGTAAATGCCATAGATCTGCAACTGTAAAAATATTTTATTTTATATAATTATCAAATATTCTAAAATTAAATTAAACATTTTATTTTCATTTTAGCAAAGTTGTCTTACAGCTAACAGGAAAGTCTTTTATAGGAAAACATGTATTTATATGTAAAATATGAGTTACAGTTAAAGATGATGATGGTGTGCCAGTTTTTCACATCATAAATAGAATAATATTGTGGTGCCTTTTGCTGTATGCTGATACCAGATTTCCTGCTGATGTTTCAGTTTTTTAGTGTTTCTACCTTGGACTCCTGTTATACACCTTTTGTTTTATTTTTTATATTTTTACCATGGACTCTCTTACATTTGGACAGTTATATTTCTTTGAATTCTGGACACACACATCTGTATCTGATATTATTTATCTATGTACTGGCTCCTGAAACATCAAGTGACATCCTGGCTGAACTCTATTCTTTATTACATTTGATTGGGAGGACAGAATATAATTATATTTATTTTTCTGCCCCCTAACAGTTTAATAAATATTTCTTACTTTTTACAAGAAGAAAATAACAGTGAAGATTAGATTAATATTTTCAGCCCTTTTCAACCGAGGAATTTGCCAGGATAAGATCCCTTGGCACCAGACTGGCAGCATGTTATCTGATCCACTTTACTGACAGTCTCACAACATAAAAATTCGAAGGTCAGTGCAAACTAGGCATGACATTCAGACGTCACTAAAGAGTCTGCAACATTTGCAGTTATTTGGGTTTTCTTTATCAGTATTCTCAAATATTTTCACCAGAAAGTACAAAAGCACCATTTGACAAAAACGTTCAGACCACTTTCATTTTAATGTTATTTTCAAATATACTTTGAAAATGGTCAGATTGGAAACTGGAAAATAATAAGCAACAACTTTGTGGTATTTGTTTTTTGATGGGATTTTTGCAACATGATTTTGCATGTCTTTACCATTCCAAATGGATTGATGCATGGGAAGCTAGGAATGAGAGATTTAACATGTTTTTAATGAACTGCATAACTTTTCATCTGTTGTCCCTTTTAGTGCAGGTTTATTATGAGTTCTGCAGTCTTTTATTGGTACATTTCAACCGTTCGCCATGCAGGGCTGAAATATGGAATTAGCATTATCCATTTTGAAATAAACCTATATTCTTTACTTCCAATGAACCCCAATGCTTGGTGTAAAACACTGCATGCCAAACAGCACATTGCATAAATCTATAACATGCAACTGAGGAAATGCAATGCCCACAATACAATGATTAACTGTTTTCCCAAATTCCCACAATATATTCAACTTCAACAAAATTGTGACAGGGCCCAGCAGCCAGCTGTGAAGATTCCATTATATTACTCCTTCTATAATAGTTTCACAAGTGATGAAGCATAAGGCATAAAGCTAGTGGCAGCATTTTCTTTTATTTGAAGAATAGGGTACAGTGTGTGACTTTTAAATGCTTTATTTAAAGTTAATTGTTGCCATTAGCTCTTCAAAAGACTGTTATCATGTGCATTAAAAAATAAGCAGGAATTTTGTGCACTCCATTGATTCTATGTTTATTGGCACTGAATCATTTCTGGCAAGAAATCTTACCCTGCTGGATTTCTATTTTCAAGATCTGTGAATCCGTTCGTTGTTTTTATAAACATACTAGATACATTTAGCCAACAAAAAGCATGAAACCACAACAGATTTGGGATTGAAAGGGAGGGAGGGATGGAGCAGAGAAGATTTTGCTGAAGGTGAATGCCGTTTTTTGTTTTTCATTAAAAAACTGGAATTCCTTTATCATTTAAAGGGAAGCCTATTTAACTTCAACTATTAACATGATTGCATCCTCATGATTTTTTTTAGCTTCTTTTTTTCCCTTAACCTTTAGAAACCATTTGAAGTGGTGTTTTACAACCCAACATGCTGTGTGCCAAGTAATAATTTTATTTGATATACATTCCGATCTTTTACCTTTGATTCTCTGGAGATTCATGCTATTGTTTGATCCATTGAGCCAGCTTTCCTAATGTGAAGTATATCAAGATTAAAGCATTTTATTGTTCAGGATTCAATCCTAAAAGAAAAAAAATCCATTTATTTATTAAAATTTTCAATATAATCTTTATAGTATGGAGATAATTAGGAAAAATGGGCCCCGATTTTAATCTCCATTTTACTGCATGAGCAGGGCAGCAATGAGATAAATTGCAAACAGTTACTTACCAATGACTTCCTATCTGAGGCTTGCCTGCTGTGATTTTCATGGAGGCCTCAGTTAAAGCACCAGTGCTCCTGCTGTAAACAGGCAGAAGCCTCATTAAGCTATGCAAATCAGGGTCTTATGATGTAGTTAAAATGCCAATGCTATTCTGCTAGCATGGCACTCACCTAGGGGGAAATCTGCCCACAGGGTGGGAAACCATCTGAGCAAGTCACTTAAAGCCATCTTTGGAAGCAAGTTTGGCAAGAACAAAAGTTAATTTATTTGGCTTCAGTGTAGACCTTTATTGCACCCTCTGGTCCCAACCATCAAAACAGTTCAAGTCTTGCCAACAACATTGGGTGGATACTGCAATCATTCAGCACATATCGCCCAATATGTTTCAACGACAAAAACCTGGGCCATAATTATAGTACTAATGTGTGATTATATGATGCAACTAATGTAAGAACATTTGTTTACTTTTTAATCACATACATCATTTAAATGCTGCTAAGATTATATGGAATAAATCAAAGGTATAATTTAGAACAATCTTGTTTTACATTAATCACTCAGATACTCAAATTGCACCCTTGTATGCTCACTTGAAAACTTTAAAACAATTTAAACAAAACACAATTTACAATGATAACATGGCAAACCTCGTTTTATGTAGATGGTCGAAGGAGCATTGTATAGATGTGGATCACAACAGTGAGGCTGTTCTTCATTTTGAAATGGATTTACTTTGTAATTCAATGTTTAGAATTCATCAGTTACAGTCATGCAGTCTGCATCATATTTTAGAGTGGTTCTAGGTACAACTGTGTATATTTATACTGCTGTTAATTTTGTATCTAGATGCCAAGCTACTAAATCTTTACGTTGTTAAAAGTTCCCTCTACTTTAAGGAGGCTAACTTGCAACATTTACCTCTTTTGTAAAATAAGGTTACCTATATTTTGTTTCCCCTTTAGTTTTAGTTTTGTTTATTACTGGCTGTTTCACATGGCAGCCAGCTTGATGCTTGTTTTGAAATAATCCAATATGGTTCTTGCACATTAACATGTGATACATAGTAGGATCGTATTTTGTATTAGATTCATACATTGCTGTTTTTTTGTGTTTTTTTTTTTTCTTGTTATACTCCCTGTACCATACACTATCCCCAGCTGGCACTAAAAGTGCTGTTCAGTATCCAGTCACAGGGAAGTGTGTGAAAGCAGCCTTCTGATCCCCATTTCTTTCCTACATGGAAGTACTTCATTTCAAACACTTTTACCCTGAGTTTCAAAGATTTGATTATTTCCAGTGGCAATTCACAAATATTTATGCCAGCTTTGCGTGGGTGATGACAAAGTAAATGGTCCTTCTATTCCCTAATTACAAGATTCTATTCAAAGCTTTATAAATTGCATTGCATAAAGTGGTGTTTTAATCTTCAAACCTGCATTAGGTACTTATCACTTGATGCTCTACAGTGAGATTCTGCAGTGCATCTAATAATTTTTGGTCATAATTCATTTATCCCCTTCATTAATAACTTCCTTTGTGCTAATACATTACTCAAAAATATTCTTTAATATTTTAGTTCGATAAAGACAATTTCCTCTTTACTTCAGTGAGTTAATCATTGATAAGGATATTTTGGAGGATCTCATTGCTATTCATTGGCAAGAATACAAAATGTTTCATGATTGGACAGGTCAATACACTGTGCAAAGAAATTATTAATTCAATACAGAAAAAGTTTTGCAAATGCTTTTCAGACTCTTAAGAATCTCACACTTGAAGTGGCAGTTTAGCATCTATCCATCTCAGGCATGAGAAGATTTATTAGGCTTTTCTACAAGTGCCACAGCCAAATACTTGACATGTCTGACTTTTGCCCATATACATATCGAGTACAATTACAAGGATTTATCTGAGAACAGGATCAATGCCACAACATCAAGCAACAGTGATGAGGTCTCAAACAAGCAACCACTGCAAAGTACTCTGTGTTTATGGAGATGATTTTGCTAAACTAATTTCTCCAATGTTTTATAATCAAACAAGCGTTTATATACACTGCTGTAGTATGAAAATAATTACACATGACTTAAAATAAAATGATTATTCACAAAAATTGTTTTTAATGTGAAATTCTAAAAGTGCTATTTATCCTAACAGCACATACCATTAGCCTTGTGATTCTCTCCCAGGTAGGTATGGACTGAGGCAAATGATATTTGTTAGGTTATTTCAATAATAAAACAAAGTAACAGATTTATTTCTGAAAAAATGAATCAGGTAAGAGAGAGTAGGTTTTGATCTTCAATGTGATACATGATTTTAGATTGATGTGTAAAGACACCACAGAGGTAATAAGCCTACACCACACAGTCCCTGCAACTACTTAATGACCATTAGAGATGCAGGTAGTGGCCCATAAAATTGGCCACCATGGCAGTGGTGCCATGGCCGCTGCCTTCCGTCCCCACTGTGATTTTACTACCAGCCAGGGAAGCATTGGGAGGCCATACACCCATAGGCTAATTAAGGTCCTTACTTAAGGACCTCCTCCCACTGCTGCTGGGATTTAACCTATGGCATGAGAGGTCACATCAAACTTTCAGTTCAGCAGGGCTGGTGAATAGGCATGGGGTGGGTAGTTTCATTATGGGCTCCTTGCCCATTGGAGACCATCCTCTAGGCATTCCCACACCTGCATTTCCCCTCCCCCTGCCATGTCAACTCCGGCCCCCCAACGCCCTCCACCCACAACACCTTCCAAAATGGCAAGCATTGATGGAGCCAGATGCAAAGTAAGTGGAGGGAATCTTGCCAGAGCCAGCTGCCTGGGTGGGGTGGGGTGGGGGCCGGGGTGGACAGGGCAGCGAGGGAGGGGAAATGCAGGATGGGAAGTCCGAGGAGCTTAGCGTCGGGAGAGGGGCGGTCTCCGATCACCTCAAGGGGTCAATAAAGTAGCTACCACCCTCTTGACCAATCACCAGACCAAAGATTGAAAGCTGCCAGGCTGGGTGCTTGATAAGGGCCTTTCCCACTGGGGCTTAAATCCCAGCAGTAGCAGGAGGAGGCCTTTGAGAGGCAATTAATTGGCCACTAAAGAACCCCAAACGGTCCATGGGCGGGTGGGGTTCCCAATGCCTCTCTACTACTGGTTAGATCGCAGCAAGGGCAGGTGCTGCTGCCATGATGCCCAATTTTGTGACCCACCCCAACTATCAACACATGTCGGGGGGGGTGGGGGGCATAAGATCTTAGCCCACATTTCTATTGCGGCCTGACTCCATTCTCTTCATGATAGCTGATCTGTCTAAAATATGATGGGATTATCATACCAGATGATATAACCACCAACCTAAATCATAAAGACTGAAGAGATGAGTTAATTTCATTTGCCTTTCATGAATTGTTTTCATATCATATTGGAATATTTTCAGTCTCCTAGCACTAATTTGAAATGACATATAACCTCAAAACTTTGATTGTTAAAAAACATTGTATAGTTGTTCATGCAGCAGTCTTAAAGATGGTGAAGCAAAAAATCTATGGGGCGATCAGAACTTTGTGTAAGTGCTGGGATGCATGGAACCAGGACCTCTGTCCTCTCAAAAACCTGCATGTAAATAACAGACATCCATACCTCCAGGGGTGCGTCTTGAAAACCTGCCTTCCATCATAGAGATACAAGGATACTCATCAGTTCCAAGTGGGATGTTCAAGTTTTTGTAAAGGTATTTGCAGCAAGAGTCATATGATGTGCAAATAATCTAGCCAGTGCTTGAACTCTCAAATTATACAAGAAGTCCGAAGTCTTCATGTTGGTAACTGGTATATTTTGAACAAAACTGTATATTTTTGCATGAAGAAGTGGCTGGTTGAGCTTGTATATTTTGAAATTAAGTTGTTAACCAATCTATCAGTGCTGTCTCGGAGATCTGGTACATGTGGCTGTAGAATTTTTAAGGTTCCTTCAATAATTTCTCCCTATGCACAACAAAAAGAGACCACTGAAACTGCTTTATTTGGTTGTACCAAGTTTCCTGGAGTGCACTGCATAGATTTTTTTCAACAAATTAATATAGTATGTAAACATATTTATGGGGCTATGAAGTATATAGGTGTCCTATACCTAGAGTAATTCAGTTGTTTTCGAATGTTTTTGGTGGAAGGACCCCTTTATAAATGGATCGCTGGTCAAGGACACCCCATTTAAATTATAATACGATATAATACTCATAAAACGGAACTGCTACATTGAGTGCTTTAATAACATATTTCAGAAAACAGGTATTACAGATTACAATGATCTCATGCCTCTCACTCTTGAGACAGCCAACCCATTCTGTACTGCACATATGGTACTGTGCTCTCATCTCTCAGCTTCCACCAAGACCCCCTCTGGCTACCCACCTCACTGCCCACTCCCACCCCCACCCCCACCCACCACCGCCCTGCCCCGCCCCCTCCTCCATCCTGCCTTCCACCTGTAAGGCCGTCCCTACCCTGTAAGCCCCTATGGACCTGCTGAAATGTCTCCATGGACCCCAGCTTGAGGACTATTGATGCAGTTCAATAAATAAAGAAATAAATCTTTGTCTTCAAGATTTACCGTTACATAAATAAATAAATTTGCAACCCTTGATGCTGCTGCAGCTTTTACATCCTATATGCCTCTAATAATGTATCTCAGTTACAAATTCCAGATCTGCACTATTCTCTGGAGTCCATTTTCACTTCTATGCCACAACAATAACAACATGAATTATATAACACCTTTAATGTGGTTAAAAACATTCCAAAGTGCTTCACAGGAATCAGACAAAAATTGACAATGAGCCAAAGAAGGAGACATTAACAGAAAGCTAAAAACTTGGTCAAGGCAGTAGGTTTTTAAGGGTAATTTTAAAGAAGGAGGGAGCAAGGCAGAGAGGTTTAGTGGGGTAATTCCAGATCATAAGGCTTAAATGAGTGAAGGCATTACTGTCAGCTGTGGGATGGAGTGTATGCACAAGAGGCAGCCCCAACCAAAGTTAGAGAAACATAGGGCTGAATTTTTCAGCCCTTTAGAGAAAGGCTGTGAGGTCGGAGGGCTGACATTATGGCAGGGATAGCCATCAGGAGGGATGCCAGACATCTGTCGCCATGGCATATTGGTGGGAACATCAGTGACACAGCTGCCCGCCATGCAGCCAATCAAGAGCCCAGTAACAGGCCACTTCTCCCCCATGAAGGCCCGTGACGGGAGGGCTTGCCACCCTGTGGGCAAACTATCAGGTAAACCTTGGTGGCTTCCTGCAAGTGTGCGGAGGTGGGAATCTCTCCTTGATAGCCACTGCATGGCCCATGGAGGGGTGCCAGGTGGGAATGACCATACCCGCACCCAAGGCGCTGCTGTCAGAACAGCCCTGTGCTCCGCCCCCAATCACCAGGGCTTTCCAACCCATCCCTGCTTCGCCAAAGGAACTCACCTGTCTTTGAGGGTTGCTCAGCATTGAGGCACCCTTTCTTTTATAATGCAGCCTCAGCACTGGCCACCACTAGCAGTGGCAATGCTGATGAGGCTGCTGGCTATCTGATCTCGGGAGCTGAAGGGCCACTTGGTCAATGAAGCAAGAAAATTAGTCCACCATTTGTTCTGTTCTCTGTTTCTGTTCTCTCTGGGTGCCTTTAAATACATTTAGACCTGTGGGACTGCTCTATGAAAGCAGGGCTGACCTTCAGAGGAACAGTGGTCTGATTGCTCTTGAAGTTTCCTCTTGGACTCTTGTGACACAGGATGCTATCTGAAAAGATTGTTTATGTTTAGCTGGTAGTTAGCAAAACAGTTGAGGTGCGTGAGTGATGAGCAGCACTGCATGGCTGCCTTTGAGTGTTGAAAGGTGCAATTTTGGCAAGCTGAGGTAGTGCAATAACATCAAATGTACACGATTTTCATCTTAATTGATCTGTTGAAATGAGCAATTGAAAAGAATAGGGCATTATTGGCATAAAAGGAGAGATTACAGGAGGCTGCTGTGAGCCAGAAATCTATTAAATGTCAGATGTTGTGTTCATAAATGACAGGTGACAGACCGTAAGTAAGGCAAGAGTCAGAGTGCGGAAACCACTACATAGAGATCTGTTGATTCTTTTCCTTCCCCAACTGTCCTAAATATCAATTCTGACAAAATAGAAACAGTTGATGCTTGAAGAAATTTGTATTTTTGAAATAACCTGGAGCACACTGCCAGAAACAGAACACTTCAGTGAACAAATTGTCGCTATACTTTAAGAGCGTACACAGCAGGCTTGCTTTGGGGAACAGATAAATTGAAAAATCCTTTTGAAGCCATTCTGGTTCCAGCAGTAAGCATATCAGTCTTGATTACTGACAATTTAAAACCTCGAACTTATTTTCAAAAGATTGTGCATTTTATTAATACTGCATATAGTTTGTATCATGTAGAAAATATGGTGACCTAATCGCCACAAGTTTGGCGCGCATTGAAGTCCTATTGGAAAACACTGCTGTAGTTGCCTGCAGCCTGGAGGACCCTGGCTTATTGAGGGTCTCCTCCACTGTAGGAGTGCCCTTTATCTCCACAGAATTGTGAGGCATTGGTGTCATTGTTAGAATGACAGAGGAGCTGCTGTCCAGACCAGGAGCGCACTGATAGGAGCTTCCAGATAGTGTAGACTGCTGCTCCTCCACCCTTTTAGAGAACATCTGACTCTACCTACTCACTTGAGGAGTCTGAGGACCTGGCAATGGCTCCAGGCATCTCGTCCCCTTTTTGCCAAGATATTGCTCCACAGGGATCATGGAGGTGGAAATGGCTGAAGGACTGCGTGCGCTCCACAATCCATTAAGTGGATTGTTGGATATGGCTCTTCATGAGAGTCGCCAATCTCTCAATAGAGAAAATTATGTGCATACACACCAGGGTCATGGCACCAGTCATGGCCTGGATGGACTCTTCTGCATATGGGTGTGCATAGCTTCTGGAATTTGTCAGATTTTCACCTATCTCACACTACATCTCCAGCATCCTCCACTTGTGGATGATTCAAGATGCACGTCATCCGCCTGAAGCTGAGTATCACCCTGGCCTCCCACAGTCCTCCAAATGTGCGTCACCTCGGCTGTCACTACCTCACCAGCTGCTAGACATGTCTGTGCTGTGCTCACCAGATGGTGACCCCCTAACTGCATGAAACTACCAACTGACATGACAGTACCTGCACTGGTGGAGAGCGCAAGAGAATGAAGTTGAAAGAGATAGTGGATGCATCGGTGATCATCTTCCAAAACTCAATAGATTCTGGAATAGTTCCTGTAGATTGGAAGGTAGCGAACGTCAACCCACTATTTAAGGAGGGAGGGAGAGAGAAAAAGTGGAACTACAGACTTGTTAGCCTTACATCAGTAGTAGGGAAAATGCTATAATCTATTATAAAGCATGTGATAAATGGATACTTGGATAATAATGATCTGATTGGGCATAGTCAACATGGATTTATGAATGGGATATCATGATTGATAAATATGTTGGAGCTTTTTGAGGATGTTATTAATAGGATTGTAGTATTCTTGGATTTTCAGAAGGCTTTTGATAAATTCCCTTACAGGAGGTTGATTAGCAAAATTAAAACACATGGGATAAGAGACAATATAGTGGCATGGATTAAGCATTGGCCAGCATGCAGAAAACAGAGTGTAGGAATAAACGGGTCACTCTCACATTGACAGGCTGTGACTAGTGGGATACCACAAGGATAAGTGATAAGGATAAGTGGGATACTTGGGCCCCAGTTGCTCACAATATATATTAATGATTTGGATGTGGAGACCAAATGTAATATTTCCAAGTTCGTGGATGACACAAATCTAGGTGGGAATGTGTGTTGTGAGGAAGATGCAAAACAGCTTCAAGAGAATTTGGGCAGACTTAGTGAGTGGGCAAGAACATGGCAGATGGAATTTAATGTGGAAAAATGTGAAGTTATCCATTTTGGTAGGAGGAATGGATGTGCAAAGTACTTCTTAAATTGTAAGAGATTAGAAAGTGTAGATGTACAAAGGGACCTGGGTATCCAATTCAATAAGTCACTGAAAACTAACATGCAGGTGCAGCAGGCAAGAGGATTTGAGTGCAGGAATAGTGAAGCCTTGCATCAATTGTGTAGAACCTTGGTTAAACCGCACCTGGAGTAGTGTGTGCAGTTTTGGTCCCCCTACCTTGGGAAAGATATTATTGCCGTGGAGGGAGTGCAATGAAGGTTCACCAGACTTGTCCTATGAAGAGAGATTCAGGAAACTGGGCCTCTATTCTCTAGAATTTTGAAGAATGAGAGGTGATCTCATTGAAACCTACAAAGTACTTGAAGGGATAGACAGGGTAGATGCAAGCAAGACTTTTCCCCTGGCTGGGGAATCAAGATCTAGACTTGAACCAGGGTATACAATTTCACAATAAGGGGGAAGCCAACCAGGACCGAGATGAGGAGAGGTTGTTGTGAAACTTTGGAATTCTCTACCCAGAGGGCTGTGGAAGCTCAGTCATTGAATATGTATAAAGCAGAGATTGACAGATTTCTAAATACCAATGGTGTAAAGAGATATGGGGGTAGTGTGTGAAAAAGGCATTGAAGTGGACGATCAGCCATGATCATATTGAATGGTGGAGTAGGCTTAATGGGCTGAATGGGCTACTCCTGTTCCTATGTGATGATGCACCCTCTGAGGACTCCTCCTCAGGGTTGATGTGGCGGGTTCTGTCTCTCAGGCTTGGTGGCTGGCTGCTTTTGTCTGTGATCTGCTAGAGAAATAAAACTGATAAGATTGCCATATGCTTTCTACCACTGCCTTCTGATTACTCATCATTTCAATGTGAGCAGTAGTGCACATATGAGCGCAATGCCTTGTGCTTGCCAGAGGGTTTCTTGTACCTATTAGGCCATTTATTCTCTCAGGACTCGACACCCTGTGCCCACCACCAAGGGCCACAATTGCCTCAGAATCACCATTAGAAAACTCAAGAACAAAATGCTGCAGATGCTGAAAATCAGAAATAAAAACAGAAAATGCTGGAAACATTCTGCAGGTTTGGCAGCATAGCACCTATTCTGCAGCTACACCACTAAAACACACAAAGAGTGAAGCGAATGGAAAAGTGGTGGAAAAAGAAACAAAAAGGAAGTAAAAGAAGAGAGGAACAGACATGTAATATAACTTGACTAATAAGTGAAAATAACTATGATCTGCAACTTGCTACTGAAACAGCACAGGAGACCCATTATTAATATGTTAGGATTGGTTACTGTATCATATATTCCATTGAAAATCTGACTGTAAGCATTTCTCTGCAGGTTTTCATATTAATGTATCCAAAGGTAGTTGTAACTTTTTTTACCTGTTATGTTTCCTTGTGATGCTATTAGGTAGTGCTGTAATAATATTTCCAATGTTGATCTAATTGCTATTTTGTAAACACTCCATTTAACATCAAGGATATTGTTGAAAATGTGGAGTCAGCAGCATGTAGATGCAACTTCTAACCACCAATGATGCTATGGTATGTTGGTCAGGTCTATCATCTTTTTCTATCCAGCTTTCAAGTGTCTCATTTCACTGCTGTCTAGGCAAGTGAGTAATTCTTTTAAATGTAATCATTTCTTTCGCCAATACTTTGTCTCGCTGCCTACTGCCCTGAATCCCATATTCTTAACTTGCTCATGGGTGTCCGAGCACTTTTCCATCTGCCCAGCCTGATGCTTTCAAAAGTCCAGTGCCCTGATTAAATTGTGCTTGATTCTCTCTTTGTTTTTCCTGCCTGCATCATTTGTTCTTATGTCGCTTTTATCCCATTATTAATTTCCCTTCTGCTGCTGCTTCTCTCACCAACCGACGCCTCTCTAAGTCTCCCTGCTCTTTCTGTCTGTAACTTCACTCTGCCCTGCAGACTACATTCTCTCTTCCCTGGCCCTACATTTTACCATTTCTGTTTTATATTAAAATGCCAGAAACATCACCTTGATAAAAAAGAATCAAACACGTTACTTTTCAACTAGTTTGTTTGGTTTGGAATTCAAAACCATCAAGACTTGGATTTTTCACCATTAAACCTTTTAAAAATCCCAACTAACACAGTAAGTTCCATGTGATTTATTTTAAAAATCCGTATAATTGATTGGAATGTAATTTATTTTGGTGTGCTTGTGCAATGGCTTAAATTTGTACATAGATCCTGCAAACGGCAAAATTGAACAGGTATTCCGTTTATAATGACGTTGGTTGAGGGACAAATATTGGCTAGGACACTGGGGAGAACTCCTCTGTTCTATGGATAGGCTTATGGGTCTTTTAATTTCACTCAAGGGGGCAAACAGGGAGCAAATTTGGGGTAAATTGATGGTCAGGCGCATATGGGCGCGCTTCTGATCGGCGCCCCCGATCGGATGCGCGGCGCTATTTTACATGGGCGGGCCAGTTAAGGTCCACCCAGCGTGATGTCCGCAGGGAAGCACTATGTGCTCCCTGTGTGGGTGGGGAGGAATGCCTAAAATCGAGAGTGCGCTTTTTCACGCATGTGCACGAAAGAGCACATTCATCTCCCTGAAGCTAAGTGCTGCCTCAGGGAGATCGCCTCTACTTTCAAAAATATTAAAAAATAGAAAAAAAAATTCCCTACATGTCCCCTCATGTAACAATGTCACATGAGTTGGGACATGTTCATAATTTCCAAAAAACTTTATTAAAATTTTTAAAACCCTACATGAAACCTCAGCCTGCCTGTGGATGAGGTTTCATGTTTTTTCTAGTTCCCACTGGGGCTCCTGGCCTGCCCGCCAACCTTAAGGTTGGACGGGCAGGTCCACTAATTACCTTAATTGACTGCTGCACCCCCGCCTTCATGAAAATTTAAATGGGAAGCGGTGATGTTGGGAGTTCCGCCCGACATCACCACGTGTCATTTTACGCATCGGCAAGTGGGCCCCGCCCCTGCTCGCCGATGGTAAAATCCTGCCCAGGGACTCAAGTTATTGTCCTGAATGTTCCCATTGGCGATTTGGGGGCGTCACCCCACCCCATTTAAATATTCAGGAAGGTGGGCAGACAGCGAAATCAGCTGTCCGCCCACTGACCTGTCAATGGCCAATTGAGGCCATTGACAGGATAATTAACCCAATTAAAGGCCCTGCCCGTCCAACCTTAAGGCTGGTGGGTAGGCCAAGAGTCCCGGCGGGCTTCTGATAAAACATGAAACCTCATCCACTGGCAGGATGAGGTTTCATGTCCATTTTAAAAACCTTAAATAAACTTTATGTGAGATTTATTAACATGTCTCATCTTGTGTGACATTGTCACATGGGGGGGGGGGGGGGGCATGTTAATTTGTTTTTATTTTTCTATTTTGACACTTTGAAGCACAGTCAGTGATCTCCCTGAGACAGCATTTAGTCTCAGGGAGCAGTGATTTCTTTCACGCGCATGCGCAGGATGGAGTGTGGAAGATCCTGCTCATAATGCGCACTTTGAATCCATCCCCCCACTCCCCACACAGGAAGTGCATAGCGTTTCCCTTCAGGCAGACTGCTGGGTGAGCCTTAATTGGCCCGCCCACTTAAAATGGCAGTGGGACCTGATTCGGCGGCGGAGATTGGCTGCTCGCCTGCTGCCGAGCCGGTGGGGCCCGCCCGCCAACCTAGGGCAAAATTCTGCCCAGTGTCTCATCTGACAGACTGCAATTTTGACAGTGCTGCCCCCTTAGTACTGCACTGAAATATCAACCTAGATTACCTGATCAAATCTGTTGAAACTACAGCCTTCTGGTTTGCAGGCGGGAATGCAACTATTGACTCAAAAGGCATATGAGGATATCATCTACAAAGCATTTAGATACAATCCAAAGTCTGCACTCACTGATGATTTCCAGTCTTCCTGCAAATATGGTTTATGTTGTTGGAACTTTACCAAGTGCCATTATTACCTAATGTTTTCCTGAAAATCTGCAGGTCTCCAATCATACTGGAATTAAACATTAAAGGGTAAGCAGAAAGTTATAATTGTGCAGAGATATCAAGTTATGCAATGAACTAGCTTTAATAAAACATTATGAGTGGGATCTTCCACACTCCATCCTGCGGCGGGCATCATGGGGGGCAGGAGCAGAAAATATCGCAGGAGCGAAGAAAAGTTTGCCGCTAGCCTAAAATCAGATTGCAATTGTCCGCTTCAGACCTCAATGGCGGCACATGTTTTCTGCCGCGCCATGTCAAGAACGCCATTTTAATACATTTAAATTTCATGAATACTCATTATAAAGGATGCTTACCAGAATCACTCCCCCATATTGGATCAATAGGCCACACCAGCATCTAATTAGACCCGACATGTTTCACAACTGCATATAAGCGACGTGCACCTGGCGACCTGCACGTCGCTCGTGACTTCGAGGTTTCTTCGCCTACCTTGCATCGCACAATGCTCGTGCCACCTCGGATTCCACGCCAGGCTTTGCAGGCTGCACCACGTCGCTTTCAAGGCGCTTTCAAAGGCAAGGCTCTAAATAACAGAATAGTGGTAAGGCGGGGGTGGATTGTAATGTGCTGCAGGGCAAGGGCTTGACTGGGGAGAGAAAGGAAGGCAAGATAAAGGAAAGGGAACAGCCTTCAGGGCAAGGGCTCGAGTGGAGGCCGGGGGGTTGGTGGAAGACTGGGGAAGGTTGCACTCTGACACGTAACTGGGAGGGGGTGTGTAGGGGAATTGTCCTCTGGTCAACAATGAGGAGAGAGTGTCATGCAGTCTCTGGTGAGCTTTGCAGAATCAATCACCTCCAGTTCCCCCAAAGTGAAGGCCATCAAGTGCGTGTTGAGAACTACGTCAACGTACTTTCCCGCCGACATGGCCAGATGATGTCGGGCATCCAATAGCCTGGCGGGATGGCCTTTTAATGATAGGTTGATGTATTATAATGAGCTCCCCGATGACCATTGGCGGGAAATGAAGCCCGCTGTTGGTGGGTTGAGTGGACAGTCGTGACCTGCCATATTGTCCACGGCCACCACCTATCACGCCCACTGCCAGCAGGCACAGAAAATTCCACCCAATGATTCTGACCAAAGGCATCATGGAACCAAGCACAGGTTGGATGATGTGAAGCAGTACAGTAAAGAAATTTAAGATAAAGTGATTGACCTCTGTGAAAGAGCCCACAGTCAACAATAAGCTTCCCAAGTAAGTGAAAAGAGAAAGTGATATAGAACAGAACTTTTGGTAATGATGAATTCATGTCTCAGTTGTGCTCACCACAGAAAGCTATTTTTGTTTTGCATTATGGTTATTGGTATAGCTCCTGCAACTTGTTCTGATAACCTACCAGGGATCCAAAGCCTCTCAGGGGTGGTAGGAGTGAAGAGATGACAAATTGCTCTCTAGTTAAATAGTAAAACTGGATCTTTTAGAATTGTACCTTTTATTTCATATTGCCTGTCCTTGTTCTTCCTGCCAAATGTATAACTTCATACCTGTTTGCAGTAAATCCCATCTGCCACATGCCTGCCCATTTCACCAGACTGTCTTTGTCCTCCTAATGTTCATCACTATCCATCTTACAGTTCACAATACTTCCAAGTTTTGCATCATTTGCAAATTATTCCCTGCACAGCCAACTCTTGGTCATTAACATATACCAAGAAAATCATTGATCCTAGTACCAACCCCTGGGGAACCCCACTATATATAATTCTCCAGCGCAAAAACAAATCGTGCATCACAACTCTCTGTTTTCTATTATTCAGCTAACTTTATATTCATGTTGTCACTTCCCATTGTTTTCCATGGACATCAACTTTTCCGGCAAGCCTATTACATAAGAACATAAGAAATAGGAGCAGGAGAAGCTTTTCGAGCTTGTTCCACCATTCAAAATGATCATGGCTTATCTTGGGCTTCAACCCCACTTTCCTGCCTGCTCTTGATATCCTTTTATTCCCTGAGAGACCAAACATCAGTCTATCTCAGCTTTAAATATACTGAACGATGGAGCATCTACAATCCTCTTGGGTAGAGAATTCCAAAGATTCAGAACGCTTTGAGTGAAGAAATTTCTCCTCATCTCAGTCCTAAATGATCGGCCCCTTATCCTGAAACTGTGTCCCCTTGTCTTAGGCTCTCCAGCCAGGGAAAAAAAAATGCTTCAGTGTCTACCCTGTCAAGCTCCTTCATAATCTTGAATGTTTCAATGAAAACACCTCTCGTTCTTCTAAACTCCAGAGAATATACACAGCCACTGATCATAGAACAACTTTCTCATCCCAAAGATCAATCTAGTGAACTTTGGCTTACTGCCTCCAATGCAAATGTATCCTTCCTTAAATCTGGAGACCAGAATTACACTCAGGATTCCACATGTGATCTCACCAAAGCCCCTTACAATTGTGGCAAGACTTCTTTATTCTTGTACACCTTGCATTAAAAGCCAAAATGCCATTTGCTTTCCAAATTGTTGGGTGTACCTGCCTGCTAACTTTTTCTGTTCCTTGTACAAGTGCACCCAAGTATCTCTGAACATCAACATTTACAAATTTCATGCTTTTCGAAAACAAATTCTGCTTTTCTATTCTTAGGACAGTGAATAACCTCATGCTTCCCCACATTACACTTCATCTGCCACCTTTCCCATTCACTTAAACTGTTTATATCTCTTTACAGCCTCTTTGTATCCTCCTCACAGCTTTCATTCACACCTAGTTTTATGCTATTGGCAAACTTTGATACATCACTCTGTCTATTCATCTAAGACATTAATTTAGATTGTAAATATCTGAGGCCCCAGTACTGATCTTTGCAGCACTCTACTAGTCACAGCCTGCCAACATGAAAATGTGCCTTTTATCTATTCTCTCTGTCCATTAACCAACCCTCCAACCATACTAATATATCCCCCCAACTCCAACTCCATTAGCCCTCATCTTGTGTTTTAACCTTTCATATGGCACTTATTCAAGTGCCTTTTGGAAATCCAGACATATGCCATTACAATCAGGTGAGGAAAGTTGGAATGGCTCCTCTCTTTTCCCACTCCTCATTTAATCTCAACAGTTATTTTTGAAAGGTATGCTGCCAATTCAGTGAGTGTTTAACTGTTTAAATGCTGTGATTGTAAAACAGACAGATTTCCTTGAGTTTTTAAAAAGAAAAGAGGCTTTTATTTATTGTACGAAGAAAAATAATAAAAATCCTCCAACTTTCACACATACTCAAAGGTTGTGTGCACACATGCACACACACACACAATGAGCTACAGAGTGAGAGGATAGATTAAACAGGCTTTTTAGAGTCCAATAAAAGTTAGATACACAGATCTTGTAGATGTTAGTGATCGATGTATATTTTCTTCTAGAGAGAGCAATTGCTGAGTTGATTTTTTTTTTAAATATCTGCCTGTGGCACATGGATCGTCAAACAGCAGACAGAATTTGAGCTTATAAGATGAGTGGAGAGAGAAGGAGAGAGACAGTGTCCACTTGGAATCTTCTGTCCCCTGCCTTTTCTGTGTGTCAGTTTCTAGACTGGCTAGTTTCTCTCTAGTTCTCAGAGTATATAAGATTTGTTATCTGAAGTCAGTTTAATCATGTGGCCACATGATCAATACTTCCGTTGTCCACATAAATGTTTTGAAATTAGAAACCATTGCTACACAATGGGGAATGCATGGTGGCTGTTCACACCTACATATGATGAACTGGTTTCTCTGCAGCTCTTTGTTAAGTGTCGAGTTTGGAGACATGAGATATGGACTTTGAAGTTTGGGAAGTACATAAACAATAGCAGGTATGAATTTCACAAATGGTTTTGTCTCAGCATGTCAGTTCAAAGGAGGGCATCCCACTCAGGATCATTCAATTATGAACTTACTCAAGATTTGAGATCTGAGTCAGTGCAGAAATGACAAAAGTCACCTGAATCTCAGCGGCCATCTTAACAGCTTTCTGGTTTAGTCGTTTCAAAACATAGTCAGTGATATTTAGCCAGTAAATACATGTCAAGAAGGTATAATAATGAATTTAATATTATTGAAAATTATTTTATAATAGAGTTCTAGTGGTGTCTGTGTCTATTTGTGTGTGTCGTAATTGGATTAAAGCTAGCTGGTCTAGAGGCTTTGTTGTATAGAAGAGAAGAAGGTTTGAAATGTTAATCAGGTGAACATAGGGGAGTTACAAGGTGAAGTGTAAAGGGGGAAATTTGCATTTTTAAATAAGCCATTCAAAAGAATGCGTGAAATATTACACCTAGCCAGAAGAAGCCAAACAATATGTTCACTTTTCCCAAAGCTTACTAATAAAATTGGTTTCATGAAAAGGCCTTATTATTAGAAGAGGTAAAGTTCAAAAGAAATAGTGATACAATGAAAATTTGCATCCAAAGAGGAAAATATGTATAAAAGAAGGGAAAGCTGTTGGTAGAAAGGAGAGGGATTCTAAAATCTAAAGCCTTCAGGCTGTAAACCTCAATCTGTTGTCTGCAAGGACCCAGAGCTGAAAGAAACTCATTTTGAATGCAACTGTCCAGAGTGTGCTTTGCCAGGGGTCTGTTTAAATCTATTTTTATTGTTGCCTTAACGGAGGTGCAACTGAGAGTCAGATTAATTAGGGGATACATTAGAAGTTATTATCAAAGCAATTTGTAGACATATGTATGTGCTTACAATCTATGTATTAATAAATGGTTAGTTTAGTTTTAGAAAAACCTCTTGAGACTTGGTGGTCTTATTATAACTGAAGTCAAAGCCTACGTCTTGAAACATACAAACAGCAAAAATTGGTTATGACAGTTGTTTCAAGTTTCCCTCTGGGATTTGAACAACTCAGCATCTACCATCAGCTGTGTCATAATAATACATAACATCATTTTTTATAAAGCATGGCTTGGAACAACAACTTCAACACCCTCTCTGCTATCTCACCTAAAACCTCATTTAAGTTTGTTAAATTCAATTTGCCTTTAACAAATCCATACTGGTTTTCCTTAATTGATCCAAACTTGTCTAGGTAGCTGTTAATTTTGTACCAGATTATCATTTCTAAAAGCTACCCCACCATAGAAGCTGTAGTTGCTGGCTTTATCCTTACACCCTTTTTGAACAAAGCTATAGCATTTACACTGCTCCAGTCCCATAGCACTACATTCTAAATCTAAGGAAGATTGGAAAATTAATGTCAGCACCTCCGCAATTTCAACCCTTATTTCCCTCAGTATCCTCAGGTGCATCCCATCCACTCCTGGTGGCTTATCAACCTTAAGTACAACCAGCAATATGCCTCCTTATCAATGTTTAGTCCATCCAATATCTCAATTGCCTTCTCTTTCACTGTGACTTTAGCAGCATCTACTTCCTTGCTAAAGAGAAATGAAATTGTAATAATTTAATATCTCAGCTATGCCCTCTGCCTCCATGCATGAATCCACTTTTTTTCCCCTAATCAACCCCACCTCTCTTTTTAATATCCCTTTACTATTTGCATGCCTTTAGAAGGCTTTTGGATTCCCTTTTTCTTATCTGCCAGTCTCTTCTCATTCTCTCGCTTTGCTTCTCTTATTTCCTTTTTCACTTCCCCTTTGAACTTTCTATATTCAACTTGATTCTCACTTATACTATCAACCTGACATCTGTCATATATGCCCCCATTTTCTGTTTAATTTTACTCTCAACCTCTTTCATCATCCAGGGGACTGTGTCTTTGGCTTCCTTAACTCTTCCCCTCATTGTTCTGTTACAGTTAGGCAGGCCAATCTTGGAATGCAACGTACCTGGGCCTGAGCCATGTTCACAAACTGAAATCAGCCCCCTTACAAGTGTTTATACTCTAAATGGCTTACCTAAACCTTATAATACTATATAATTTAATACATTATAATTCTATAATCACTATTTGCAAAATATTCCCAACTGTCACATGTTCTTTCCTCAGACAAGATCTAGCAATGCATCCTTCCTCAATGGGCAGAAAATATACTGATCAGGAAAACACTCCTGAACACACTTCAGAAACTATTCCCCCTTTCTGCCCTTTATGTTATAATCCCAGCCTTTATTAAGATAATTAAAGTCCATCATTATCCCTATGTATTTTTGTACTTCTCTGTAATCTCCCTGCGAACTTGTTCTTCTATATCTTTGTCACTAGTTGGTGGCCTATTGAATACATCCAGTAATGTAATGGCATCTCCATTGTTTCTTAACAATATCCAAATAGATTTTGTCCTTGACCCCTCCAGGACATTCCCTCTCTCTCCAGCACTGTAACATTCTCCTTAATCAATTTTGCTACCCCTCTTCCTTTCTTTCCTGTCTTTCCTGATTGCCTTGTACTGAGGAATATTTAGTCCATAGTTCTACCCTTTCTGAGCCAGAACATCATATTACTATGTGGTTATCTGCCCCTGAAGCTCATCAATCTTGTTTACTGTGCTTCCTGCATTTTTATCCATGAACTGTAAACCTAATTTAGACCTTATTGCATTTACTCTTAGCCTGAGCCCTAACAGATATCTTCCCATTTTTATGCTTGCTTTATCTGTCTCTCCAATTCCTTTGTGCACCTTATTTCTATTGTCAAATGATACATCCTTATTCTCAACCTCTTTCCAAGTTAGCTAGCAATCTGGCCATGGGGACTTTGGTAAAAGCAAAAAACTGTGGATGCTGGAAATCCAAAACAAAAATAAAAATACCTGGAAAAACTCAGCAGGTCTGGCAGCATCTGCGGAGAGGAACACAATTCTGGGGACTTTGGTCCTGGTTCTGTTGAAATGAAACTTGTCCAGCATGTACTGGTCCCGCCTCCCCCAAAACTGGTCGCAATGACCAAGGAATCTAAAGGTCTGCTTCCTGCACCCTCTCTCCAACCAGGCATTCATCTGCTCTTTCCTCCTATTTCTGTACCCACTGATGAGTGGCATCCAGAGTAATCCAGAGGTACTGCTTGCTAGTGTCTTTCTCAGCTCCCTAAAATCTGCCTATAAGACTTCTTTCTGTCTGTGTTCTCAATATTGATTTGGACCAAGACCTCTGGCTGTTCACCCTCCCTCCTCAGGGTGCTCAGCAATCATTCAGTAACATCCTTGGCCATGGCTTGAGGGAGGCAATATGTCACTGATACAAAAGCAAAATACTGCAGATGCTGGAAATCGGAAATAAAAACAGAAAATCCTGGAAATATTTAACAGGTCTGGCAGCACCTGCAGTAAGAGAAACAGAGTTAACGGTAAAGGTCAATGACCTTGCGTCAGAATCCCATCTAATGAAAGATTATCGATCTGAACTGCTAACTATTTCTCTCTCCACCAGACCTGCTGAGTATTTCCAGCATTTTCTGTTTTTATTATAGGCAACATACCAACCCAGAATCATGTCTGCAGCCACAAAATCACCTGTCGCTCCCAAAACTATTGAATCCTCTACCCCTATTGCTTTCCCAGTCTTCCTCCCATTCCTTTGTACAGCTGAGCTATTCTTGGTGCTGTGGACTTGATTCTGGCTGTACTTCCCAGAGGAACTATCACTCCCACCAGTATTCAGAATAGATTACCAGTTGGAGAGCAAGATACACTCAGGGGACTCCTGCACTATGTGTGTGGTTCTGCTTCACTTTCTGGTGGTCACCCATTCCATCTCTGCCTGCACACCTGTAGGCTGTGTGGTGACCACGTCCAGAAACATGTTGTCCATGGAATTCAGTCTTGTGGATGCATCTCAGTGACCACCAACTGCTATTCAAGCTCCTCCAGCTAACAACGCTGCATATGTGGTTGTCCAGGAAACAGGAAGTGTCCTGGGGTTCCTAGATTGAGCAGGATGTGTCCTGCCAGGCCTCTATCTATTGTACAGCTAACTAAGTTTATCAGAAATAAAACTTAAGACTTAAAAACAAACTTAAGATTTAAAATCCAATTTAATTATTCAGTTCCTTATTAGAGATCTTAGATCCTTATGGTGGGTGGTAGCACTCATACTTACCCTGACCCACAAGCAGTGCTGGAAGGACTGTCAGATCCAGCAGTCCTCACTTCCTGGTCAGCTGGTGTAACATTTAAAGTAGAAGGAAAATCTGAGGCATGCAGCCCGATTAAAATATTTAAATGGTTAACCCCCATCCCCCAGGAGTAAGCTGATTGTCCACCTCCAACCTTACCTCTATCCACCCCAAGCTGGATGTGGGTCGAGTTCAGATTTGAGATTTTTCAAGTTTTAACATCTTACCCAACCCAAACTCACCCACATTTTGGGGGTTCAAATTATCCATTGCATGTCTCAGTGAATGATTCATCAGCCTGATTAGTTCACACTGTTGCTTGCCATGTTCATACACACCACAGATCTTCCTTTGAGGGCATCATGCTGAAAATGATTTCTAGCAAAAAAAAGTCATGAAAGTCTGTGGGCAACTGTAGCTGTAATGAATGGCAAGTGCCATCCCATTTCCCCTGACCACAAAACCTGAACCATCAAGTGCAACACAGCCACTAAGATGATTGAAATAGAATTGTGACTGAGTGTGAATATGGTGTGATTTTGACAGAAAGTAATTACAGAAGGTGTTACAGTTGCATGAAGTGGTTAAGAAGTTTATTATTAGATAGCGACCTAGATAGATAAACTCTGGAATTGATGGAAAAGTTTTGCTCCAATAGGAACAATTATGACAGTGCATTTTGTTATGACCAGATGAGAAGGGGTGAACTAGCTCCCCTCTACTCAACCTCCTCAGTTGGCCACAACAAATGTTTACCTTTCTTTTTCATAAGGATATACTTTCCAAATCAGAATTTCTTAAGCTGTAAACAATAAAGAACTAATCAAACAAGGTTTCCTTGAGTCAAAGAAAAGACTAATTTATTAACAACTAAACCCAAGGAAGAAAATAATAAGAATGCAACGTCTCACACATGCACAGGTATCAGAAATAAGGGAAGTTGGAGTCTGAATAAAAAAAGGTTAAAAGAGTATAGGGTTAAGTGTCCTTTGGTTGTTCATGAGGTGTAGATTTTTAAACATTGTGACCAATTTTGATTAGCTGGCTTTGTATATGTGGTCAGATGTAGAAGATGTTGCAATTATTATGAGATCTCAGTTCGTTGGTAAAATTGTAGTGAAGTTGACTTCTGAACTGGGTAGTACACTTGGGGCAGAGCAGTGCGACTGGTCTGCAGGGGTGGGAACTGACACGCCGACGTGTAAAATGATGCAAGATGACATTGGCCATGCGTCCTGACGTCATCGCGCAGCATTTTGATGTTGCGTTCGGTGGGGCATTGTTAACAGCGCTGCCCATCCAACCTTAAGGTTGGCAGGCAGGCAAAGGGCCAAAACAGCCTTTGTGTTTTTGAGAAAACCTCATCCAAGGGCAGAATGAGGTTTTCTGAAGGTTTAATAAGGTAATTAAATAAATTTAGCAAAATGCACCAACATGTCCCAGCTCACATGACACTGTCATGGGACATGTTTAAATAATATTTTAGGTCAGTTATTGAAAAGTTTCATTATCAACTTAATCTCCTTGAGGCAGCTCTGTGCTTCGCGGAGATTGCTGCACTCTTTTGCGTGCATGCGACGCAGGCCCCCACTCTCCCTCCTCCCCTTGCCCACACATGTTTCGCTGAGTGCTACCAGCTGCGTATTACACTGGGCAGGCCTTTATTGGCCCGCTGATGTAAAATGGCGGTACACAGCCGATCAGGAGCGGCGATCAACTCAGCACCCAGGCCCGACCCTGCCTCCTCCCGCTCAGCACCCCCGACATAGGTAAGATTCAGCCTGTTTCTTCCAGGAAATCGTGCACAGACCTGAAGGAAAACCTTATTATGGTACACAAACTGCACGTTGATTGAATGAAAAGGCTTTCTGTTCATATATCTGTTGCCTCCTGCGATGATGCCTTGATGGCGATGTGTGTACAATCTATTACACCTTGCACATGTGGAAAGTCAGCTTTTGTCAAGAACCGATTGCTCTTTGGTTCTAAGACTCCACATCACTTGGAAAATTAATGTCCTCCCTTACCCTACAAAGAGAACTGATATTATACACCTGTGGGCGACTGATTGTGAGATGCCACAGAGGTCTGTAGCAGAGCCTTGGAAGGATCCAGCAACTTTCACCACAGTTGGGCAGGGCTTGGACACCTGTTGATCGAGGTGCCAGGTCTACCTCCGACATGACGCAGGCTTACCTGATCATTCCCGAGGCATCCTAAGCCTCTAGCTGTGCTGATTTTCGGTCATTTCAAAGAGGCTATACCCGTTCCGGTGTACTCTACACTCAGGGTAAAATCTTACTCTCCTCCTTTTTGCTTTTCTGATGGGGGTGTTCTGCCCCCTCATGGTCGGATACTTTAGCCGCACGTTGCCTTTCCTCAATATGATGTACGTGTGAGCGTGCTGCGCTCATTTTTGCACTCTTCCATCCTTTGTGGACAACAACTATGGACACAGGGCAAGATTGGCAGTCTGAAATGGTTTACACAGCAAGGAAAGACAAAGAGGAGCTCACATGGATGTGCTCTTTTCTAGCCTTTCCACACCCCCTTCCCTGAAGTCATTCAGCAGCCTCAATCTCAGAGGCAAATTCAGTTTTAAATCTGATACACAACTCAACATAAGGCTTAGAATTCTAAACCTCACGCCTACAGAGCTGTTCACATCTCCAGTACCAAGCTGTGGAACACCCACAGTGATTCTTGCCTTTTGACAGTGAAAATCATGGCTTCCTGTTTGCTCTTATTTTATCAGAGGGCCTGGCTGATTTGTAAATGCTGTGAGTGCACCCCCTTTCACGCTGCTGAGAATATCGGAAATGCTGAGAATGGGGGTGTGATTTCCACATCCAGATTCAACCCTCCACAGAGTGTCCCTGACCCATGAAAATTCAGCCCGTACTAGTCTGAATGCCCTCTGGCTGCCAAGGCATAATCCCATCGTGCTGTCAACATTCAAACTATTATGGAGTCGCAACAGCTACAAGAAGCAAGCAGGTATTATGAAGTAAGCCCTTTAACGTATTTGGTCACGTTAGGCAGCAATTAGAAGAAACAGTTGTTGATTCAAATCCTGAGTGGATTTTAGGTTGAGAGTAGGGTAACTAGAAAACAAACTATCTGGGCTAAGTTTCAGGTCTGGGGCATTTTAACTCTAGGGTATCATTTTTATGCCACAGGTCCACTTCATATTTGTTTCAGATGCGAAGCGAACACAGGGTGGCTGTTGGTAGGGGATATGGCTTCAGACGATCACTTTCCTGTCAGTTTCAAATGTAACCCTGAAGTAATGAAAAGAAGTAGCAAAAACATTGGGCAGAATTTTGCTCTTGATGGGCGGGCGGGCCCCACTGGCTCGGCGGTGGGCGGGCAGCCGATCGCTGCCACCAAAACAGACTCGGCCGCCATTTTAAGTGGGTGGGTCAATTAAGGCCCGCTTAGCGAGCCGCCCAACAGGAAGCGTGTGCGGGGTTGGGGGGGATTCCTCAACTGTCAGAGTGCACTCCGTTTCTTCTAATTGCTGCCTAATGTGACCAAATACATTAAAGGGCTCACTTTATAATACCTGCTTGCTGCTTGTAGCTGTTGCGACTCCATAATAGTTTGAATGTTGACAGCACGATGGGATTATGCCTTGGCAGCCAGAGGGCATTCAGACTAGTACAGGCTGAATTTTCATGGGTCAGGGACACTCTGTGGAGGGTTGAATCTGGATGTGGAAATCACGCCCCCATTCTCAGCATTTCTGATATTCTCAGCAGAGTGAAAGGGGGTGCACTCACAGCATTTACAAATCAGCCAGGCCCTCTGATAAAATAAGAGCAAACAGGAAGCCATGATTTTCACTGTCAAAAGAGCGCACGTCTCCTTGAGGCAAAGTGCTACCTCAGGGAGATCGCTGAAAGGCTGGCAAATATAAAAAATAGAACAATAAAAAATGCATTAACATGTTCCCCTTATGTGAAAATGTCACACGAGATGGGACATGTTAATGAAATAAACAAAAACTTTATTAAACTTTTCTAAAACCGCTATCAAACCTCATCCCGCCTCTGGATGAGGTTTGTAAAAAAAATCACCTACCCGCCTGCCCATTGGGCCTGAGTGCCAAGCCGAAGTTCGCACGGACCCCTCAAAATCGTCGCCGATTGGCAAGTTAAGGGCCTTAATGAGGCCTTTAATTAATTAATTAATTTAATTAATGGCTGCATAGCACGCCCGCCAACTGAAATATCACAATGCTGCGCGCTGACTTTGGGACGCTTGCGCGAAATTTTAAGCGCTGGCATGCAGACTCTGCCACCCGCACAGCAGCAAGAAGATTCTGCCCATTGTGTGAACAAAATGCTATATCTGAAGAACCAGAATAAATAAAATAAACATCCATATAGATTTTTAAAAATCACAACTTTTAATTTAATTAGTTTTTTGCATACCAATACCATGTCAGAATCAAATACAAGTGAATAATATTATGCACTTCAATTATTAGGCTATGTGTTCTCAATTTGAAATCCAACTAAGAATAGGGAATTAAAGATTCACCGAATCAATGAGCATTGTATGCTTTCTCATTGAAATATTCTATTTCATGGGCATTAACCACCTTTCCAGGATAACAAAGACAAAACTGAAAATAATTACACAGTCAGTGATGACAGTCAGTGAATGGATTTGTGAAATGTAACAGACACCTTTTCAAGTTGAAACCTACAATTTTGTTAATTTTCTTGTGGGAAATTGTGGAAACAACTCAATGACTCGTGTATTTTGTTTCCAAAAATTATACAGCAATTAGGTTCACTTACTTTCAGAATGCATTTTACTTGTAAGTGTGAATGATCTTTGCTGGTTATCATTTATTTTAACCCGTAGTGTCCCATTTTACATTTCGAGATTCTAATCAGTTTCTCTGTTGATCCTTTAAATCAGGGTATTGCCAGGCTACCAGTGTTATTATTTTTCATCTTAAGCGACAATGCTATGAAAACTGGTTTAATTATAGGAAAACAGGTCACCATTGATTTGATTGAGGGCACATTTACCTTGTCTTTTTGTCAGGGGCTATAGTGGAGCAGTACATCATTCCCTGTGTTAAAGAGCACTTGAATGAATGTGACAGGCAGATATTGAGGGTAATTTTAATGCTTATTTCTGGTTGAAAACAGATGATGGTAAATCACCAGCCAACTTTACACCTCTCCTGATTTTCCTTTCTCCTGAATTCACTGAGAGAAAACATTACAAATCGGGTGAAATGTAAAGTGGGCTTCTCATTTGCTGTCATCCATTCTGCCCAAGACATGAGAAATAGGAACCGGGGTAGACCATTCAGTCCAGCAAGCATGTTCCATTATTTAGTAAGGTCAGCTAATCAACCTCAACTCCACTTTCCTGCCCAATCCCCATATGCCTTGATTTACTATTCAAAGACCTATTGATCTCTGATTGAATATACTCAACAACTTAGTATCCATAGGCTTCTGGGATAGAGAACAACCTTCCGAGTGAAGAGACTTCCTCTCATTGCAGTCCTACATAGCCGATCCCTATTTTTGAGAGCGTGACCCCCTATTCTAGACTCTCCAGTCAATGAAATATTCTCCCAGCATCTACCCAGTCAAACCCCTAAAGAATTTGTATGGTTCAATGAAAATACCTCTCATTCTTCTAAATGCTAGGGACTATATGCCTAGTATAGTCAATTCCTCCTCAACAGGACAATCCCTTCGCCAAAAAATTAGTCTTTGGAAGCTGTCCAAATAAGGTCAGACTCTCAACCTTGTGCCTCCTTTCTCCTTCTCTTGTGGTTGGTAGCAACTTGATTCAGAAGTGAGTGACCATTCTCTGAGCTGCTGAGCTTTTGAATATGGAGGCTAAAGATCAGGATGCAGAATATGAGATAACAGTCTGCAGATAATGTAAATTGTAATGCAAAATTAGGATTCTGCGGGCTGATCTCTCTATGATTGAGCTCTGTGATTTGCATTACCACAGTGTTCTGTAATAAATTTATAAACATTGACTCTGGTGTCTAAGCATCTCATTTATGCCTGATAGGCAAAAACATTTTACTTTTCTTATCCTTATACAAAAAATGTGGAGTAGCAAATTAATAGCATAACTCACTTCAGAATTTCCTATTTTGCATCACACAAGAGCCCCTCTGCCATAGATATGCCATTACAATCGCACAAGTGGCCAGGAAAATCTAGGCCAAAATTTATCCAGTGGTCACTGAGTCATGTGTCAGTGCAGAAAACCCATTCAAAATATGATATCCTATTTAATCAGATTATCCAGCTCTCTAGTCACAAAAATGTTCAAAGCATATATTTGATGGATAGAGCAAGATTAATTATGTATGACAGAAACAAAATTGAAGCATATTGAGCACAAAGAATCCATTTGAAAAAATCAGAGCACAAAACCTGCAATGGATAAAACAATTTAACATTGATATAGGAAAAAATTGAATTGATTTCAACACACAAGATTTTTGTGAAGCATAAAGGCTCCCTTACAAAAATAAAATGCTGCTGGCTTATAACACTTAAAAAATAAACACTTAAACATTTTATAATGTGACATGAATAAAGTAAATAATACACATTTTAAAATAATCCCCTCATTCCTCTGTAAATCTTTTTTCCATCAGTGAGGTAATTCTCAATGATGTGCCACAGAAAAGATAAAGCTCTTCAAAAAGATTGCATCTCAGTTCTGAATCATAGATATTTTCCCAGTTTCAGACAATTTGTCTGCTATATATTATCAACAGCCTTTTCTTTTGAAAGCCATATTATCTTACTACCGATTGTCACACAGGATTCTTTGTGTATCCCGTTAAACTATGATTCAATTTTGCCATCATTTTTAGGGTATTACAAAGACTTGAGAATAAATGTTACATGATCTATATGGATTTTGGACTTGAGAAACATACAGATGTGACAGACAATTGTTATGATCCCAGCTGATGTTGATACTGGACAAGTCAGGTCCCACAGTGAAACTTGGCTTGATAGATCCCAAGTTATAATTATTTTTAGAAACTGTGGAGGAAAGGTACTGAACAAATTCACAGGAGTCTGCTAATGAAATTTTAACACAAAGAATATACCATTTATCAAACAAGAAGAATGAATTATATTACACCAGGCAAAATAGTTGGACTGACCTCAATACAGGCACAAGAAAATAATTCAAATATTCACTATTCTTTCACCCCAGCTATATCTTTACAGGCCTATACAAATTCGGAAACATAAAACAATTTACCATATCTATCTTACAGTTTAATATTTGGGATAAGTATGTGGTACGTGTGAACCAACTGGAAAACTATGGTCAGACACACCACACTCCAACGTAAATGACAGATGGACCAAAGCAGATTATATGGATTTCTCAACAACACACCCAGGTGCTTATTATACCATGACCAACTGGTGTCACTGAAACTCTGAATTTCTCACAAGTGTTTCTAATCTCCACATTTGAAGAATTTGTCTTGGAGTTCTTTCCAAACATTGTCCTACTTGGATGGCTTCAACAAAGATCCATCTCCAGGGTTTCAATCTCACCTCCTGCAATTCCTTTCCACTTGATCTCCGAGTACACTCAAGCTTCACCTTCCAAGCACACTTTCAAATCTTTGCCCTCTCAGATCTTCTGGGCTTCCCTCAAGTCCGCTTTGCTTCCAGTCTGCTCCCTGAAGCTCTTTATTTAACTTGAAGCCTTTTGTCCTCTGCTCCTGTTGTTTAGTGGGATTTATCTTTGATCCCGGTCTTTGTCATTGCCTAGGGCCTTCTTCTGGGCCCTCTTTCTTTCCCACTCTCTGGTTTGGGACCTTTTTCTTGGTTGGGACCTTCCCCTGTCCACCTCCCCATGTCCTGCTCCCTGGAATACCTTCTGTCGAATGGCGCTCCTGTTCGGGTCCCCTGACATGCAGTTTCATGCTGTTTCACTTCTTTTTCCTTCTGCGCATATGAGCAGGGCTGATTTCCAGCCTAAAGAATGTAACTGCATATGCACAGACCTTTCCCAGCTGTTGTATGCACAGAAGGCTTGAAGATCATTAAAAAACCCACTAATTGCACGTGTGACTATTTCCTGGCCTGCGCACGTGCAGGAGTTCTGAGGCCTGCTGGGAACTACAGTTCCTGAACTGAGACTCATAAACTTAACTTAAGGTGAGTATAGGCGTTTGTTTCACCTGCTCCCTCAGAAGAAAGAAAACTTCACTACAGTAAAGGTTTATTTACAATGGCAGAACACTTTCTTAATTAGAACTTAACATTATAAACTTCTAACAAATAGCTTATTACATACCAGACAGATAATCTTTTCATTTTGTTTCACAACTACAGGTGTCATATTATACAACTTACAAAGGTTTAACCAAAACATAAATCAATACATAGAATAAATATGAGTAGCAGAATTTAAACATTATAGAATTATAATAACTGAGTCTGTTTTTCCCCTACACCATTTCTTTGAGCTCTGAATAGAACACCAACAATTATATGGTTTTTGGCCATAATTTTTTCAAGGTCTACCAATATAGTGAAGATACATTAAAGTTTTCAACTTTGCTGGTATGGCTGCAAACCAATACTCCAGTGGTCTTCCCCTTTTCAAAAATGATTGATATGCATCCATATTTATGTGATGCAAATTACTTTTGCCTAAGTTTCTCAACTTTAATACAAAGGAACAGGGGATTTTTCTTACTCTTCTCCTTTGTTAATGAAAACATGCTTTCAATGGCCAGGATTTTCCCCTCTGCAATTTGGGGGCGGGGCCCGGTCCCTGATGGGAAAATGTTATGGGATGATGTCGGGAGGAACCCCTGATGTCATCCCAGTCCATTTAAATTCTTAGGAAGGTGGGTGGACAGTAAAATCAGCCGTCTGCCCGCCGACCTGTCAATGGCCAATTGAGGCCATTGACAGGCTAATTAAAGTAATTAAAGACCTGCCTGGCTAGGCTTAAGGCTGGCGGGCAGACCAGGAGCCCCAGCGGGCTCCAGATTATTCATGAAACTTCATCCACTGGCGAGATGAAGTTTCATGTCCGTATTGTAAAAAATTAATAAAGTTTTTGTGTTCTTTATTAACATGTCCCATCTCGTGTGACATTGTCACATGAGGGGGACATGTTAATAATTTTTTTATGTTACTATTTTTAAAGTTGGGGATGCTGCTGGGTGGGCCTTAATTGGCCCGCTCACATAAAATGGCGACGGGCCCTGTTTCAGTGGCGGGGTTCGGCTGGCTGCCCGCCGCCAAGCCGGTGGGGCCCGCACACCATCCAAGGGCAAAATTCTGCCCAATGTGTCCCTTACATTTGAGACGGATACCGTGAATTGACAACCAACTTCAAAATTATCTTCCTTACTCATTTCTTCTATAACAGATCTTATCATTTCATTGTTTTGATCAACACCAGATGAATGAACTTACACTGAGGGACTTTTCCTTTCTTTACACAAATCATTTTCTGGCTTATCCAAGATATAGGCTACAGTCTTCTGAACATGTTCATAATCTCCTTGTTGACATTTCAAAAATAGAACTTCTATTTCCGCTTTCTTCACACATGTTTGTTGTCTGAGTGTTTGTTTACTCTCTCATTTTCTAAGTATTTTCCAAGTTTGGTAATCTTTTAATTCAGCTCAGCAACTACTCTGGTGATTTCAATTGTCCTTGTTTCAGAGTCATTTGTGGAACCCTTAAACAAGGTTTACAAGGGCATTCAGTTTATATCAGAGTTGTTCTTCCAGGGTTACTGACTGCTCCTTACACTCATTCAATTTACTCATTAGATCCTCAAACTGTTTCTTAAATTTTTTTCTTATCTGCTTTCAAATTCCATACCATACATCTTATTCTTTTGGTTCTCCAAATTGTATTAGAGTTCAAGAATCTCACTGCTCTTTTCACGACAAAGTTCTAATAGATCATCAGTTTTGTTTTTTAAAATTCTGCATTCAACCACTGTTCTGATTCCCCAGCAGTTCCTTTTACTGTTCAAGGCATTTTTCATGATACTTCATAGAGACTTCTGCTGCTTGAAGTTCATCAAGTTTTAACTGAAGTTCTATCTTTGTTGAATTTGCTTTTATAAGTTAATCATTTAGACATTTCAAGTCCCCATTCAAGTGTGCTACTTTCTGCGATTAATGCTCAATTGTTCTCATTAATTCTTGTTTTTTATTAGTAAACTCATCTTTTGTACATGAAAATTGGTTCTGCACACTGATCAGATTTTCCTTCAAGTGCTCGTTATTGGCAATAGGCTTCTAATTTTTGGCCACAGTCATTTTTAGGGGTTTGTTAAGATCAGTGTGATCAGACACATATTGTAATACAGTCGCCATCATGTTACTATCTCTGTTAGCCAAACCATTACCCAGAATAAAGCCTACGCCTTCAACAGGTGGCCCAAGAATAATTCCCATCATAACAATTCTACTTACTAAGCCACTTAATAAATTGACCTCATACAAAGGAACAGGTTTATAAATTCCATGAATATTTCCTATTAACACCTTTTCCTTCATCAAACTATCTGAAACACAAATTGCACCATCAACCACCATCAGTGACTGATCTGCCCTAGTATCTCTCAAAATTTGATTGTGTTTACTTATTTTGTTGAAGAAGTAAGGGAACACTTCTGCCTTTGAGATAAACCATTCAGAACCTCTACCAATCTCACTCTCTTCAGCAGTAGTCAAAGAAGAATTCACTTGACTATCCTGAATTATATCCCCCTTTCTAGTAGGTTCTGAGGGAACACATTTCATCTATACCACTACTACAGTTTTAAAACTCATTTTCTTTTCTGGTCTAGACCTTTCTGAGGATCCCTTCAGTGTTCCTACCACTGGCACCAGTTTACTGTTCAACTTCCAACTTTGAGATGCCCTGTCTTATGGAAATAAAAGCATATTAGTTTATTTTCACCCCTTTTATACTCTACACTGCCATTTTTCTTGCCTGGAACATCTTCTGCCTTCTCCATAAATCTAGACTCTTTCCTGTTCCTCCAGTTTCCCTGTTGATTCCTAAATGACCATTTCCCCACATGTAACTGTCTGTGTGAAATATCATAGGTATCACCCAAAACTGCCGCTTCTCACATCTTTGGTATTTGACACCCATCTACATAAGTCTTAATGGTTACTGGAATGCTATTTTGGAATTCTTCTATAATTATAATTTCCCTCATGTTCTCAATTTTTTTCTTTAATTTCAGTAATCAAAACCACTGATCCCACAGCATTTCTTTTTCCCTAGCAAATTCTACAAATGTCTATTATGACCGATGCAGTTGGCAAAGCGGAGTTATTTAAAAATCCCAGAGGGAAACTCTAAACAACTGTGATAACAAATAATTTTAAGCGTTATGTTTGAGATGCGATTCTAAACTCAGGAATCAGACCAGTAGTTCTCGAGGTTTTGCATTAAACTAATTGAAACATTTTATTAATTTACACAGGTTAAAACATAAGCACACATAGCTACAAATTACCTACTATCATAACTTTTCACAAATTCCCAAACTAACCTCCATTAAGGCAACAGCAACCCATAGACTTAACCAAACACCAGGCAAAGCATTTTCACCTTAGAAATTCAAAATGAGGTTATTTTCACTGTGTGGCCAGTTGGAGGCTTGTAGCTGCCTTTTGATCTTACATTGCCTCTGCCTGCACACTCAAAAACTACTGAAGTTATACCTACCAGCCTCATTGAAAGTTAATTTCTATTGTATCAACAACCTATTTGAACTTCACCTTTTAACAATGACACCTCTTTCATAATACCAATTCTATTAGTAATATAAACATATTGCTTGGTAGCTGCTAGATAGGCATCAAGTTTTCACCCTACTTCTTGAATGCTCTATTCAAAAAATGCAAATGCATGGCATCTGTCTTCCATATCAAAATTAGTACATATAAAAGCACCCAGAGTAGTTGGCTTTAATCCAATTAAGACATAGCCACAGAGTAAACCTCTATTTTAAAAGAAAAATATTTTCCAAAATATTATATACATTAATATCTCTTCATAACATGTCTGATTAGGCATTTTTCCTCATTGCTCGAAGCTTTAATTGATAAGCTTCAGGGACAAGCTGATAAGCATTGAGAATTGCCCTTTCAACCATTTCATAGTCTGCAGATTGCTCTTCTGACAGACTAGTGTACACATTCATAGCTTTACCTGTTAGGACACTTTTTTACATTAAGTTCCAAGCATCCTTTGGCCACTTCAGCTTCACAGCTATTTTTTCAAATGAGGTGAAATATCTTTCAACTCCATCCTTTGTAACCTCAGGTACTAAACAGAGATTTTTAGTTAAATAAAATTCCTCAGTATAACTAGACAACTCATCCTCTAAACCACCATCTCTCCTTTCTTTCTTTAATCAAAGCTTTTCTTCAGAGAATTCATATTGTTTGATTTCTTTCTCTCTTTGAAACTCACTTTCCCTTTTCTTACCTTGCTCCTCCCCGCTAACTTCTCTCTCCGGAGGTCAAGTTCAAGCTTCTTCATTTTCATTTGTTTCATTCTTTCTTTTCCTTTTTCCATTTCCTCTCTTTCCAATGTGAGCTTTTTTATTTCCATTTCTTTTTCTGATTCAAGGTTTTTTTTATCTCTTTTTCTATCTCAAGCTGCTTCATTTGCAACAGAATGTTTGCTAAGTGTAGCTGTGATACACCAATTTCAGATTTCTGCTCTTTTAATTCTAAATACTGAGTAATTACTTTAATCATGTCATCCTTACAAAATGCTGCTTTTAATTCTCCCTTCAATTTTATCTGCTAACTCTCTCAGTATAGCCTTAGTAAAGGGTTTCAAATCATTTACTGTTACATCTTCCACTCCCAGAAAAGTCTTAGCAACAGTCAAACTCATTTTTGAGTTCCAACCAGTGTAATATACTTCACAACAAAATCTGTCAACACCTCTATGTATTTGTTTCTTTAAGGATTTACAAATTCTACTTACATTCAAGGATTTTGATCCTGCAAAAGCCTCCCCTCCCCCCCACCCCACTTCGTTACAATCCTGGCTGGTGCTAATACTGAACAAATTAGATCCCAGAGTAAAACCTGGCTTGATAGATTCTAGGTTTTATTTTTTTTGAGAAACAGTGGAGGAAAGTTACTGAACATTTTCATTTCCATTTCATACAAGAGGGCATTGGATGATTATTTAAATAGAAACAATGTGCAGGGTTATAGGGAAAGGGCAGGAGACTGGTACTAAGTTAAAATGCTCAGAGAGCTGGTGCAGACATGATGGGCTGAATGGCCTCCTTCTACACCATAAAAATTCTGTGATTCACAGCAGTCTGCTGATTAACTTTTAACACAAAGAATAAAATGTTTATTAAACAAGAAAAATGAACTATATTACACCAGAAAAAAATGGTTGGAAAAATCTCAATACAAACACAAGAAAATAATTAAAATATTCATGATTCCTTCACCCCAGCTAGATCTTTACAGAGATATATAAATTTGGAAAGATACAACAATTTATCATATCGCTGTTACATTCTAATATTTAGGGTAAGTATACGGTACATGTGAACCAACTGGTGAACTGCAGCCAGACACACTACATTCCAAAATAAATGGCAGGTATGACCAAAGCAGATTCTATGCATTTCTCAACCATCCACCCAGACGCTTGTCATACCATGAGCCAACCAGCCTCACTGAAACTCTGTCGTTCTCACGAGGGTTTCTAAACTCCACATTTGAAGAACTCACCTTGAAATTCTCTCCAACCTTTGTTCCTCCTTGGACAGTTTCAACAAGGATCCACCTCTTGGGTTTCAATCTCACCCTCTGAGACTTCTTTCCTCTTGATCTCTGAGTACACTAAGGTTACACCTTCCCAGCACACTTTCAGATCTTTGGCTGTGCCAAGCAAAACACCACTGCTCCAAAAGCCTACCTTTGCCCTTACAGCCGACAGCATGGAGTCACCAACCTTTGACTGCCCTCTTGGATCTACTGGGCTTCTCTCAAACCTGCTTCACTTCTAGTCTGCTCCCCACAGCTCTTTCTTTAATTTAGAGCATTTTTACCCCTCTCCTATCATTTATCTTGACTCAGTGGGATCTATCTCTGATCCCTGTCTTTGTTGTTGCCTGGGGCCTTCTTCTGGGCCCTCTTTCTGTCCCATTCCCTGGTATGGGAAAAAGCAAAATACTGCGAATGCTGGAAATCCGAAATAAAAACAGAAAATGTTGGAAAAACTCAGCAGGTCTGACAGCATCTGTGGAGGGGGAAACAGAGTCCATATGACTTCTTCAGAGCTAAAGAGAAGTAAACACGTGATGAGGTTTATACAGTTTAAGGGGGTGGAGCAGGTGAAGCTGGATAGAAGGCCAGTGATAGGAGAGGGCTAAGGAGAGAATAACAAAGATGTCATGGACACAAGACAAAGGGAGTGTTAATGGTAGTGGTAAGGGCTAAAGAAGGTGCTGATAGTGGCATAAAGATAAGAAAACAGAATGTGTGAATACCAGAACAAGAGTCTGCACACTGTGAAAGAACAACACGGAACAAGTAACAGATGGCCCTTTTGGGGCAGGAGTGGGTGGAGGGATGGTGGTTGGGGAAGAAGGATAGAAAAATGGATAAAAAAGGGGATAAAATGATTAATAAGTGAATAAAAATAAAAATAAGTGAATAAAAAAAAATTAAAAATGATTTAATAAAGAGGTGAGGATGGAGGAGAGAGTTCATGATCTGAAGTTGTTGAACTCAATATTAAGTGCCTGATCAGAAGATGAGGTGCGGTTCCTCCAGTTTGCATTGGGCTTCACTGGAACATTGTAGCAGGCCAAGGGTAGACATGTGGGCATGAGAGCAGGATGGTGTGTTGAAATGGCAAGCAACAGGAAGGTCTGGGTGATATTTGTGGACTGGCCTAAGCTGTTCCGCAAAGCAGTCACCTAGTTTCCATTTGGTCTCCTCAAAGTAGAGGAGGCCGCATTGGGAGCAGCAAATGCAGTAGACCAAATTAAAGGAGGTGCAAGTGAAGCACTGCTTCACCTGAAAGGAATTATTGGGCTCTTGGATTGTGAAGAGGGAGGAGGTAATGGGGCAGGTGTTGCACCTTCTGTGATTGCATGGGAAGGTGCCAAGGGAAGCGGATGATGTGTTGGGAGTGATGAAGGAGTGGACCAGGGTGTCCCTGCGGGAATGGTTCCTATGGAATGCTGACAGGATGGGTGAGGGGAAGATGTGTTTGGTGGTGGCATCATGCTGGAGTTGGCAGAAATGGCCGAGGATGATCCTTTGAATGCAGAGGCTGGTGGGGTGAAAAGTGAGTGCAAGTGGGAGGGATGGAAGCTGTGAGGGCAGAGGGTCAGATATGGTTGAGGGCCCTGTCAACCATGGTGGGTGGGAAACCTTGGTTAGGGAAGGAGGAAGACTTGTCAGAAGCGCCATTTGGGAAAATGGCATCATCAGATCAGATGCAACAGAGGCGAAGGAACTGAGAGAATGAGATGGAGTACTCACAGGAAGCAGGGTGAGGGGAGCTGTTGTCGAGGCAGCTGTGGGAGTCAATTGGCTTGTAATAGATATTGGTGGGCAGTCTATCACAGAAATGGAGATAGAGATGCCAAGGAAGGGAAGGGAAGTGTTGGAAAGTGACCATGTGTAGGTGATAGAGGGGTAGAAATTGGAAGCAAAATTGATAAATTTTTCCAGGTCCAGATGAGAGCATGAAGCAGCACTGAAACAGTCATCATATATCGAATAAAGAGTTGTTGGAGGTGGCCTGAGTAGAACTGGAACAAGGAATGTTCCACATAAAAAGACAGGCAGAACTGGGGCCCAATGGGGCACCCATAGCCACACCTTTTATTTGGAGGAAGTGAGATAAGTTTAAGGAGAAATTGTTCAATGAGAACAATTTCAACCAGACGGAGGAGAGTGGTGGTGGAATGGGATTGTTTGGGCCTCTGCTCAAGGTAGAAGCGGAGAGCCCTCAGACCATCCTGGTGGGGGATGAAGGTGTATTGGACATCCATGGTGAAAAGGAGGTGGTTAGGGCCAGGGAACTGGAAATTGTTGATGTGATGTAGGGCAACAGAAGAATCGTGGATGTAGGTGGGAAGAGATTGGATTAGGGGATAGAGAATGGAGTCAAGATAGGAAGAAATGAGTTCCATGGGCAGGAACAATCTGACACGATCGGACTACCGGGACAGTCCTGTTTGTGGATTTGGGAAGGAGGTAGAAGTGGGCTGTCTGAGGTTGGGAGATTATGAGGTTGGAAGCTGTAGAGGGAAGATCTCCAGAGGGATGAGGTCAGTGACAGTCGTGAAAACAATGGCTTGATGTTCGGTGGTGGGGTCATGGTCTCGGGGGGGTAGGAAGAAGTGTCTGAGAGCTGGCACTCAGCCTCTGCAAGGTAGAGTTCAGTTGGTCAGCACCACCCTGGTGGCAGGTTTAATAACAAAGTCAGGGTGGGTCCTAAGAGAACGGAATGCGGCAAGTTCAGAAGGAGACAGGTCAGAGTGGTTGAGAGGAACAGAGAAATTGAGACATCCAATGTCAAGCCAACAGTTCTCAATGAAAAGATCAAGAGCAGGTAAGAGGCCAGAGGGAGGGGTCCAGGTGGAGGGAGAGCACTGGAGGCAGGTGAAAGGAGGACTCCTGTCCAAAGAAGTGAGCATGGATGCGAAGGTGACAGAAGAGTTCAGCATCATGCCGAGCCCGAATTCATTGAGCTGAGGGCATAAGGGGATGAAACTGCGTCTTTTGCTGAGTACAAAACATTCAGCATTAGAGAGGGGAAGGTCAGAGGGTATGGTGAATACATGGCAAGGGTTGGAATTAGAAGACGGGATGGAGTCAGAGGGAAGGGAAGGGGTGGACAGTCCTGGGTGGGTGTTGGTATCAATGAGCTGTTGTAGCTTGCATTCCTTAATACTTGAAAGGAAGAGAAAAAAGTTTCTTGTTAAGGCATCGGATGGGATGAAGAATAAAATGAAACTGGAGACAAGGACAGCTTTGAGATAGGGTGAGTCGGTGCTGCTGGAGAGAAAGGTCGAGTATGTTCATATGGCGATGCATGGAACTGAATGTGGATCTCAGGATGCAGCGATAATAGCAGTCCAAGGAATGCTGTATGTCCTGGAGGTACCTGTAATCCTGAGTGTTCCTGGTTTGTGACCTTCTCCCTGTCCACTTCCCTGTGTCCTGCTCCGTGGAACACCTTCTCTTGAATGGGGCTTCTGTTCAGGTCACCTGAGCTGCAGTCTTGCACTGTTTTACTTCTTTTTCTTATGTGCATGTGCACAGGGCTGGTTCTTGGCTTAAAGAATATGAAAAGACAAACTGCGCATGTGCAGCGAATGTGCAGAAGACCCAAAGGTCGTAAAAAATACACAAGCTGCATGTGTGCGGCTATTTCCCGGCCTGCACATGTGCAGGATTCCCTAGGCTTGCTGAGACCTGTAGCTACCGAACTGCGACTCATGAACTCAACTCAAGATAAATAGCGGAGTTCAGTACAAAATTCAGAATCAAGGTTTGTGGAAGCATTCATCACCCCATGGGGACAAACCAGCAGGAATGGTAACCCATAGCTGGCTAACCCTGCATTAATTTTTTGGGGCGAGCCAGCTATGGTTTCATAAGAGGCAAGACTTCCCATCCGTCTCCAGGAGGAAATCACACCTCATAGAGCTGCCGGCCAATCAGGGCAGTGGCCACTGCTGGTGCTGCAGGTAGGCCAAGGAAATGGCATCCAAAAATGGACCCAGACATTCAGGTACAACTGGGATCTCATTGGAGCCAGCGAGGAGGGGTGTGGGGCCTGTTGGACAGGCTGGGGGGAGGGGGGGTGGGCATGGAAAGGCAAAACTGTGGGGAGAGGCCTTTGATTGTCACTGGGAGCCTGGCAGGACACATGACTCTTTTACCTCACAAATAGCACTCAGGGATAAACCTGCCGGGCTACATGTTGGGAGCAGGACTCTCCTGCCACCTGTTAGTTGTCCAAGTGAGAGACTCAATGGGGTCGGGGCAGGGAACCTACCTGACGCCTCTCCCACTGCTCATAAAATCGCGATGGGGCTGCGGCTGATGGGATTGGAAGCCCATGGCATGGCACGCTGATGCACGGGTCCACCCACCTGCTTTCCTGGCCGCGATTGGCCCATAAAACAAAGTCCACTGGTGAATTTTACCTACCACCAGATAGGAAATTTTGTGTAACATAAGTATGCTTATATGGAAATGTCAGTTACACAAAGAGACAAAGAAGAAATTGTAGATGAAGGGGAGAACTTTCAACCTCAGCAGATGTGTAAAAGAAATGATCTCGAATTCATCACTGATATACACTACACCTAATTTTCTTTTCCAGTGACTTCCACTGCACAGCATTGCTGTCCTATCTCTAACTCTTGGAGCACGTTCAACATAATCATCTATACTCGCTTGCAGACTTGCAGACTTGCTGTTGGGAACAGTTGGTACTGTTTGTCACAACAATAAACAAATATGCTATTTACAATAACGAATGCTGTTAAATGCAAGCTGTAGATTCCACTTCAGCAAAACTGGGACATAAGAAAGTTTATCTATCCTTCCTAACTTTGTTAGGAAAATGGACCATTTGTTGTCTTTTAGCCCTAAGAGAACTTGGTTTGAATTCAGACCATTCTGAAAGGGTCGCGACTCCTCTGCCTGACAGCTGTATGGGTCCAACATGAAATTTTTTAAAACATTCTAAACTGGACATCAGCAAATAAAAGCATACTCTTTAGAACTGGACACAAATTGGTTGTAAGTTGACAAACTCACCAAATATGTTTTCTTTAGGGTGTCTGGTGTAGAGAATGGGAAAATTTGCATTAGCACCACATGATACTGTCACTGCATATTAAAGCATCTTCATTTTTTTAAATAAGCAATCTCTCTGTAAAAGACTATAGCATAACGCATGCTTCTCTCTCTACCCTTGTGCTCTATCTGATCTGTCAGATTTACAACAAATAATGATCCCACATATGTTTATTTGGAAATACAATTTTCTTATAACAGTCTATTTAAAATATGGTGCACGAGGGCAAAACAGAACAATTATTGGAGATAAGTGGATTGCGAAAAAATAAACTAGCCCTCATTATGCATACCATAAATCCTGCCTTGTCATAGGTACTGTCAATGTCATAATCTGTGCCTTTGTATATATTTAATACATTTATTCAAATTTTAGTGCTCATGCTCTCGACACAAAAACTAGTTTCCGATTGAATCTTAGCCAAATCTTTGTCAAATTTGCACATGTATGAATTGTTAAAATTGCTAGTCATTTTATCCATTCAATTGGAAAGCAAAATATAGCCAGAAAATGTTAAATAAGGATTCATTATCTTAATAGAAATCTTATTAAATTTGCTGCTTGTGCAAATTAGTAAAGAGAATGCAGGCCTTCTTGGCATTAGTGTATCTGTCACTACCTACATCTGCTCTGGATGTTGGTACCGAGTGCACTTCCTAGTTTCTTTGCAGGTGCTTTGGCTCAGTCCTTGATGTCACATTTAACTGTGCATTCAATCACATCTTGTAGCCATATTAATCTTTTTCCACCTGTTTATCTATCAGCAACAACATATTCCAAACAATAATAACAATCAAAAAACAATAATAACCCCAAATTGCCTTGTGGCTTCTAAGTAATTGCATCATGATAATCAGTCTGAAAATATTTTTCCCCTTTTTTGGATATTTTGAGGTTTTGATATCAGTTATTCCATTGAGGGTTGTAAACCTGTGGAGCTCCCCACTGATAAATGCAGTCCCGTTCTTTGACATGAGCACCTCTGGTAACCTGTGCACTGCAAAACTCTGTTGTAAATGGTCGATGATGGCAGCAGATGTGGGTGACTGGACTTTGTAAACATCCATCCATGGAGTGGGCATCTATTAGGGCCCCACATTGTCAACATGGAGGCACACCCATAGTCATCCCAGCCATTTCCAGGGGTGCAATGGAGCTAAGGGAGCAATGGAGCTTTTGTACCTGCTGGCATTGAAGACAACTTTTGACTAGGGTTTCAATGTCCGCGTACATCCCTGGCCACCACAAGTAGCTGCGCATGAGCATCTTCATCCTACTAATGCCAGGATGAGTGCTAAGTAATTCGGACAGTAATGGCCTTTGCCCTCTTAGGGGCACAATAACCGGTCACCAGAGCAATATGCCATCCTGGCAGGTGAGTCATATCTGCAATTGAAATAGGGGTTCATGTCTCGCCTGACCATTCATTCAAGACCTGCCCCAGATGTGAGATAAAAGTGGATCTCGAGTTGTCCACTCACAGATTTGTTTGGCCTGGACCTGGAGGGGGAATCCAAATAATTTAGTACTAAGACAAGTTCCTGGGGAATTGGGACCGTCATGTAGTTATCTGGCAGGGGGAAGTGGCTCAGTGTGTCAGCATGTGCGATCTGGCTTCCTGATCAGTGAATAAAAATATATTTGTAACAGCCAATATTAGTGCCCACCTCTGGATGTGAGCAGGTGCGATGGAGGGAGGTATTGCCTTATCTTCTCCAAATAATCCCAGCAGAGGCTTGTGATCGGATATAATGTGAAAATGGCTACTGTGGAGGTATTGATGGAATTTCCGAACACCGAACAAAACAGACAAGCCCTCCTTCTCAATTTAGTGATATTTGCGCTCTGAAGCCGTGAGCGTGTGAGATGTATAACCAATGGGTCACTCAGAGCCATCTGCCATCCTCCATACGATATGAACGTACAGCCCCTACTCCATAAAGGGATGCGTCACAAGTTAAAATCAATTGTTTCTTTGGGTCAAAGTGGATCAGTAGGGCCGATGAACTTAACAATTGATTTTTATCTTCAGAAATGCATCCTGGTGCAGAGCTTGCCAAATCCATTTCTGATTTTTCTTAAGCAATGTGTATAATGGAGGCAATACGGTTGATAGATTTGGGAGAAATCGCCCATAGTGGTTTATCATGTCTAAGAAGGCCTTCAGATCTGTAGTGTTTCTCGGTGCAGGTGCCTCGCGAAAAGCCTTGGCCTTATCTTCCTCGGGATGCAGGCCCCGCACATCGACATTATAGCTCAAGTAAACTACCTCTTTGGCTTGGAAAATATATTTTTCTCACTTCAAGCGCACCTCCGCTTGTGAGAAGCACTTCAGCACCTCCTCCAAATCAGCTAAGTGTTCTTCGTCAGTTTGTCCAGTGACTAAGACATCATCCAGATAAACAAAGATACGGGGATGTCCCTGAAGCAGATTTTCCATGGTATGCTGGAAAATAGCACATGCCGATGTGACCCCAAAGGATAATCCAGTATATTGATACAATCCTCAATGTGTATTGATGGTCATGAATTCCTTAGAGCCTTCTTCCAACTCTACCTGCTGGTAGAGTTGAGTTGTCACGTTGAGTTTTGAATATGTGATGGCCCTGCCAATTTCAAATATAATGCGTCAATCTTCGGTATCGGGTGTCTATCAAGTTTGCCCACTCTGTTTACAGTTAACTTATAGTCACCGCATAAATGAACATTTTGGTCTGGCTTCAGTACAGGTACTATGGTTGCCGCCCACTTGGAAAATTGCACCAGATGCCTAACTTTTCCAGCCTGCTAATCCCAGTCTCGGCCTTGCCCCATTGAGCATAAGGGACTGGTCTGGCTCTGATTAATCTGGGAGTTACGTTAGGGTCTATGTGGATTTTGGCTTGTGGCCCACGAATCCTTCCTAGCTCATCACTGAAAACGGAAGTGTACTTTTGTAACAATTCCTGTAAGTTTCTCGTTCTGATTTGAAAAATCTCAGCCCATTGCAATTTAATCTTTTTGAGCCAGCTGTGACCAATTAAACTGGGGCCTGCCTTAGCTACTAGTATAAGGGGTAAATTTGCAGACTGATCCCCATACTGCACCAGAACATATCCCTTTCACTCTTATTTCTTTGCTTGTATATGTTTTTAATTTAGTATCCAATTCTTCCAAACTTAAAGGATGGACTCCTTTATTCAAGTGTCTAAATGTATGTTCTCCTATGACAGACATTGAGGCCCCAGTATCGATCTTCATCTTGATGCATTTGTCATTGGTTCTCATGACTACCTGGTTGGCTCAGTTCTACCCACTTTCAGGTTATATAATGAATAGATGTCAGATTCTGCTTCCTCTGGTTCTTCAATGAGATTTCTACCTTTGTCATTAAAGTGCTATCTCAGCCTATTTTTACAGTGCTGCTTTATGCGGTGGCAGAAAAAGCATTCAATATTTCTGAACTGTCGATTGCCTGCAGGCTGCCTAGATGCATTTCCCTCATTAACGTTGTGGGTTTTCACTGCAGTACTGTTGTTCTTCAATGGTCTGTACATAGTGGGCGTTGCCTGCCTTTCTGCGGAGTCTGATATTTTTGCGCTTTTTATTACCAGTCCTTCCCGTCCTACAAAATGGACATCGCCATTTTGTGTATCTTTTATTGCCTCTGAGTCTCTAACAGTGCTCTCCATGGCTGTTGCCAATTCTAATGCCTTACTGAAGTCTAGGTTAGTTTCAGATCACAATCGCTTTTGAATAGCATCGTCTCCGATTCTGCATGTCAATTGGTCTCTCAACATGTCATTAATTGAAGTTCTGAACTCACAGGGGAGAATTTTCTCCCGGTCAGGGGGTTGTGCAGGGGTGGGTGCTGAGGGTTCCCTGTGGGGGTGGGGGGGGGATTGCCTGAGTCGGGGAGTGCGCTGTTTCGCACACATGCAAGCAAAAGAGCACAGAAATCTCCTTGAGGCACAGAGCTGCCTCAGGGAGATTACTTTCACTTATAAAACATTGAATAAAGGTTAAAAAAAAATTAAGGACATGTCCCCTCATGTGAAACTGACACATGAGCTGGGACATTAATTTTATTAAAAATTTTTCAAACATTTTAAAAATATTCATGAAACCTCATCCAGCCTGAGGATGAGATTCCATGAAAAATGCAAAGGCTACCTGGACTCTTCGCCTGCCCGCCAACCTTTAGGTTGGATGGGCAGCTCAGCTAATTGCTTTATTGGCTTTTTAAATGGCCTTTGACAGAACTGAAAATCTAAATGACACGTGGTGACGTCGGGACGCATGCCCACCGCGTGTCATTTTACACCTTGGCAAGCAGGCCCCGCCCCCGCTCGCCAAGCTGAAGGTTCTACTCACAATATTCTGTTAATTTCTTTAAAGCAGCTACATAACCAGCAATTGTCTCTCCTGGAAGCCTATTCCTCGAATTGAATTTAAAATGCTGCATAGCAACTGAGGACTTTGGCTGCAGGTGGTTATTTTAACAATGTTTACTTACTCGTCAAAAATCTTCGAGTCGAGGGTGTTAGGTGACATTAGGCTGCGGATCAGCCCACACATTTTGCTCCCACATGTGGACAAAAGAATCACCCTCTTCTTCTCCTCCCCTGAGACCAGTCATCGGAAACGGGGTGGAATGGTTTAAGATGCTCAAGCCATGGCATACTCAATGACGAAGGAGACTGTGCTTTCAAACAGCTTTCAAGGTAGTGGTGAAGTAACGTAGTTGGCTAACCGCGGCTTTCCTGATTGCCATCAATTGATCTGGTTTATTCTTGTCGCCAGTTTTATGTTTTTGGTTATCAGGTTCGCTTTGTCCAGTGAACACTAGCTGCGCCATTGATATTACCACATTAGTTGGTGCTTGAAACAATATAGGCAGAGAGATTTATTAACTGAACAAACACTGGCGGTTTATTGGAACTAAGAATAGAGCACTAACACTGTGTGTGCTTCTTCAATCATGTCTAGCTCTAGACTTACAATTACCCAAGAAGCACGTGCTGTGTAGCGATTGGTCAATAAAATCACATGGTGAACTAACTACACTCTCCTAAAGGTCCATAGCACTCCACTTTACCACAAATACTAATTTAAACTAAGGTAAAAGCAAAATACTGCAGGTGCTGGAAATCTGAAACATAGACAGAAAATGCTGGAAAAACTCAGCAGGTCTAGCTGCATCTGTGGAGAGTGAAACAGAGTTAACGTTTCAAATCCATATGACACTTCTTCAGAGCTAAGATCTATTTTAAGGTAGATGGCAGGAGTGATTTCAATGGCAGTTACTAATTTGCACAAGCAACACATTTAATGAGGTTCCTATTAAGATAATGAATCCTTATTTAACATTTTGTGGCTATATTTTGCTTTCCAATTTAACAGAGAAAACAACTAGCAATTTTAACAATTTATATATGTCCAAATTTGGCAAAGATTTGGATGAGATTCATTTGGAAACCAGATGATGAAGCAAGGGAAAAGGAGGTAATGGGACAAGTAAAGAAACAAGTACCTAATGGGCCTAGAGGAGCTGCAAATAGCGACAGCAGAATCATTATCAGCACCTATGATCTGAAAAAATGGCAGGACAGGAAATGATCCAATTACACCTAATATCTTTATGCAGACTTTGTGGACATCAAAATAGGTTATTGAGTATATGACTGTTCAATCAGTATTAAGGTATTAATGTATCAAGGATACCACATTATTTTTTCAATATCATGAAGAGGTTCATTAAATTTTTAAAAGAAAACCTTTGACTGTTTTCTTATCATAGGCCTACCCCATCCCACATGATTTAGTCAATTCTCATTGAAAAGAATGAAATTGTTTGAACCTCTCAGAAGCAAAAGGATTTAACATTGGAGCACAGCACAAATAAAATGACCCGAAAAGATTACCAGGATGTATTTTTTTATGTTCAATATTACAATATCATGTACAATTTTTCCTTTCAATTATAGTGACCATAATGCATAGAAATAGTTAGTCACGATTAACTGGTAATTTCATCATGTGTTTCAACTGCAAAATGTATATGATCTGTCACTGTTTTTTTATTGCTTGGATGGTTTTACTTTTGCAACAGAAGATTGATTCTGCATTTTACATTTCCTGCTTGCTTGGCCAATTGACATTAATCCCAATAATGGACTTTGGGTGCAGTTCCATTCAATTTCAATTTGAAAGCTGGAGTATGAAAATTATTTCCACTAATGGCTATAGTGCAATCTGTAGCAGAATTATGAACGGGTGAAAACATTTGTCCTTTATTCTATCATAGAACCTGTGGAGACTGCTCCATAGTTACATGATCAGCATTGAATCCTCTCCCACCCCATATTTCTGCGAAACAAATATTGTACAAATAAGTATTGTGAATAATTGCAGACACTCCTTTAAATCTTTACCAGGGACCCTTTTTTTAAACATTTTTGGCGTCAACCGGCACAAATTATGTATGAGGATATGAAGGTTCTGCAGCAAAAAAGAAAAGCATGACTGCATGATTCACCAAATGTTGGGGCACAATTTAAGAAACTCAACAAAAACTGTTGTTTTACATGGCAAAGAGTGATGTTTTTGATTAATTTGCACAATATATTTCAGGAATGGAAAAAGGATCAAAGATTTATAGTTGCATGATTTAATTCCTTTTATCTAAAATCCTGTTTGTCTTGCTTCTGGTTTTTTTTTGGCATTTAATGATATGTTTTTTCATGCTCCTTAACCCAGATAAGGAAAACACATGCTCAGGAGCTGAACTGTTATTTCCCATTAGTAATGGGTTGTCCTATTCCAGCAACAACTATAATCCATGATCCCATGCATTCTTTACTTTAGCCATTGCATACTATGAATATTGTGAATGTATATAAATAATTAGAATATTATATATGATTTTTGTTTCACTTATTTTCTCTAATTTAGTACTTGAGCCAGTAAACATGTGAACGTATGAAAATGCCAAAACTGCCCTTCACAGTAGTGATTTCTGAAGTATCCATTAAAACCGTCCTTCACAGTGGTGATATCTGAAATATCATGATGACCCTTACCCAGCAGCAAATAAATTTCCTGCAAGGGGCAAAAATTGTATGGATAACTCATGGTCAATTAGGGAAAATAAGTATGGAAAACTCAATTTCAACCCCCCTAAGGCATTGATCTTAATCTGTGCTTCCCTCGTGTCAGCCTTCAACGTGGCATGGGAACAGCTTATGCAGAATCCCTGATGAGTAACAGAAAGAGGAGCAAAACCAACAGCACCCAAAGCTGTACCAGCTGGAGCATCAGTTGGTTTATCCTCAGTCACATCCTTCTTCAGAGAACAGAAGGGATGGATACAGAGATCCAACGCAAAGGAGATGATACCTCCATATAAGACAACTTGTTAATGCAACCTAATGTCCTATTTGATTTGGTTACACTTCTTGATATTGGTCATGAGCATTTAGAGAACAATACCTTCAAATGCCAAGATTCTTAGCTCCCTTTGCTCTCCTGTCGCTTCACATTTATTTGGATTTTTTGAGTTGAACCTTCCTGTCCTGATATGGGGCTGAAGTGCATCGGGCGAGCGTGAACTGGATTTGGGACTCCCAGCCCCATTTCTGGCACTGGCAATTTTCTTTGGTGTGGGAAAGGGGGTGGGTTGGGAGCCAACACACTGCTGTCTCAACACTGCTGGTACCATTGCATAAGTGGGCATTTTGGAAATTCCACAATTTTGATGGAGGATGGTGGGATTTGGTAGGTGATGTAAACAACACCAGCAGACAGGTACCATGAACCAATGGTGAACCATGGTTTGGAGGCGGGAACCATATGTAAGGTCAGTGTATAAGGCATTGCCTGCTTCACATTTCATTATGAAATGCTGCAGCATAAGTTGCAGCTATTTTTACTCCAGTGAGTGATGATAGTACTTTGAAATGAATAAGTAAATAACCATTAAGTAATGTGGGTTGTGAGGTTGTAATTCCTGCAACTAGCATGCTGCTAATTGAAAGAACAGCATTGTGAAAGTGGAAAAATCTTTAGATGCATTAATGTAGATTATCCACTGGCTGAAGTATTATTCTGCATTGTACAATTTTAAAAGTCTAGCTCAGTTTTAAATCCAGATTTAATTGCTAAAATGTTTCCCTTGGTTTCAATGTTCCTTGAAGTTCAGCTCAGACAACTGTTTGGCTGTTTCAAAGCTTTGATAGATGGCTGAAGTTCTGGCTGTTTTCAAAGTCTCTACTGGATCTTGCTCAGGTGGAGTTTCTTACACAACCATCAGGTCCATTTGAATGCTTTATTGGCTTTCAAACCACTAATGGATTCTGGTTAGGGGTTGTTTACACAGCTGTCCAAGGGAATATGAGCCTATTTATTTTGGCAGAATTATGAGCTTCTGAAGAGGACAATGTTTTATCAATGGTTATTCAAGTAATGTTTGGTTATTTTGACAGACGTATGAGCTTTTCAAATATGTCCAAATGTTATTACAGGGCTTTTGAGTTCTGTTTATATTGGATGCTGAGTGGGTTGGGAAGATTGAGAGGTATGGGGGTGAGGGGGTAGGTGGATAATGGGGGTGAGGGTGGGGCACCTCACACTGATCTCCAGAACGGGACTGATGCTTCTGTGAACGGAGGAGGGCCTTTTAACATGGCTGCTTCAGCATTGGTCCACTTTCATCTCCACCTCAGGGTCATTACAGGCCTCTGGCTGATGAAAATCCAGCCAGTCAGCACTCGAAGGTAGGAGGCAGGATCACAATGTCGGGAAATTTCCCAACTCCCAAGTTCCGCCTCAAACATGAAAATCAAGCCCTTATATTGCTCCTCATCTCAACTCACTATAATTTTGAAAGTTTTGTAGATACGTAGACCATACTGCAATGAACACATTTGTTTGTGTAGCTAAAATATTATCATTAGATTCTTATCAAAATATTCTTGTAAAATGTACAAGTATTAATGTTAATGTATTTTCTAAATGCACATTTGGACAAGGCCTAGTTATTTTTTCCAAATAACACAAAACTTAAAATAGAAATAATTAAAAAATCCTACAGTTAATTATTGTTCAATAAAGTAACATTGCTAAATATCAAACACAAATGTATGTTCTTGATACACTACGTCTATTTGGTTACATCACTATTGGACTGCTTTTCACTTGTAGAATATAAACAGTGACAGAGATCGTCATTCAAACATTCCACAGATAGAAAAATGCTTAGGGGCTTCACATGGAATAACAGGTACAGTGAATGTAAAAAATGAATCTCCTTTCTGCTACATACAAACTAATTAAATGGCTTGACCAAGACTGCTTTCTCAAGAACCACCTTCATTTCTTAGATAACCATATATTTCGCTTAATAGTTCACAATGGTAATCATTCACAATGCCTAATATTCCAGTTAACATAATAATCATTCATAAGAATTACAAGTATGCAGAGGTCCTTCAAGTAAAAGTCAAGCTACAAAGTTCAGAAAATATTCCAGTACAACTGATTAGTTGAAGGAACCAAAACAGAAAATGCTGGAAATACTTGGCAGGTTTGGTAGCACCTGCAGAAAGAGAATCAGAATCATGATGAAAGGCTGCAACCACAAATGTTAGCTCTTTTTCTTCACACAGATGCAGACTGACCTGCTGAGTATTTCCACCATTTTCTGTTTTTATTTAAAATTTCCAGCATCTGCAGCATTTTACTTTTGGATTAATTAATGGAACTGTTAATTGGTGACACAATGGGCTGATTGGTCATGTCCAATGTTATTGCAACACTCCAATAAAAAGCAATGTCATGCTTTGAAGTTCCTTTATTCTTTTTTCAAGTACCATTTACCTTATCAAAACTCAAATATTTAATAAGAAAGCTGTGAATTCAGAGACTTCTTGAATCAATTTTAGATATTAAAAGTTAATAAATGTGGAAGATGAATTATGGTGAGGGCAATTAATTGCCAAATAAACCATTAAAATTTTTAATTGATAGAACCCACAAATATGAAGCATAGGTGAGTCATTTGTGAACCATTGTTTGCATTAGGTTTATCATGACCCTGTGCATACTGTTTTTGAAAATATAAACTACTTTCCCGTCTGCATAACAAAAACAGAATTACCTGGAAAAACTCAGCAGATCTGGCAGCATCGGCGGAGAAGAAAAGAGTTGACGTTTCGAGTCCTCATGACCCTTCAACAGAACTAGGTGAATCCAAGGAAAGGGATGAAATATAAACTGGTTTAAGGTGTGTGGGGGTGGGGGGGGGTGTTTGGGTGGGGGGAGAGAAGTGGAGGGGGGTGGTGTGGTTGTAAGGACAAGCAAGCAGTGATAGAAGCAGATCATCAAATGATGTCACAGACAAAAGAACAAAAGAACACATAGGTGTTGAAGTTGGTGATATTATCTAAACGAATGTGCTAATTAAGAATGGATGGCAGGGCACTCAAGGTATAGCTCTAGTTGGGGTGGGGGGAGCATAAAAGATTTTAAAATATTTAAAAATAATGGAAATAGGTGGGAAAAGAAAAATCTATATAATTTATTGGAAAAAACAAAAGGAAGGGGGAAAAAACAGAAAAGAGGTGGGGATGGAGGAAGGAGTTCAAGACCTAAAGTTGTTGAATTCAATATTCAGTCCGGAAGGCTGTAAAGTGCCTAGTTGGAAGATGAGGTGCTGTTCCTCCAGTGTGCATTGGGCTTCACTGGAACAATGCAGCAAGCCAAGGACAGACATGTGGGCAAGAGAGCAGGGTGGAATGTTAAAATGGCAAGCGACAGAGGTTTGGGTCATTCTTGCGGACAGACCGCAGGTGTTCTGCAAAGCAGTCGCTCAGTTTACGTTTGGTCTCTCCAATGTAGAGGAGACCACATTGGGAGCAATGAATACAATAGACTAAGTTGGGGGAAATGCAAGTGAAATGCTGCTTCACTTGAAAGGAGTGTTTAGGCCCTTGGACGGTGAGGAGAGAAGAAGTGAAGGGGCAGGAGTTACATCTTTTGCGTGGGCATGGGGAGGTGCCATAGGTGGGGGTTGAGGAGTAGGGGGTGATGGAGAAGTGGACCAGGGTATCCCGGAGGGAATGATTCCTACGGAATGCCGGCAGGGGGTGGGGTGAAGGGAAGATGTTTTTGGTGGTGGCATCATGCTGGAGTTGGCGGAAATGGCAGAGGATGATCCTTTGAATGCGGAGGCTGGTGGGGTGATAAGTGAGAACAAGGGGGACCCTATCATGTTTCTGGGAGGGAGGAGAAGGCGTGAGGGCGGATGCGCGGGAGATGGGCCGGACACGGTTGAGGGCCCTGTCAACGACCGTGGGTGGAAAACCTTGGTTAAGGAAGAAGTAAGACATGTCAGAGGAACTTTTTTTGAAGGTAGCATCATCGGAACAGATGTGACGGAGGCAAAGGAACTGAGAGAATGGGATGGAGTCCTTACAGGAAGCGGAGTGTGAGGAGCTGTAGTCGAGGTAGCTGTGCGAGTCGGTAGGCTTGTAATGGATATTGGTGGACAGTCTATCACCAGAGATTGAGACAGAGAGGTCAAGGAAGGGAAGGGAAGTGTCAGAGATGGACCACGTGAAAATGATGGAGGGGTGGAGATTGGAAGCAAAATTAATAAATTTTTCCAAGTCCTGATGAGAGCATGAAGCAGCAACGAAGTAATCATCGATGTACCAGAGAAAGAGTTGTGGAAGGGGGCCGGAGTAGGACTGGAACAAGGAATGTTCCACATACCCCATAAAGAGACAGGTATAGCTGGGCCCCATGCGGGTACCCATAGCCACACCTTTTATTTGGAGGAAGTGAGAGGAGTTGAAGGAGAAATTGTTCAGTGTGAGAACAAGTTCAGCCAGACGGAGGAGAGTAGTGGTAGATGGGGATTGTTCGGGCCTCTGTTCGAGGAAGAAGCTAAGGGCCCTCAGACCATCCTGGTGGGGGATGGAGGTGTAGAGGGATTGGACGTCCATGATGAAGAGGAAGTGGTTGGGGCCAGGGAAATGGAAATTGTTGATGTGACGTAATGTGTCAGAGGAATCACGGATGTAGGTGGGAAGGGACTGGACAAGGGGAGAGAGAAGGGAGTCAAGATAACGAGAAATGAGTTCTGTGGGGCAGGAGCAAGCTGACACGATCAGTCTACCGGGACAGTTCTGTTTGTCGTTCCCATCTGCATGGTATTCTTAATCATCTTCTGGGTCTTGCTGGTCTCAAGGTCAACTCAAGATACCTTTGAGAAATACATTCATCTACCTTGTCAGAGGATAAATTGTGTTGCCACAATAACATGTCTACGATAGCTGAGGTGCCAACTGATGCCACGAACATTGCATTATCTGTGACACATAATCTAACCTGGTGCACCTGATAGAAGTCACTCTGTCTTCTTAAAATGGAGCTTTTATTTTTTGAACAAAAATATCCATTTAATTTAGATTTTCTTCACACAGAGTGATTTATATTCCATGTTAGCAGCAGAATCAATATAACATTGATTTCTAGTACTACCAAGTAATGCATCTGTAAGAAGCACCTAAAAAGTATTTTTATTGCAATTCTGCTTGAGGATAATTTTAAAATTGTATTGAAATCTGTCACTCAATATGATTTTGTTACTCATTAGAATATCATTAAATTATAAAGACTATAAATATGGTTATTGTAACAATGAAAGATCAGCCACAGATACAGAACAACAATGAGTATGATCCAAAACATTGCAAAGATCCCCACAAAAGGATTCTTTCCATTATAATCATTAGGATGTCAGTTTCATCAGTATTATAATTACTATTTTTAAAATTACATTTGCAAGCACTGTGTTGATTTCAAAATTACTAAGTGCAACAATATGTAAATGCATAGTAAATGCAACAATAACTATACTGCAAGCCAGAGCAATCCCAAGTTCAACAATTAAGCAAATCCTGTCAAATAGTTCTTTGCCCTCACAAACTGTTCCACATATTTCACACAGTTACGAAAGGAGCCAAAAGCTTGGCTCAAGAGCTTTCACAAATCCAAAAACTACTAATTTGAAATGCTTTAATGAAGGTGAAGATCTCTTTAAATACCATTTGGGAAGCTGTTTGCTGAGAGTCCACACCATGGCAAGTTTAGGAAGCAATGTTTCAGGTGTGCACATATTCTAAATTCACAATAGGGTCCTGATTCAGGCATATAACCCTTATTAATATATTTAAAATATTGTGTTCAGTTCTGGGCACCACACCTCAGTGAGGATATATTGACCTTGGAGGCACCGCACGAATGATACCTGAGCTAGAAGGGTTAACTTATGAAGACTGGTTGTATAAACTAAACTAATATCACCTTGAGTGTGGAGATCTAACAGATGTGTTAAGCTAATTAAATGAGTTGATAAGGTAAAGAGAAACTACTTCATCCAGTGTGGGAGTCTGGTGGAGAGCCAGGTGACATAACCTTAAAAATAGAGCTTGGAAGATGTCACACAGAGAGTAATGGAATTGTGGAACTCCCTGCCCTAAAAGTTGTTGAGGTCAATTGTAAATTTCAAAACTGAGATTGATAAACTTTTGTTAGGCAAGGGTATTAAAAGTTTTGATCAAAAACAGACTGTTAAATGGCTGCTGCCAATCATGTGACCTTTGGCAATATCAGTTCCAGGTAGTCCTGAGACTAGAACAAATGCCTAATTACATTCACAACCATCTGGGAAATTCACACATCCCTTTTGTTTTGAGGATGGAACATCAACAAAAGGATTATAGCATTCCACCCGACCCATCTTATTGGTTCATCATGGACAAAAGACATATCAAAACTCAATGTGTGCTAGACAAATGTGAAGGGAACCCCATTGACCTCCCATTGTATGATGATGATCCCTCATCTGAGCCCAGACTGACTCCAAAATGTCAAATAACAATAATTTGACCATCCACCTTACTTGGAAAAAGACTTTGGACATGCAACAGGTCACATGGGTGAGCCAGCTGTGTTTGTGGCCTGCTTTTAAAACAGCAAGAATCAGCTCTGCAGAGACAGAGCTGATCAAGAAGCTATCAAACCAGCTGCAGTCAACTAAGCAGCCAAAGTAATAAAAAGCAAAACCTTGAAAGTGGGAGAAGGGCTCTGCCCAACCTGTCCCAACTTCAAGAGAACCAACCTCCTGGAAATTCAACTGCAATAAGCCTTGAAGATAACTGAGAAAGCTCTGCTTATAAGATCTTCACTTAAACTAACAGAATCAACTCATCTCAGAAACTTTAGGCCTGCCACAAAAAAGAGACTGAGGGCAGAATCATCCCAGATTTGCATTAAATGCGCTAGCAGGTGGGAAAAAGGATGTTTTTACCTGTTGGCTGCAATGGCTATATCATCCCAATCCTGCTTCATTAATCATGTGTTCCCAGGAAGCATGCCGTTTCGCTGGCGGGCAACCTCTAATTCACCTGTCACACCATCATCTCACCACTTCCTCATGCTGGTGTTATATTTAAAGTGTAGAAGCATGCACACCTCTCAGAGCTTCCAGTCCAGGCCTGCTACTCAGAAGACATGGCCCCAAAGGCAAGAAGACTGTAGCTCCCCAGTTCAGTGGTGCGCCCCTGGAATGCCTTTTTAACACCATGGAGGCCTGCTGCAACATCCTTTACTCAGGCTAAGGCCAGCAAGCAAGGACACCAATTCTGCAGTGAGGCAGTGAGTGGTGGTCAGCGCCAACGCTCTGCCAAAGAGGACAGCCACCCAGTGCAGAAAGAGGATGAATGGTCTCACCATTCTCAACTCATACACTCACAAACCCATCACGCATCCACAGGGATATCACAGCTCTAGGGATAACACCGCTAACTCTCACAGACACCATCACATCTCCATCGGGCTCCTGTCCTCTGGAGTTCGCGTCCTTGTCTAGTCCACGGCTCAGCTCACCCCATTAACATTCCACGAAGTGCCATGGGTCCTGCTCATACTCTTTCCATCTGTTTTCATGCAGGAGAAACTGGCCCACCGGAGGACAGCCAAAGCAAGATGGAGGCCCCTAGGCCATGGCTTTCCAGAGGTCCTACGCCAAAGTCATCAGAGGCAACAGGACCAACTATTGCGCAGTCTGTCTCCACCCTTACTGCAGATGTCAGGGCAGCACCTAGAAGAGGTGGTAAGCCTATAAAAGTTAAGAACTAATGATCACAAGTGGTTGCATGGGTGAATTCATCTTGTCTCTATATAATCTGAAAATATATTCACTTTCACTAAATAATGTGCAATGGTGTCTGCAGCTTCATTGATAGGCTTTGCGAGTCTTCCCCTGCATCCCCACCTCCCCACTAACAGTTAGCTGCCCGCATCCAGCCCAGGGAACGGTGAGACTGAGAGAGGGCAGAGCGAGCCAGTAGGGTGGGAGGGTAAGGGTGCAATGGCAGCAGTAGAAGGGAAGGCAAGGGTGGTTGGTTGGGTGTCAGAGGCAGACCCGGCCTGAACTATATCTAGTACCCATTGAGGTGTGTGTCTCTGCACTGGTAGGGGATGCAAGTGACTGCTGTGACGTCTCTACAGGTGCACTTTCTGCCTCTTCCCCAATGTTCTGGGTCGTCTGTGGGCTGGAAGAACTGCTGGACAGGGATTCTTCTTGTTCCCTTACCCTCTTCTTGCTGACCCCTGTAAATGAGAGAGGAGAGAATGAGTGATTGCTTCCAGCAAACCACTGCATAGCAAATGACTGGCATTGGGAAACTGGCCTTTTAAATTATTGATGTGGTTTTGGCAAGTAAGTACAGCTGCTTTATGTAAGTACACACTACCTCCAACGTGGAGGAACACATAACCCTTAGGTTTCTATGTGACATGCATTTATCCTTACTGGATGGAGGCTGCCTGCCAACCTCGCCATCACCACAGACTCAGTCTGATTCCTCACCAGCCGGCTGGCTGCCCACTCCTCAAGATCGATGAGGTTCTTGAGACCAGTTCGATCCCCTCCCATCTCTCTCTCTCTTGTTGTGCTGTAACTTTTCCTTTGCAAGGAGAGAAGATGGGGTTGAGAGCAATTGGGTTTCAGGTATCTTTCTCATGCTTGCAGTCTTACAAATAACCCACTGGATTGTGTGCCCTGTGCTCGATGCACTGCAGGTTGTCCACAAGGGTTCTGGGGCAAGACCCTCCAGAGCAGTGAGCCCATGCAGATAGAAGGATAAGGCTCACAGAAGCATGTCATTAGCAGTGGTTGCTGGTGCCCTCAACACCTAACCCCCTTCACCACCCCTCCCACCTACCCGCTCCCAGGCAGCATCAGAGCTCTCTGTGTGAAAGGGTCAGGGACCCTCTCCACCTGCAGACTAGAGGGTCTGTAGTGAGGCAATGAGGCATCACATTATCATGTTAGTAGTGAATAGCTCTTTTCTGCATGGACTGCATGAATGGCGCCCTTGCCACTGAGGCCCATGTCCTCTCTACCGTTCAGTGAGAAGAATGTGAGCAGTTGCGGGTTCACTTACCCTGGTAGTGTGGATGAGGTCATTCATCTGTTTGCAGAAATCCAGTGCAATCCTCCAGTGTTGGCCCTGGAAACTGACCACCCTGGAGATTTCCTCCCATGCTGGGTTGGTGTGATAGCTTGGCCTCTTCCTTGCATCCTCTGGGTAGAGGACGGTCCTCCTGACCTCCACTGCATTGAGAAGGATTTCCAAGGAAGCATCACTGAATCTGGGGACCGGAGCTCCCTGTGATCAGCGGGCCATCTCCCCTTTCAACGATGGTCAAGTTGATGTCCGTGTGCCTTTTCAATATAGCTTCTGGATATGACGGTGGGGCATGAGCCATCCAGCTCGCCCCGCCGCGAAAAATGTTGGGAAACTCCCAACTGCATCATTAATGAGGCCAGCATCACGCGTTATGATGCAAATTCCCACCAGCCTCCACAGCAGGAAACACTTCTGGTTTAGACCCCTGCCACAGGACTTAGTCCCAGAATGGAAAATTCCACCTAACGTTTCTCAGTTTTCAGGGAAAACTGAAGAATTGCAGAATGTGATCCCCAAACCAGCCGTAAAGATCCAATGTAATTAAAAGCAGAATTTAATTTACTCTGTCTAGTGAAGCAGTGTCCCCTCAGAGCATGAGCAGGCTGGCTGAAGAGGGCTTGAGACTAGTCTGACAGCTTTGTCCGTCTTCTTGTGTGACAATGCAAGATGCAGCAGACTCCGTTAACATTTGCAATATCTTGGTGCTTTGAATCAGAAGCTCACTATCTTAAGCTGTGGCAGGTGGCCCTGAGTGGCTATGTGGTGGCAAAGCTGACATCCAAGCCCCCAGTTGTTGCCCAAGTTACCTACCAAAAAGGCCAACTCTAATTAATAAGCACTTTTACAGGATCTCACAGACTCCCTGCAAGGTCTCTACAGGCCTCAGTTTGAGACCCACTGTTATTGAGCACTCTGGAGATCCTGACAGCACATTCTGCAGCAACAAGACCCCAGGGGCAGCTTCCAAGGACATTGTTAGATTCCAGGTAGCAGCTAACAATACTGCCCCAGATGCATTGAACAGGACATACTCATTGGACTTCCAAAGCCTAGGTAGGACTCTTTGGTCTGTATTGACACTGAGCCTATGCCCAACATCAGTGGGATGTAAGCAATAGTTGCAGATATCACTATCTCTCTTCCTTTTATCCTAGTTTTGAGGGACATGTGCCTGACACATTTTACCACTGGAAGAGATGGGATATTAGAATGTTAGAAACTGTGCTTTCTGGGACAGAAAGTCAGCTATTCCTACTGAAAAGTTAAAACAATGAAAAGGAACTGGCTTATTTCCAAATATGTTGGTTTGCCTCCAGCAAATGACTGCACAGCAATCGATTGGTATTGGGAAACTGGCCTTTTAAATTATTGATGTGGCTTTGTAAGTACAACTGCTTTATGTAAGCATACACTGCATTAAGGGTGAATGAGGTAGGAGTGACAGAAATTTGGGAGATGTCATCCCACCAGCCTCACCTCTTTTATTGATACCTACAGAAGGGGGTCATCCCACACCCCAAGCAGAAATTTCAGCAGATAAACAAAGGGCAGAGTTCCAATGTAAAATTTATTTCTCAATTTTTGCCTCTCCCTGCTCTAGATACACTGTCAATGGGCTAAAAAGTGAAAGTAATCAGATCAAATATTCCTAAAATTCCAAAAACCCCTGAATAGAATATCACGTGAAAGCTTAGTTGAGTGGGTATTGGGGATAAGAAATGAAAGTGTATTGGTAATTATTTAAAGGAAAATAAGCAGGGAAATAAGCAGTGGATATGCAGTAAGGTGGAGCTACACCAAAATTGGGGAAGAAGAATGAAATGTTCCAGGCCCATGCTTGGAACCCTTTCTGTTACCCAATACGTATATGAACTAAATTTACAGTCTTAACACAACACAATTAGATCAATGGTGGAAACAGCATACATGGCAACCTAGAAATCTCATAAAAGTTGACCAACAATGTAAAAAAGTTGGCACAGCTCCAAATCTCTGACCACACAAGAAAAGCCTAATTTATACATATGTGACATGAAAATAAGTATCTGTATCTTTGTAATTGAAGCTGAAAGTGTACTCAACATTCCTTCATTGGAGGAAAGACAACAAAAGGAGATGAAGGACTGAGAAGTTTGAACATTTGCTTCAATTCAATGCATTCTGTTTAATTTTAAGGACATTCATATTTCGCAATTAATAAATATTTAGTTCAAAGAATGGATAGAAAAGTGACATTGGAATTTTCAACATATAACCAGATAATTATTTCCTTAAATAACCTGCTGGCCCAGTTCAGAGAGACACTGAACCCCATCTGACCCCAACCTTTCAGAGAGGCATTGGTCTCAATATTAAAAGGGAAGGGAGGAAGGGTGTGGGCACGATTGTGTTTGGAAATGGGGAGGTCTGAGTATGGCCATGATGAGAAGTGGGAGGCCTGGGTATGATTGCTTAATGTGACAAACTCCAAAGGCAAAAAAAGAAATTACCTTTAAATTGGAGACAGGGGCCTTAGAGTTCAGGAACTACAGTTCCCAGCAGGCCCCGGTGGTCTCTGCTCATGCGCCAGTGCTGGATGGAGCTGCACATGTGCAGTTGGTGCATGTTCATGTCTTCAGGGCAGTAAACGGCCCTGTGCACATGTGCAGTTCATTTTTTTTTTAAATTCAGATTGGGAACTAGCTCTGCGCCTGTGCAGAAGAAGAAGAGAGGAAAAAAGTGAAACAGCATGAAAAGAAGATCAGATGACCTAGAAAAGGAGAAGTGCCTTTCTTTAGAAAGTGCCAGAAGAAACAAGATATGGGAAAGGGACAGAGACCAAGCCCCAGGAAGACAGTCAAGACAAGGGACAAGAACATGAGTCTGAAAAGGATCCTATTAAGTAAAGTTAAAAGGAAGGAGCAGAAAAAAAGACTCTGAATTAAAAAGACAGAGCTACAAGGAGCAGACCTAAAGTAAAGTTGGCTTGAGAGAAGCCAGAAGATCCAGTAAAACAGCCGAAGGTTGGTGACTACTTATTACGGGCTTTTGGAGCAGTGGTGTTCCACTTGGCATAGCTGAACATCTGAAAGTGTTTGTGGAAGGTGAAGCTTTGAATGAACGAAGAGATCCAGGAGGAAGGAACAGCGGAAGGAGAGACTGAAACCCTTGAGGTGGATGATTGTTGAAGATGTCCATGTGAAATCTTCACTTGGGAGAGAATTCCAAGGTGAGTTCTTCAGGCGTGGAGATTGGAAACCTTCAAGAGAAAGATAGCGTTTCAGTGAGACTGGTTGGCTCCCGGTATGACAAGCATCTGAGGGGTGGGGGGGGCTGGGGGTGGTGGGGGGGGGGCGGGGGGGTATGGTTGGTTGAAGAGAGAACCATAAAATCTGCCTTGGTGACATAGTCACTTGGTTTTGGAGTGTGGTGTGTCCAACCACTGTTCACGTATTAGTTTATATGTACTGCATACTTACCATGAATATTGTAATATAAGATAGATATTTTTGTTATCTTTACGAATTTGTGTATACCTGTAAAAGGTACAGTTGGGGCAAAGAAGTAGTGTAAATTGATTAATTTACTGATTCTAAAAGTACACTAGCAGACTTGGTTCTTCCAGGATCAAGCCCACTGGGAGCAGAAGTCCCGCCTGTCGAGAGTTGCCGGCCCATCAGAAGCCAGCAGCTCTTTTGCACTCAGTAGCACCACCAGTAAGGCAGTGGCTACTGCCATGCTACACCCACCTGAGGCCTCTGACCAAGAAGGGACCCAGGCACAGGTGAATGTTGGCAGAAAGGGGATGCAAAGTGGATATCATGGGGGAAGGGCATATTCGGAGGATTGACAGAAAGGGTAGGCGGGTGGCTCTCAACTGGCACCCCTTCCTGATGCCGGGTCCCTCAATCAAGCACCAAGTGCCTTTCAACAATGTACACCCACTCCCCCCCACCCACTCCCCCCCACCTGCAGCCCCCCCCACCCCACACCCCCCAACACCAAGGAGTCTGCAAGCAAACATTCCAGGATTTGTCTGTCATGTTCTCCATATGATGAGTGGATAAGGCCCTTAAATGGGCATTAATTGTCCAATTAAGGGCTTTAATTGTGGCAGGGTGGGAAGGCCATCCACGTGCCTGTCCACCACCAACTTAATTGGGGTGGGGGCAGGGTCCCTACCCACCCTCCTGCCTGATTAAATGCTCCCCCACCACCAAGTATGCCATGGGGGAGGGCATAAGAGTCAGCCCTATACATTTCCTGAAGGAAATCAGCATTAGTTATGTGTAATAGGAGTACACATAATCCTTTAAAGTGTATTTTTTACTGTTTCCCATCTAAAAATGACTAATTTTATGAATGCGATGGAGTTTATGACCTAATATAGTGCAAAAGAACCAAGTCATTGTTATTGTGGGAAAAGTTCATTTAGACTATAAGAATTTTTAAACTTATAATAAAGTTTGACTTCATGTTCATTGTCAACGACATAGGAATGAACTTAATTTAGATTTTGCTTGCATGCTGTTACATTAATATATTGCACACTTTTGCATATCAAGCTAAAAAGAATGACTAAATCTTCTTTTTTGCAATCAAGTAAATATTTATGAGATGTTCAAGAAATCACACCCCCATTGTTTTTTTTTAATTTTCTTTATATGTCACTTTGTTTATCCAACATTCTGAGTTTAAGATATAATTGGTTGCAAATGTACCTTCTGTTAGCTTTCCTCTTAAAAGTCAATTCACAACCAAACACGCGCATCGAGACAATGGACCAATCCACAACCATTCACCTCCATAGAGATAATGGACCTGTCTGCCCAGGAGAAGGTAATACTGTGCACTGAAGTGACCATATTGACACTCCCTGATGCTGCTTCAACCTATACTCTGTGTCTCCTGTTCTTTCTTTTGTTTCATAGGCAAATGTGACACATCATTAACGACCTCCCCCCGCCACCCCCCACCCTCTCGCTGGGTGGGTGCAACATATTCATAGTACTGTTTTAATATATACGTCACCCCATACGGCACGCTCTCCATGCCCCATCCATGCTAACCTATACCACCTCATGCCCTCCACCCACCCTGTGCTCCTCTATCCACTCCCAAGGTCCTTCATATCCCCTATGTCAACATATTCCCCTCTACCCAACCCCATGGCCCCCATAGGGCAACTCCCATGCTAACTCATGTCCTCACTCATCCCACATGGACCTTTATCGTTCCAATGCCAAATTAGTGCTAACTCATGCCAACACATTCCCCCACCCACTACCCTTTGCCCTTACCCCCTCTATGCCAAGAGACCTAGTAGTATCTACCATGGGAAAACCTCAAGAACAACGCTGACATAAAATAAAATGTATATGTCTATTGATTATGTCACTATTTAAAAAAAAACACTCATTGATAAAAAAAACACTTACAATACATTAAAATTTCTTCAACTAATGTTTTATGAAAACAAACATTTCACTTAAAGACTTAATTTCTTATGAAGACTAACATTTTTATTCTATAACCTCTTGGAGATGTCAATCTAACTGCTCACTTAACAGCAGTGAGGGGCAGGAGGATGTGACCAGTGAGGTAGGAAATTGGACAGAGGAGACAATAGTGAAGGAGCCTCAGACTTTGCAATTGTCAAACAGGTTTGGGGTGCTTACAGCCTATGTGGACGAAAGCGAGGTCTGAAAGGTGGATGGGCAGGTTGGCCTTGGCACCATGGTACAGGAAGCCTTTCATTCGGGGGGAGCAAACAGGATACAGGAATGTACTGGCAGTAGGAGAGAGTACAGTGTGGGCGATTGACACCATTCTCTGCAGCAAAGAGCGAGAGTCCAGAAGGCTGTGTTGCCTGCCCGTTGCCAGGGTTCTGGACATCTGATCAGGGCTGGAGAGGAACTTGCAGTGGAAGGGGGAGGATCCAGTCATCATGGTCCATGTAGGTAGCAATGACATAGGCAGGACAAGGAAGGAAGTTCTGCATAGTCAGTATGAGAAGCTAGGTACCAAATTAAGAAGTAGAACCTCAAAGGTAATAATCTATGGATTATTACCTGAGCCATGTGCACATTGGCATACGGAAGATAGGTTAGAGAGGTGAATGGGTGGCTCAGAGATTGGTGTGGGAGAAGTGGGTTCTGGTTCATAGGGCACTGGCACCAGTATTGAGGAAAGTGGGGACTGTACTGTTGGGACGGTCTATGCCTGAATCTTGCTGGGACCTGGGTTATTGTGATTGCATAACTAGGGAAGTAGAGGGGGCTTTAAACTAAACAAGGAATTGAGGGATCAAGCTTGGGTAGATGTGGCAAATCAAGGGTTAGATTCAAATCAAGAGACCATAATGGTAATGTAGGAAATGAGGGTCATAGAATAGCAAGAAGGGACAGAGAGATAAAACCTAAGAATACACCAATAGTCAAGACTGGATGTTACAAAGATAACAAAAATCAAAACTAAAAGCTCTACACCTGAATGTGCATAGCATTCATAACAAAATAAATGAATTGATAATGCACATTGAGGTAAATAAATATGATCTGATAGCCATTAAGGAGACATGGCTGCAGGATTACAAGGATTGGGTCCTGAATATTGAGGGGTATATGATATTCAAGAAGAACAGGAAGCTAGGTAAAGGTGGAGGGGTAGCACTGTTGATCAAGGATGCAATGGTTAGAGATGACCTTGATTCAGGATATCAGGACATAGAATTGGTTTGGGTGAAGATAAGGAATAGTAGGGGAAAGTAGTCACTAGTGGGAGTGGTCTGTAGGCTCCCTAAGAGTAACCACAATGTAGGACAATGTATACAAGAAGAAATATTGGATGCTTGTGATAAAGGGACAGTAACAGTGATGGATGATTTTAATCTAAATATAAACTGGAAAAATCAGACAGGCAGTGGTAGCCTGGATGAAGAGTTCATAGAATGCTTTCAAGGTATTTTTTTTAGTGCAGCATGTCCTGGAACCAGCCAGAGAACAGGTTATTTTAGACTTAGTATGGTGTATGTGACAGGATTAATGAATGACTGCAGAGTGAAGGCACCGCTAGGTAGCAGCAATGTCAATATTTTTGAAATTTACATCCAGTTTGTGGGAGAAGAGTGGGTCTAAGAATAGTATTTTAAACTTAAATAAGGGCAGCTGAGCGAGCTGAAGTGAACTGGGATACTAGGCTAAGGGACAGATCAATAGAGAAGTAGTGGCAGACATTTAAGGGGGTATTTCAGAATACTCAGAATAAGTATATTCCTACTATAAAGAAAAATTCTAAGGGGAAGACCCACCATCCATGTTTAACTAATGAAGTTAAGGAAGTTATGGAAAGCATCAAACTTAAGGAAAAAGCAAATAACTGTGCAAAGATGAGTGGCAGATCAGGTGATTGGTGTCAGAATATAAAAAGCTGCAGAGAATGATTAAAATGTTAAGGAGAAAGAAATTAGAGTACAAGAAGATGTTAGCTAGGAATGTAAAAACCGACAGCAAGACTTTCTATAGGTATTCAAAAAGGAAAAGAGTAAGTAAAGTGAGTGTCGCTCCTCTGGAGAGTGAGAATGGAGAGTTACTAGCAGATAATAAGGAAATAGCAGATGAAATGAAGAAATATTTTACTTCCGTCTCTACTACAGAGGATACAAAAAAATCCCAGTGACAGCTGTAAATCAGAAGGTGGAAGGGAAAGGGGAACTTGGTGAAATTACAATCACAAGGGAAGTGGTGCTGAGCAAACTGATGGAGCTGCGGGCTTACAAGTCTCCAGGTCCTGATGGACTTCATCCTATGGTCTTAAAAAAGGTGGTTAAAGAGGTTGGTGATGAGTTGGTGTTAATTTCCAAAATTCGCTAGATTCTAGAAAGGTTCCATCAGACTGGAAAGTAGCAATTATAACCCCTCTATTTAAGAAGTGAGAGCAGCAGAAAAGAAGAAACTATAGGCCAGTTAGCTTGATGTCTGTTGTGGGAAGGTGTTAGAATCGATCATTAAGGAGGTCATAACTGGGCACTTGGAGAAACTGAAGGTAATAGGGAAGAGTCACCATGGTTTTGTGAAAGGGAAATCATGTTTAACCAATTTATTGGAGCTCTTTGAAGGAGCTACATGCGCTGTGGATAAAGGACAGCCTGCAGGTGTATTGTTCTTGGATTTCCAAAAGGCATTTGATAAGGTGTCACATTAAAGTTTATTGCGGAGAATAAAAATTCATGGTATAAGGGGTAATATATCAGCATGGATAGAAGATTGGCTGGTCGGCAGAAAACAGAGTATTCATAAATGTGTCTGTTTTCTGATCAGCAGGATATAATGACTGGTCTCCCACAGGGGTCTGTGCTGGGGCCTCAACTTTTTACAATTTATATCAATGACTCAGAGGAGGGGATTGAAGGCATGTAGTTAAATTTGCAGATAACACAAAGATAGGTAGGAAAGTATGTTGTGAAGAGGACATAAGGAGGTTGCAGGCAAATATAAATAGGTTGAGTGAGTGGGCAAAAATCTGATAGATGAAGTTTATGTAGGAAAATGTGAAGTTGTTCACTTTGGCAGAAAGAATAAAAAAGCAGAGTATTACTTAAACAGAAAACAGCTGCAGAATTCTGAGCTGCAGAGGGATCTAGGTGCTCCAGTGCATGAGTTAGTATGCAGGTGCAGTAAATAATTAAGAAGGTTAATGGAATGCTATCCTTTATTACAAGAAGGATTGAACATAAAAGTAAGGGTGTTATGCTTCAGTTATACAGGGCATTGGTGAGACCACACCTTAAATATTATGTGCAGTTTTGGTCTCCTTATTTAAAGAAGGTGGTAGATGCATTGGAGGCAGTTCAGAGGAGGTTTACTAGATTGATACCAGGAATGACTGGGTTATCTTATGAGGAAAGGCTAAACAGACTGGACTTGTTTCCACAGGAATTTAGATGAGTGAGATGTGACCTGATTGAAGTATATAAGATCCTGAATGGTATTGACAAGATGGATGTGAAAAGATTGTTTCCTCTTGTGGGTGAGTCCAGAACTAAGGGGCACTGTTTTACAACTAGGTGTTGTCCTTTTAGGACAGAGATGAAGAGAATTTTTTTTTCTCTCAGAGGGTTGTGCGACTTTGGAATTCTCTGCCTCAAAAGACATTGGAGGTGGGCCATTGAATATTTTTAAGGCAGGGGTAGATGAGGGAATCAGAGGTTATTGGCGCTGGATGGGAATGTGGAATTCGAAATGCAAACAGGTCAGCCATGATCTTATTGAGAGGTGGAGCAGGCTTGAAGGGCCGAATGGCCTACTTCTGCTCCTATTTTGTATGTTTGTATGTTTTGTAAAATAAATGTCCTCAAAACATCCTTGAAGAGGTCAAATATATCCAATGACTTATGGGTGCCCCTGGCTTGTGACCAACCAAAACAGAGGAGGTCCATTCAAAAAGACACCGAGCGCATCGAAAGGCTTTGTTGGGAACATGCAGAGGCAAAGTCAAGGCATGGGAGAGAGCACACAAAACTCCAAACAACTCATCTACCCAACCCTCCAAGTAGCACCTGCTCTGCATGTGGCAAAGTCTGTAGATCACGGATTGGACGTATCAGCCAGCTCAGAACCGATCGAACTGAAGTGGAGCCAAGTTATCTTCGATCCCAAGGGACTGCCGAAGAAGAAGACGGAAAATTAAGAGATGCTGTTATCTGATAGTTTGTCCTGTTAAATTAATCATAACAAAGGAATTAGTCACATCACTGACCGCATCTGCTGCCAACATTAAAGATCAGTAGAAACAAAATGCTGAAATCAGCACTAAAACTAAAAAGCATAGCTAAAAAGTTGAGCAGATGGAATGTGAATATTCTCTGATGTCCAATATGAAAGGAATTGCAATGCCAGGAACGGTGTCATTGAGGTGATAATGACCCTTTTAATGCCTACACAGCAGGAGCTGTTTGTTCCCCCAGGCATTCCAAACAAATAGAAGCCAGCGCCTGATCGGCCTTTAATAAATCTACATACTACATGAGAATCCTGCTGAGGTTGTGAGTTTTACAATTATTGAAACATCAATGTTTTGACTCCTTAGTGCCCCTAATTTAGAAGTCAACAAATTCTTTGTTTCCTCTTACAGCTTCCTGTACTGCAAATGGCACTTTTAGATCAGAGTTTTTGCTATTTTGGAACAGCATGTGCTCCCCTCAGCAAGCTGCAGAAAAAATGAAGAATTTAAGACATGTTTTACGTCTGTGTGACAAACTTTCTGCTGGTATACTTCTTATAAAAAAAAGTCTTATACTTAAAAAATTCCAGATGTTTCTTCATTAAATGTCACAGGTGCTTACTTTTATGTGGGTCCTCATTCAACTGCCAGGCTGTGAACTCCGCACATTTAGAGAGGATGAAATCTAAAATATTTAGATTAGTAGCATGGTTTCTTCCTCAATGTTTCACCTATTCAAAATGTCAATTTAGGAGCAAGAAGACTGTGATCGCAATGTTATCAATTTAAGGACTGGAATTCAGATTAATTTGAAAATATTAAACTAGAAACAAAGGAATTTGCTTGTTCAACACAGATAGTAAATTTTCATTTACAAATGTGAAAAAACACAATAATCCTAAAGAGGGTTACTGAAATTTTAAACTGTTTAAATGATCTGAGATGGCAACTTTAAACAAATACTTGTAAAACAAGTCAGATTCAAGCTTTCTCTGCAGCATTGCAATAAAATCATGAAGATATGAAAAGTCAAGTAGATCAAATTCAAAATAATCCTTGCTTTCAGTTTTTGGTTAAAATCAATTTTTCAACTTTCCCCTTTCTCTTTGGGCACTCAGCAAAGCATGCATGCAATGTATTCCCATAACTCTGTAATCTTACATTGTAGGACATGGCGCAGAATTCTCCCTTCGGCGAGCGGGGACTCGCTGACATGTAAAATGACATGCGATGACGTCGGGCAGGTGTCCCGACATCACCCCATGTCATTTAGATTTTCAATTTGGTGGGCGCGCAACCAATTCATCTGTGCACCTGCCAAAATGTCAAAGGCCTATTAAGGTCAGTTAATGAGCAATTGAAACAATCAACTGAACTGCCTGTCCAACGTCCAACCTTAAGGTTGGCGGGCAGGTGAAGAGCCCAGGCAGCCTTCAGAAAAAACATGAAGCCTCATCCACAAGCAGGATGAGGTTTCATGAGGGCTTTAAAATTTGTATAAAATCTTTAAATAAAAGAAATTGACATGCCCCAGCTCATGTGACAGTGCCGCATGAGGAGACAGGTGAAGAATATTTTTTTCTGCCTTTGATGAACTTTTGAATCTTGAGCTGATCCCTCCAAGGCAGCACTTTGCTTCAGGGAGATCTGTGCGCTCTTTCGCATGCATGCGCGAAAGAGTGTACTCCCAGCTCAGGGAATTACCACCCCCCCCCCCCACCCCACCGCCCACACAGAGAGCACATAGCACTTCCGGGCGGACGTCATGCTGGGCGGGCCTTAATTGGCCCACCCACGTAAAATGGAGGTGCACTCCCAACTGGGGGTGCTGACTGGGAACCCCACCCACTTGCACCCGCTCCCGCACATTCCCCCCAAAGGGGGGAAAGTGCTGCCCATGGTTTATGTCTACGCTCCTGCCAATAATGCTTTGGCCCTGTAAAGAAGTGTCTCACCTTTGTCCAACAACTCACCAGGCCTCTTGTGTCTGTCCTCATCTGCAATTTCTAACAATTCCACTTCCTTGATTTTATTATTACACTTAAGTAAGATGCAAACATTAGTTTACTCTTATTTTATCATTGAAGCATTTACCATTGCTTACAGACAGAATTAGTGTTAATTAATGTGCATTAATTAGAAGGATGATTAGTTGGAATAGGGAACTAGTGAGCATCTGAATAACATATATATCATTTATGATTGCCTAGAAATTTGGGTGTCTGCATTTTTGGGAATGAGGGTGGGATGGAGTGGGGGCACATGTGAGATCTGAGGTGTATCCAATATTAGCCCTTGGGCCACATTTCCAATGAGCTGGCGAGATGTGGTGCCAGCTCGCTGGTAAAGTGGCATTAAACATCAAGCTGCTGATTGATTATTAAATCAGATCCAGATCCAGCACTTCCTTACCAACAAAAGAGGTCTGTGATTGGGAATCCTCCTCGCCTAGAGATGTCCTCTCTGGAGTACCCCAGGAAACTGTGTTGGGATCTTTACTCTTCTTGACATACATAAACAATCTTCCCAACAAGTTAAAAAACAGGGTACAACATTTGCAGATGACTGTGTGATTTACACATCAGGGAAAACTCAAGATCATATCCGTTCACTCCAAGATGATCTTCTGGAATAGCAAAAATGGCAGGGCCAATGGGAGGTGGCATTCAATGCCAAAAAATGCTATGCTATTTGCATCACCAACAAAATGGATCCACCAACAGATATCTTTAAGTTCTGTAATCAAATTCTCCAACAGGTAGATACACAATCGTATCTGGGGGTTTATCTTAAAAATAATCTTCAATCTTCAATCCATGTTCAGGGGGGTTCTTGGATTTCTGAGGAGGAATCTTTGGTATTACAACAAAAGTATCAGAATTATAGCTTACTAAACATCTGTTCATGCAATCCTGCTTGTGTGTGTGATCCTTATATGCCGAGAGATGTAAATAAGATTGAAGTGAATAAGTACAGAAAATACACTAGAGTCACATATCTGATCAGAGATTAGCGATGGGCATCACTACAGCCAAGGAAGGAGAAAAATAGACTGATCATACTCTATAAAATATGGAATGGACTGATGGGAATTGACAGAAACAAATACCTGGTGCCTTCCGGCAATGATAAAACATGAAATAGTTGTCCGCATAAACTATAAATTCCAAAGACAGACTATCAACAATTTTTCTTTTTAAGGACAATCACATAATAGAACAAGTTGCCAAAGGAAATAGTCACAGATCCATCACTGAAATCTTCAAGATGCATCTTTAGACTATCTCCATTTATAAGTTTTCATTATCAGGACTATCATTTCAGCAGGTCATGCCTGGTTTAGCCACCACTATCCATATAAATGTGGATGGAATATAGATATTAGTCTGTGATGCTGAGACAACTAAAGCAGAAACAGAAGTATTTCAGTATCAACCATAGGTATGTAAGAAAGCGTAGCGACCTGGCCAGGAAGGAATCATTGACCTGGGGATGGTTTGAGGTAGCCATGGTGATTGGAGAAATCAGTGGGCAGCAGACGTCTATATTCTTTGATTATGGATATGAAGGAGCACTCCTGCTCCTCCCAGTTCTGTATTCAGTCGAATATATTTTGTAATCTCACCTCATTATTTGCAGCCTGCAGCAGCCCCTGTAAAGATTTCACGTAGACCTGGTTTCTGAGTACTGCTGGCACTAGCTGCTTCAGGGCAAACTCATCTTGCAGTGAGGCCTCAAATAAACATTAGACGTCTTATTTGAATGTGTAAAGGCTAGATGTGGCTAGCTAGTTAGTTAGCTATGGTAGACAGGTCTTCAGCACTATAGCTAGTATGTTATCAGCCTTCATTCCTTTCCCCTATTTAAAAATTATTTCTCATCATTCACATCCTGAAATTTTTTCACTACACATACACCAATGAGAGGATTCCAGATACATTCTGCTCATCTTTCCCTCAGGGCTTTACCACATTGACACAAATCAACCTGCACAGATAACCAATCTATCACAGGTATGTTTGTCTATGAGGGTATTGGTAAGAGTTATCAGTGCACAGTCCTTGAGGAGGTCAAGTCTTGTCTTTACGATGAGGATACCCTAAATTGTGTTGCAGGGCTAAGTGGGATATATTAAGGACACATACAGTAGATACGGAAGCTCAAAACTGGGTATCCAGTAGCAGTAGAGTTGTATATCATCACAATATGTAATTTCATGGCCTGGAATATCCTTCACTCCTCCATTACTCATCAAGCCAGATGATCAACCTTGGATTCAATGCAGACTATGGAAGAGCAGCATGAGACAAACCTGAAAATAAAGTGACAACCTGGTGAAGTTACAGGCATTCACTTCTAAGTGGATGGTTCTTTTCAGCCTCTTCCTCCATCATTACAAGGACTAGTCTTCAATTTACTCAGACCAACTTCCTGGCTGTACTGCTGAAGTCTTGTGTTCCAGAATTTGCTGCACTCTTAGAGTGGCCAGTTCAGTCTGTCCACAATAGCAGCAACAATCTAACAATGTGGAAAATTATGCAGGTATATTCTTTCTGCAAAAACAGGACAAATCTAACCCAATTAATTGCCATCCTATCAGCCTACTCCCAATCACGAGCACAATGATGGAAAGGGTTATCAACAGTGAAACTGTCCATCGATAGTCAGTTTGGGTTCTGTCAGGGCCACTCAGCCCAAGACTTCGTTACAGCATGGTCAAAACATGAAAAAGGGCCGAATTCCAAAGTTGAGGCAAGAGTGATTACTCTTAACATCAAGGCTACATTTGGCAGAATGTGCCACCAAGAAACCCTCGTAAAATTAAAGGCAATGGGATCTAAGAAGAACCCCCCAGTGCCTGGAATCACACCTAACACAAAGGAAGATGATTGTGGTTGGTGGAGACCAATCTTCCCAGGCCCACAACATCACTGCTGGAGCTCCCCAGGACAGGGTTTGACGCCCAGCTATGTTCGGCTACTTCATTAATGGCCTTCCCACTACTATGAGGCCAGAGTAAGGCTGTTCATTGATGATTGCAGTGTTCAGCTGCATTCATAATACTTTATATGATAAAACAGTATGTATGCATGCAATAAGATCTAGATAGCATCAGCTTGGGCTGACAAGTCACATGTAGCATTCACACCGCAGAAATGCATGGCAATAGCCATCTACAACAACAAATGGTCTAACCACATTCCTTTATCTTCAATTGCATTCTCATCACAGGGTCCCCTACCATCAACATTTTAGGGGTTGCCACTGACCAAAAATTCAACTGTAACAATCACAATCTCTTACTAAAGCAGTTTGGAAGCTGGGTACTTGGTGGTGAGTAGGCACTCCCTGATTCCCAAAGCCTCTCCAGCACCTACATGGCAAAAAGCAAGAGTGATGGAATATTTTCCACTTACCTAGGTGCAACTGCAACAATACTGTTCAGAGCAAAGCATTTCCCTTGATTGCATCGCATCCACTAGCCTAAAGGTCCATCCCTTCCACCAATGGCATACCATGGCTGTAGGCTATACTGGTTTTTGTAAATCAGGATAGTTATAAAGTCCTTATGCAACTTTAAACTTCAATAACTTTCGGTGTGCAAATAATGTGCAAAGTGTAAATGGCAAATGAAAGCATAATTATCATGATTAACTGCAATAACCTGCCCTGCTGCTCAGTTTGGGTTCTATCAGAGCCACTCAGCTCCCAACTTCATTACAGCCTTGGTCCAAACATGGACAAAATAGCAGAACTCGAGATGAGGTGAAAGTGACTGTCCTAGGACATTAAGGTGGCTTTCAATTGACAATAGCATCAAGGAACCCTAGCAAAATTGAAATCAATGGGAATCAAGGGAAAATCTCTCCACTGCTTGGAGTCATACTTAGCACAAAGGAAGACAGTTGTTGTTGCTGGAGGCCAATCATCTCAGTCCCAAGACATTGCTGCAGGAGCTTCTCAGGATAGTGTTCAAGGCCCAACTTCAGCTGCTTCATCAATGACCATCCCTTCATCATAAGGTCAGAAGTAGGGGTGTTCGCTGATGATTGCACAATGTTCAGCACTTTTTACTCTTCTGATACTGAAGCTGTCCATGTTCATATGCAGAAAGACCTGGAAAACATTAAAGCTTGGGTTGATAAGTGACAAGTAACATTTGTGTCACACAAGTGCTTGATAATGACCATGTCTAACAAGAGAGAATCTAACTATCTGCACCTAGCATTTAATTTTTTTTATCCATTCATGGAATGTGGGCTTCACTGGCTGGGCCAGCATTTATTGCCCATCTGTAATTGCCCTTGAGAAGGTGGTGATGAGCTGCCTTCTTGAATCGCTGCAGTCTATGTAGTGTAGGTACACCAACAGTGCTATTAGGAAGGGAGTTCCAGGGTTTTGACCCAGCAACAGCGAAGGAATGGTGATGTGTTTCCAGCCAGGATGGTGAGTGACTTGGAGGGGAACTTTCAGGTGCTGGTGGTCCCACCAGTCTGCTGCCCTTGTCCTTCTAGATGGTAGTGGTTATGGATTTGGAAGGTGCTGTCTAAGGAGCCTTGGTGGATTCCTGCAGTGCATTTTGTAGATGGTACACACTGCTGCTAGCTTGTGTTGGTGGTGGAGGGAGTGAATGTTTGTGGATGTGGTGTCAATCAAGCGGGCTGCTTTGTCTGGATGGTGTCAAGCTTTTTGAGTGTTGTGGGAGCTGCACTCATCTAGGCAATTGGAGGGTATTCCATCACACTCCTGACTTGTGCCTTGTAGATGTTGGACAGTCAGGAGGTGAGTTACTCGCCGCAGGATTCCTAGCCTCTGACCTGCTCTTGTAGCCACAGTATTCATATGGCTAGTTCGGTTCAGTTTCTGGTCAATGATAACTGCCAGGAAGTTGTTAGTGGGGGATTCAGTGATGGTAATGCCATTGAATGTCAAGGGGTGATGGTTAGATTCTCTCTTGTTGGAGATGACCACTGCCTGGCACTTGTGTGGCGCGAGTGTTATGTTAATAACTTGTGTTACTTGCCACTTGTCAGTCCAAGCCTGAATATTTTCCGGGTCTTGCTGCATTTGGACATGGGCTGCTTCAGTATCTGATGAGTCGCGAAAGGTGCTGAACATTGTGCAATCATCAGCGAACATCCCTACTTCTGACCTTATGGTGGAAGGGAGGTCATTGATGAAGCAGTTGAAGATTGTTGGGCCTAGGACACTAACCTGAGGAACTCTTGCACTGATGTCCTGGAGCTGAGATGACTGACCTCCAACAACCACAACCACCTTCCTTTGTGCTGACTCCAACTATCGGCGAGTTTTCCCCCTGATTCCCATTGACTCGTTTTGCTAGGGCCCTTGATGCCACACTCAGTCAAATGCAGCCTTGATGTCAAGGGCAGTCACTCTCACCTCACCTTGGGAGTTCAGCTCTTTTGTCCATGTTTGAACCAAGGCTGTAATGAGGTCAGGAGCTGAGTGGCCCTGGCAAATTTGGAAATATTACAGTTGGACCCACATCCAAATCATGTATATGGATTGTGAACAACTAGCTTCTATTGATTCATATACATGAACACCGAAATCCTCTAGTTACCAAGCTAGGCATCAGTGAGCAGGTTATTGCTAAGAAAGTGCTGCTTGATAGCACTCTTGGTGACCTCTTCCATCTCTTTACTGGTGATGGAGAGTAGACTGACGGGGCAGTAATTGGCTGGGTTGGATTCGTCCTGCTTTTTGTGTACAGGACATACCTGGACAATTATCCACACAGACTTGTAGTGTTGTAGCCCAACTGGAACAGCTTGGCTAGGGGTGCAGCAAGTTCTGGAGCACAGGTTTCAGTACTAATGCCGGAATATTGTCAGGGCCCATAGCCTTTGCAGAATCTAGTGCCTTCAGCCGTTTCTTGATATCATGTGGAGTGAATTGCATTGGCTGAAAACTGGCATCTGCGGTGCTGGGGACCTCTGGAGGAGGCCGAGATGGAATACCCACTCAATACTTCTGGCTGAAGATAGCAATACCATCACCGAATCCTCCAGTTTCAGCAGCCCGGGCTTCAATATTGACCAGAAACTGAACTGGACAAGTTGTATAAATACTGTGGCTACAAGAGAAGAGCGAAGCTAGGAATTCTGGAGTGAGTAACTCACCTCCTAACTCTCCAAAGCCTGTCCACCATCCACAAGGCGCAAGTCAGGAATGTAATGGAATATTCTCCACTTGCCTGGATGAGTACAGCTCCAAAAACTCTCAAGAAGCTTGACACCATCCAGGACAAAGCAGCCCATTTGATTGGCATCCCATCAACAAACATCCACTCCCTCCACCACTGATGCACAGTGGCAGCACTGTGTACTATATACAAGATGCACTGCAGCAACTCATTTGACAGCATCTTCCATGCCCACAACCTCTACCACCTAGAGGGACAAGGATAGCAGATGCATGGGAACACCTGCACTTTCCCCTCCAAGCCACACAACATCCTGACTTGGGACAATATCACTGTTCCTTCACTATAGTTGGGTCAAAATCTTGGCACTCTTTTACTAACAAGGACTCTGGGTGTACCGACACCCCTATACTGCATGGACTACAGTGGCTCAAGCATCTCACCACCACCTTGTCACGGGCAATTATGGATGGGCAACAAACGCTGACCCAGAAATGAGACCCGCATCCTGTGAAAGAATAAAAAAGTTTTAACATAATACAATTCAACTTTCTTGGCTTCACCGTAACTGCCATCTTTTATGATATATTGATTTTCCAACTTGTTGAAAACATTCCCCAGTTGCTGCTGAGTGAGTTCATGAATTGTATTTGTGATCCAGGCTCTAGAAATTTATTGAGAGAAAGAGAGTAGTAAAGGAGAATGTGGGCTCATGAAAACCGGATGCAGGTGAGACTATAAATGGATTAAAAGGAAATGGCAGATGTTAAATGAATACTTTGAATCCCCCTTTGTAATGGAGGCAGAGGACAAAATAAGAGCAATACAAGGAAAAATAAAAATAAGTCAATGGGGAACAACTTGTGATTGACAAATGCTGGTCATGTTGAATTTTTTTAGGATGCCACAGGTGTAATGGATGGGGGACTGGCTATTGGATTGTTTTTTATACAAATTTCCAGAAAGTATCCACAAAAGGGAATTTTAATAAAGATGGAATTGTAATTGCGATATGGCTTCATAACCAGAGTAGGGGCAAAGAGAATGTTCCTGGTTGGTGAACAGTGATGTTCCTCAATTTTTCATATTAATGACTTGGATGAAGGAATAGAATGATCTATATCTAAGTTTTCAGATGACACTAAGTTGGGAAGCATTTTAAATCATGTAGGTGAGATCAGAAAGTTACAAAGGAAAATAGACAGATCAGGTGAGCGGGCAAAACTATGGCTGATGAAGTTCAATTTAGTTTAGTGTGAGGTCATCCACTTTAGATCTGAGAAAAGACAAATCGGAATATTTTCTTAATGGTAACTAGGGGATTTCGGTGTTCATGTACATAAATCAACAAAACCTAGCTGTTGACAACCCATATAAATGATTTGGACGTGGGTCCAATTGTAATATTTCCAAATTTGTCAATGACACCAACCAGGGTGGGAATGTAAATTATGAGGAGGATGCAAGGAGGCTTCAAGTTAGCCTGCTGGTGCAGCAAACAGTTAGGAAGGCAAATGGCATGTTGGCCTTTATTGCAAGGGGATTTGAGTACAGTAGTAAAGATGTCTTGCTGCAGCTGTATAGAGCCTTGTTGAGACCTCACCTGGAACACTGTGTACAATTTTAGTCCCCTTATCTAGGGAGGGATTTACTTACCAAAGAAGGAATGCAACGTAGGTTCACCAGATTAACCCTTGGGATGACAGGATTGTGTAATGAGGACAGATCAGGGAGACTAGGGCCAGGATTCCCGGCCAGCTAGCGGGGGCCAAGGCCCGCTCACCAACCCATAAAATGATGCGGGATGATGTCAGGCGGAACTCCTGACATCGCTCCACCTCATTTCAATTTTCAGGTCAGCGGGGGCTCAGCTGTGTGCCCGCCGACCTGCTAATGGCCAATTGAGGCCATTGACAAAGTAATTAATGTGATTACTGGACCTGCCCATCCAACCTTAAGGTTGGTGGGCAGGCTGGGAGCCTTGGCGGGCTTTGGGAAAAGCATGACGCCTCATCCACGGGCGGGATGAGGTTTCATGTAGGTTTTTAAAATTTTAATAAAAGTGTATTTAAAAGCAATGGACATGTCCCAACTCATAAGAGTGTCACATGAGGGGACATTTCAGGGAATTTTTTTTTTCTATTTTTAAGATTTTTTATTGTGGAGCCAATCTCCCTGAGACAGCACTTAGCCTTAGGGAGATGAGTGCGCTCTTTCATGCGCATATGTGAAAGAGCGCACTCTCGGCTCAGGGAACCCCCCAGTGCCCGCACAGGGAGTGTATTGCGCTTCCTTGCGGACATCACGCTGGGCGGGCCTTAATTGGCCTGTCCATGTAAAATGGCGGCGTGGCCCCGATTGGGGGTGCTGATCAGAGGCGCGCCTCTGTGTGCCCGCTCCTGAACTTCCCCCCCAACGAGGGTAAAATTCTGCCCTAAGTCTCTATTCCTGAGAGTTTCAAAGAATGAGGGGCGACCTCATTGAAACTTACAAAATGCTTACAGGGCATAGCAGGGTGAATGTTAATAAGATGTTTCCCCTGGCTGCTGAGTCTAAAACCAGGAGACATAATTTCATGATAAGGGGTAAGTCATTTATGACTGAGATGAGGAAGAATTTCTACACTCAGAGGGTGGTGAACCTTTGGAATTCTCTGCCCCAAAGGGCTGTGGAAACTCAGTCATTGAACATGTTCAGAACAGAAATCGATGGATTTCTGGACACTAATAACATCAAGGGATATGGAGATAGCATGGGAAATTGGTGTTGAGGTAGATGATCAGCCATGATAAAATTGAATGGCGGAGCAGCCTCCACAGGCTGAATGGTCTACTCCTGTTCCTATGTTCCTAATGCAGATTCATCCAAATGATACTAGCAATTTCAACATCCCATTTATCCCACATTAACAGCAATTTATTTTTTTTCAAATACCTTAAAGGTTTTTTATTTATTTCTGTCATCATTCAATTGTTCCTGTGCAAGTGATGTGATAAGTCTTTGACTGCTGCATTACCATCATGGTAATATGGAAAATATTTTTCTAGTTATGTCAGTGATCATGTGCGATAAAAAATAACTTGGTGATGAAAATATGTCTTTCAGCTGAAATAACCTATTTAATTATTTTACCACAACATGCTCCAAATTAAAGAAACACCCTCCTATGTTATGTGAAACCATCATGCTACATTTTTCATTTCAAGCAGAATGACTGTGAAAAGCTGGAGGATTTTATTCTAAGCATAAATTAGACTTTCAGTGTCTCTTATAACCATGAGTTGGAACAGTGTGTAACAATTCAAATATGCTGAGCAGGCACTAACATGATCCAGTGAAACTGTTGCACCCGTTCCAGGGATGAGTGGGAGGAAGTTCACTATTCCACAGTGTCAGACTAGCAGGCCCAGAGATGTCCCTTGTGTTCCTAAGGATGCAAATTAGAAAAATATGTTATTTGTGCCATATTTCCCTTATTTACATAACATTATAATTATTTATGATGTGGTTGATAAGGGATGGAACTTTGATGGATCTGGGATCTGACACAAACTTCCTCCCAGTGCTGTCAATGTACCAGAAAGACTTCTCTCCAGGTGCTGAAATTCTGTTCCATTTGCTTTACGCTTCCTGGTTATACATTTAGGTATGTAGTTTTACATTTCAAAACATTACAAAATTTGAAGTAGACTGGGTACTTTTCAAATCCGAAAGTGGCAGTCTAGGACCCATTCATGAGTATGCAAAATACACAGTGGGCAATGATCTGATTGGTATAGCCATTATCCCACCGGATAGCTTTGATGCACTCTATTCCGGCATGTAGCTTGCATAGTGAGCAATGGCTCTGCCCCTATTGCCTCTAAGGCCATTCTTTTAGCACATGAAGCTGTAGGAATCCCAATGCGAATGTTGACCAGTGAAGTTAGGTTTGCGGGAGACTGTAGTATCTGATTGATTTTCAGATATCTCAACTAGCACATCTAGGGAATTAAGCTTGTTAGGTTTTTAAACTTGAATTTGAGTGCATGATGGAGCTCATTAAGATGTGTAATTCTTGCATGCAGCTGCATATTCAAATATAGCAAACATATCATCTACGTATGAGAAATACACAAGGGGTAGGACGTTAGGGGTCATTCCATTGAAAACCTGTTGCTCATGGAAACCGATGAAAATGTTGGCAAGAGCTGAGCCTGGAGAGGATTCCACAGCAACAACATTGTTGCTCACTGTATATTGGGCATAGTCATGAATGGGCCTAAAGCCATCACTTTTGGTCCTGAAAAATGTCCAGTCTACCTCAATTTACCCTGAAAGAGTGAGATATCTCAAAACTTTGAGCAACAGGTGAAGATAGCTTTTTCACAGTGCTACCAAGCCGTAGTGACACAAGTGATGTTTTCCACTAACGGGATGCTGCTGTCAATCAAAAAATCATTCTGCCTACCACACAGGGAGGTGGTAGTGTAGTTGTGTAGTGGTATTGTCACTTGGACTAGTAATCCAGAGGCCCAGTTTAATGATCTGGGGGACATAGATTCGAATCTCACCAAAACAGCTGGTGGAATTTAAATTAAGTTAATAAATCTGGAAATAAAAATCTAGTCTCGGTAATAGTGACCATTCTTGACTGTCGTAAAAAAACATCGGCTTCACTAATTCCCTTCAGGGGAGGAAGTCTGCTGTCTTTACCTGGTCTGGCCTACGTGTGACTTCACACCCACAGAAATATGGTTGAGTCTTAAACAGCCTAGCAAGTTGTATCAAAGCCTACTAAAAGGAATGAAACCGGATGGTTCAACCTAGGCACCGGAAACAACAACAGCAAACCAGCCCTGTTGACCCTGCAGATTACTCCTTCTTAATATTTGGGGGCTTGTGCCAAAATTGGGTGACCTGCCCCACCAGCAGGACAGACCCACCAGAGGTGGCGGCACAGTGGTATACAACTGGGAGGGTGTTGCCTGTGGGAGCCCTCACATCGACTCTGGCCCCATGAAGTCTCCTGCTGGTTACCACGCTTTGCACCTTCCCCCTCAGTCAGCTGATGAATCAGCGCTCCTCCATATTGAACACCACTTGGAGGAAGCTCTGAGGGTGACAAGGGCGCAGAATGTACTTTGGGTGGGGGACTTTAAGGTCCATCACCAAGAGTGGCTCGGTAGTACCACTAGTGACTGAGCTGACCGGGTCCTAAAGGACATGGCTGTTAGACTGGATCTGCTGCAGATGGTGAGGGAATCAGCACAAGGATAAAACATACTTGACCTCATCCTCACCAACCTGTCTGCCGCAGATGCTTCTGTCCATGATAGAGTCGATAGGAATAACCATTGCACAGTCTTTGTGGAGACGAAGTCCCATCTGCACATTGAGGATACCCTCCATAATGTTTGTGGCACTATCACAGTGCTAAATGGGGTAGATTTCAAACAGATTTAGCAACTCAAGACTGGGCATCCGTGAAGAACTGTGGGCCATCACCAGCAGCAGAATTGTACTCAACCACAACCTGTAACCTCATGGTCCAGCATATCCCCCACTCTATCATTACCATCAAGCCAGGGGATCAACCCTGGTTTAATGAAGAGTGCAGGAGGGCAGGCCAGCAGCAGCAACAGGCATACTAAAAATTAGGTGTCAACCTGGTGAAACTACAACACAGGATTATTTGCATGTCAGACAGCATAAGCAGCAAGTGATAGACAGGGGTAAGCAATTCCATAACCAATGGTCAGATCTACAGACCTGTCATATCCAGTCATGAATGACGGCGCACATTTAAGCAACTCACAGGAGGAGGAGGCTCCACAAATATCACCATCCTCAATGATGGAGGAGCCCAGCACATCAGAGCAAAAGATAAGGCTGAAAAATTTGCAACAATCTTCAGCCAGAGATGCTGAGTCGATGAGCCATCTCAGCCTCCTCCAGAGGTTCCCAGCATCACAGTTGCCAGTCTTCAGTCAATTCCACATGATATCAAGAAATGGCTGAAGGCACTGGATACTGCAAAGGCTATGGGCCCTGACAATATTCTAACAATAGTACTGAAGACTTGTGCTCTAGAACTTGCTGCACCCCTAGCCAAGTTGTTCCAGTACAGCTACAACACTGGCATCCACCTGGTATCGAAAATTGCCTGGGTATGTCATGTACACGAAAAGGGCAAATCCAACCTGCCAATTACCGCCCCTTCAGTTTACTCTTGATCATCAGTAAAGTAATGGAAGGGGTCATCAACAGTGCTATCAAGCAGTTCTTGCTTAGCAATAATCTGCTCATTGATGCCCAGTTTGGGTTCCACCAGGGTCACTCAGCTCTTGACCTCATTACAACCTTGGTTCAAACATGGACAAAAAAGCTGAACTCCCGAGATGAGGTGAGAGTGACTGCCCTTGACATCAAGGCAGCATTTGATCGAGTGTGCCATCAAGGAGCCCTAGCATAACTGGAGTCAATGGGAATCGGGGGAAAACTCTCCACTGGTTGGAGTCATAATTAGCACAAAGGAAGATGGTTGTGGTTGTTGGAGGTCAATCAGCTCAGTTCCGGGATATAAATGCAGGAGTTCCTCAGGGTAAAGTCCTAGGCCCAACCATCTTAAGCTGCTTTATCAATGACCTTCATTCCATTATAAGGTCAAAAATTGGGATGTTCGCTGTTGATTACACAATGTTCAGCAGCATTCGTGACTCTTCAAATACTGAGGCAGTCCATGTTCAGATGCAGCAAGACCTGGACAATATCCGGGTTTGGGCTGACAAGTAGCAAGTGATGCTCATGCCACACAAGTTCAAGGCAATGACTATCTCCAACATAAGAAGTCTAATCTTCACCCCTTGACATTCAATGGCAATACCACCCTTGAATCCCCCACTATCAATATCCTGGGGATTACCATTGACCAGAAACTGAACTGGGCTAGCCATATAAATACTGTGGCTACAAGAGCAGGTCAGAGGCTAGCAATCCTGCAATGAGTAACTCACCTCCTTACTCCCAAAAGCCTGTTCGTAATCTACAAGGCACAAGTCAGGAGTGTGATGGAATACTTTCAACTTGCCTGGATGAGTGCAGCTCCAACAACACTCAAGAAGTTTAACACCATCCAGGAAAAAGCAGCCCACTTGATTGGAATCCCTTCCACAAACATTCACTCCCTCCACCATCGATGAACAATGGCAGCAGTGTGTACCCATCTACAAGATGGACCACAGAAATTCCCCAATGCTCCTTAGATAGCATCTTCCAAACCCACAATCATTATCATCTAGAAGGACAAGGGCAGCAGACAAATGGGAGCACCACCAGGAAGTTCCCCTCCAAGTCACTCACCATCCTGACTTCAAAATATATCGTTGTTCCTTCACTGTCGTTGGGTCAAAATCCTGGAACTCTCTCCCTAACAGCACTGTGGGTGTACCTACACCACATGGACTGCAGCGGTTCAAGAAGACAGCGCACCATCTCCTTGTCAAGGGCAATTAGGGATGGGCAGCAATGCCCACATCCCATGAAAGAATGAAAAAAATCAAATGGGTAATGTGGTTTCTGAGTTTCAGTGTTGGTATGATGCCTGATATATAGGCAGTGTTTGACTGTCTGGTGGATAATATCAAACAGTACATCTCTTTGGCTGTTCACAATAGGCAGAGTACCAATCATGGAATTCAATCTGGAAAATTGTGAGGTAATGCGTTTGGGGAGGGCAAACAAAGCAAGGGAATATTCAATAAACATGAGAATATTGAGAGGATGTTATGACATGACAGATGATGTGTGCCAGGCAGACCAAATCCACAATTTTATTTATTACGAGATGTGTGCGCTGAATTCAAGAAGTAATAAGTCCACCAAGACCTTTAGAGATTTTAAAAATTAAATTAAAATATTTATTAACAAAATAAAAGATTTCAAGCACACACATAAAACAATTACTTACTACTATAATGGCTCCTAAAATTCCTAATTAGCCTGATCCCCAGTTACTCGCCCTTTAAAGTCAACAGTTCAAAATAGCTTTTAGATTTAAAACAGAACCAGCAAGTTAACACAATATCCGCTTGACAGTAGAATTCCAAAAGGTATTTCCCCCAACTTCAGTTTTGTTACATAGCAGACTCATGCACACATGGCTGGAGGCTTCATTAAGGCTATTCCACACACTCCTGTTAGATCTTACATGGCCTCCTTTCATTCTCCTTTATATATGTTTCTCTCTTTTTAACACGTAAATTCTGTTGTTCCTTTTGTCTTTGAAACTGTATCTTCCTCATAATATCAAAGCTTTCGTGATGCTAATATGGTCAGTAACCTTTGGTAAAAATAAACACACTCCTTAACCTTGCTTATCTGGCTAGTTGTAAACAGACTAAGATTCCTTTGAGATCCAAATCTTTCCCTTCATCTAAAAATGCAAATTCCCTTCAGACCTTGCATGCTAAGCCAGTATCCATGTTTACTCATTAGCATGTCAAGTACCTTGCTTCTTTTGATGACTTAAAGCTTGCAGTCTACTTGACTCTAAATGTAATTAAATCACCTAGACAGACCCAGCTATGAACCTTTTCACAATAAACCAGGAAAAGATTATGAAAATTATGATACTTTCATCACAGAGGCGTAGAGGTCCACGGTTCCTTGAAGGTGGCAGGACAAATGGATAAGGTGGTAAAGAAAGCACGTGGAATGCTTTCCTTTATTGGATGAGGTATTGAATACAAAAGCAGGGGTGTAATGATGGAATTGTATAAAACGCTGGCTCGGCCACAGCTTGAATTCTGTGTACAGTTGTGGTCACTGCATTACAGGAAGGACATAATTGCTCTGAAGAGAGTGCAGCAGAGATTTACAAGAATGTTGCCAGGGCTTGAAAATTGTAGCTATGGAGAAAGATGGGATAGACTAAGGTTGTTTTCCTGAGGACAGAGGAGGCTGATGGGGTGACCTAATTGAGGTGTACAAAATTATGAGGGGCCTAGATAGGGTAGACAGAAAAGACCTGTTTCCCTTAGCTGAGGGATCAATTACCAGGGGGGCATAGATTTAATGTGATTGATAGAAGGATTAGGAGTGACATGAGAAAAAAAGTTTTTCACCCAGAGGGTGGTGGGTATCTGGAATTCACTGCTCGAATTGGTGGTTGAGGCTGAAATGCTCAAATCCTTTAAAAGCTACCTGGATTGGCACCTGAAGTGCTGTAACCTGCAAGGTTACGAACCAGGTACTGGGTAGTGGGATTAAAATGCATAGCTAGTTTTGTTTTATTCTGTCTTCTTTGGCTGGTGCAGACATGGTGGGCTGAATGGCTTCTTTCTGTGCCATAACTCTTTTATGGTTCTATGTTCATGCTCAACCAACCCATGCTTGCAAAACTCAGAACACAATGTCTAACATAAGATGTAATTCTGTGCTTGGACAGTGCTTGCTGAACAATCCCACATGTGCTTAGAATTACACTAACAGCCAATTTAAGATTATTAGTTATGCTTGCAATGTGTCTCACTTATGCTTACTAAACACTACATATATTCATACTCAGAGACATGTCCTCTGCAAGTGGAAGTAACATGTCCACACATTGTGCCTCCTTTGAATTAAACAAAAGCATGGGAGATGATTGTTTCCTGGTGCATTCTACATGGCAACTCCTTGACCAATCAGATCCAGCCAATCAGCATTCTTTTCTTATGCAGGTTAAATAGTTGCTCCCTTTGAAATTTGGCATTCTTGCATCTGTCCTGATATGTACTAGACAAAAATTTTCAACAGCTTTTCTCTTTTTTTCAGCAATGCATAAACTATAGTAAGTATAAATTTTCATTTCTAAGTTCATACTCTGCAAGCCAAGCTATAACCAAGCAATCCACTAAATTATTGACCTTGGATGGCTGTTTATCAATAAATGCTGGGGCTTCAGCACTCCTTGCACAACTTTCTAATTCTCTAGTTTTGGCTGGAGTATATCTCCCCAGCTTGATTGTGAATGCTTCTCATTTTCTGGCTTCCTTTGCCGTGCAGTGCTAAAACAAAGTTCAGGGATTAAAGTTTTCATTTTCCAGTCAACTAAGTTCATGAATTCTTTACCAAAACATATTTCAGCCCAAAATTTCCTTTAAATAATGTCACTGTCAAGTTAGAACGGATTTTCTCAAGAATCTCAATAGCATATACGGAAACCAATATCCAGTATTGGGCAACACACAATAGGCAGAAATCAAGATTAACAATTGGGGCATAGGAAAGTGGCAAGCTTATATCATATTCCACCTTTAAGGCTGTTTTTATGTATATATTTAAAGTTTGAAACCATCAAGCTATCATTTATGCACATTAGTTGCGCGCTGTTTAAGAAAATCCAATTGCAGAAGTTAATTTTTAAATCATTCTAATGCCATAAAACGCATTCAACGTTACAGAAAAAAAACCCATAGATCTCAATGAAAAGAAAAAAACTGCTTAAAGTAGTCATAAAACACTTGCGATTTCAAGAACTTTTGTGCCTGAAATTTAAGGTGCAAATTTAGATCCCATTCAGAAATGGCATAGTTCAGAAAATTTGCATGAGCTGCATTTTTGTTATTTGCTGCTTTTATCTGAATAATATTTCCTAAGTATATGATTGCACAACAGGACACAGCCTACCAGGGGACGCAGTAGTGTAGCGATAATGTCACTTGACTAATTATTTAGAGGGGCCAAGCTAATGCTCTGGTGACATGGGTTCAAATCCCACCATGATGGCTGTAATTTTTTTAAAAGCCAGTGACCATGAGACATTGTCATAAAAACCCATCTGGTTCACTAATGCCCTTGAGGGAAGGAAATCTGCGGTTCTTACCCAGTCTAGCTTACCTGTGACTCCAGAATCACAGCAATGTGGTTGACGCTAAAGTGCCCTCCGAAATGGCCAAGCAAGCAAACTACTACGAAGACAAAAAAAAATGAATGAAACTAGATGGATCAGAGCACATTGCAATGACCTAGGCACTAGAAACAACAATGGCAGACCCAGCCCTGTTGACCCTGCAAAGACTTCCTTACTAACATTTGGGGGCTTGTGACAAAATTGGGAGACCTGTCCCACAGACTAGTCAAGCAACAGCCTGACATAGTCATGCTCATGGAATCATACATGACAGACAATGTCCCAGACATCAACATGCACAGTGGTATACAGTCGGAAGGTAGTCACCCTGGGAGTCCACAGCACTGACTCTGGACCCTATAACACTGGCTCTGGACCCCATAAGGTCTCATGACATCAGGTCAAACATGAGTAAGGAAGCCTCCTGCTGGTTACCACCTACTGCAGCACCCACCCCCCACCCCAAACCCTCCTCCCCACAGTTGTGAATGCTCGTGGACAATTAAACAACTTACTGGAGAAGGAGGTTCCATAAATACCCCATCCTCAAAGATGGGGGAGCCCAGCACATCAGTGCAAAAGATAAGGCTGAAACATTTTCAACAATCTTCAGCCAGAAATGCCAAGTTAATGATCTATTTGGCCTCCTCCAGAGGTCCCCAGCATCACAGATGCCAGTCTTCCGCCAATTTGATTCACTCCTTGACAATGTTTGGGCAATAGTACTGAAGACTTGTGCCCCAGAATTAGGTGAACCCCTAACCAAGCTGTTCCAGTACAGCTACAACACTGACATCTACCCAGCTATGTGGAAAATTGCCCAGGTATGGCCTGTACATAAGAAGCAGGGCAAATCCAACCTGGCCAATTTCCATCCCATCAGTTTAGTCTCGGTCATCAGCAAAGTGATGGAAGGTGTCGCAGACAGTGTTATCAGACGAACCTTCCTCAGCGATAATCTGCTCATTAATGATCAGTTTGAGTTCTGTCAGAGACACTCAGTTCCTGGTCTCATTACAGCCTTGGTCCAAACATGAACAAAAGAGCTGAACTCCAGAGGTGAGGTGAGACTGACTACCCTTGACATCGAGGCAGCATTTGACCGAGCATCAAGGAGCCCTAACAAATCTGGAGTCAATGGGAATCAGTGGGAAAATTCTCTGCTGGTTGGAGTCATACCTAACACAAAGGAAATGGTTGTGGTTGTTGGAGGTCAGTCATCTCAGATCCAGGACATCACTGCAGGAGTTCCTCAGGGTAGTGTCCTAGGCCCAACCATCTTCAGCTGCTTCAGCAATGACCTTTCCTCAATCATATGGTCAGAAGTGGGGATGGTCACTGATGATTGCACAATGTTCAGCACCATTCATGATTCTGCAGATACTGAAGCAGTCATGTCCAAATGCAGCAAGACCTGGACAACATTCAGGCTTGGGCTGACAAGTGACAAGTTACATTTGTGCCACAGAAATGCCAGGCAATGACCATCTCCAACAAGAGAGAATCAAACCATCTGACTTGATATTCAATGGCTTTACGATCACAGAATTCCCCATGATCAACATCCTGGGATTTAATATTGACCAGCCATATAAATACTGTGGCTCCAAGAGCAGGTCAGAGGCTAGGAATAGCTGATCTACTGACTCCCCAAAGCCTGTCCACCATCTACAAGGTACAAGTCAGGAGTGGGATGGAATACTCCCCACTTGCCTGAATGATTGCAACTCCAACAACACTCAAGAAGCTCAACACCATCCAGGACAAAGCAACCCGATTATTGGCATCCATCCTCCACCTTCAACATTCACTCTTTCCACCTCTGACACACAGTGGCAACAATGTGTACCACCTACAAGATGCAGCAACTCACCAAGGCTCCTTCGACAGCACCTCCCAAATCCGTGACCTCTACAACCAAACAGAAGGATAGCAGATAGATGGGAACACCATCACCTACAAGTTCCCCTCCAAGCCACATACGAATTTTGACTTGGAACTATATCACTGTTCCTGCATTGTGGCTGGGTCAAAATCCTGGAACTCCCTTCCCAACAGCACTTGGGGTGTACCTACACCACATGAATTGCAGCGGTTCAAGAAGGCAGCTCACCACCACCAACTCATGTGCAATTAGGGATGGGCAATAAATGCTGGCCCAGCTAGCAATGCCCGCATCCCATGAATGAATTAAAAAAAAGAATTTCAGCATGATGCATTGCTTAATATATCATATGCTTACTATTGTGCATCGGTGAACATTTCTGTTGTTTTTTTATCTATTCAGAATAGATAAAATTCTTCCAATATTCCATAAATCATAAACTCTTCATCTATGTGGTTGAAATTCCTGTGTCAGTAATACAGCATAATTGTTGAAGTTTGTTGTAGACTACATTGCTGATTGTCTGTGCTAACTACGTGACATTATAATTCGTATGATTGGTAGAAAGAATTCAGCTTCAGAAGACTATTTCCAAAAGGCACACAGTAAGAGTTAATTGTTTTCTGTTTCCCTGACTGCCCATACGCTGCTTGCATCTTAACCAATCTGCCTAACTTCCCGAAATATTCACAGGCATCCTGACCATCCTGACATTATAGGAAAAACACCTTCAAGTTAGGCATGGATATCTAATGTTCCTGAGCCCACAAGATTTCAATTAAATTCACACTTTGTTTCAGCCTAACCCCCTTGCTTGACTAATTTCAGTCACTATTATGATATATTTTCCTCTAACACTGGGGAGAATTTTTCCTATGGTGGCTGGGCTGGGTGGGAGCAGGTGGGAGTGGGCGCAGAGCTGGTCGTGCCCGCGATCGGTTGCGTGCTGCCATTTTACATGGGCAGTCCAATTAAGGCCCGCCCAGCATAACATGTGGCCAGTAGCGCTCAGCGCTACCTGTGCAGGTGGGGGGAGGAGGGAGAGTCGGGGCCTGCGCTCTTTCGCACATGTACATGAAAGAGCGCAGCAATCTGAGACTACTTTTCTTTCTATTTGTGCCTTTCTCGCAGCTTCTCTCACTCTGTCTCATAGCTGTTAGAAATGAGAATATCTATCACATGGATGCCAATTAGCATTGATATTTACTAACTACCAACCAAATACAGGTGAAGGTCATTAGTTGCTTTCTAAAGTTAATTTAACTTATTTTCTTTTTAAACTGAAGTAACAGCGAACAAAGAAAACATTATCTATTCCTCTTGGACTGACCTCACTAACTCTCATCTCGTTTGCACTTCTCTCTCAGTCTAGTTTAGGCTGCAATTGTTGTGATACCAGAGTACTCTAATTTTCCCTCTCTCACACAGCCGGACTTTTAAATTAAAAACATTCATTGTAAATTATGCCTCAGTAAAGATCTGGAAATTTGCCCTCTGAGACAAATCCACTGAATAGAAGATGCTAGAAACTAAGGAAAATATCTACCTCAATGAGATAGCTGTATCCTGGGAAATTAGGTACAATACACATGCTCAGACTACACAGTCCAGAACTCAGTTTACAGCATCGTAGTTTTCAAAAAAACTACATTTAAGCTAAGACTTTTGTCTTTTGTATTTATTATTCGGGATGTGGTGTCATTGTTAAGGTCAGAATTTATTGCGCATTCCTAGTTCTATTCATACAGAGTGTTACATTCTAGATTTGCCAGCTTGCTCATCTATTCCATTTTCATTTGTTATATAATTACCACCAAAAAACATATGAGATCTACAGATTTATTCAGTTATTTGTGATGTATTACCTACAAATGTTTCTTTATTGGAGGCAGTATTTAAAGGGGCATTCACCTGCAAGTGCACAGATTATTAGTATCTGTGTGCAGTGGTGCTGACTGTACTTCTTTAAGAGTCTCTGATCTGGAATTTGCTGTTTTCCATTATAATTCTGCTTCTCCCCCCATAAGGAGCCTAGGGCTCAGGAGAGGAGTCATCTTGTGTACTGTATTGTGATTGGATGAAAAGGAGGAGGAGAAACACGAGCAGCAGTACAACGGAAAAGCTGAAGCAGCTGCAGTTGGACCTCTTAGGGGAAAACACATTAGGAGAGTTGCTTGCAGATATCCTTACCTAGCTCAAAGCATCTACTGGAATAAAGTGAGTTACCACCAATTTTTTCATCAGCTATTCGCCAGGTGGCTGTTCTCCTCCAGAGAGGATGCCACAAACCTGTGTAACCTCTTGAGACAGAACCTGCAGTTCACTCTTCCAGCTAGACATGCATTGCCTGTGGCATTCAACACGACTATTGTCTTTAATTTAGTTTTTGCCTTGGGTTCATTCCAGGTTGCGGCAGGTGACATCAGTCACTTAAGTTAGTTATCTGACCTGCCTGAGTAATAAATTTAACTTTAGGTCACCCCTTAGCTGGCTCTTTTCAGGAGAAAAGCAACGCAACCATTGGCTTTTCCAGGTGGGTATAACCTCACATATCATCCTTCTAAGGCCAGAATTTTCCACCCCCATTGGCGTCGGGCGTCATGGCAGGCGTCAATGGACCATATGGCAAGAAGGCCAGAAATCGGTTTTACGCCGTCGTGAAACCAGTTTGCTATCGTCCGCTCCACCCGTCAATGGTGAGCTGCCTTTCCCACCGAACAATGTCAGGAACCTAATGTCAATGCATTTGCATCTCATTATCTTGCCTGTTCGCCAGAATCATCCCCCCGCATCAAATTTACCATCCCCAGCGGTGGGAAAACATGCTGGCCCAGAACACGTACTATTAGGGCCTTGCTCACATCGCGGACATCGAAGATTTTGAAGATGCTGCAGCCCAAAGCTACTGGACTCTGGAGGAACATGTGCATTGCATGCTGGGTGCATTCTCATGGACAAGGCTCTGTTGCAAAGCAGCTCATGGAAGCTGGAGGTCTCTGGGGTCTGTTTCGGAACATCGCAGTCTTGGCCATGGGCTGCCATGGATGATCAGCAAGGTGAGGGTGAGGAAGGTCCAGCTGTGAGTGGGAAAGGAAGGTGCATCGGTTGGTGGGGAGTGGTGCGGTGGGAAGGGAAGGTCTGTGTTTGACTGGGAGAGGAAGGTGTACTGGGAGTGGGGGGTGGAAGTAATGTTCTTGGGGAGGGGAACAAAGCTGTTACAGGGGAGAATGCAGGTATAACTGGGGAGGCAGGTATAAGGCGGGAGGAAGGTGTAAGGGAAGGAGTTTGGAGGGGGAAGGAAGGAACTTGGAGGGAGAATGAGTCAGGGGAGTGCCAGGAATCAGTGGGGAGGGGGCGGGGAAAGGTGCTTGCAGGTGGTTGGGGGGGTGGGGGGGTTGGTGGGGGGGAACGTAAGGACTCTGGGGAAATGGGATGGAATCAGGGTGGGAGGAAGGAGACCGTGAAAGGTGAGGGCGTGAGTGGGATAGAGCCCGGGAGGGGCTGGGAAGGAATCCAGGGGAATGGGGAAGCAGTCCGGGGAGGTGGGAAGGAATCCGGGGTGCGGGGAGTAGCGGGTCCAGGGTACTAGGGATGGGAAAGAGTCCCATGGGGGTGGGAAGGAATCCAGGGGGATGGGGAAGGAGTCCGGGGGCAGTCAGGGTGGAGGAGGGAGTAAGGTGGGGGGATGTCCGGGTGAATGTGCAAGGGAGGAGGCTGTAGGGTCAATGAATGCCTCCTGGGGATCAAACTGAGGGTGGGTGTGGTAGGAGGGAATGGTGAATATGAGAGGGGGCAGAGTGATCAGAAGGTTGGGAAGCCGAGGGTGGGATGGCAGTAAACGGGATGGCGAGGGTGGTTGGTGGGGACTTGGAGGCAGACACATTCCTGGCGGTGAGAAGGTGAAGGTCAACGAGGTCAACGTGGATAGGGTGGGATTCTCAGGAAAATAGGGATGTGGACATTCACCTGGATGTCCTAGAAAGACAAGGGCTTGGGTTGGTAGGTGACAGTGGGGAGGTGAACAGTGATGTCAGGGGAGTAAACAGTGATGGGTGAAAATACATGGGTGGCTGCGGGGGGAAAGAATGGGGTAGCTGAGAAGAAACTTAACAACTACCATTGCTGTCGAAATTGAAAGTGAGCAGAGCGCCTCTTGCTGGACAGGCACAGATGTTGCATGGGAGTGTGATCAGTGGGTGGATGGAGATGCAGGTCAGCTCAGATGGACAAGTGAAAGACCCCCAACAGGCAGCATTAAAAATGATCGGGATATTGAGATGAGTGTCACGGATGAAGTCTCCCCATGTGTGGGAGAGTGCCTGCACCAGGCTCTAAAAGGCCCTGCCACACACACACAGACATTTCTCTCTCCAGAATCACTCGTGGTCTGGCTGCGGGCAGCTGAACTTCCAGTTGTCAGGGGGGCGGAGATGGTGGATGCAGGGGGAGGACTCTTGAAGCCTGTCAATGAATCTGAAAGACACCATTACACATTATTCAGTGAAAGTGAATATATTTTCAGGTTATAAAACGACAAAATGCAACCACTTGTGATCAGAAATTCTTAACTTTTCTAGGCCCAACACTTCTTCTAGGTGCTGCCCTGACTTCCGCAGGATGGGTGGAGACAGCCTGTGCAATGTTTGGCCCTGTTGCCTCTGATGACTTCAGCTTGGGTCCTCTGGAGAGCCAAGGCTTTGAGGTTCCCGGTTGCTTTGGCTGTCATCCTGTGGGCCAGCTGCTCCCTCTGTGGTGAAGGAAGATGAGATTGCGGGCATCACAGGCAATGGGGACTCGGAGGAAGAGGACAGCCTCTGAGATTCCTGAGTGGATGACCCAGCAGTCTCCAGCTGGTGCTCCTCCTCCTTTCAGGTGCCCGAGGGCCCCGCCTGACTTCTTGAGGAGAAGGAGCATGTGGAGGGCCTTTGAGGTGCCCTGTTTCTCTCTTGCATTGCTGCTGCAGGAACTCGCCCATGGTTATCACAATGGAGTGCAGGTCTGCACGCATCACCATGTTTTCTGGACCAGGGTCTCCATGTCGTCCGCCATCCTTCTATGGAGACCTCCATACACGCACATGTGGGCACCACTTCATCAGAGAGCAGGCAGACACACTACTCCAGCTCGCGTGCCACTCTGTTGAGGGCTTCCAACAGCTCTGCATGATGTTCCCCCACATTCTGCTAATTCTCCACAATGAGTTGAAAGGCCGAATCCATAGGCTTGTCGTCTGGACCTCACAGATGCCTCTTCCCCAGCAGTCCTCCAAGTGCTGGGGAGGTCGGCTGAACCTGCATCCTCCTGCTGTGGACATTTGTCTGTGTGGTGATCACCAGATTGTGAACCCAAGCCTGCTCTAGATCTAGGTTCCATTGAGCTCTGTGTCTCTGTGCTGGTGGAGGTTTTGGGTAAGCGTTGTGATGGGTCCTCCAGGCTGCTTATTTCCAGCTCTTCAATGGAGGAGGTGTCCTCTTGGCTGGAGGTGAGGACCTTGATGCAGCTGAGGGACTGGCTGGCTGAGGGTGTCAGTCACTTGGCAGATGTGCCTGTGAACCAAAGTGGTGTAAATTAGTACATGGCAGCAGAGTCAAAATCAAGAGAGAGAGAGCACTCCCAGTTGCTTTGAGTGAGGGATGATGTGGTGTAGGACCCTCACAAGGGTGTTGACCGCTGGCCTCACCATCCCCGCAGGCACGGCCCATATCCTCACCAGTCAGGGTGATGGCACACTCCTCAAAGTGAGTGAGGGGCCTAATGTGGGCCACTCCAGCGTCCACTACCCACCACCCCCCCCCCACCCCACCCCAGCACCTACCCCTCCCCGCTGGTATGAGACCTCTCCCTTCTATTGTGAGCCTTATCTGTGCAGCAGTCCTAGGCTGGAAGCTCTGAGAGGTGTGCACACAGCTGCACTTAAAGTATGGTGCTCAGCCTGAGGAAGCAGCGAAGTGACAGCGTGGCAGGAAAATGAGAGCCTGCCCGCCAACAACGGCATGTTTCCTGGGAATGCATGATTTATGAGCCTGGATTGGGATGATACGGTATGAAAAGTCACCATTGCAGCTGGCAGGTAAAACTTTTTTCTAACCCGCTACCGCACTTAGCGCAAATCTGGGACAATTCCATCCATCGTAAACTTTCATTTACAACAAAGTAAACAAAATTCCAGCAATGACTCCACCCTCTGTTCAAAAGGTAATTATGGATGACAAAGGCCATCTAGCCAAATTCATCTCATCCATTCAGAATGACACATGAACATATGTATTAGGAATAGGAGTAGGCCATTCAGCCCCTCGAGCCTGCTCTGCGTTTTGATAACATTCCCTACATTACAGTGCTACAACTCAAAAGTACTGAATTGGCTGTAAAGGAACTTGGGACAATGTGAAAGGTGTTGTATAAATGGAGGTTCTTTCATTACACCAGCATGCAGTAACTCTTCTGAGTACAAACCTGTTTCCATCTGTTTCAGATGAAGTTACATTGTTTCATAGTTTGCCATTGTGAGATTTGAACTCTTGATCTTGGGGTTACAAACCCAGTACCATAACCACCTGGCTATTCAGGCCAAGCCTACCAGCATGCAGTAGACAGAGTGAATGTAGCAATGGTGAAATTGGAGGCCCAATGCTGATTCTCAGAATATTTAATAACAGAGCAATCAACTGATGATAGGAAAGTGGCTACAAAGAAATCACTACTTTACAAAAACAATTCAAATCTATAGCTAATCTCCTCCCCAATGTTCCCCTCTAACCTTCCCCCTCAATCACCCCTCCAACCCTCCCCCCTCCAACCTTCCCCCCAAACTCCCCATCCAACCTTTTCGCCTTCAAACTCCCCCCTCGAACCTACCCCTACCACCCTTCCCCCCAACCTTACCCCCTCCAAACTTACTCCCCCAACCGCCACAACCTTCCCGCCCAACCCACCCTCCAACCTGCCTCCCCACCTTCCACCCAGGCACCCCTCCAACATTCACCCTTCCAATCTTCCCCCAAACACCACTCTTAACTTTCTCCCCAATCTTCCATCCAGACCCCCTCTAACATTCCCCCCTCCAACCTTTCCAATCTTCCCCCACAACACCCCTCCAACCTTCCTCCCCCAAGCTCCCATCCAACCTTTCCCTCCTCCAAACTTCCCCCTCCAACCTACCCCCACTACCCTTCTGCCAACCTTCCCCACCTCCAAACTTACCGCCCAAACCCCCCTCCAACGTCTCCTCTGACTTTCACCCTCAACACCCCAACCTTTCCACTGCCCACCTCCAACCTCCTCCCTCCTCCAACCTTCCCCCCGAATCCTACCTACCCCCAACCCCACCCCTGACCTTCCCCCTAACCCACCCTCCAACTTCCAATCCATCCCTCCCTTCAACCTTCCCCCCAACAACCCCACCCCAACCTTCCACCCCCAGTCCCCCCAATTTTCCCCCAACCCCTGCTCCAACTACCCCACACAGCATCCAATTGGTTGTAAAATTACAAGGATTTGCCTTACCATTTTTCAACAGGAACACGCTCAGTTGCTGTTGCTGCTGCTGCTTCACCTTCAGGCACGCTCGTGGCTTGCTGTCAGGCTTTTAAAAAAAAATCGGAATTGTGAAGCTGCCCAAAGGTCAGAAGCAGCAATGGTACTAGCACTGATGGGAACATAGAAACATGGGATTTAGGAGCAGGTGTAGGCCATTCGGCCCTGAACCGCCCACCATTCAATAAGATCAAGGCTGATCTTGTTGCGGTTTCAACTCCACTTTCCTGTCTGTTCCCCGTCCCCCACCCGCATAATCTTCGACTCCTTTGTCTATCAAAAATCTATCTAACTCAGCCTTGAATGAATTCAAAGACCCAGCCATCACTGCTTTCTGGGGAAGAGAATTCCACAGACTAACAACCCTCTGAGAGAAAAAAATTCTCCTCATCTTTGTCTTAAAAGGGAGACTTCTTATTCTTGAACTATGCCCCTGAGTTCTAGTGTTCCCTACAGTGGAAACATCTTCCTGGTATCTACCCTATCAAGTCATCTCAAAATCTTACATGTGTTAACATGATCACATCTCATTCTTTTGAACTCTGAAAGGTATAGGTGCAAATGTTTCAACCTTCCTTCATAAGAAAGCCCTTCATCCTAGGAATGAGTCAAGTGAACCTTCTCTGAACTGCTGCTAATGCAATTATATCCTTTTCAAATAAGGAGATCAAAACTGTACATGGTATTCCAGATGTGGTCTCACCAATGCCCTGTCAGCTGCAGGAAAACTTCCCTATTTTTATATTCAATTCTCCTTGCAGTAAATGCAAACATTTTATTTGCCTTCCTAATCAATTGCTGTACCTGCATGAGAGATTTTTGTGATTCATATACCAGGACACCCAGATCCCTCTGTACCACAGAGTTCTGCAAACTCTCTCCTTTTAAACAGTATATTTCTTTTCTATTTTTCCAAGTTCACATTTTCCTACATTATATTCCATCTGCCAATATTTTTGCCCACTCACAAAACCTGTCTATAACCCTTTGCAGACTCTGCCCCCTCTTGATAAATTACCTGCCTTCCTACCTTGGTGTCATTGGCAAATTTAGCTTCCAGTCATTCGAATCCTTCATCCAAATCATTGATGGAGATCGTAAATAGTTGAGGCCCCAGCACTAATCCCAGTGGCACTCCACTTGTTACAGCTTGCCCACCTGAAAAAGACAATTTATCCCTACCCTCTGCTTCCTGTTAGATAACCAATCCTTTACCCATGTGTGATGGACCATGGCCTCACTCTGTACTTTTTAATAACATGTATTATATAGATAAATATAAATATATATACTCTTTCCTACTTCTAAACCTTAACACTGGACCTTGGCTGAACATGATCTTTAAAATGGCTGAACCTATGTCTATCTGTGACCCCAGAACAAAAGAAGCCACTTTACAGTTTTGGGAAGACTCACACCTCATTATCTCTAAGGAGCCACTAACGATCACCTGGGGACTGTACAGCCCAATTTCAAAAAGAGCTATACGAAGGCTATTTGCATTTGATAACCCTGGCTTGCTGGCAGGAGATTGATGGTCTGCTAAGACAAAAGGCCCCTCAAGCATTCTAACATAGAAACATAGAAAATAGGAGCAAGAGTAGGCCATTCGGCCCTTCGAGCGTGCTCCGCCATTCATTATGATCATGGCTGATCATCCAACTCAAAAGCCTGCTCCCGCTTTCTCATTTGCTCCAAGAGATATATCTAACTCCTTCTTGAAAACGTACAATGCTTTGGCCTCAACCACTTCCTGTGGTAGCGCAGTCCACAGGATCACCACTCTCTGGATGAAGACATTTCTCCTCACTTCAGCCCTAAATGGTCTACCACATATCCTCAGACTGTAACCTCTGGTTCTGGACTCCTTCACCATCAAAAACATCCTTCCTGCATCTACCCTGTCTAGTTCTGTTAGAATTTTAAAGGTTTCTATGAGATACCCCCTCATTCTTCTGAACTCCAGCAAATATCATCCTAACTGACTCAATCTCTCCTCATAAGTCAGTCCCACCATCCCAGGAATCGGTCTGATAAATCTTTGCTGCACTCCTTCTATAGCAAGAACATCCTTCTTCAGATAAGGACACCAAAACTGCACACAATATTCCAGTTGTGGTCTCACCAAGGGCCTGTTTAATTGCAGCAAGACATGCCTGCTCCTGTACTCGAATCCTCTTGCTACGAAGGCCAACAAACCATTTGCCTTCTTCACCGCCTGCTGATCCTGCATGCTCACCTTCAGCGAATGGTCTACGAAGACATCTCATTGTACATTCCCCTCTCTCAATTTATAGCCATTCAGATAATAACCTGCCTTCCTGTTTTTGCTACCAAAGTGGATAACCTTACATTTATCCACATTATACTGCATCTGCTATGCATTTGCCCACTTACTCAGCTTGTCCAAATCACACTGAAGCATCTCTGCACCCTCCTCACAGCTCACCCTCCCACCCAGCTTTGTGTCATCTGCAAATTTGGAATATTACATTTAGTTCCCTCATCTAAATCATTCATATATATTGTGAAGAGCTGGGGTCCCAGCGCCGATCCCTGCAGTGCCCCACTAGTCACTGCCAGCCATTCGGAAAAAGGCCCATCTATTCCTACTCTTTGTTTCCTGTCTGCCAACCAGTTTTCTATCCATCTCAATACACTACCGCCAATCCCATGCGCTTTAATTTTACATGCTAATCTCTTATGTGGGACTTAGTCGAAAGCCTTCTGAAAGTCCAAATAAACCACATCCATTGGCACCCCCTCATCAACTCTACTAATTACATTCTTGAAAAATTCCAGTAGATTTGTCAAGCATGATTTCCCTTTTGTAAATCCATGCTGACTCTGTCCGATTCTGCCACTGTTTTCCAGGTGCTCAGCTATTAAATCTTTTACAATGGACTCTAGAATTTTCCTCACTACCGACGTCAGGCTGACTGGTTTTTAATTCCCTGCTTTCTCTCTACCTACCATTTTTTCAGCTATTCCTTTCAACTCATAAAGTTGGGATGTTTAGCAGTCTTTGAGACCTAGCCGAATTCCAGATGATGAATATACATCCTTTGTTGAAGGTCTGGTGGAAGGTGTGGGTCATGTGACCTAGACTCCTGGCTTGTGGAATAAGTAATATTGCCTCGCTTAACTGTACCATTCAGTCTGCTTTTTACCATCTGACTAGCAGCCACTCAAAGGAACTCTGCCCATGTTGAACACCTAAGCCGATCTACACTCCTTCTGTTGGAAGCTGTGTGCCTTTGCCTACAAGACTGATTCATCCCTGCATGTCTATCTCATCTTGTGAAGTCAACACCACTGGAAAAGTGAATTCTACAACATCAGTTATCAGCCTGCCAACCTCCATGAAGGAATGCCCCTTTGATTCTGGAGCTCACATGAGCCAATATTTATTTTCTCTATGGTCTCTGTACAGTGAAATGTTCTTTTCTCTATCCCTCTCTTTATTGTCTGAATGTGGAGGTGATGTTGTGAGCCCTCCTTCCATACTTTGAGTGTGTGCAAATGAATTAACCATTTGAGTCCATCCTATCTTGAGTTTGCTGCAGGATTATTAATAGAAACTTGGATCACACAAAAGCTGAGGGGTTGGGGAAATACTTATAACACCTCTTATAAAGAGGGAAGCAAATCAAAATATCTTTCTGTTTATGGATGAGTGGTGAGAGGAGAAATTAGTGCTGTTTAAATTAAACCCCCCTCCTGTCTGTAACACAAGCTAATATGTTACCCCCTAAGCCATGTGCTCTTATTTTGTGTAGTAACCTTTGATGTGGCACCTTATCAAATGCCTTTGAAATCCAAGTACACCACATCTACAGGTTCCCCTTTATCTACCTTGCTAGTTACTTCCTCAAAGCACTCTAATAAATTAGTTAAACACAATTTCCCTTTTGCAAAACCATGCTGACTCTGCTTGATTCCCATTATGTGATTTTCTAAGTATCCTGCTATAACCTCCTTAATAATGGATTCTAGCTATTTCTCTATGACTGATGTTTGGCTAACTGGTCCATTGCTTCTTGCTTTCTGTCTCTCTCCTTTTTGAATAAAGGTGTTACTTTGGCTATTTTCTAATTTGCTGGATCCCATCCAGAATCTAACCAATTTTGGAAGATTATAACCAATACCCCCATTATCTTTGCAGCCACTTCTTTTAAGACCCTAGGATGCAGACCATCAGGTCCTGGGGACTAGTCAGCCTTTAGGTTTAATATTTCTCCCAGTATCTTTTCCCTGGTGATGGTGATTGTTTTAAGTTCCTCCCTCCCTTTCAGCTCTTGCTTTTCACGTATCGTTGGAAAGTTTTCTGTCTTTTATAGTGTAGACAGACACAAATACCTGTTCAATGCTTCCACCATTTCCTTGTTTTCACTCTTCAGAGGACCAACACTAGCTCTAGTTACTCGTTTTCTATTAATACTTGTAGAAATTTACTGTTTTTATTTTACTAGCTAGCTTTCCCTCAATACTCTACTTTCTCCCTCTTTATTTTTTTAGTCTCTCTTTGCTGGTTCTTAAAATCTATCCAATCTTCTGGCCTACCACTAATTTTTTCAGATTTTTATAGTGTTTCAATTTGATACTATCCTTAACCTCATTATTTAGCCTTGGATTATGTGGCCTTCTCAAAGAGTCTTTCTTTTTCACTTGGATAAATCTTTGCTGAGGGTTATTATTCCTTAAAAGCCTGTCACTGCACCTCTACCATCCTATCTTTTAACATAGTTTACTTCAGTCAGCTCTACCTTCATACTCTTATTGTTTCCTTTATTTATGTTTAAAACACTAGTCTTAGACCCACACTTCTCCCCTTCAAACTGAATGTGAAAGTCCCTAATGTTACGATCACTACTGCTTAGAGGCTCCTTTAGCAAGAGGTTATTGATTAATCCTGTCTCACTGCACATTACCAGGTCTAGAATAGCCTGCTCCCTAGTTGGTTCTAGACATACTGCTCTAAGAAATTGCCCTAAATATACTCTATGAACTCACTTTCCAGGCTCATTTTGCCAATCTGATTCCTCCAATCTACATCACAGTTAATGTCACCCATTATTATTGTGGTACTTTTCTTACAACCACCCCACCTTCATTTTTTTTCCCTGTAAACTCTGTCCTACAGTATGACTACTGTTATGGGACCTATTATCTACTCCCACAATTGGATTCTAACTCTTTGTATTTCTTATCTCAACCCAAACTGATGTTACATCTTGCTCTTTTGAGATAAGGTCATCTCTCACTACTATACTAATGACATCCTTAATTAACAGAGCTTCCCACCACCTTTTCCTAGCTTCCTGTTTTTCCAAATGTCAAATACCCTTCAATATTCAGGTTCTAGCCTTGGTCACCTTGCAAGGTTATCTTGCAGTGTCTGTGTAATGGCTAACGGGTTATGCATATTTATTTCTATCTGTGTTAATAATACATCCATTTTGTTCTGAATGCTATGCACGTTCAGATACAGAGACCATTTTTTTTTACCATTTTTGCAATCTCTGGCATTAGCTTTTTAATTTAGTCCTATTTGCTCATACTGCCTATACAGAGCCTCTTTCCAAGTCCTATCTATGTCATTGGTACCCATGTGGACCATGACAATGGGATCCTTCCCCTCCCACTGCAAGTTTGTCTCCAGCCACAAGCAGATGGCCCGAACCCTGGCACCAGGCAGATAACACGATGGGCTGAATAGCCCCCTTCTGTGCTGTAAACATCTATGTAACTCAGCACTCTGGACTCTCGCTCTCAGCTGAAGGGAACTGTGTCTGTTCTCCTAGCTATACCATCACCTACTACGACTACATTCCCATGAAGTCTCCCCGCTTGAATGGCTTCCTGTACCACAGTGTCATTGTCAGTTTGCTCATCCACCCTGCAGCCCACGCTCTCATCCATACAAGCTGCCAGAACTCAAACCTATTGGACAATTGCAAGGATTGAGGCTCCTCCACTTCTTCATTCTTGATCTTCAAGCCTGCCTCACTTGCAGTCACACCTTCGTGTCCCTGTCCCTGAACCAAATAAGATGACCCTATTCTAAGAGGTGTGACTGCCTCCTGGAACAAAGTATCCAGGTAACTTTCCCTTCCCTAATGCATCGCAGTAGCTGTAAACTCAGCCTCCAACTCATTGTCTCAGAGCTGAAGCTCCTCAAGCCGCAAACATTTACTGCAGATGTGGCTGCCTTTGATCACAGTGGTCTCCATTAGCTCCCAGGTACTACAGCTGCAACATAGCACCTGCCTGCCATCCTCATCTTAATTATCTTAATTAATTTATAATTAATAAACCCTACTACTGATAAGCTTTACTATATCTTATTATTACCAATAAAACCTTCCAATACTAATAGAGTACCCGTGTTTCAAAAGAATAAAAGAAAATACTCACCAATCAATCACTTACCTGTTTCCCTGTAACATTACATTTTGATGTTCTTTGGAGACCTCCCACTGATCTCACAGTGCCTCTCTTGCTTTCTCTGCCACTTATTTTATCCCCATTGTGCTTTATCCTCTCCCACTGGTTGCACAGCGTCTCTCTCAGTCTCTTCGCCTCTCATTTTATCCCCACTGTGCTCTCGTCTCTCCCATTGGTCTTGCAGTGTGTCTCTCGCTCTCTTTGTCACTCCTTTTATCCCCATCGTGCCCTTGTATCTCCCACTGGTTTCACAGTGTCTTTCACACGTTTTTCACTGCTCCTTTAATTCAAACTGTGCTGGCTCCTTTCCCGCTGGTCTCGCAGTGACTATCTTGCTCTTTCTGCTGTACTCTTTATCCGCGCTGTGCTGGTGCCTCTGCCACTGGTCTTGCAGAGACTATCTAGCTCCTTCCTATCTTTTATTCACGCTGTGCTCTCCCCTTTCCTGTTGGTCTCCTTACAGTTAGACTTGCAGAGCACCATTTTCCAATTTCTGCCACTTTGAACAGCTACCTTTTACCCTTACTCTCTGCTTTTTGTCTTTCAGCCAGTTAGTTACCCATTTTTCTAATTGTCCCCTGACTCTGCATGCTCTGAAGTTATTCATTTGTCTATAATATGATACCTTATTAGCCTTTTGAAAATCTAGATTATATCACATCTATAACATTGCCCTTGTCTACTCTCTCCAATACCTCCTCAAAGAATTCAATTAAGTTGGTCTATTAAGACTTTCCCTTTTGAAATCCATGCTGACTAGTTATTATATTTTTGGTTTCTAGATATTTTTCTATTTTCTCTTTTAGTAGAATTCCATTGTTTTATTACAATCAATATTAACTGACTGGTCTATAGTTATTCAAACTGTTCTAGCTCCCTTTATAAATGTAGGTATATTGTCAGCTATCCTCCAGTCCCCTGGCATTATACCTTTTTCTAACAAATTATTAAATGTGTGTAATAGTCCGTCTGCTATATCTTCCCTAGATTCTTTTAAGATTTATGGATGCAATTTGTCTGGATGAGGGGTTTTTATCCTCTTTGACTTTGATCAGTTTGTTTAATATTTTCCTCTCATTATTTTAAATTTGGTTATATAATTTCTAACCTCATCTTCTGATATCATGTCTACCTGATCCAACTCTCTAGTAAGTACTGAAGAAAAGTAGTTATTGAATATTTCTGCTAATTCGCTATCACTGCATGCAATTTTTATCATGATTGTCCCTTAATGAGCCTATTTCCATCCCAAGTTCCCCTTTTTTAAAAATAAATTATGTGCCTGTATTTCTTTATTCATCCATGGTGTCTTATTAGTGACTCATTTGTTTCTTATTTTTCAGTGGAATATATTTTCCTTGGGCTCTATCAAACATGGTTTTAAAGGTCTCCTGTTGCTGTTCTACATTGTTGTTTGTCAACATTGTTGTCTATTTTACTTATCCTCATTCTATTAACAGCCATTCATAATCAACTTTTCTCTAATCTGTTACCCTGGCCTTTGTCATGCTTATGTCCTTCTCTAAGTATAATTCTCAATCCTTTCACAAGGGGGAACAGTTTCTCCCTATCTACTCTGCCCAGACCTCTCATGATTTTGAATACTTCTATCAATTTCTTCTTAGCCTTCTCTTCTTCAAGGAAAACAGTCCCAACTTCTCCAATCTATCTACATAACTAAAATTCCTCATCCCTGGAACAATTCTCGTAATCTTTTTTGCACTTTCACCAATGTCTTCACATCTTTCCTGAAGTACGGCCCCCACAGAACTAGAAGCAATACTCCAGCTGAGGCTGAACTAGTATCTTATACAAGTTCAACATAACCTCTATGCTCCTTTACTCCATGCCCCCAATTAATGAAAGAAAAACAGAAAATGCTGGAAAAACTCAGCAGGTCTGACAGCATCTGTGGAGAGAGAAAAACAAAGTTAACATTTTGAGTCCATATGACCCTTCTTCAGAGCTGAAGAGAAGTGGAAATGTGATGAAATTTATACTATTTAAGGGCTGGTGGAGCAGGATAGAAGGCCAGCGATAGGTGGGGACAAAGGAGGGATTGACAAAGATGTCATGAACTAAAAGACAAAGGGATGCTAATGGTAGTGGTTAGTGCTAGAAAAGGTGCTAATAGTGGTGTAAAGGTAAGAAAGCAGAATATAGCAGAATAAGGATAGCATTGAGTGAAAGAACAACATGGAACAAGTGACAGATGGCCTGCAGGGGATGGGGTGGGGGGAGGGGGCGGTAGTGGGAGCAAATTAAGAATAGAAAATGGGATAAAAAAGTGGATAACACTACGGATAAATGAATAAAAATAATAAAATTAAAACAAGTGGGTAAAAAATAAAAATGAATGTGGAAGAAAAGGGATGAAAAAAGGTGAGGATGGAGGAGAGAGTTCGTGGTCTGAAGTTGTTGAACTCAATGTTAAGTCCAGAAGGCTGTAAAGTGCCAAATCAGAAGATGAGGTGCTGTTCCTCCAGTTTGCGTTGTGCTTTACTGGTACATTGCAGCAGGCCAATGATGGGCATGTGGGCATGAGAGCAAGATGGTGTGTTGAAATGGCAAGCGACAGGAAGGTCTGGGTCATGTTTGCGGACAGACTGGAAGTGTTCTGCAAAGCGGTCACCCAGTCCGCGTTTGGTCTCTCCAATGTAGAGAAGACCACATTGGGAGCAGCGAATGCAGTGGATCAAATTGAAGGAGGTACAAGTGAAGCACTGCTTCACCTGAAAGGAGTGTTTGGGACCTTAAAAGCTGAGGAGGAAGTTGGTAAAGGTGCAGGTGTTGCAACTTCTGCGATTGCATAGGAATGCGCTGTGGGAAGGGGATGAGGTGTTGGGGGTGATGGAGGAGTGGACCATAGTGTCCCAGAGGGAATGGTCCCTGTGGAATGCTGACAGGGGTGGGTGAGGGGAAGATGTGTTTGGTGGTGACATCATGCTGGAGTTGGCGGAAATGGTGGAGGTTGATCCTTTGAATGAGGAGGCTGGTGGGGTGAAAAGTGAGGACAAGGGGGACCCTATCATGGTTCTGGGAGGGAGGGGAAGGTATGAGGGCAGAGGCATGGGAGATGGGCCGGACACGGCTGAGGGCCCTATCAACCACAGTGGAGAGCAAACCTTGGTTACGGAAGAGGAAGACATGTCAGAAGCACTGTTTTGGAAAGTGGTATTATCGGAACAAATGCGACGGAGGCGAAAGAACTGAGAGAATGGATAGAGTCCTTACAGGAAGCAGGGTGTGAGGAGCTGTAGTCGAGATAGCTGTGGGAGCCAGTGGGCTTGTAATGAATATTGGTAGACAGTCTATCACCAGAAATGGAGACAGAGCTGTCAAGGAAGGGGAGGGAAATGTCGGAGACGGACCATGTGAAGATGATAGAGGGGTTGAAATTGGAAGCAAAATTGATATATTTTTCCAGGCCCAGGTGAGAGCATGAAGTGGCACCGAAACAGTCATTGATGTACCGAAAAAAGAGTTGTGGGAGGGGGCCTGAGTAGGACTGGAACAAGGAATGTTCCACATACCCCATAAAGAGACAGGCATAATTGGGGCCCATGTGGGTACCCATGTCCACATTCCTCCTTTTACTTGGAGGAAGTGAGACAAGTTTAGGGAGAAATTGTTCAGTGAGAAAACTCAATCAGGCAGAGGAGAGTGGTGGTGAATGGTGACTGTTCGGGTCTCTGTTCAAGGAAGAAGTGGAGAGCCCTGGGATACTTTACGCTTAATTAACTGCACTCTCAACCTTCCCTGCCACCTTCAATAACTTATGCTCATATCCAGCCAGGTCTCCCTGCTCATGCATCCACTTTAGAGTTGTACCCTTTATTTTATAGTGCCTGTCCATGTTCTTCCTATCAAAATAAATCACTTCACGTTTTTCTGCATTAAACTTCATCTGCCATTTCATCACCCATTCCACCAACTTGTCTATGTTCCTTTAAGTTCTACACTATCCTCCTCACAGCTCACAATGGGCAAAAATATTTGCATAGCGGGCGGGCACGTGCCCAACCTGCATGAGTGTGAAATGACACATGTTGACGTCGGCCAAGCATGCCGACGTCAACGCGCAGTCGCGTGATAGTTCGGTCGGCGGGCATTTGCTGGAGTCAGCAGCGTGTCCGCCAACAATTAAAAGGCCTGTTAAGGCCATTAAATAATCAATTAAATTAAACTTTTCGCTGCTCATCCAACCTAACAGTTGGTGGGCAGGCGAAAAGGCCAAATGGCCTTTGCATTTTTTTGGAAACCTCATCCATGAGCGGGATGAGGTTTCCAAAAGCAAATAATAATAAAAGAAAAGTTTTAAGATTTAATTAATAACATGTCCCTGCTCATGTCACAGAGTCATTAAAAAATCAACCCAGGATCTGTTGACTGCAGATAAAAATTGCCCATCAACATCTTTAAATTATCTCAAAGCAGAATCTGGAAAGACCATCAAGCCCAGTCTGAAGCCATCCAAGTCATCAATCTACAAGGCACATATACAACTGACTCTTTTGGACTCTTAAAGAATTTAACCTACTCATCTGCCTTGTAACTTACTTCTTTGTATGTGTGTTTCCTGCTTTGTGAAGCATATTATGGGGTGTAATGACATCAAGCCGCGTTCATGACATCATCACGTCAGTTTACGATAATACCATACGTGAGTGAGTCAAAATGTTGGGAACCCGCCCGCATTATTTAAATGGCAAATTAAAACCCAATTGAGCCAATTAACTACCTAGCTTGCTGGAATAATGCAGCCAGGAGGCAATAATACACCCGCAGGGTAAGATTTATGACAGGTGGGAAATCAGTTTTATTAAGGGCGAGATTGTCTGGGTGGGTTTGTAAACCACAGCTGAGAGTAGAGTCTCAGCTTTGCAGTTCAAAATCCATTGACTGGGCAGAGTTACATTTTGGATATTTTTCTCATTAGAAGGACTCTCCTCTCATTCAGAGTGCTCTTTTGATTATTCAATAAATATTCTCCTGTCCATAACACAGGGGTGAGGGGTGAAAACTCTCGGAGACAGGTGGGGAGTGTGGTCCTCCAGTGAGGAGAAGAGGAACATTAGGAGGATGAGAAGGCCTAGGGGAATAAGGGATCACAGGGAGGCTCAGGATGCTGTAGGTCCTCAGGAAGGGGACAAAGCAGCACCAAATCCCGATGGGCAGTGGGAGCCTAGAAACCCTCATCCATGACACAGATGACCTTATGCTGTCCCAAGGGCATACAGGCAGTGATTCAGCTATCTGAAACTGAGTAAGACTCAGTGCAGAAGACATCTCAGGCTGTCAAGAGCAATAATGGGTTTAGTGAATTATTTTCCCTCTATCTCCCAGTTGTAATGAGAGAGTCTTGAAGATCTCCATCAACCTACACAATTTACAGGATTCCTCCTGCCCTCCTATAAACTTTGATTTCCTACCTCAACCTTCAGACACAAGCCACACATCAGTAAGAACATAAGCATGAGGGAATGTGACTTTTGTGTTTATTCACAAGACTTCAAGATATACCAACATCATTAAAAGGATAGGCCGGAAAGTTATAGACCGGTCAGTCTGACTTTAGTGGTGGGCAAATTATTGGAACCAATTCTGAGAAACAGGATAAACTATCACTTAAAAATGCATGGGTTGATCAGGAAAGTCAGCATGGTTTTGTTAGGGGAAGATCATATCTTACTAACTTAATAGAATTTTTTGAAGAAGTAACAAAGAGGATTGATGAGGGTACTGTAGTGGATGTTGTCTACATGAATTTTAGTAAGGCCTTTGACAAGGTCCCACATGGCAGACTGGTCAGAAAACTGAGATTCCAGGGTATACAGGGGAAGGTGACAAGTTAGATCCAAAATTGAGATGTACAAAATTAAAAGGGGCCTAGATAGGGTAGACAGGAAAGACTTGTTTCCCCTAGCTGAGGGGTCAATTACCAAGGGGCATAGATTTAAGCTGATTGTAGAAGGATTAGAGCGGACATGAGGTAAAACTTTTTCATCCAGATGGTGGTGGGTGTCTGGGATTCACTGCCCAAGTTGATGGTCGAAGCTGAAATACTCAATTCATTTAAAAGGTACTTGGATCTGCATCTGAAGTGCTGTAACCTGCAAGGCTACAGACCAGGTGCTAGAAAGTGGGATTAAAATGAGTGGCTAGTTTCTTTTTCATCTTTTTCTGGCCGGCACAGACATGGTGAACTGAAAGGCCTCCTTCTGCACCTTAACGTTTCTATGGTTCATTGGTTCTAAATGTCATCCATGTGCTCCTATTTGTGACTAATGTACATAACTACAAACAGGTTTAGGTGTGCTCCAGTGCAGTGATTTCCCCCCTCACTTGCGGCTAAACTGGGCAGAAGCATTTGAGCTGCCACCTTTCTTGGCCTGGATGACTTCAGCGGATGTCCTCTGTGCGGCTGTGGCCTTGAGCAGCTGACCACTCCAGGAGACTCTTGCTGAGACGCATGTGAGTCCTGAGTCGCTGTGGCAATGGTCAAGGCCTGTGTCAATGGTCGATAAACGGAGAAGATGCTGTTTCCATCAGGATTGCCTTGAGAGGAACTTCCTGCTGGAGGCAGCTGCTGCTCACCCCTCATCACTAGGACTGGTTGGTCCTCCCTGCCAACCAGTGAGGTTCTAGGAGCTGGGTGGGCAACCAAGCTCCCAATTCCCCTGTCGCTCTGGGTCTGAGCCTCTAAGCCCCTGGTGTACAGGTTGGTGCGCATACCCATGATTGTTCTGCAATGCACTCGGTTTGCCCCTTGGACAGTTTCCAGTCTACCTATGGAGGAAGCTTTGTGCTCTGAAAGGTGGATAATTGCAGCTCTCATGGCCTGGATGAATAACTCCACAGTCGAGGCCAGAACGTGCAACCCCTCTGGTATCCCAGCGAAATTTTCATGGACCCCACGCTGAACACCAAGCATCTGTTGCTTTACGGATGACTCCAGAGGCTTATAGTTCGACTTGGAATCAGTCTCTGGATCACCTTGGACACTCCTCCAACTGCCTGAGGCCTGCTCCTCCACACTCTCTGGCAGCTGCACCTGTGAATAGGAAGTACCCTCACCAGTGTGTGCATGTCCCCTGCCCAACACGCTAAACCCTGCCAAAGTGGCAGTGTCTGCAATGGTGTTGGGTGCAGAGAGGATGTGATGCTGCATCCCTTGAGGGTTCCATCTCCTCAGAGGAGGATGAAGGTTGCTGCATGGCTTCTGGTGCAGCCTGTGCTGAAGTGGCTTTTCCTGTAACAGAGAAAGATCAGTAAGGGGGTATTTAGGCATCGCCCATATCATATGACTCACATAAACCTTTTCACGGCTTGACAAGCATGAATGAACTCTACGGACGCAATGAAATGTTGCACAAAGCTTCTGATCATGAAGCTTGTAAAATTTCCAATGGGTGAACTCCATTCACCAAACTCATTGCATATTTCCTAACCTCCTTTGAACTAACACTAGCCATCACCTCTTATCAACCAACCTGATATTCCTGCCCTCTCACCAGAATCAGGCCTCCTGTCAATCTTGCACTGTCTGCACTCCTGGATGTGTCAGGCTCCAGCAGGGGCAGCACTTGCTGCTCAAAAGGAACCAGGACTTCCACAGAGATAAAAACAAAAAAACTGCAGATGCTGGAAATCCAAAACAAAAACAGAATTACCTGGAAAAACTCAGCAGGTCTGGCAGCATCGGCGGAGAAGAAAAGAGTTGGTGTTTCGAGTCCTCATGACCCTTCGACAGAACAGTCTCTCCTTCTCCTTCTCTCTAGTCTAAGGGTCTCAATTCTACCCTCACCACCCACCAACCCCCCAAACCCCTCACCCACCCACCAACCCCCCCCCCCCCCCCACCCCCCCCACACACACACACACACACACACACACACACACAGTCTTAGGGTCTAAATTCATCCCCCACTAGGTCTCAGGGTCTAGAATTCTGCGCCCCCCACTCCCACCTTCACTCTCCAGTCTCCAAACTCTTCCCTGCTCCCTCCAATATCCAAACCCTTCCTCCTCTCCCTCCAGTCTCCAAACTCTTACTACCCTCTCTCTCCACCAAATCTCAAAACTCTTATCCCACCTCTCTCCTTCGTGTCTCAGGGCCTCAGAACCCACTATCAACGTTGAACTCCAGGCACCAGGCCCTGCCAAACATCAAGCTCCTCCCCACCCACATGTTCCCCTCATGATTCTCTCCACCACCACTGCCAAGTCATCTTGTTGCCAGCGCTGTCTATACTCCCGCAGGGATACAGGGGAAAGGGAGGAAGATGGAACAGGGGAAGATGGGATGGAGGAAGAGAGAGAGAGAGGGGCTCAGAGAGAGGGAGGGGAGACAGAGAAGGTGGCAGGGGAGGGAGAGAGGGGGAGATAGAGAGAGGGAGATAGAGAGGGAGGGGAAGAAAGAGGAGGAGGGGAGAGGAAGGGGAAGAGTGTGGTGAGAGAGAAAGGGAAAGGGGAAGAAAGGGAGAGGGCAAAGAGAAAAGAGAGAGGAGGAGGGGGAGAGAGGGGAAGGGGAGAGAAAGATGAAGAAAGAGAGGGGGAGGTGGAGGGGGAGAGAAAATGGGAGGGTAAGAGAAAGGGGAGGCGGAGAAGGGGAGGGGAAGAGAGAGGGAGAGGGGGAGGTAGAGAGAGAGGAATGAGGGGGAGAGAAAGAGGGTGGAGGACGTAAAAGAGGGGTAGGGGAGAAAGAGGGGGAGGGTGGGAGAGGGAGAGATAGGGAAGGGGGAGAGGGGCTTTGAGAACTGTTGCAATCTGATGGGGGAATGGTGGATTCAGGGTCGAAGAAAATTGCTCTGGGAAGGGTGGTGAGGGAGGAAACTGCTCCAGGGTCCAGGGATGGGGTTGGCTGGTGGGGTCAAAATTGCTCTGGGGTTGGCGGAGGGGCGGTGGGGGGGGTGGGGGGGGTGGGGGGGGGGGTAGAAAACTGCTGTCATCTCTGTGGGGGCAGGGGGAGGGTTGTGCTGGATGAGCTATAGAAGAATAACATAAAACTAGCTAATTAAAACATGCCAAAACAGAGTCTGCTTTTTCTAAAGTTAGCTCAATTTTGGAAACTTTGAAGCTATGAAAATTCAGAAATATGGAAAAGAAACTCTGATTATATTTGGTGTCTGAATGCTTAAATGATGTTGCTGTGGTTTGGGGCAATTGACATGTACCCCTACCCTGGCACTGGCTAGGAAACATATCGTTCAGAACTCTAGTTCTTGTCTGCAATGGGTGATCTCTACCTGCCTCATTATAACCCCATCCCCTATCATGATCACATTTCTACCCTGTTCTAACCTGTCCACTCCCCATGACCCTCACCATCTGATTTCCGAGCCATGGTTCCATTGGGCAGAATTTTACATTCGACGTGAAGGGGTGGGCCCAAAAAGCCGGAATGTAAAATGACGCACGATGATGTCGGGCGTGTGTCCTGACATCACCGTGCACCATTGCGATATTTCGGTAGGCAGGCACGCTATGAGGATGGAGGCGTGCCCACCATTAATTAACGGGCCAGTTAAGACCCTTGAGGCACCAATTGTCTTTGATTTTTCACAGCCCATACAATTTTCAGGGTATTACACGGGCGTAACAGGCAGGTGGGTAGGCCACATTTTCAAAAACCTTATCCATGGGCGGGATAAAAGGGGTGAGTGGGCTCACTAATGTGAGTTATTAGAGTGCTTTAGATTATAACTTGCTGCTGCTTGCTTGTGTGAACAGGACAACTTAATTTCACTTCAGAGCTGCTTTAACAGAAATAATAGGCTTTAGTTCAGGACTCCGGAAGAGTCATAACAAACTGGGGCCTTCCAGGTAACAGACAACTTTCGCTTACCCTGAGATTGGGGATTGTGGTCTCCACTGGAGGCACCTCCTCTGAGGAGGAAGAGAGGGCCAGAAGGTGGGAGAGGAGGCCAAGTGTCCCTATTCAGCCTCCAGGGGAGCGACTTGTGGGAGGACAGACACAGGCACAAGGGGCACAGGGCCAACAGGAAATCCAAGGCAGAAGGGTCTGCAGAAGACATCACTATCCTGCTGCCAGGGTATACAGGCAGTGATGCAGCTCCCTCAGTATGTCTGAGCTGCAGTGCCGAAGGAGGCTCTGCCTCTCAAGGGAGACAGTGACCTCCATTTGTCAGATGATCTGCCCTGAGATCAGCTCCAACTGACGCTGAAGGTCACAGTGGCCCTCAATTTCTATGCCTTTGGCTCTTTCCAGGTGGGTGATCTTTGCGGAGTCTCCCAATCAGATGTCCACAGTTGTGTCAATCTGGTGACAGACGCTTTGTTTAGACTTTCATTCACTACCACATGGACAAAGTCAGCCAGAGACAGTGAGCCAGAGACAGTGAGCCAGAGGTTTTGGCACAATTTCTGGATTCCCTCGCACCCATGATGTAATCGACTGCACTCGTGGCCATCAAGATGCCAGCGGGTGAGCTGGGAATCTTCGTCAACAGGAATGGATTCCACTCCATGAACATGCAGATTGACTATAGGATGCAGATTCTGCAAGTCTGTGCAAGGTACCCAGGCAGCTCCCATGACGCTTACGTCCTGAGACATTCCCAGGTGCTGAGGCTCTTCAGTGTTCCAGCCCGACTGGATGGATGGCTGTTGGGTGACAAGGGCTATCCCCTCAAAAGGTGGTCCATGTTGCCTCTCTGCCACCCAAGAACAGAGGTTGAGAAGCAGTACAATAGGAGCCATGCCTCCACAAGGGCAGTGGTAGAGATATCCATTGGTCGTCTTAAAATGCACTTCCAATGCCTGGACTGTTCAGGGGGCACGCTCCAATACCCCCCAGATCTTGTGTCTCTGATGGTGGTTGCATGCTGCGCTCTCCACAATCTTGCATTGGAAAGGGGGGAAGCAGTGAGGGAAGAAGATGTTGACACAGCTGTTCTGGCTGCAGACAATGAGTCCAGCAGTGAGTCCGAGGATAAGCACACTCAGGAGAACACTGAGGGGATAGACGCTGACCTGGACAACCTCCAGGGAAGCAGGAACACCCAGGAGACTTTGATCCAACACTCCTTCAGCTACCCTACCAAGGATGAAACCCCACCATGTGCCAGGTCTACAGACTCCATTCTCGATACCTGACAGGAACATTTGCTTGGTCAACAACATGCACTATGTGCCATTTCAATAGAGTTCAATGACAAACATGTCACTCATAACATCATGGGTTACCCTTCACCTGCAGAACTAATGAAGCACCCAGAAGCTTGTTGAACACAAATACATTTAATGGTGTGGCGCCTGGCATACTTAAAACAAATTAAATGGAAAGGTGTTCTCCATCGCACCTACTCATAACTAACTTAAAAGTGGGGGAAAAAAATATCACCAGTGATAAGCCCATGTTGTGCTTAAGGTGCTTTAAGTTTGCATTTGTGGGTGCTACGTCTAGGGGCTTTCCCCTCGCTGGCATCGGCATTGGAGACAGCCTGCTCACTCTGCTGTCCTGTTGGTCTTGATGACCTTGCTGGGCATCCTCTGGCCCGTGGAGCCTGTACTAGCCCCACCTGGGAAGGAGCGGCCAGTGCCACAGCTGGCATCTCCCCAGTCGCCGCAGCCTCATCAGATGCCATGGTCACTGGCAGAGGGGCAGAGGAGCTGCTGCCTTTAACTGGAGCACCTGAGAGGACCCCACAGAGACGACAAGCAGCTCATGCACCAACGTCAGGTCGCTTAGGACCTCCCTGCTCACCATTGATGGCTGGGCATCTAGCTTACCATATCCTTGTATGCCATGGCATTGCAAGTGCACATCCAAATGCTCCTTAAATGTTATGAGGGTTTCTGCGTGTACTACCTTTTCAGGCAGTGAGTTCCAGATTCCCACTACCGTCTGGGTAAAAAATTCTTCCTCACATCCCCTCTAAACCTCCTGCCCCTTAGCTTAAATCTGTCCCCCTGGTTATTGATCCCTTCACCAAGGGGAAAAGTTCCTTCCTGTCTACCCTATCTATGCCCCTCATAATTTTATACACTCCAGTCATGTGCCCTCCTTCAATCTCTCCTCATAACTAAAAATCTCCAGCCCAGGCAACATTCTGGTAAATCTCCTCTGCACTCTCTCTAGTGCAATTACATCCATTCTATAGTGTTGTTTCTAGAACTGCACGCAATACTCTAGCTGTGGCCTAACCAGCATTTTATACAGTTCCAGCATACCCTCCCTGCTCTTATATTCTATGCTTCTGCTAATAAAGGCAAGTATCACATATGCCTTCTTAACCACCTTATCTACTTTTCCCGCTAACTTAAGGGACCGGTGGACATGCACACCAAGGTCCCTCTGATCCTCGGTACTTCCCAGGGTCCTACCATTCATCGTGTATTCCCATGCCTTGTTTGTCCTGCCCAAATGCATCACCTCACACTTATCCGTTTATCACACTTATCAAATTCCATTTGCTACTAATCAGCCCATCTGACCAGCCCGTCTATATTCTCCTGTAATCTAAGACTATCCTCCTCACTGTTTGCCACCCCGCCAATTTTCATGTCATCCACAAATTTACTGATCAACCCTCCTACATTAAAGTCTAAATCGTTTATATATACCAGAAACAGCAAGGGACCAAACACCGATCCCTGTGGAACCCCACTGGACACAGGCATCCATGTTTCAAAACCACCCCTCGACCTTCACCCTCTGCTTCCTGCCATTCAGCCAATTCTGGATCCAATTTGCCGAATTGCCTTGGATTCTTACCTTTGTTATCAGTCTCCCATGTAGGACCTTATCAAAAGCCTTGCTGAAGTCCAAGTAGACTACGTCAAATGCATTGCCCTCATCTACACACTTGGTCACCTCTTCGAAAAATTCAATCAAATTGGTCAGACATGACCTCCCCTTACAAAACCATGCTGACTGTCCTTGATTAATCCCTGCCTCTTCAAGTGTAGATTAATTCTGTCCCTCAGAATTGCTTCCAACCGTTTCCCCACCATTGAGGTTAGGCTGACTGCCCTGTTAGTTCCCTGGTTTATCCCTTCCTCCCTTCTTGAATAACGGTACCACATTGGCTGTCCTTCAGTCCTCTGGCACCTCTCCTGTGGCCAGAGAGGTATCGAAAATTATTGCCAGCACCCCTGCTATCTCCTCCCTTGCCTCACTCAACAGCCTGGAATATATTTCATTCAGGCCTGGAGACTTATCTACTTTTAAGCCTGCCAGACTACTTAAAACCTCCTCCCTTTCCATGCTAATTTCTTTCATTATATCACAGTCCTTCTGCCTGATTTCCATACCCATGTTGTCCCTCTCACTTGTAAACACTGACACAAAATATTCATTTAGAACCCTACCTACATCTTCTGGCTCCACACACAAATTACCAATACGGCCCTTAATGAACCGCTTATGGCACTGCACCCATTTGCACCTTGCCACATCATGGGAGCTGACCCTGGATGCCATCTCCTCCCAGGCATTTCTGGTGAGGTGGGGGCGCCTCCTCCTTCCGTTCCTGGGGACAAGTACATCCTGGCGTGCTGCCATCTCCTCCAGGAGGGCAGCAAGACACTTGTCGGAAAACTGCAGGGCCGGCTGCCCCGCTAACCCTGCCCTCCCGCCTGCTGTGTTCAGCACTAACGTTCTCCATGATTGGCCCTCCAAGTGAATGGCAGCCTTTGCGTAGCTGCCGTGGCTGCTTTTGAATTGGCTGCAGGGTCACCATTAGACCTGGTGGACATTGAGTTCCCGCCCCTTCTTGCTGATGCTGGAGTCACGTGTTACACTGGGAAGGACTTAATTGGCCCGCCCACATAATGTGGCGGTGCAGAGCCGATCACGGGTGGCAGTTGGGTTCCTGACCACCTGCGCTCGCTCTTGCCGAGACTGCCCAATCAATGTAAAATCCCGGCTATAGACGGCATTATGGATATCCTCTCAGCAGTCTTTCTCCTTGTCTTCGCAGGCAGCTTCTGCACTGTACCTGCTGGACAGAACCAATATTTGTTGGGCCTCCATCACAAAGTGTCCTCAGTCCCCCTTACCCGACTCCTGAAAAGTCAAACCTTCTCCTTGCTGAATTTGTGCTTTCCTCTGGGGTATGACTGTTTCCTGACTAAAATTATGCAGGAATCACTCCCTGTCTTATATTTTGGAGTGTCTCTAACTCACACTCCTCTCAATGCCTCTGAGCTGGACTGATTCAAGGCAGAGTCATTCCTGCAGATGTGGGAATCCAGGAGAATCTTGCTTTCCACAAACATCCACAAGCTGCAGTCCCTGCACATAGCCTGTGCTGCCATCTTTTGATTTTTTCATTTACTTGTTCATTGACAGCATGTACTAAGATGAGGCAGATGGCTTTTGCTAAAAAATACACATTATTTACAGTTTACTTACATGTAATATATGCTGAGAGGGAGAAGCAGAAAGTTGTGACATGATGGGGAATTCATGTGCAAGAAAATAGCTCCAGTGTGGAATGTGGAAGCAGTCAGCAGGGGAGTAAAGTGCACTGTTGTGAGGACAGAAGAAACAGTTGAGAGTATGATTGAGGAGAGTTGGTACAGTGGAGAAGCATGAAGTGCAGGATAAGAGAGCGCTGGTGGGGTGTTGGGAGGAGTGACTAAGATCTAGGATATCATTCTTGCCCTTCCTGCCATGTTCAGTGTAGTAACTGAAGGCAAAGCCTCTCCTGCTGTCTATCAGGGGTCACACGATGCTCTGGGAGGTTCTGACCAATGAGCCCTAAGCACGGGCAATCCAGGGGTGGACTTCCTGATGAGAGTCCTGATCAAGCATGTAGCACCTGAAATGCTCTCCGTAATAAAATTTATCTGTTTCTTGTTGAAACCTGTCCACTCTGTTGAGTCATTACATTAGGCGACACGGGTAAAATAGCTCCAACATGGCACCTTGCCTTGTTACCATGAGTACATCAAATCTTACGAAAAAGAAAAGACTACTCACCGTTCATGCCTCTCTTCGGCAGAATCGATCCTCATGATGTGACTATGGAAGACTGGAGACATAGTGCGCCTCAGATTTGATTTCATAGCTTTCAAAATTACCACGGAGGAAGGGCAGAAAGCCATCCTTTTGAGTATATGTGGCAGTAAGACAAACAATCTTATTCGCCACCTGACGGCCCTGAGCATGCCCAAATCTCAGTCCGATAATGAATTAGTGGACCATGTAAAAATGCATTTCCAGCCAAAGCCATTGTAATAGTGCAGCTTTTTAAATTTAATGCCAGAGTTAGGGCCCCAGAAGAGTCCATCGCAACTTATGTAGCGAACCTTAAGCAGTTGGCCGAATATTGCGACTTCGGGGACACGTTAAATGATTTGCTGCAGGACCAATTAGCTTGTGGAGTTCAGGACAATGCCATTCAGCGCCGTTTACTCGCCAAGGTCAACATCGACTTTAAGTGCGCCCTAGGAATCTCCCTTGCCATGGAAAGTGCTGCAAGAGACTCGCAGGCTTTGCAATACATACAACATGGCACTCTCCTTCATGTGAGGCAGGAACCTACCTTTGAGCATGATGCAAAAACCAGATCCACAGCATCAAAGCGAGAGGCAATGTCTGCTGTTAGAAACATGAAAAGGCCAAAACACTTCAGCAGCAACACTAAGATTAAGTTGTAACGTGGAGGTGACCACAGACCGGAGACCTGTAAATTCAAGGAGGCAGAATGCCATTACTGCCATAAGAAAGGTCACGTAATAAGGCAATGCAGGGCAAAGTCGAAAAAGAGCATAAAGCAGCATGACTGAATTCAAAAATACAGCAGAACCTGAAGCTGCCGAGACCGGCACTGCTCTTCTCTCCGTCATTTATTCCCTGTGTAACATAACCGCTGTAAAAACTGAACCTATCACTGTCACAATCCAATTTAACGGGAAGCCACTAATAAAGGAGGTGGATACGGGTGCCTCAACTACAGTGGTGGGACAGCATACTTTCAAATAACTAATGAAGGTAAACAGCCAATAAACTTGGAGCGGACAACCGCTAAATTAAAGACATACAGTGGAGAATCTATTCAGGTAAAGGGCATCGCCACAGTAGCAGTGATTTATAGGCAACAGACAGCCCAGCTGCCAGTGATAATAGTGAAAGGAGAAGAACTCAGTCTTTTAAGCCGAGACTGGTTACAGAAGATCAAGCTTGACTGATCTGAAATATTTCAACTGAAAACAGGAGGAGTTCCTGAACTGCTAAGGAAGTACGAAAGGATATTTTGGGATGAATTAGGGAAGTTAAAAGGTGCGCAGGCCAAGATATATGTGGATCCTCAGGTGATGCCACGTTTCTTTAAGGCCAGACTTGTGCTTTATGCGTTGAAGGAGAAGGTGGTGTAGAACTGAGCCGGGTAGAAAAGCTGGGCATCATCCAACCTGTCCAGTTCTTAGAATGGGCACCACCCTTAGTTCCAGTGGTTAAACCTGACCAAACCATACGCACTTGTGGGGACTATAAATTGACTGTAAATTAAGGAGCTAAACTGGATAAGTATCCCATTCCAAGGTTGGACGACTTATATACAAAGCTGTCTGGAGACAATTCCTATACAAAATTGTATATGTGCCATGCCTACCAACAATTAGAACTGGATAGCATGTCGAGAGAAAATGTGACTATTAACAGACACAAAGGGCTGAATTTTACATTGATTGGGCAGGCGTGCACCCGGACCGATCAGGCGTGAAATCATGTGAGATGACGTCATTCCAGTGTCCTGATGCCATCACCCACTTGTGTGATATTTCGTTTGGTGGGCACACGCAAAAGTCGGAAGTGTGCCCACTGACAATTAAGAGGGAAATTAAGCCCATTAACGGCGCAATCGTCTGCTATTTTTCATGACCCATCCAATGTTGGCAGATGGGCGAATCGGCCAGGTAACCTTTACATTTTTCATCAAACCTTACCCAAGGGTGGGATGAAATCTCCGTTATGGAATAAAATGAAAATAAAAATCTGTGGGTAGCATCAACCTATGCTGATCGTGCTCCTTGGACATCTTTTTGCTGCTTTTTAAAACTTTATTGGAACATTTTCGGAATTGCAGCTCCCTGAGGCAGCTCTCTGCCTTCAGGGAACTTTATCTCAGCGCTCGCCCATGTCCGTGTTGATGACACTCCTCCCACCTTCCACTCCGATAGCGTTGAAATTTTCAGTGCACGCTTCACCCTGGCCAGCCGTTAATTGGCTAGCCAGTGTGAAATCACGGTCAGGGGTCAACTGCATTCGGTGTTCCGTTTCCCAGTTGATCGCCAATCGCGCCCACCCACAGAGCTAAAAATTCAGGCCAAGAGCCTCTATCAGTACACTCCCCTAGTCTTTGGAGTATTGTCTGCATGCGCTATCTTCCAAAGAACAATAGGAAGTCTTTTTCATGGACTTCCCCGAGTGGTCCTTTTTCTCGATGATGTTCTGATCACAGGGGTCAACCGAGACTGAACACTTAGCCAACCAGGAGGAAGTGCTAAGAAGGTTCATGGAAGCTGGCGTAAGGTTAAAGAAGGAAAAAGCACCAGAATTTACTTACCTGGGTCACAATGTTGACACCATGGGTTTGCATTCGATAGAAGAGAAAGTTTGGCCAATAAAAATGCACCCTCACCATCCAATGTAACAGAACTCAAGTCCTTCCTGGGTATAATCAAATACTATAGCCACTTCTTGCATAACTTATCAGTTGTGTTGGCACCATTACACGTGTTAAAAAAGCATCACTGCTGGTCATGGAATTCACAACTGGAATACTATTGCATTTGTCGTGTTTATTGGTACACTACAACCCATCGAAAGAGTTAGTATTAACATGTGATGCCACTTCTTATTGTGTAGGATGGGCAATTAATGCCGGCCGAGCCAGCGAAGCCCACATCCCGTGAATGAATTTTAAAAATCACATAGAATGG